>NC_072015.1:33824083-34522083 GCF_027791375.1 Indicator indicator | reverse complement strand
ATCAAGTATTAATGCCAGAAGAGGAAAAAAAATAGATATGAAATGAATGACGACAGTAAAGCCACAGCAAAGGTCTTTTCCTGACATTTGAGCATCAGTAATACATTTCCACAAAGTAAGGAAAACAGCAGTCTCCTTCTTAGCAAAAGAGTGGCTTTTAATCTTACTTATCAAGAGTAATCTAATTACAACTGTTTATTTAATTTTCTATCAAAAATTTCTAAAAAGAGCATTGGCACTCCTTAATTAGGAACTACTTAAACTTCTATGCTTCTCAATAAAAAATAAGAACAAAAAAGAGATGAGTGATTTAGAGAACAAAAGAGAAAAGATAGGGGAAGAAAGCAATTAAAAACTAGAATAAGTATGGAAGTCTCAGATTTAGCACTAAAATATGGGGTTTCAAAGTCCTTAAGTTATTTTAAATGTTGAAATATTCAAATTTATATGGCATACTTATGATTTTATTTATAATTACAAAGAGGTCATCTACTCTGAAAAAAAGGCATTATAAATTTCTGTTAATAGTAATTATATTCAGAGTCAGGTGACTAATTTGAACTCCACAACCCAAATCACTTTTAAAAAAAACTATTAATTATATGTCAATGAAAGACAAAGAAAAGAGATGCAAATGTACTGTCTCTTTACAATTATAGGAGGATTCTTTTCTTTTTTTTTTTTTAACTAGGCCTTTAGCACACAGTTAACAACCAGGTAACTTGTAATCACCATTTTAAAATGTTAACATTACATTTCTCCTATTTTTTTTTTCTTCTCACTGTATTCTCACTAAACAGAAAAATTCCAGTCTACTCCAACAGCAGCAGAAATGCCTTTTCATCCTTTCTCTGCACATACCCACTGCCAGTTAGAAGTGAAAAAGACTTTTAATATTTCAAACAAGACTAGAATGAGTAAATACTTGCAGAAATCTGCAAGTTCAAGATTCAGAGCATAAACAGTTGAAGCTGCAATGTCTTCCTTAGAGACTTTTCAAGTTAGGAAAGCTGCTTACACTGAAACCCAAGACTAAAAGCACTCCTTTTAGATACAGGATCATGATTCTCTATCACTATCTGAACACTTAACATTTGAATCAATAGGTAGCACTTTTGCTAAATTACAGAATTATGCATTCAGGCAAGAAATACCTCTCCTCACTGTTCTCCATATGATTAGGGAAAGCATCAAAACCAAGCAGCAACTTTATAGCATCAAGGTACCCATTGTTACAGAGCCAGTGCAAAGCAGTTCTTCCCTGTAAACAATAGAACAGAACAAAACCAAATATTATCCCCAAACTCTATCATGCCACAATGGAAGTCATAAATCATACTGTAATTCAATGCTTTTCTGGATGTGAAGGACAGATTGATTCTTCTAAATAAATTTCCTTGTTAAAATAAAAGAATACAGCTTAAAATGAAGTTACTCAAAAATGAACTAGCTTTTTTTTTTTAATGAGATTACAACAATAATGCTTTTTCATGTAAAGTGGTTGAAAAATAGCATTAGGAGACTAGCTCTATAGCTACTTTCTTTGCAGCTACGTTATCCAGGTCTGAAGCAGCTCTCACCAGCATTTGTAGTTCAGGCTGTTTTCTATGCTGCTCCAAAACACTGTGACACTGAAAAAAAAATTACTACAGAAATCAAAATCTGATTAAGTTTGAAGAAACCTTATGAGCTCAGGTAAACAAAGATGATAGCTGTGCTTTCGAAAGAAGCCTAATTTCCAAAGTCTACTTTGTCTCACATAAAGCTGAGATCCAGCTCTCAAGCTGTACTTCATACAGCCAGCTTATATATGATCACTATTGGAACCAGAACTACAGAATCACAGTCCAAATACCTCAAGCTCTGTTAACATAAATGCAACATAGATATTTCACTTTGTTTCCAGGCCATGCCTTGCTTGTTTTGAACTCTAAATGCAGGAAATACCTAGGAGGCTGGTAAGCACGAAAAACATGAAGACATTGAGTTCAATACTAGCAAGCTTCCTCCTGAACCCCATGGGTTGAGGAGCATGCTGCAGTGTCTCTGTATGAAACAGGTGGATGTGTTCAGCTGTACTCAAGGTGTTGCCATACATCTTGTAGCAGGTTGGAAAACCTCACTAGCATGCTCTATAGAACTCATCCTAAAACCCACTTTTCCATTACCTGAAATTATCCATGCCCTACAATGAACAGCTACAGAAAAGTTAAACAAATTAGGTGAAATTCTTTGGAATGATGATGTTTAACCAATTTCTGAGAAATTATGTCATATAACAAAGAAATCTGTCATGATGTCGCACAATTATTCTGGCTCCTAATTTCACTTACTGCTTGAAAAAAGGCACAAAAGAACATACAAACTAATCAGTGGGTTAATTTTTTTTTTCACCTGGAAGAGTGATACATATGTAGATACTTCTGTGCATAAGTAGTTTGTGTGCAATCTCACTTGCAACATCTTACTTATTCTATCTCTGTGCTGAAGAAACACATTACAGGCTATAAAATCACATTATCACATCAGCAGTTAATAAGGAATGCAGAAGTTAAGAAATCAGATGACTAACATGACTCCTCAAGAAGATCACACTTTGATAAGAAAAAGTAAAAAAAAAATCTGGAAAAATATGAATCTTCAATTCATACTGCATATTAAAATATTATTTTTCATTCAGGATTTTAACAGTGAAGTCATAGGGAAAATGATGTCATGACACCTTTCCTTTCATGATAAACAGCAGTAAAGATGTTTCTATGTCCCAGAATAGAAAATTACTTTGAAGAAAATGTTTTGGTTTATGGTTATTCTAAAGTTAAATACATAGCCCAGTGAAGAACAACATACCTCTTTATCCTGAATATTTGGATCTGCATTGTTTTCCAGTAACACGACCATGCAGTTAATGTAACCACCATAAGCAGCGCACTGCAGAGGTGTTCTACCTGCATAATCCTGCACATTAGGGTTGATTTTATTTTCTATCAAGATTTGGCACACGTCAGCATTTCCTCCCAAGGCTGCCCAGTGAAGGGGTGAATGGCCATCTTGGTCAACCAAATCCACTCTTGCCCCTCCTGTAACAACAAATACGTTTTTGACCATAAAAAGAAAACAGCTTTGAATGTGAAGAAAGGGGGGGGAAAAAAAGACGATTCAGATAAGTATTTATGAAAGTAACTTTAACTTCGTTGAATTCAAATCCTAAAGCCTAAATAAAAACTGAGAATGAAATAGCTACAGTGAGAGTCAGGAATCTAACTTTTTTACAAGCTTCCAAGTACTTTCTCAGATGCCCTTGGAAAACCTAGCCTTGATTTGTTCCAGGCCTATTAGTTTTCAGTCAAACTTTTATTCATTAACAACAAAATAACTTTTGAAAATTAGACTTCAGAGGAAATCTTTTTAAATCTCTAAAGCAGAGAGGAAAAAATACTTACAGTGAAAAAATGACATGCAAGAAGGCTTTTTTACTTTTTTTTAATTCAAGCATGCTAAGACTCTTTTATGCAGATAATTACTTTATGCATTCTTGTAAGATGGAACTTTCTACAAAAATAACTCTGTAAATAAAAAAAACTCAAACCCACCAGTAACAATGACTGTCTATATCATAAAATATTTGATTAAGCATAAATCACATTCTGATACTCAAGCTTCTTGCACAAACCAAAACTAAATGGCATAGGGAGTGAGAGGAAGAGGGTAACAGGAGGTTAAGAGATGCCCAGCAGATCAAAGAGGGAAGCAAGCTCTTCAGTAAGAAAGGCTGGCTGGTGGAAAACTTGGAACTTGTTAGCTCGGATACTTCAGCTGTCCATAAATGAGATAATATCTCAACTTGGAGGAAGATTGCTTCCAGCTACTTAGAGCACTTCTGTGAGGCTACAATGCCAGACTTTTGCATTTAAGATACCACTGCTGTTTGCCATCCTTCTTACCCTTCAACAGAGTTTTGACAATTCTAACGCTGTGCATTGTTAAACCTTGTTTCTGTCTGTGAGTGAAACACTGCTTATAAAACCAGAAAATATTAACGATTTAGGATTTCTGATAGCTACTTTCACTGAAAAATAAAGATTAATTTAAACAGTCAAAAAGTTTTGAAAGAGGCCCGAATATGCTTTCTCACAAACAGAAGAAAAAAGGAAGGAAAACCACACAACCCTGACATTACATTTATTTACTATTTGCATGCTATTTGAAGAGTGATCTGAAAACAGAGAAGCTGTTAAACTCGAGTCTTTGGTTTTCTGGTTTCAAGTTCTCTAAATCTAACATGATACATAGCAAGTTTGTGTGTGTGTGCAGCCAAAAGATAAAGCTTCAAAATAAAGATATTGAAATTTATATTAAGAAAACATTTAAATATATGTTATTTTTTGTATAGCTTTCTTTTCAGGAGATATGCTGTCTTCTGTATTATTCATGAATGTGTGCTATGACTATCAAGCTGGCTACAATCTAACAACTTATTATACACAGGTATACATTTTTGCACTTCACTTTTACATTTGTGACAGAACAGATGCTTTCTGGGGGAAGAGGTGGCTTGGGAGACTACTATGCACTTAAAAAGGCTTGAGCAGAAAGGAGTTGTGGAAAAAACTCAGTTTTCAATGGTTCATATTTAACATTTCTAACCATTTTGCACAACATTCTCTTAAGCTTTTACAGTTACTAGCACTGTTCCACAAAAGGTACTTACAGACAAAACCTGCTTTAGGGAATTCATTTTCTACCCCTCCTCTTGCTCAGCTATGCTGTTTCTTTCCCAGTCCCACAGAAAGCAGCATCAGAACTCTGAACAGGTTTGAAAATTCTAACCAGCTGACCTTTAATGAGTGTTTGTATCACTTCTTTGTGTCCCATCTCACAGGCTCGGAAAAGCGGGGTATGTTTCATGACATCCAAAGCATCCACATGTGCCTTATGTTCCAACAGCAATTTCACTGTGCTGACATGGCCAGAAAGGGCAGCAGCGTGTAACGCTAGAAGAACAAAGTAATAGGAAACAGAAATCTCAATGCCACAAGCTTTAGAGGCTCACAATTAAGTAAAAATAAAAGTGAATTTCAACTCTTTTGGTGGAAAAGGTGCTTCAACAATCACAAAAAAAATGAAGGATCTTAACAAGTGATCACTAACCACATTTTCTTGCCATACAAACAATAAGCAGAAAAACTGTTAGCCCTCAAACACATTTCTCACGTGTACAAATAAGATTTTTAACCTTAACATCACCAGAATTGCTTATACTGAGGATTTGTGGAAGGTTCGCAGCTTCCAATTAATAGAACATAACGTGATCTACTTCTGCCTTTGTTTTGCGGTGTTTCTTACGTCACCTAAGTGGAGATTAAACTACCCACTGCCAGTGAAAGAAAGCTTTCGTTACTTCTTCAGTGCTCTCTTGAAAATGCCTTTTTTTTTTTTTCCAAATAAGCAAAGCTAGCTGTCTCAAAACTAACTCCAGACAATTACCCAGTTATTCCTGTACCCTGCTCTTTATTCCACCCCATCCACCCCCGAATTTCTTGAAGAAAATTTTAGACAAAATTATGTAGCAAGGTCATCACATCTCATACACTATCTGCATCTCCCTTTTTTCTTCAGGGAAAAGATGATGGAAAGACCAGGTGCTGCGTTTTGTGTCATCTCTACAATTTATGAAGCCCAGCTGCATGAAAACTATGCAAACTACATTATCCTACTCTTCCAGTTTTCTTTGCCCTCTCATATTTGGACATACAGAAATTTCACTGAGTCCAAACAAAAAAATAACACAGAGATTCTTGAAGTACTTTAGACCTCAGAGGTAACGGCAATGGGGTCCCATAACTGAAGCTGCCACAACCTAACACAGCATCCTTTGAGCACTGTCAGCAGGAGTTGAAGAAAACAATGAAATGCCAGTGCAACCAGTTCATGGCTCTTCTTGAAGGAAAGGAGAACTATACAGATCAATGAGATTTCAAACCAGTGGAGGACACAGATTGACGATTTCACTTACAATTTGATTTCAAAATGTTCTGGATTGTTTCCTGTAGTCAGCAACTGAATCAGATTACCTACATTCCCATACTGTCCTACACATAGAATATTTTACAGGTGGCAAAATCAAAATAGTTTAGAAAGAAAATACAAACCAGTACAATTCATAAATATGCATTTAGCAAAGTGAATTCATATTTCCCCATGAAATTCACAAATATTCATCCTCAGTGAGAATTCAGTCTGCTCAAGCAAGTGAAATATGGGGCTGTAAACAGTACCTACATGTCTCCACTTGTTTAATGTTAAAACAGGCAGGGTCAGAATCTAGCAGAAGCATTATACAGAAAGACACACCACAAAGGGCAATACCAGAAGGAATTGCTTCTTGAACCATAGCCAGAATATCAAAACAGTCAGGCTTTTTGTATTTGCCTGCTACTGATTACCACTGGAACAGGCTTCCTGCAGCATATGAAACAGTAACCCAGCACAACCTGTTACACAGGCACTCCTAAACGGCACAGTTGCTCACACTTGTCTGTGAATCAGATCCAGATGAAGTGTGTTGTCTTAAAGAAAATATTCTCAAAATTAGCAATAATAGCAGAAAAATTGAGGCACTTCCTACAGAACTGGGGGGTCACAGAATGAGCGGTGTTGTCTTTAAGAGGACACTGATGTTTAAGCATAGAGGCACTCATCGCACTGGTGAAAAATATCTGTAAGCAGTAGGATCTGTGGCAAGAGCCACCCACTCTATGCGAGTGGGTGGCTATCAGTACAAGTTTGACAAGAATGAGATTCCTGCTGCTTTGTACATTCGGATGGACTGGTTTTCATGGTCTGACCTCACAGTAAACTCTAGGTTCTGGGTTTTGTACTGCATTTCTTATGAAACCAAAGGCAGTAAACCACTCCATCAGATGACACATGGGGTGTGTATAACAATACAATAGAAAAAGAGCTGCTGTGTCAGCTTGGCCAGTTCTTCCCCCCTATCACTCATTCTGACGCAGGCATCTTGTTTCGCACTTTGTGCTCAATATTTTCTTGTAAGCCAAATTTTCTGTGATGGAGTCACGGTGACTGAAGAGATTCTTCAGCCAGCTGGTCACAATAGGCCCTTTGTTCAGCCGACAGACAGAGCCCTCTCCATTGTACACAGTGACGGCAGAGCTATAAAGCTGCCCCTGTAATGCTCCTGCAGAGCTGATCTCTGAGAGGAGGGAAATTCCTTTCCCTTGGTGTCATTCTCCTACACAATACGGAGAGTCTGGATGTTCAAGCAAAGCTGAATGGAGAGCTTGCTCTTTTTAAGTAAATGCAAAAGGCTGCGTTAGCGTTACTGCAACATTATAACTGAGCTTCACTGAGTCTGCACACAAAAGTCAGAAAAAGGCAACCTTGAACTCTCCTCAGCAACTGTAACCCAGGCAGGGTGGCATGAAAGCTACTTTCTATTAGCACATAGTTTCCTATCGAAATACAAGGCCACTTTTTCCCCAGCAAAACTTCAGAGTGATTTAGAACTCTCATTAAAAAAAAACCAAAAACAAAACAGGTCTAAAACCCAAGAATGATTTACTGGTGGGCTTCCTTTTAAGTTCACAGCTCACTATAATAAAGCCCATGCTACTGCACATGCTTGCACAATGGTGAAGTTCAGACCACTTGACAGCAAGCATCAAAGGGCATAGCTCCACTTTAGGACTATTACTGTGTTCTACAGAAGAGCAGTTTCAAGTAAATGGAAAATCTAGTCATTTACTTGGATTTAAAAACTCTACAACAAAATCAAGACTAAAAGATGATTACACATCACTGCTATGAAAGGTTTAAGACTGAAAGATACCAAACCACCCGAATTATTCAAGCATGAAATCCACACCTGAGTGGTTTCAGATATACAGTATGTGATTACTGTATGCAAAGAAGAAAACCCCTTGTAGGGAGATTTGCACCGTGACTGCATCATTACTGCACCTTAAGGTCTAAAACAAATACTGTAATGTATTTAAAAGGCAACTGTCAGGAAAGAACAAATACACATGAGACTGGTAAAAGATGAAACAAGACTGAACTGTAGAGTGTGTAGTTTGTTAAATCATCTCTCAAAGGCTGAGATTTTATTTGTTGCACTATTTCTTATATTAAAAAGTTACAAATAATCATAAATCATAATTTGTAAGGAAAGCCAAGAGTTTAAATACCTAAATAGAATTTCACGCTAATTGTATTTGGCATTTTGTGTGGTATGGACCCAACACACCACCAATGGAAATAAACAATGTTGGGGTTTTGGTGGTTTGTTTTTTTTTTTGGTTTGTTTTTTTTACTAAGAAAAGTATTATTCATACAAGGTATCTTTCAAATCAGGAACCACACAACCCTGACATTACAGTTATTTACTATTTGCATTGTATTTGAAGAGTGATCTGAAAACAGAGAAGCTATTAAACTCGTGTCTTTGGTTTTCTGGTTTCAAGTTCTCTAAATCTAACATGCTACTTAGCAAGTTTGTGTGTGTGTGCAGCCAAAAGATAAAGCTTCAAAACAAAGATATTGAAATTTATATTAAGAAAACATTTAAATATATGTTATTTTTTTGTGTAAAATAGCATAGCTTTCTTTTCAGGAGATATGCTGTCTTCCGAATTATTCATGAATGTGTGCTATGACTATCAAGCTGGCTACAATCTAACAACTTATTATACACAGGTATACATTTTTGCACTTCACTTTCACATTTGTGACCTAACTGTGACTGGCACAGGGCAGTTCATGACCTCTTCCCACACAGCTTACCCCTGAAGCCCCCCGCTCCCAGACCCCTCCACTTTATGTCAAATATATCCACATTCTCCTGTGTTATTAGTTTGTTTTTGTTTTGTTTTTCAATTCAGATGCCATCAGCACACTATACAGCTCCACTACTTCTACCTGTATCTCTCAATACTCTTGAATACACATACCCTTAAAGACTTGTTAGAACTGTTACTGCATTTTTGTTATGAATAGTAGATAAGTACAGTATTTCTACCACACATGTTTATATTTTTTTTTCATTAAAGAAGATAAATTCACAGTTGTTACAGGAAATTTTGAATGTATGACTTGCATGCTTGAATTCTCAAACACCAGTTGCATGCTTATCTTATCTTAATGGGTTGATAAACTTGGGGGATATCAAGTGTAACCTCTTGTTTGGACAAGAGAAGTGTAATAAAGATTAGAGCTATTGCACTATCTTTACAAATAACTATGGTACTTACAATGTCCACGATGGCAGTTTAGCCACTTCACTGGTTAGCTTGCTCTACATTGTTTCAAAGTTTGTTAACAGGCTTTTTCAGGAGGGACTTTTTATGCAATTATATTTCATTCTATTCTTTCACAGAATCACAGAATGCCAGGGGCTGGAAGGGACCTCAAAACCCCCTGCCAGAGCAGAATCACCTATGCCAGGTCACACAGGAACGCATCCAGGTGGGTTTTGAATATCTATTCCTCTCCCAGGATTACAGATCTAACTCAATAGCAGCATAGCACTACATTTCTTTGTGCTGTCTCAAATGAACTGGTCCAATTGGCACAGAAAAGATTTGCTTCTTTCCCACAATAAGGCAAAGAGGTGACTCACACACACAACTGAACTAATGTGGAAATATTTTCAGGATTAAGATACACAACCAGGAAAAGACTAACACAGCTTTAACTAAGATTTTTATGTAGTGGAAACCACACTAACTGCAAATATCCAGTGGATCCTTACTGTAAAGCATCTTACCTGTGCCAGCGTATTTGTCTGTCATATTGATATCAATATCCAATTTTAAAGTCAGCATAGTCTTAATAACATCATCACTGCCTTTGCCAGCTGCCCACATGAAGGATGTTCTTCCCTCAAGATCTGAGTCATCTTTTACAGAAGGATGTTTCAAAAATACTTCAACTGTTTCCTGAAAAGATATACAACTGAAATTAGAATTAAAAGGAATCTAAGAAGAAACTATTATGTCTCATTTAGCTGTTTATGAAGGAAATTAAAGTTTCATTTTCCCTTTTTATGTTTGTAGAGAGTAAAAGCTCAACAGGAGCACCGTGTTTTCTGCTATACCCATTTCATTGTTCACAGTGCATCCTTAACTATGAGTTTAATGCTGTTATTTATTTCATACTTTTGCCTTCTAACAGTAAAACATCATGTGTCCATCACAAGGAAGTAAGAAACACTGCAGTCACTGTGAAGAAAGCAAGGTAAAAATATTATTGGCTTGTCAAAGCATTACTGTAACGCTATGATGCTAAAATAACCTTCCTTCAAAATCATCTCCTGAAATGTCTCTTTGGCTCCTGTTCCAAATATGGCTGCACATGCAATTAGTTTGCCAAACTCTAATAATTTGATTACTCAAAGGAAAAAAAAAAAGTACTCTTGGAGTATTATTTCATATAATATGATATCATATTATGATATCATATTATGATATCATATTATGATATCATATTATGATATCATATTTCATATATTTCATAGTATCAACAGGTTACTAATTACTGAAATATTAAAAATAAAAAAATATTAAGAAAATGTTTACACCAAAGTCTGGGCTTTCCACTATAGTTGCTATAATAAAGTCTCTATCTATACCAAAACAAAAAGAATTATTTCTTCAAGTTCTGTGTTTGTGTTTTAAGCTTTCAGGCAACAAGCCCACTTATTTAACCTGCTGTCAAATTCTTAAGCCACATAGGAGAGGATGAGAGGAAATCACCACTGCTAGTAAAGAGAGTCAGGGAAAGATTCTTCTGTCTAATGCCTTATAAACATTGGGCATTTAACAATTGGTAAACATCTCTTAAGAGCCACTTATAGACTAGCCAATAAAAACTGAAAAAAGTAGTTTCATTGTTTTTATATTTTAGTATTAACAGTATTTTATCTTTTCCCCTTGTGCGACTCCAAAATAGCTCTATCACATCTCTGAAAAGGAGATTCTTTGGATATAAGGAATCAAATGCTTATAATCACAAAGCTGCTTAAATGCTCAAGTCTTACTGATTCATTTGGATTTTTTTAACTACTACTTCTTATTTCATCCCTCTAAAGAAATAGGAAATTTTTAATGTATCTTATACTGATGTGATCGAAGATCCTAAAAGCTTCATGAATTTGGGTTTGTATCTGAGCTATCAGTTTATTGCAAAAAGGTCCAGACAGAAATAACAAGGAATGGAAGCATTAAGCCTTCCACAGGAACCAGCACGTGTGTATAGCTTTGTGTAGTCAACACTGACCACCACTACACCTCAGACACGAACAGCTACTCCTTAGGCCAGCAACTTGGCACCTTACCAGTACTCTACACTGCTTGATGTCCTGCAAAGTAAAAGCAGTATGGAGGCTGGACCTTTTCAATACTAAAGCAAACACCCTACAAATATAAATAAGAATTGTATTTTCCTATTAAGGTTTACAGCAAAGGAATGTTTCTTTCAAATGCCTTTTTTTTTTTCCTAGAGATTTTAATGGGAAAAAGTGGAGGAAAATCTGAGTGCTGTAAGAGTATTTTCCAAAATGAGGCTATCAACTTGAAAACAAAATGAAATTAAATTAGAAAAATATGGTTAAACCCCAGGAAAAAAGAAATATCAGTTTAATTCCACATGTACTTTGTCTTGAAAAATCACGTATTTTATTTCTATTAAAAAAAGTGAATACAAAGCTGGAAAACAATAGTAAGGGAGAGAAGAAAACATGGATTATTTCATTCTGTCAAGAAACCCTGAAAAAACACTGAATATTTTTGAATATTCACATTTCATTTACTAGCTCAATCTACACAAGTATATGAAAGGGACGTACATTGTCTCAAACATCTCTGAAGAAATTCAGAAGACCAAAATACGTTTAATCCTGCATTCTGCACACTAAAATCAATACTAATAGAACAACTGCCTTCACACATGAAATTAAAAAAAAAAAAAAAAAATCTATAAAGGATGTTTATTTAGCCCCTCTGTAGGACCCATAAGCCAACTAGATTTCAAGCAGCCTATTTGGGTGGTTATATTATGTAACTTCTACAACTGTTCCTTCTATAATAAGTGTGGATAAATAAGTCTTAGAGGAAAAAAATTTTCACATAAATTAAGTGCTGGCTAAGTCCCTTCAGTCTTTAAAAAAACAAAAACATCTTATTAATGTAAGTTAACTCACAGAAAGAGCAAAGAGCATGATATTGAGTCGTAAAACTGAAAGCAACACAAATATTTGTAATAAACACAAACCAACAAACTTCCTTCTTCTCATTAGGGACTAAGAAACATCACATTTTAACCACAAAACAAACCACACCTATCCAAATTTGGGCAGACTGAAGAGAACAACAATGTTGCTCTCAAATCATGAATCCATACAGATGCTACTGCCCAAGCAATCATGAACGTGTCTCTACTCACTATGTGTACAGAATGCAGTGGTGAGAATTACTCAAGGATTTGTATGTAATTGAGAAAAAAAAAGCCAACGGTGGTGCTCAGAAACAACCAGAGTGGTAAAAAAACAGAGAGAGGCACCAGACATAATTCAGGCACGCACAAAGAGGGCTCTTGGATTCATCACGAGCTAAAAGAGGCTTGCAGATCTGAATGAGATTTTTCTGTTTGATTTTTCATGTAAGATGGGAAACAGTGGATTCATTGTAAGTACACAAGATTACAAAAGAACTTCTGATTTCATCACCTACTTTATTTTCCCATAAAAACCTAAACCATGTCATAGTTTGGCTGCCCAGTTAGATCAAAAGGCAGCAACATAATGAAGATGTTTCATACAACTAAATCGACCCTGGAGAAAGAAAGCCAGTATGAAAAAGCGTTTTTTGGAATGTATCAATATAGAGAAAGAAAAAAAAAAAAAAAAAAAAAGATCATCACCAGACTGTAAATAAAAATATTCTAACTTTCCCATGAATCTGTCTCAAAGTAGAAAGAAAGGCTTTTACAGCATAAAAATCATAGGCATGAGTCAGACCCAAACTGTACATACTATGTAATGGACAATAATCAGCATCAATAAAAAATTCTCTAAAAAGGTGTACATTATACAGAGAGACATGCTCCAGTGAAAGTAGGAAATAAAAAAACATCCCATGGTCTTACTAAGACCATCCCCCAAAACTCCCACCAAAATCCCAATACTCAGAAGGAACTGAAAGCAACAGCTGCAGTACTAACATATATTGGTCAGTTCTCTCTTTCAAAAATATTTCTGCATTTGTTAACTAGTTCTCAAGAGGATTAAAATTTTACCAGTTTTATGCAAATTAACTAGTTTTATGAAAATTAACTGTGTGTAGGCAAGAAAGATCCAAATTAATTCTTAAGAAAATGATGCAATATGCACTACACAACTACATTCATTAGGCAATGAATAACCCTTTTATTAAAGGGTGGTTATGAGTAATACAACTGAAGAAACTTAGATGGGAGCTCTCAGCCTACTATGCATGGCATAATTCAGCTATGAGAGACAGCAGCGTGAAAAAAAGTCCTCTCATGTTGCAGTGCTTCAGAACTACTTTTATAGTAGCGTCTATGACAAGCAATCGTTAAACTGATGAGTTTTATACTTGGCTGTTCTGCATCTGAGCTTACTGTGGAAAAAAATTAACTATTCTACCAACATAAAAGAATTAGGCTGCCTGTGAAGCCAGTTTTATTTGTTGTCTGAATTTAAAAAAAGATTTTAAAAAATATTAAAAACCTTAAGAAATACAGTGTTCACGAATGATTGTGACAAGAGGTACGTGCTCTTTAGCCATGCTTTATGAGACAATGGATCATTCATAAAAGCAAATATTCATAAGTTAATCACCTTCTTGAAGGCAAAGACAGGTCTGACTGGTGCTGAAGCAGCTGTGCAAATACTCATACAGGTGATCTTACTCCAGACATCCTATAACTGCTTAGATTCAGTAATAATGAACCTTAAACAGTGAATGCACTGTAAAATAGTAGGTGCCATTCTACTGAAGAACCAAAACAGTTACTGTATTTTCTGATGCTAACATACAGATCAAAGGCCCTTTCTTTGCACAGCAATTTAGTTTTTTTTTTTCCCAGACCCATTTTTAATAGTTAAAAAATAACCATATCTGTATCACATAGAAGGGGAAAACTCTGTATTAAGCTTGTGCAGACAACTGTGTTTATATGATTTTAAAAACAACTCAAACACTTTGTTACATTATAAATGGTTCAGCAAAACATATTCATTTCACATTTAGGGTATGTGCTACTTACAGCAAAGTTGCTCTGTGCTGCATAATGTAGGGGAGTTGCACCTTGGCTATCAGATGGGATAGTTCCAAACTTATTTCTTTCTAGTAAGAGATGGACAATCTGTGCATGACCTGATAAAAACGACATAATAAAAACATACATGTATGTTGAATCCTAAACATTTCCCCCATATATAAAAAAACAAACCAAACAAACAAACCAACAAACAAAATCAAATCAAAGAACAGAAGAAAGCAAACAGACCAATAAATAATAGTACATTTATGTTGTACCTATTATAGTCTAAACATAAGAAAGAAACATTGTATTTGATATTTGAACTATTAAGCTTGGTATGCACATTCTTCTCAATAACACTGCAGTTCCACACCCTGGATCCTTGTTTTTGAGGGGCACCTGTAATTTGGAATGACCTATGAATAGGAACATGTGGAAAGATTTTTCTTTGTTTTAGAAGAAATCACTATAGCATTTCCCTAAGGAAAAACCCAGCAGTAGTTGGTCAGACAACTGCAATATTAACATGGCAATGAATTCATCGAGTATTTCCAGAAAAAGCTTCTGATATTTAGTTGAAATTCTGCTTTTGAGTGAGATGCAGTAAAATGAACAATAGACTGATGATGATGAACATCTGTCCATCTGAATCAACAAGCTAACCAGTGACAATTTCATCCTGTTTAACAGAAATTAAGCATGAATCCTTTACCTAGATTTTATTCAATAAAAATTTCAACTGAAGATGCAGAGCAGAATCTGGAGGCTAGTCTACTACCAGCTGCCATATCTGCAATAAGCAACAAACTGACACACACAACTCCTTCCACCAAACCTGATTAGAATGTTTTTAGATGAAAAATCACAACATTTTGGGGGCAATGGGTAAACTTTATATCCACTTCACAGACAGGAACACAAAGACTCAGTATATTGTCATTAAAGTCAATTGATCATAGAATGTCTTAGGTTGGAAAGGACCTTAAAGATCATCTACTCCCACCTCCACACCATGGGAAGGGATGCCTCTGCTCTAGACTCGGCTGCTCAAGGCCTCAACCAACCTGACCTTGAACACCAACAGGGATGAGGCATTCACAACCTCCCTGGGCAACCTATTCCTGAGTCTCACCACCCTCATACTGAGGAATTTTTTCCTAAGTTCCAGTTTAAACCTACTCTCCCTTTCATATGCTTTCTTTTCTAGGCATATGCAGCTCATGGAATATCTTAATGATTTTGTATGTTAAGAGGTAGCATAAGGCATACATCACATAAAAAATTACTCTGATTTTACAGGAGAAATTTCCCAGTATCTTGTTAGTGGGGAAAACAATTTTGCAGTTTATTACTTGTGCACACTTGACTTGAATTATCTTAGAATACATTGGGGGAGAAAAAAAAAGAAAAGGTAAATCTTTCTACTAGCTGTAGACTTTTAAAATGAAAACACTGGTAATTGCAGAATCAAGCTGTGTAACAGCTGTGGTCTGTAACTTCAAAAAATTTATGAGATGGAGCACTAGGCAAGCCTTCTTTTGTGGAATGGCACTTTCAGACTATATGTATAGAAGTACCAGAAATTATTGAAAATGGTCATCTTGGATCAAAAAATATGAACAGCTATGTGGGGATTATTTTTAATAGGAGCCTTAGAGTGAACAGAAATACTCCTCTTGCCTTCACTCAGAACATCATGACATTCTGTTCCTTCCTACCAGAAAAATACTAAAAAGAAGAGATGCAATGTTGCTAAGCTCTTTCCATCTCAAGACTGTAAGAAGTGAATTGAGGTGCACTGGAAAAATCAGGTTCTGAGTGAAATCCTAGCAGGAAAATCATAGGAATGCTGAGCCTGAAAAAAAGATTGCCTGCACTTTCAGAACACATAGCTAGTAAAAGGGTAATACAACTGTTCGATAACGACAGGTCTACCTAAATTGTCTAGAGAAAGAAGGTCTGAGAGAGTTGGAAAAAACCCCACATTTCCACTTGGTGCACAAATTGGTGCAAAGAAGGATCTCACTTAGACATTAATGCAAATATTAAAACTCAGTTCTTGAGGTGAAGAACCATCATTTATGTAGGACACTTATTTAGAAGGGATGTTACTTGGCTGATTTTTTATTTTCTCGAAAAGAAAAGGTAACAGGAGCAACAATGCCATAAGGTAGAGTTACATGCAACCTATCTCCTTTAAAAGAATATTTGTGGTAGTATCCATACACTGCTTAAAACCTCCTACCGCTAACCCAGTTAGTAACATTTTAGACTTTTTGAGATCCGCATCCAGTATTGAACTTAAGAACAGAACCCTGAAAAGTGGTCACGATTTACCAGTCAGAAGCTCCCCATGAGTATTTGCTATTTAGAGACCTCATCAAGTCCACAAAGGATTCTGCAGGTCTTGGCACGCTCACTAGACAATCCATTTTTCCAATAGACAAAACTTTTATCTTAACTAAATCAGTTTCAAAACATAGTAAATTTTGCATCTTGGACAGAACCAATCCTATGACACTTAGTGAATTTTCACAGATAATTTGTGAAACATTTTATCTCCACTGGAATGCAAATCTGAGAACACACTTTTTTTTTTTCTTCTTTACACTAAATAAACATAATCAAACTACATGTATATTGTCACTGGAGTTGCAGTAACTCGTTCCAGTGAGCAATCTGATTCTTTTATTGGCATTCTTTGTCTGCATTGTCCCAAAGGGTCATGAGGATGAAGCCTTATAAAAAACCAGGACAGACAGTGCTTGAAGATTCTTCCCTTTCATCTGGTACATGGTGTTTATTTTTAACTCCTGCACATGGGAGGATGAAAATAGGAGGCCAATTTTTTTCTCTATCATATTACCTTTGTGCCTGTCATGTTATGAGTTGCATTTGCCAGTATTTAAACTATTTACATTTAATCCATATTCTGGTTTGCAAAGATCCAGTTTTGTTAAACCGAACAGCGCAGAATCCACAAATGCAAGGTATATAATTTGCAGAGCATCTGAGTCTCCGGGTGGTGTGAACAGAAAAAAACTTTATCTGAATAAAAGCTCCTGTCATCTGATTAGATTACCATACTGTGTCTGATGAAGAGCTTGTACTAGGAGTAGAAGTATCAGCTCTGCCATTTTCTTCTTGTTCACTTGAGCTCACAATATCACATTATCTGCAGTTTCTTTGTGAGAGTCTTTTTAAGGCACTTGTCTATTTTGTGAGGAGTAGTTCAGTAAAAACTAGACAATATAATCCGTAAACCAACTTAATATGGCACGTGTAAACTGCAATACATTGCTGTAAACTGAAAGTGAACAAATGAGTCATGATGTCACTGTCAATGCTTCCGCATTTTGGAGGACTCACTTTCTTCAGGCAAACCCTGTCATACACATGGAACAAGTAAGGCTGCTAGCATCAACCCATATATTAATAGTAGCAAATTTTTTTTTCCACATAAAAGTACTTATAACCAGAAGTTCTGGTATTTTCTTCATGCACTGCAGTGGATAGTTTTGCACACATGCTGGGTTGTGCATACCCCACTTCAGACACAGTTGCTATAGAGCAACAAGGGGATTTTTTTTCCCCCCATTTATGAACAAAGCTATAGATGCAAGAACACTCCAGTATAACCTAATTGTTATTAAATCACAACCACGTATAGACTGCTGAAGTAATGCATTTTATAGTGCTTTGGAGAATCTGAAACTGAAAAAAAACCCCGTCAACACAGAAACTAGTCTAGCAAAAACGATTATTGTTCTAAGAATTAGTTAGCATAATGCCAGGCTGGAAATAAACAAAAAAGAGAGAGAAAGAATCAAACCCACAGTCAATTATTAAATCACTTCAGCATGGCCCATTTTACCAAGTAAGGCTGCCCAGTGAAGAGGGGTTCGAAATAAGTTGTCGTAAGATGTCACATTGCAGCCTTCGTAAGAGGTCAGGACATCAACAACTGCCACATTCCCATCAGCAACAGCAAAATGAAGGGGTGTTCGTCCTTCGTAGTCCTGCCAGTTAAGCAGAGATTCTGTAGGTGCAGCTTCCTTTGAAAATAAAATAAAATATTTTTTTGAAGTTAAGATAAAAGCTTTATCATCTTTACAGATTTCAAATTTTCTTGAGTCTTACAATGAGATAAATTTTCCTTGTTCAGTAGAATAGAGCTCTACGACCAAAGACTTCTGTTACAGTATATACTAAATACTTCTGTTACCTATAGGCTATTTTCAACTATTTCTTACGGAATTTAAAAAAAATACTTAATTATTGTACAAGACCTGATTTCCTGTAGTTTTACCTGTCTGTTGTGCAAGTGGATTCTTACAGTGATCTTTAAAAGACTAGGTCAGGCTCTTGTGGAAATAACTAGATCTTCTTACTTGATCTTCTAAATTGAACACAACATATGTATCTCTACAATTTCTTTTAGAATACTCTCCTTTTAGAACAAGTTAATTGCAATACTTTAGCATTTCAAATCACATCCCTATCAGATGTTAAGGTGTCTAGCTGACAGGATAGAAGTTAGAAACTACTTCTAATAAATGTACCTACTTGTAATAGGTGTAATTTTGAAAATCAAAATCTTTTAAAGTATCAAGATCAGTCATTTGATCACATAACATAGGCACTGACAGATACAACTGGACTTTTGATCACGTCTTTGTAAAAAACATGCTAGGTTACTTTCACATAAGACCTCTAGCTATACAGTTTCTTATTATGGTAATTAATTCCCTCTTTTAGCAACTTATTCCTAGATCAATTTGTCTTCATTAATTTCTTTCTCAGGCAAAGCACCAGAGCAGACCAAAATGAACACCATCTCAGCATTGCACAGATATCCAAGCGGCAAGTATCACAAAGGCCCATGAAATACAAACTTTAAACTTCACTTCCCTGGGGAGAGGGGGGGAAAGAGGTATCTCTAAAGAAAGTGGTAAACAATAAACCAACAGAAACTCAAGAGTGCAGGACACTAAACATCTAGGGCAGAAGCAAATATCAGAACAGGAGTTTAAATAAACTATACGGACTAAGTCTGCTGTTCTCTTTGCAGAATTCTTACTATGTTACTTTCTAATAGTGCCCAACCTTCTAATGCTTGATTGATATGTTATCTAAAGTTAAAACATTTACTTCACGTATTATATGTAAATGCTACGTTGCCTGTCTCATGTATGAAAAAAAATGTATCGGGTTTAGATATTAGTAGTGTTAGCCATGTTTTGCTAGGGAAAAAAGTTAACATACTTGAAAAATCCTGTAGCTCATTACTGTATCAAGCCACAAGTATATTAGCAGATAATCTAATAAAAACATTAAAAAATGATACAGCTCTTAACTAAAAAGACAGTTAACATTATTAGATGCACAAACCACACAGCATGAATAACGCTTCTTTAAATAAGGATTCAAAAACATTGATGAGCCATTACAGTGACAAGTGAAGTTTTATGTCCTTCCCTAGCTTTAATAACTCTAAAGAGAAATCTAACTGATAACACACTCACTTTCTGTCTATTCAGAGAGCTCAGCAGGGGAAGTAGAGAGACCTGCAAAACCTCAGCAACCCGGTGGAGAAGGACCTAGGAGTCCTGGTGGACACGTTATTCATGGGACAGAAATGTGCCCTTGTGGCCAAGAAGGCCAATGGTATCCTGGGTTGCATTAAGAAGAGTGTGTCCAGCAGATCAAGGGAGGTTCTCCTCCCCCTCTACTCTGTCCTAATGAGACCTCACCTGGAATATTACATCCAGTTCTGGGCTACCCAGTTCAGGTGGCACAGGGATCTACTTGAAAGAGTTCAACAGAGGGCTACAAGGATGATTAAGGGATTGGAACACATGCCTTATGAGGAAGGGCTGAGAGACCTGTGGCATTTTAGTCTGGAGAGGAGAAGAGTGAGAGGGGATCTAGTAAATGTGTATAAATATACGAAGGCTTAGTGTCAAAAAGGAAAGGACAGCCTCTTCTCACTTGTGCCCTGTGATAGGACAAGGGACAATGAACGTAAACTGCAGCACAGGAAGTTCCACCTCAACATGAGGAAGAACTTCTTTAGTGTAAGGGTCACAGAGCACTGGAACAGGCTTCCCTAGAGAGGTTCTGGAGTCTCCTTCTCTGGAGACTTTCAAGACCTGTCTGGATGTGTTCCTGTGCAACCTGCATTACGATATGGTCCTGCTCTGGTGGGGGGTTGGACTCGATCTCCAGAGGTCCCTTACAACCCCTAACATCTTGTGATCCTGTGAACCCAGAAGTCATCTTTATGAGAACCACTTGTAAGAATGACTAAAAACAAAGGATGATATGCACAGAAATTACTGACATTCCAACTCCAACAGAGAAAAACCTGTTTGAACAAAGACAAAGAAGAAAACAAGTGCTTCTTCACTTCACCTATAATTTGTTGATGTAACATGGAAAGCTAACTATGAAGTCTCCTAAAAGCACAACATGCTAAAAAAAACCCCAATCACTCCTAAAACTCTCAGCTCAAAGTCACTGACATTCCTCCAAAAATACACCCACAATCAAAGGCAAAATGATAATCTTTTAATGACAAAGCCACAACTGATATTTTAGTCTAAAAGTACCCACATTTTGAATTTTTTTGGCCACTTGCACTGGAATTTTATAGCCTTTTTTCTGCCTACATTCAAGAGTAAAATTTATTTGGATTTTAGGTGGGTTTAGTGTAAAATTCTCTATAATTAAGGTGTTGTAATATTTTAAGCACAATACACAGAAGAAACAGAAACTACACCTTTTTCTGCACCAACTAGAACAATGGAGTTCTAGGCAACAATTGAAAGTGTTGTATAAGTAAACATAATGTCTCTTACCATGAAGAATAAATAAAGAGAAGAGATACAAAATAGATAGAGAGCACTAAGCAGTTGCTTCCACCATATTAATTGAAATTTATTCTGTTCTTTTCTCCTTAAATCTTCCCAACGTTTTTCATGTAACCAAGCATTGCTGAATCTGCAAAGGTGGAAAAGGAAGTTGCCATGAGAGGATCTCCAGCTTAGAGTTTCTCTCTACTTCATATTTGCTTTCTGAATATGTCATGAGTTCCATTTTTGCTGTATTTCATGGATCTCAATATCAGACATACCAATTTCTGCAGAACTGTCACCCCTGCAAATCCAACCTATTTCTTCAGCATTCAGTTGAGCTGAAGAAGAGTTGCTTATTTTGGAAATCCCAATGGGCTAAAGTACAATACAAACACCAAACAGAAACATGACCCTTAATTTTATGAACTCATGAAGACAAGACAACAAATAGACACATCCAGATGGCAGGGCATAGAAAACCAAGAGAGAATTTTTCAGTATAATAGGCTATGGTTTCAGTAGAATTAGCAGCTTAACCTTTGTCAAGCATCTGTGTAGAAGCACCAGAGAAAAATAATTTTCTGGGGAATTCTTCCAGTGTTAAAGATAACAGAAACATCATCAGTGTTGTTTTTCATAACTTAGTCAATAGGCAACAAAGGCTGACAATGCATATTGACCAGTGGCAGACACCAATGACTACTATCTGCACTGTATCATGAAATCAAACATAAATGATTTGTGCTGGATGTGTTCTAAAAAAAATGAAGATGTGACAGTGACATGGAGTTGTAGGCCTTGTGCACCACAATATTCTTGTGAACTTAGAAATGAAAGTTGAGACAGAAATTTTAACTGTATGGGTACGTTAGAAAGAGCATGCAGAGAGAATGTGAAAAACTAGGAAGTTAACCTGGGTAGGAAGACCTAGAGAGGAGTAAGAATCAAACATGATGCCTGGGCAATATAGAACTAGAACAGGATAAGATGGCCAAAAGTATCTAAAAAAGGAGTGGAAGATTTTGAGCTCTGACAAGTAAGAAAAGCACTTCAGTTTGAAGAGATCTTTCTAAAGAATTAAACTTGGAGGTACCACCACCAACAATGAAAGGTATTTAAACTCAGCGACAGCTTCATTCAACAGGCTGATTATCTAGTAGCAGTATTTCTGTATCATTAACTTTTGCAGTACATTCTGTAAGCTAAATTACAGTTTTTCATTTAAACTTGTTATTATCTTACTTAATCAATAAGCATATATAGACACAATTATGTGCAGTATAAACAATCTAGTTGATGCATGAAAAAGCCTAGGTAGAATCAAGAACACACTCTTTCAGCTGTCAGAGTGAAAAAACAAAACCCAAACAAATGAAAAAGAGCCAAAAGCCCTGGATGTGATCATATTACCTAAAGAGAATCTTTAACAACACCTTCAGTAAGGAGACAGGTATTTTTGACCTTTTGTGGAGCATCTTGTTGGGAGGGAGTTAATTGCCCTTACAGTAGGTATAGTGCTGGACTTTATGATTAAAACTACTGATAACACATTCATGTTTCAGCTGCTACTGAATAGTGCTCACATAGCATCAAGGATTTACCTCTTTCATGCTTTTCCTCATCCAGCTCCCCTGCTCTCATCAGTGAGTGGGCTGGGGGTGAACAAGAAATTGAGAAAGGACACAGATGGAATGTCTAACCCAAATTGATCCAAGCCATATTCCATACCATAATAACATCATGCTCAGAAAATAAAACAAACTCAGGGAAAGGAGGAGACAGAGGGGACACTCATGGCTACACCATTTGTCTTCCTAAACAACAATTCATTTTCCACTTGGCTGGGAGAGGCTAATATCTGCCTGCTGATGGGAAGTAGTGAATAATTTTCTTTTGACACAGCTATTGCTTTCCATATTAAACCATTATGACTTTCATCCACGAGTCGTCTTGCCTTTCTTCTTTAAAACTTTCCAACTTTTAAAAACAATTACTTTGACTACCTAGCATTTGAAATAAAGAAAGCCATTTGAATACAGCAATCCTTACCTACTTCTCAGAAAATTTGTTTCTCTAATGTGGCATGAAACTGGATAGTATGTACAACCAAAAACTTTGTGCAAAATTTGGTTTGTGACTAATTATTTCACAACTGAGTGCAAAATACAAATACCTTGAATAAAAAAAAGTATAAAAAAATACAATAATTAATTTGTCACTGGAAACTTCTCAAAACTTATTATTTATCAGTAAAAAATAATATCAGTTACTGTAAGGTTATAAATGGGATCTGGAGAAAAGCAAAGTATATTTTCATATGCTACAAGTTCTCAACTTGCAAGCTAATCAGGTAAACAGACATGTAAGCCACTGTAGTTAGCTCACAATCAATATATATCTAGTTTGAAAGACCTTTGCAAGACAAAGATACAGAGATTGTTGTAATATGAGAGAAAAACCTCAGACTTCTGTATCTTTCCATGTTAGTGAAGTTCTGGGATTTTCACAGAATAAAAATCAAGGTAAAAGTCAAGTTGAGCACATAACTTCATTGCACTCGTTGTAAATGTCAGTGTAGAAAGTGAAACTGAAATACTGCAGAAAGAAAATATGCCAACAAGGAAAAGTTATTAATTCATACACAATAATAGTTGGGAAGGTCTCTCACTAAACTGATCTTAGGCTGACTAATAACTGATCAACTATTTTCCAGAATTTTGACCTGAAGACTAAACAAAATCATACTTTTTAGTAGAGTTAACTATAAACAAACTTTAAAATAATGAAGACACACAACAAATAATCAGTGTACAAGATGCAAATGAGATGGGTAATATGACTGGTTATTTTAACTAGGAGAACCTACAACTCTTTCCTCTCTCGCTTATCCCCCAAATGAATAGTTACATACATTGAACTAAGAGAATATATATAGCCCATAAGTTAGTGCAAAGATATTCACTCATAGAACTCTGAAGAAACCTCTTTCAAGAGAGCAAAAATATTTAAGATGATTTCTTACAAAAATCTGGATTTTAGGATAAAGCAAATGATTTCATTCTCAAAGAGTCAGTAGATGAAAATGAAAAATACAAGGAGAATAAAAAATATTTCAGAGTAAAGTAACAACTACAGGAAGTGTTACAATAGAACTTCTTACCAGAATACATTTCACTGTGTGAATTGCACTAGGGTCCTTGTTGTTAGCTGCCCAGTGAAGTGGGATTTTTCCTTCAATGTCAGGGATTCCAATATTTGAATCATGTTTTATGAGAAGTTTCACATGCTCTGGGTTATTGTAGTAGGCACTCCAATGCAACGCAGTTTGCTGTAAGACAACATTCTCAAGTTTTACAAACACATTGAAAAAAGGTTGGTTAGAACCTGAAATATGATTTAACTCTATTTTCCTGGAATGAATGAGACCACCTATTCCAATTCCTCTGTTCAAAGCATAGTCAGCTAGAATAGGTTGATCTGAGCATTGTTGGATATTTAGGTATCTCGACAGACAGACTCTACAACCTCTCTGGAAATCCTGTTCCACTCTTTCATGTTAAAAAATAAATAAATTACATTTAAATTTATTATATGTGTCAATTGCCTCTTGTTAGTTCACTGGAGACCATTCAGAAGAGTCTGGCTCCATCTTCTTTACTGTCTCACATCAAGCACTTATACACATAGATAAAATCACCCCTAAAGTATTGTTTCTTCAGGCTAAACACCTGCAGCACACCCTCAGTCTCTCCTCGATATCAGAGGCTCCAATCTGTTACTCGGCTTTGTGGCTCTCCACTGGACTCACTCCAGTATGCCTATGCCCTTCTTGTACTGGAGAATCCAGAAGTAGACACAGCATTCCATTTGTGGTGCTGCCAGTGCTAAGCAGAGAGGAGGGACCACAGGTAAAACCAGCTTTAAACAATGGCTAATGAGAAATCTTTTGTTACACTTCAGTGAAGACTGAGAAAATGGAACACAGCTATCCAGGGTAGGTGACAACTCAAAATCAGATTTCAAACAAAACTGAACAAAAGGCCCATCTACTGAGCAAGAATAGACACTTGCACATCTTTGCTGCTGAAGTCTGAATAAGGTCTAAGCTATGCCATCTTACATGAGAATCACACGGAGAAGCACTCATGTGGTGTCAGTTATCAGACCTTTGTTAGCAGCCCCTCCTTTTATGTCTTAGGATGAGCTCTTTTTTAGGGAACTACCAAGTAGACAGAAAGGTTGTACTATCACATTAAGTTACTATGGCACTTACCTACCAGCTTAAAGCAACAAACAAAAAATATTCAGTGCCATCTTCTTCTAGTAGAGAGTAATCATGTTATATGCTTCTCCACCAGTTAGTGTTCCAAGAGATTTCCAGTTTGAAGAGAGACCAAACTAATTACTGCAGTTGTTCTGCAGTGCATTTCTGGTGCTGAGGCCTGCTTCAGATGATCATTGTAAGACAGACATGATTGCATGATACCAATCTCATATTTTTTCTCCAGGTCTGAAATTGCTGTGTCCAATAGCATTGCCCTGTTGGCTGGCTGAGTAGCATGAACAACATTCTCCTGCCGTAGTCCAAGAAATCCTTATATAAAGTAATTAATTCCCTGACAGAATTACTTAAATTCCAAGCCATGACTGTTACTTCTTAAGTAAAGCTGACCAGTATCCTTAGAAACTGACATCTGCAATGAAGGCAAGACCTTTTGATTACCAGGAGGCCAATGTAGCCATGGTATAGTGGCATTTCTCACCTACAACCTGCTTGTCAGTCAGTTGCCTATATAGACGTAGACATAAAAGACAGTTGCTCTCCCTCATGTTCAGGAATTACATTTGATGATTTTGATGCACATAGCTGCAGTAAGGGAAAGGAATAAGCTTGTGCACCCCACAGGGTCAAACATCTTGGACTCTGTCCCTAAGACTGCCTTTCATCAATCCGAATTCCATCTTTGCTACTGTGACTACTTATGACACAAACTTGAATAAAAGTGCTCTACATGCTGTGGGAAATCTGGCAAGACTTTAATATTGCCTTGGAAATCTGCTAAACAACAGGGAAGGTTCCTAAAAGGTTTTGGCTGGTTTCCATATACTTTTGTTAACAAATTAATGTGGTCAGGAAGTCAGCACGACCTCTCCAGAATTACTACAGTAATTATAGCCAGGGTTTCCATGATACGTGTTAGAATACCGTGGAAGGTAAACAGCTGAGTGCTGAGGCACAGGCTGGTTCAACTCCATTGTCCAGAGGGGCAGAAGATATATTTGCTGGAAATTGGGCTTGCAGCTGTCTTGTTGGAGTTTAAGCAGAGTTTAAGATGTATCAATAGAAACTCCATTCCCCTTCTCTTACTACACTGTCTTGCAGCAAAAAAAACCCCTCTGCTATACCAGATAAAGAATGATGAATTCCACTAAGACCAACTTTGCCAGGCTGGTACATTGGTCATCAGTTGATCTGAAAACATTTGATCAGGGCACTCACATTTGAATCAGTGGTAGATTAGTGCCTGGTAGGGAAAGCTTTTGAACCAGGTTCCAAGATCACTTACAAATTGTAAGAAAAAGACCTTACTGTTCTGTGCTTCAAAAGCTGTGTCATCAGTAACAGCTTCAGTTGCACTCAATGCCTTGCTTACCTTGCTAATGTTAGTTACAGAATTGGTATTTGGTCTTCCTTTTGTTATCCATATTCACAGTGCTTCACTTTTTGTTACTATATCCTTGCAGAAAAACTTTGGCTTAGGGAACTGTTCAGAGATACTAGGTATTTAGCTTAAATAAGTAAGTTTTCAATAGAATGAATCACTTAAGAGTTATAAACTGCTATGTGACTTAGTATGCTGCTTGCTTAGCTTTACTTAGCATGAGTAGCTGGATTTACTGAAGCCTTGGGCTGCAAGCTGTAAACTTTTACCTAAGCTGAAACTGCGCAGAACTTGCATCTATTCAGCTGAGGCGAGGCCTTCAGAGCCCACACAAAATAGCATGTGAGGAGCATCAACAGCAGCTTTAAGATGATGGCCTGCCTGAAGACAGTGAAGGAACACAATAAAGAGTAAGAAGATGTTGGAACATCTTAGGCCAGAAGCACTGTTGGGCTAAAGGGTGCATGCAGACCGCATGAAGCTCAGATGTATAGTCTGTAACGGACTGCCCAGCGATTTCTTGGTTTAGGGTCCCTCTCCAGAGGTACCGAGCTTGAGGTGAGTCTAGTGCTGTACCATTTTATTAAATTATTTTTCGTGAGATATTATACCTGAGACTCTACTTTGAAAAACCTAGGGTTTGGGCTGCACTTCTTTAACAAGCACATTCATACCTCTGGATTCTTTAAAAGCTGTCTCTTTCAGATTTGAGGGTACACACCTGCTCAAGCACACGAAATTTAAATCAGATATTCCCACATTAACAGGTCCACAATAATTACTAGAAATCTGTCTACTAAAGGCAATGTGATTATCTCCCAAACAGAATACACGCCAAACATGCCAACAAGAGAGATGAATCTGTTTTGTTCAAAATGTATGCAGAAATGCAAGAAATCCTTTCCCTAGGATGTCTGTCAGGACTGTATGAAAGTCCTATGCCTGCCCACATACTACTACTAATGCTAATGGAGGCAACTGGTTCACGTGAGTTTTAAGTAAAGCTTTTCTAAGCACTCAAAAACACAAATTTGAGCACCTAATAAATGCAGTTACTATACACTAAACAACTATTCTTTCTTTTAAAATGGTTTTAAGACCTATTCCTGAGCACTGCCAATACCTCTCTGTATGAATAGCAATAGTAAATCAGTTGTTTCAAGAACTGTATCACTTTCCTTCATTTCTTCTGGCTGATCTTTTTTATAACAGTCTTTTTTTTTTTTTATGAACTTCAGTAGATTATTTCCTGAGGCTCTTAGAAGTCAGCATGCTTCTAGAGCAGGCTGGTAATTTATTGATGTAGTAAACCACAATTTGACTGCAAACGGACAATACATGCACTATATGACACACCTGGAAAGTCACTTGGAGATCTTCTGGCCTTTCATGCAACTCTTGTCACTACAGATGTAGAAAATTAATGTGAAGGACTTTATTCTAAGAAGGTAGTAATGTAAAGCACTGAAGATATTAAGATTACATTTTCTCCTGAGGAAGTGTGTAGTTTCATAAAACAAATCTCAAAGTGACTAACTGGTGCTCTGCTTCAAATGAAACTCTCAGGCCAGAGTGTCAATCAACTTCATCATCACAACCCTCTTGCTAAATGATGCACTTATGGAAGCAACCATGAATATGTATTGATAGCAAACCTTCTGCTGCCAATCAGTCCATTTTATGATAATAATACTAATAACAACAGTAACATGATATTTTTAATTGTCTCTGCTAGAAAATTTTCTTCAGAAATGGCATCACATTCTATTCCAGGCCATAAAATCATCTAGGAGACTCTAAAAGTGTTCCACTTTTACTAACAGAGATATAAAAAAGACAGTTTTAAGATATGGATATTTTTACCCTTGGACCATCCTTGTAGATCCAAGTGAAGGGGTGGAATTGACAGACTAAAGCTGAGCCAGGGAAAAAAACAGGAGGTGGGATGCTAGTGGCTTGAAGGTGTTGTCCTAATTTTTGTCTCATTTCTCACACAGCAACAAATTCAGCAAACAAATTTAGCAACAAATTAAACTAATTTTCTTTAAGCTGAGTCTGTTTTGCCTGTGACAGTAACTGGTGATCGATTTTCCTGTTTTTATCTTAACCCATGAACTTTATCAACTTATTTTCTCCTTCTCTCCTGTTGAGGAGGGGAGTGAGAGAGCAGCTGGGTGGGCATTTGACTGCTTGCCAAAGCTAACTCACCACACATTGCTAAAAGGTAGTACCTATGGACTGCTGTGTCAATATCACCACTATTTTAGTGGCCCTAGTGCAGGCTGAAATCAATTGCCCAGGGTAAGAACAATGTCTGCCAAGAGCACACCTGCGTTCAGCTCAGCACCCAAAGAATCATTTCCTTTTTGTTGTTGTTTAAACTCACCTTTGGTATTAACAAATATTTTGAAGGCCTTTTGCACAGTTTTCTTGTGACTTATCATTAAATGATTCTAAATGTAAGGTTTTTCCGAAGATGCAAAGCAAGATAAGCTTGTTATCCAGGATTATGATGTTACAGAAAGATTCAGTTCTTCAAACTACTAGTTTTTGAATCCTCCATTACTCGATGTACCCTCAAGAAGGATGTCAATGAACTCAGTGCAAAGAACTTTTAAATCTTTATAGTAAAAAAAAGTTAATATTTCTAAAGGTGATAATCATTATACCACCATTAGCACTGTTTTGAAGACTCAGAAAAAGTTTATCACGGATTTTTCCATAGACAATTGTTTGATGTAACACCAATTTGTAAAGCTACTACATGTGTTCTCTTAAAATAAGCAGTATTTTTACCTTGTTTCTGTCCTGGGTATCCACTTCTCCTGGTGCCATATGTTTTAGCAACAAAGCTAAACATTTTGGGCTTTTGTGACGTGTTGTTAAATGTAATGGTGTCATATCCTCCAAGTCCTTCTGCATCCAGTTCCCCCTACGAGCCAGTAAAAGTTTCATGAAGCGGTAATTTCCCTGGGCAAAGAAAAAATATCAGAAATTTATTCCAATTTATTGAACCAAATGATGATACTGTTTAGATGCCTTTGCTGTTGTATTATAGTGCCTAAAAAACCCACACCAAAACAGATCTAAGCTTTAGAAACACCTAACAAAGATTCTTTGTAGAAAAACATTAACTTTTGATTTTTCAGTCTGTTTTGCTACTTGATATTAGATACATAGCTTCCATTAGCAGAGTGTGTAAGACAGGGTTCAGTAATATCAAAAAGACTGCAATACTGTCAGTTTCTTGACAGTTTAACCTCAATAAGTATAATGTAAAAAGTGAAATAAGACCATTACACACTAGTTTCAGTAACTAAGCATGAAGAAAGGTTATGATTTTCAAAATGAAAGTAAGAAAAAGAACAGGGAATGGTTCAGAGAGAGAAAATGTACTCATCTCAATGACCAATACATGGAAAAATGATTGTGTCTTGTAAGTGTTAAATGCATACGAGTTTTGACCTGCTGCATGCATGATAAATATTGATGGGACAGCTAGCTTTCTGAACATATAAAATACCTAACACTGCAGACTTACTGGGTTCTCAAAAAAGACACTGTAGAAATGCTCCTGTGACAAATACCTGAGGGTGGATCACAAGGAAAACAATCCAGTTATCCTTCTCAAATCATTGAAGAAGCCAGTCAAAAATTAAAGATATAATCATTCTTTACAGACACTGTAACAGGTTGCCCAGGGAGGTCATGGATGTCCCCACCCTGGAGGTGTTCAAGACTAGGCTGGGAGAGCCCTTGAGCAATCTGCTGTAGTGTAAGGTGTCCCTTCCCATGGGAACGGGGTTGGAACTAGATGATCTTTAAGGTCCTTTCCCACTCAAACCATTCTATGAATCTATGCAGTCATGAACAGTCTGTAGTGATTTAAGGTATAGCAGCCTTGATTTGCTGCTGCCCCTTGCTCAGGTTACTTTCCATGTAATAAAGATGCTACATACAACATTTTGATGCTTCCACTTCAAAACAAAGTCTATTTTTTTAATGCACCTTCATTAGTCTCAGCCAAGGAACAGTAACAGCTGGAGTAATAACTCATTAAAGTGAAACAATTTGACCTAGTTTGTATGATCATGTTTTAAACATCTATATTCTTTCCCCACTCTGACTTTTAACCTTTCCTAAAGTGAATGTGCTGTCTCCCAGTTTTGCTCACTGTCTCCCAATGTTTCCCAAAATACGAGATTTCACCAATTTCATATATTGGCAGTTTAAGTATCAATTACTCATAAACATAATGAAAATAGAAAGCTCAGAAGAGAAGAGAAATTGTACTAATACCGCTCACTCAGCGCAAAGCTGCAGCATTTCATGAAGCATTATTAAATGATGCACATAAGAAAGGTGATACTTAAATCTACAGAAGTGACATCTTTGGATTCTTCTGCTTACTTCTCTAACTGGATTTGGATTTTTCTGCTTACTACCTGCAAATTATCATATTTCAGTCTGCTACAATTAATTTATAAATCCTGTAAATTAGCACAGTCCATTTAGGCTGTCTTAGGAAAACCAACGATAAAGGCAACCACACAGACAAGTGCAAGCAGTGCTAACAACCTGGGACACTTCTGTGTATCATCAGACCCAGAATCACACGTCAGTTTATTGTCTATCAGTCCTTGTTCCTCAATAAAGGAAAAGCCTGTCAAAATCTGTACCACAAACCTGCATGAAAACACAAACTTCTCTTGTCAGAGACAGCACGACTACTGTATTCTTCAACAGCGTTCACAGCAAGTAAATACTGACTAATTCTCTCTCTTCTGCTGGGTGACAGGAAAAGCATAACCTTAGGATTTTGCCCCTTTAATACAGAGACACACCAAGTCATTCACTGAATTAAAGAGGCAGAACAGCATAATGTCTGCACACACGCTAATACATGCAGAACCAACTTAAAATGAATTCATGACAAATTTTGAACAAGCTAGGGATGAAAAAACTCCTCATTACTGCTATTATACTTTACAGATAAATATAAGAAGAATTTGCAAAACACATTTGAAAAGAAAAGAATTGCAATATATCATGATGTGGTTAAGTATTAGACTGGGGGAAGACAACACTAAATAACTTGAGAGAATATTAGTCTTAAAAGAAATATAGCTGCTTTTCTACATCATAGAGGATAATGCATTTGGTTTGTTTTCAGTAATTTCTGCTCAATGTGTATGCATACATATGAAAGAAAAAAAATTGGTTTTCTTTTGTGGATGGATACTTTTGGGAAGATTTATGAGTATGTTGTGCCTTTTGAATGATTTCAGCTGAAGACTTCAAGTCAAGACAATACATAAAACTAAGGAAATACGCATTTTTATTATTAGATTTTTTTTCCCCTTTACTGTACTTTATTTTTGATGTTACACATTTTTCACCCCTTACTACCATATTATTCTGTTGCATGCTTAGTCACCAGCAACTCTCTCTCCTTAGGAAACATACCTGAAATAAATCACCTCACTCCGAAAGAAAAGATTCTCTCTCTTTCCTAAAGATTTAAGACTTTTTTTTAAACACCACCAGAGAAAACACCTGTACTAACATCAGTTATTTGTAATCATCTTATTCATGATCTTACTTCTGACTGCTGTTCTTTCCTGTAGTAGTACCACGTATGTTGCTGTGTTTTTTTCACTTGTTAGAAAATAACACCATCCCTATTAATGACAAGAAAAATTCTCCACCTTCAACCGATTACTGCTTAAGTATGTAAATGTGCAATGTATCAATGTGTCTTGAAGGATGACTTAACTGAGATCTTACTAGGTGGAGAAGGGGAAAAAGTATGCTTAACCTGAAAAGCAGTTACTAGTCAAACTCCTTCATTTTAATAAAATTCTTGTATCTTTTAACTTGTTAGTTTTTACTCAGAGAAATTGCATTTGATTGGCCTAAAGATTCCTGGGCAGCAGGAAGCACTTTGGTCAGTCCACACTGATAGTGTCTCCAAAATGACTCTGTTATAATGTGAACACATGGTAAGCAAACAGAATTAAATATTAAATATAAGATACAGAAACACTGTTCCTGGTAGCCAAAGTTTACTATTTCAATGCTGATTCTTAAAATTCCTTTATTAGTTTTAGACAAAAGGAACAGCTGACAACTATCTCCAGCATAATCGGAATGAATACTTTTGCTATTTCAAAGTTTAAGCCAAGTCTACTAACTGCAGTGGTGCAAAACATTTTTAAGTAGACAGACAAATCAACAAGCAATCATTGCTCTGACATCAAGTTGTGATTTTGAACAAAGTTCTGAACCCCAAGCTCAGCTACTAAGCAGTCAGAAAAACTCCCCTTTCCAAAGCATTTCAGTAGAGAAAAGATCAACGGGAGAAAAGTCTTAGCCAGAATCAATGAATTGGCCAGAATTTAGATTATTGCAGAAATTGAGTAAGTTATCTGATACTAATTGAAAATTCATTCAGACAAAAAACCCTGTCTCATATTTTCACTATGACTCTACTGCCAAGATCAGGTTCCAGCAAAAAATTGCCTGTAAACTCTTTTCTACCTACACTTCTGGGCCTACAAATTAATTTATTTCTTCATCCATCTAAAGCAACTTTTTCAGCCTATTTTCTCACTCTGGCCTGTTGAGGAAGAGAAGTGAGAGAGCAGCTGGTAGAGCATCTGGTGACCAGACAAGGTCAGTCTGTTCCATATGGTCACCTATGTGAAAGACTACAGAAAAAGCAACAGTGTTGTAACAGTTCTAATCATGGGTTGATGCTGGGATTACTGATGGTTGTATTACCAACACTCTAAAACCATGAGCCTCAGACTTTACATCATACCATTCTACACAGCCCATCACAGACCAGCTACGAGTTGCCCAGCTATCCTGTGCTTCTGTTTCAAAGACTTCCTCAGAAACTGGCCCATGGTATCTTCACTCAGCAGTATGTAGATTAGGGGAAGAATATTTGTTTTTCCTTTCCCTGAACCAGTAACAGTCCTCTTCTTCCCTAGTAAACTAGTGGAGAACAGAAGATCTAGTATGTAAGCAAACCTAACATGGGCACATGGGTACAGGGAAAGGCAGGAATTCCAGCATCACTGGAAAGCCACCCTTAACAGCTAAAATCCTTCTGGGACAGGTTTCAGCCTTCCTCCAAACAAACAGGCAGACATATGTTCCTACTGGTCAATTGTCCAAAACAGTTCATTGCACTGCATTGCTTCGAGTAATCATATTATTGCTTTACTGTTGGGAAGATTCAAATAATGTTAATCACTTCTGCTAGCTGGCTCTCTGGTAATAGCACAACAGACCAATAAACCTAACATAGAAAACACTATAAGAAAAAGAGATTTGTGCAAATGTTCCAGTATCCGAAATGGAAAAAGAGAGGGCTTGGCACACATTATCTAGCAGTATGAGAAAGATTTAGAGTTAAAGTTTTTTTGTTTAATGTACATGTTTAATACATGTAGATAATTTAATACATTCCAAGACATGTTAAATCCTGAATCTTAGACTACCACAGAGCTAAAACCAAATTTGCTGTAGCTAATCCTGTTTCTTGTAAAAGGTTTTACTCTTCATGTAAACAAAATTCTTCCAGAAACTTCCTAGCATACAAGTGTTAACCTCCTCAAAAAGTGACAGGACAATCTCTCCTTAACTGTCAGGTATCATGCATGTTCCCTCTGAGACCCAAGACAGCTTAACCTACCAGCACAGAAGTCACATACAGTAGTCTGCTGCATTTGGTAGAAGACCAGCAATGCCACCAGTGGCAGCTGGGATCACTGCTCAGATATCAGGAGATAAGAGAACAACTGCAATTAGTACGTACTAGGAGCATCTTACTTCCTCTCCTCTTAGCTGGCTAAAATCTGATGCTTTTTCTGATTCAGAATTGAAAAGAAAGTAAGTGCAGTTCCTGTAAAATGTATTTTCTTTCTGTGACCCAAAATCAAAGTCTGTAACAGCAATAGCTACATTTAAAGTAGCATCATATAAAACATATAAATGCAAAAACCTGGAGTGCTGACTGTTCTTATGTAAAGTAAAACACTATGGAGTCATGATCATCCTAATACTAAGTGTGCATATGTTGAAACTAAGTTTCACTATAGACATCTCCTGGATAGTCATTAAGTAGACAAGGGTCCAAACACTTTTACAAATTACAGATAACACCAACACACACTACACAAGTATGCTTACTGATAAAACAGGAACTAACCTCCTTTATCTGCAAATATTCTTTCTCCTTCTATTGTTTCTATCTTATATTGCTAAAGCCTCAGTAGATCAATATGCCTCTCCTGTATCAGATGTGGTTCTAGAAGAAATGGGAAGGATAGAGGGAAGGGGGAAAACAGAACTATTTCATCTAAATCCTAAACGAACGACAGCATATCAGTTTCACTGTAGTCCACATTCTCAATTATCAGGTACCAACAATCAGGAAGATTATGCAGAACCCTAAATGAAATTCTCCAGGGTATATAATGATGAATGACACTGAAGTATTTTGCACAGCAAACTTTTAAGTATTTCACAGACATACAGACTTGCTTTGAAGAGTTCACCTGCATTTCTGGAAACATTCTATTGATGCGTAACAGAGCTCTGTGAAAACGTGTTCCTTTCTCTTCCTACTATTTCTTGTTGAATTAACTTGTTCATTTTATAACCACGTGCTTCTATGCTCTGACTGGATATGAGTCTGAGGATATATTTTTAATCTTTGGATTTTCAAAGCATACTGCATAGTTAAACACAATACCATTTTATATAAGGAGAAACTGAGCTGTACAAGATAAAGCTAAGAGTCAAAGGATTATGTATACCTCTCCAAGAATCAAAAGCACATCCTCATATAGGCTACCACCACCTTGTTATCCATGGGTTAAAAGGGACCTATCTCTCTCTCTCTCTCTGTATATATATACACACACATGCCTTATTTCCCTCTTCAGTGCTGAAACCACATTTTCAGAAAGAGTAACAATTCTAATCCCTATTAAAATAGTTAACATGACTTGAAAGACTGATTTGCAATAATTTCTAAGGGAGTGCCCATGAGCTGGCTACTGCCTGTTACAGCACAGCTAAACTTTGTTTTTGGAGTACCTACAATAGGCCTGGGAAGATTTAGCTGACTGTAAGGGTTGCTAGAGAACTAGGGAAAAAGCAGCCCAGCATCTCTGTATAACCTTCTGGTAAATACAGCAGGGGTCATTAAAAAGAACACCAAGCTGTTAAACCATGAAGATGCTACTTTGGCTCCAATTCAAAATTACACACCTACTTTTCCAGTACTGGCAACAGACCAACTAAAAGAACATAAAACAATTTAAAAGTGATCCTTACAAAGGAGCTGGGTTTTAAGGGCTCTTCATTGCCAACAGCCATATGCGCTGCAGATGCAGTCAGGGCATATGCTTCCAGCAGAATAGAAAGCCTTAAAAATACATATTTAAAAATGAAAAAAAGCACTGGTCTTTCTTATCTCAATTACAAAGATTAAACACTACATCCTCCCCAAATGTCACTAGCTCTCTGCACTCAGTTGAACTCATTTTTGAGTTTTGAGCATTTTTTCATGTTTTGAGCACAAACAAGCAGAGATGACAGAGTGTACCAAAAGAGGTCCCAGTAAGTAGCCTACTGAATGTAGGGGCAGTGGCTTCAAACTAGAGAAGAGTGGATTTAGATTGGACGTTAAGAACAAGCTCTTTACCATGACAGTAGTGGAAGATGGAAACAGGTTGCCCAAGGAGGTGGTTGGGGCTCCATCCCTGGAGATATTCAAGGTGAGGTTTGACAGGGCTCTGGGAGACCTGATCTAGCTGAGGATGCCCCTGCTGACTGCAGAGGGGGTTGGACTAGATGACCTTTGGAGGTCCCTTCCAACCCAGACCATTCTATGATTCTACGATCTTCTAGTGCTTGAAGCATGTGTCTAGTGTTAGTGTAAATATCTTGTTAGATATACCAAAACCAGAATTTGTCTCATCAGTTAAATACATTCTCCAGTCTATTATCACACTGACATCCTCAGTCACTTTCAAATAATATATTCATTATACATAGAATAAATAATTCTGCTCCCCCCTACAAACACACACAGACTTGCATTTTGGACTACCATATTTCCAACCATCCCAGTTATTTCAGTACTCTCATACTTTTGGTACCCCAGACACTCTAATACCGTCTTTGACAATAAGATTTAATCTTGTGTCACTCTGAAGTATCCTCTGAGAAACAACTACTCATGATGCTAATAAAAAAAATATAGAGTAATACTAGATTCAAGTGCAACTCTTAAGGATTTCTAATATACTCCTTCTGATCTTATAGTTCACATTTCAATTCTATTTCCCATTTAACTTGCAATTTTCCATCTACACCTAGAGTAAATATTATCATACAGACCTAAAAATGCAATCTATTGAATTTATTTCTAGAAAAAGCAACTAGCAAAATACCCACTTAGTCTTGAAGAACCTACTATTAACAGTGTGGTGCACATTTTACCCAACTTTCTATTTATTTTTACATATTTATCCCTTAGAAGCTAATTTCAAATTCCTGCATGCTACAGAGGTCAAATAGGCTACTTCTCTCAGCTACTTCTCTTCCTATTTAAAACACCTTTTACCAGTATCCAAAAGTGTTACTGAATACCCCAGATTCTGCAATGTTATGATTCCCAAAGATGTTTCCTTGAACAGAATTCTTTTGCACCTTGTCCCTGCTATTTCTGCACTAAGATGAAATTTGTCAAAATGGGACATGAATCACTGACCAGAGGCCCTGACAGAGAGAACTACAGCAACTAAGCCTGGTCAGGAAGTGCACAGAAGTCTGCAGGCAAGACGTAAAATAGAACTCCCCACAAAATCAGAAGCGTGGTCAGCCTGTTTAAAGGGGTGTGTTCAAAGACAACAAAGAAGGAGTAACAGTGCAGCAAGTCCACCACACATAACAGTAGGGATTTTAGAGTTCTGATAATTATACATCCCAGCATAGTTTAATAATTTATTAGGTTATTAAATTTTGATTTTTGAAATATGTTCATTATTAATTAAGCAGTACTTACGTAAGACATTTTAGCACAATTTTCTTTTGTGAAGGAAGTCTATTTAACAATCAATAACTCTTCTTCAGAGGAGTATAATATATAATTCAGTTACTTTTACTCTCTTACAAACAGAGCACCAGGAAATTATTACAGTTGAATTAATTGCAAACACAAAACAGGTCTGTTTTTCTAATAGTATACCAGTTGTAGTATGGGCAGTGATCACATTTCTATTGTCTTTAACTATTATTCACATTTGAATTTTCCTTTTTTAATTCATAAATGTTATGTAAGAAAGTACAGCTGGATATATAACAACAGCATGAGAGCAAGATAGCAAGCTGTATCATAGCTTACTACCATATCCAACCACGTACACTGTTCCTTTGTTTTAGATCCAGTTTGGGGCAGAAAGAGAACTGGAAAGGTGCATGGAAATTTAGCACACCAGGCTTGTTCTGCCCCAAGTATACCAGTGTGGCAGCTGCTCTTTCTGCAAGCAACTAAAAGCTGTGGACTTGTTTATGAAGAACAAAACAAAACATCATGTGACTGCCAAAAGAAAGCATCCTGCAGAAGCCAGACCTTCAGGTGTGCTGAGACCTCTCTTTATACAGAGCAATTTCTAGTCCTTTTATAGGGGAATACTTTCATCTTGTATATGGAGCTGAATTCTATTGGTTAAGTGAGTTAATGTGCAAGATAAGAAACACTATATAATCAGCTACTTTGGGCAACAGGGAGTTCTGACTTAGGGATTCTGGGACTTCTTCTGTTAAGGAGATTCTGTTAGGGACTTCTTCTGAACTTCTTATTCTTCCCTATCCTTCAATGCTATTCTGTTATTCTGTGATGCTGGGGATTCTGCAATGCTGTAATAAAGCACTTCTGAGATTCTCCACTCTCTGCATTTCTGCTGTAGAGCAGCAATGGGGTTTGTGCATCATTCATCACCAATAGCCCCTGAACCAGGGATAAAACCAGGGATCGCAACAGGGAATTCAGTGTACAACATGCTAGTCCATATTCCAAGATAAGACTGAATTGCTGAGATTTTTTTAGTCAGACTAAATTTAAAACCTTTTAAATGCAGGATTTCTTAAAAGTTGGAGTTAAGATTTAAGAATTGCTTACGTCTGAAAAACCAAATTGTCTGTACTTTTTAATAGTGACTGAGTTTCTAAAGTCAGTTTAAATCAATACATTGTCAACTAATAAGCTGCACTGTACACTCAGACAAGCACTGGAGCCAAATACGAACAACATGAAAATCATTCAGATCTTAGCTGAGCAGAATATAGCAGGCACTTTGCACTACATTACCAAGCTTTTTAGCACAGATGCTACAGTCAAAGTTTAGACAGGTCTTTGAAGAAGGAATGAAAGTCAAAAAATCTGAACACCTTAATTGCTAGCTAAGCCTTTAAAAGATAAATATACCCATGAGCTTTCCCTTTAAAATGAAAATGCTAACTGAATTTAACCTGCTTATGCTCACAGAGTAGAAACTGCTGTCTTTGACCTACCCAATCTTCTAAGATAATTTTACTGTATACACAAACACTCTCTTTTCTGCAAGTAGGTGCTGAAGAGAGGATGCTTCACTCCACAGATCAAACTAGCCAAAAATTTTCAAACCCCAGGAATTTCAATAGCTTTGGAAGAAAAGGGGGTGTGCATGTGGTTTCTTTAGAGGTTGTTTCATCTATTAGTGTCCCTTTGAGAAGAAGCACACTCTTAGAACATCAGAAATCACTTAAAATGACATGGAGCATATGAAGGACTTTGTCACCAACACCTGCCAGTTTTGGTAGCTTTTCAGTGAACAAACTAAGCAGTTACAAAAACAGAAGCTGTGACTATCGTGTTTCTAATCTGATACATAGAGGAACAGAACACTGTTCCAAAAGCAACTGAAATCCATACATCAAAAGGAGCATTTTGATATATTATCAGCTAACTGCCAAAAATCTGACAAGGATTCTTCAGAAGAAAAGTTATTAAAATAGAGACTAGCAAGTAGCAGTATTTAAATTGCAAGCAAGAATTATCTAGAGTTATAATTAAAAACATTTGCATTTTGAAAAATTATCTGTGTGTGAAACACTGAAATCTGTTGGTTTCCAATACACTGAAGCTGAACTAATATCACCTGGTTACAACAGCTACAAGCCCTGTAAGTACCACCCTTTAAACATATCTGACCACACCAGTCTTACATTCTTTAAATATCCATTGTTTTTTTTATAACAGCTCCTGAAAAAAAACCCAAACAAAACCAAAAAAAAACCTCCAACAAACAATAAGACCCCCCAAAGAAAGAAAGTTATTTAGAACCTCAGTTTGTAGTTAAAAAGAGTAAAGTCACCATCAAAGTAGCAGGCTCTCTCTCTGGTTATCACATGCTATATGACTACTGTGCAAATTCAACACATAGAATACTCTTATTTGAGCAAATAAGCTCACAACAAAATTTATATAAAATTTTGAATACATTTAAAACTTAATACAGTCTTTAAATGTCAAATATTATATCAAGAATACTGAAAATTAGAGTAACAGGCAAACTATCAATTATTGGTTTTACTCATCTCTGCTGTATAATTCTTCATTAAAACACAGCAAGTGCAAAAATATTGCCACTGTTGAATGAAAACACCCCAAAAGTGAGTGTGAATAAACTAAATTATTTCTCAAATTTAAATTAAGGTTATCGTGTTAATCTATCCAATTGCAAAGTCCTACAGAACAAATACACTGAAGTGTTTTAATTTATTAAACCTAACAGTTACAAGGACATTCTCAATCCTTTCAAAAACTCCCCTCAAACTTTGGGACATACACTGGGTACACTGGGCAATTAGACACTGAAGATAATTCTTAGCTAATTTTTTCTGTACACTGTCCACTCACCATGATAGTCTATACTAACTACATTACAAGGAAAGTCAGCAGAGGTAGTAGAGGAACTACTTCTTCCTGTTCTCTGCACTCCCTCATTAGCTGGCAGATGATAGTCAGAAGACTTCATTTCCAGACACATCTTCAGTAAAGCTGCTGCAGAGGGAATGGAAACAATGTGTCTCCAAAACAGGCAAATAAAATACAATAATGTAAATGTTATTGACTACAGGGAGCTAGAACAGTGTTTCTTCTAGCTCTGGAACAAATTCAGCTGAAATTTGAAATTAAGTGCTAAGGTGGTTTTAACTGGAGCAAAACTAAGCAGTTAATTCCATGATTAAAAACGTAACTGAAAAACTAAGTATCCTAATTAGGATTACTGCTTTAGACAAAACCCTTAACAGTCATCCACTGAATTACAGCTTTGAAAAAAAAATATTGTAAGCTTTTAATTACCTCTGATTGGGCAAGGATGGTGCCATGTCTTCTATCTAATAAACCACTGGTGGATAGAAATATGTGATGTTTTGGTAATCCTTCAAGTCAACCATGGCAAAGACAGCACTGGTTTTGATGTGGGTTTAATCTCACAAAGTACCCCTTTAAGCAGCTTGGTTAGCAGCACCTAGACTCAAAGGCAAAACACTCAAGTGGAGAGAAATTCTCAGAAAGCTGAATAGAAACTTATTTTTTTTTTACAAGTTTCCAAGCTGAATGTGTTCAACTGTCTGGCAAAGCATCTTAAGCAATAGATCAACCAAGAACATCAGTACAATTTGAGGCCAGTTCTATCATGCAGTTTGATAGAAGGCATGGCAGTGTCTGAACTGGGAGCATTTCTCCTTCTTGCAAGATTGGCTTCAGTATCTTGGTTTCCATAGGAATAGACAGAACTATCAACTGGCACACAGTCAAAGCATACAACAGAAAAGACAAGTGATCAGTACTATAGAAGCCAAGGTAAAATTGTTTCCCAGCAGAAGGAAAATAGGTGTTTGCATCTCACTGCCTTTGACCTCATTTATCCATGGTCTGCACATGCTGTTTCTAGGTGGTGTTCTCAGCTCTTCAGCTCTAAATTTTATGGCATACCTATAGTAATTAGCAGCTTTCATGTAAAAAAAAAAAAAACCACTTCAAGGATAAAAATGCAATTAGCATTCTTATTTCCAGTTGATTTCTTCTACTGTTACTGAACTTGTTTCCCTGTAGTGTTCTTTTGAAGTCACTCATGCAGAAGTACTCACAACACACAGTCTCTGGGGATTTACGAGAAGAACTGAGACACATCATCCATATTCACAGGATACCTGCTCACTTCTTCACAGAGTATCAAATATTTCAAACCCAAAGTTTTAAAAAACCCATTATATTTCAAAACACATTGTCATTTGAAAGATTTGACAGTAAGTACTGGCCCCCTCCTCCCCAAAAATACCAATACTAGAAAATATATACTAAATCCATTAAGTTAAACAGTCTTGCACTAAGCATACCACTAAGGAACTGAGAAAAATATATCCCTGAAATATATTCTTTTTGAAAATGGCATTCTTCAAATTCTTCTTGAATCCTAGTAAAGTTCTGCTTTATGCCTATATTTACAATATTCTTTCCATTTTCAGTAATTGTCTGTACATCTTACAAAACTGATATTTGCAGATGTCCAAGACTTTTATTACTTAATTATATTACATTACCTAATACCTCCTAAGCTTCCCACCTCCCTCTCAGAAACAGAAAACAGGATGGTTGTTCAAAAGCATTTTAGCAAGACAGAGAACTCCTCCATAATCTGCACATACACCAATTTTTTTTAATTATGCATGTTCATAATTTTAATATTACAAACTTAGAATTCATATGCTTTTCCTTTCTTCTAGATGTGTTTTTATGCTGTATGTAGATTTCTATTTAAGCTCTAATAAAAAAATACTATAAAACTCAGTATTACCCATGACAGATTCTACCTGAAAAACAAGTCTGACTACTGAGTCAAAGTCCTCATTTTTTATCCTAACGTTGTGCACTACTGTTTCACTCTGGATGCAAACTAATCACCATTGCTAGGAGCAGTACTGTGCCACTCTTCCTTTCACTCTTTAATTGCACCCCTCCAAGGGCTTCTGCATGTGATGTCCTTACAGACTGCTGGAAGCAACAATCCTTGCAAAATGAAAACTTGCTATATATACTCATTTCTGAGTGCATCTTCCCAGAATTTTTTGTTATCATTTTAGCTGCTGTTTTATCTGAATATAAATCCATGTCTTTTAATGGACTTAAATGTATTTCAAATATCTTAAGCCCCTTAAACCACTGTGTGAAATAATCACAAAACTACATACCAAATTCTGCTTTATGACAAAAGTTCTCCAGCCACAGTGAAATTTCCAGAACTACTATGGAAGTAATGAAAATAACTTGCAATAAAGGTAGGTTCACCCTTACTTTAAACAATTATTGAGACACTTGAGGCTATTTTTATATACTGCAATATTTTATAGCTTCTATAGGCATTACAATGATATCTGAGATTAAAAATTAAGTCAGAATATACCTACAGTACTGGTAAATAAATGAAACTACATCCTAGCAGTAGTAATAGCACATTCATTTATCTTTGTTTAGACTATAGGCAGATAAAATAATAATTTAAGATTTTTTCTTAAAGTCTTCCTAAAGACTGTATCATATTAACAGAACATTGTAAAAATATGTCCTATGCATATACACACACTCACACACACATATATGTTTAAATGTTCCCTGAACATTTAAGAAAGCTGAACATATCCAGATGGTATTCATAAATTCATAAATCACTTTAAAGTAGAAATCATTCCTCATTACTAAAAAAAATAGTTATTATTCTCCATTAATTTTTCATTCATTAATTAAAAACAAAACAAGGGTCCCAAACTGCTCTATAAAGAGACCAAAAAATTATACTTTTCACAAGTAACAAATTAATTTTGTATTAAAATTAATTTTGTATCAAATGCCGACTTAGCTTTTGCTTTCCAGGAAACAACATCATTTTCTTTTCAGTTAATACACACCCATTTTGACTTGGGTGTGAATCACCTAACTCTCTTTAATCAACAATTTAACTAACTGTTTACAGACAAAGAGAGAGACAAATGAAAGATTAGTGCTCTTGGATTTTGTGGCTGACCATAAGATCTGAATTTATTTTTCAAATACCTTCTAGAGCAATAGCCTTGCATGCTGAAGACATCCTATCTAGTATACTATTGATTCAAATGACAAGCCTGAGCATCAGATTAAGGACATGTCAGACACCTGATAGAGGATTCCTGGAGAATTCAGCAGAAAGGTGTCCTGTTTCAAAATGATCTATTGCTGGTACTACATTTATTGAAGTGTATGCGAAAACATCTGACACAAAACTAATTCACTTAAAATTAGAATAACATTTATAATCAGTGAAAACAAATACTTTTACTTTGCACCAAAGAATATCCCCCCCAAAAGTCACCTCAGTCAAACAGAGATCACCAAACAGCTCAAAGCTGAACTGAACCAAACCGATGAGCTAACTCTAGTGCCAAATCTGGACACGAAACAAGTAAGCCGTTTCTCAGTCCCAAACACAACATTTCCTCTTGTAACCATTAAAGATCTGTTGTGAGGTCAGCTGCAGAGGGGCAATTAATGCAAGAATGATGTTTCAGAAAGGACACTCAAGCAGGGAGATGTCTTTGTTTGCAAAGGTATTTTTTAAGGTATAGACTTGGCAGCAGACATCAATGTCCTGGGAGAAGAGCTGGGCAAGTGTCTTGTGCACTGGGGATGTTAGACATGCTAAAGGAACAGCAGTATGTGGAACAAAATGAAATCTATTCAGATCTGAACCTCAACACTTTGAGTGTGTTAAGTACCACATTTAAAATGAACCCCATTTTTAAGACACAATCATTCTTTTCAAGTTCAACTGCTAGAGAAATTTTCACTTATCCTCAGGAAAAAAAAGCAAAATGAGAGAGGGAACATATGATAACAGCATGTACAAGAGAACTAGCAGTTGAAAACTAGGATAATTAAGTCAACTTAAAACAGCCAAACATCAAGCAACATGGAACAACGCTCTCTCAAAAAGGCATAGCTCATGCCTGCACAAAGTATTTGCCTTCACTGAGCACAGTTTTGGCTAACTGTACTAAAGTATGTAGGCATCCTGCTCAGTACTAGTCTGTCTTCCCAGCAAAATCTCTGAGTTGAAGTTAGGGACCAGTACTTTTTCAAGCCTTAAGTCCTCACATTTTAATAAAGGATCACTTTTACCTTCTCATTCTTTATAACTGAGAGTCTTCATAAACTGATATGAATTATTTTAGTAACTGATAGCAGCCTGAAAAATTATTGCTGCGGAAGACAATCAGAAAAAGTAACAATAATAAGATACCAGCCCAGAAGCTCTTCCAAATTTTACTCAAAAAGTACGACCACGAACTTGATAGATGAAAATAAAGTAATTCTACCAGCTGGTTACACAGATATTTAAGATATCATTCCATATGCTATGCAGAATTAGTTCCTTTTAATTGAGAAACACAACACAAGCAGAGCATCTCTACATTCTGGCACCACGGCTTGCACTCAATTCATATTTTCAAAATCCTTTAGAAAAATCACTCCAGTTAAAGACGTTTCTTTTGTTATTAATTTTAATGAAATTTCAAATGCTTGATCAAGACTGCTCAACAGAGGTACTGGCCAGATACTACAATATCATGACAAAATCCTTCTTGGCAGTTTGGATCATGAAAGCTTATTTCAAGCACAGGAAACATGGTAGAAGCAAATATAAAGCGAAACGGAGGAAAGGAGGAGAGTTAGCAGAACAAGAAGCAGAGCTGGGATGTAGAGAAGTGAAATTACACTCGAAATGGGAGACAATAGTTTGCATAATGAAAGTAAGTCAAATAGGTTAATGAAAATAGTTGTGATACTGCTGAAGAAAAAGAGAAAGAAAACATCATCAGTAGTGATTTTTCTAGCTAGACTAAGCAGGGCAGAGAATAAACTAAAGACCATTGACAGGGCAAGGAGCTTGTCTGGAAAAAACTTGTTTGGAAAAAACAACAGGGGAAGGATTCTGCTACCAAAAATTTTGCTAGAAATTAAGACACTGAAATAGCAAAGTTGCTAAAAATTAAGACACTGAATTATGAATAAAAATAAAGCTTGACAAGAAAAAAAAAATCAATTTTCAGAAGTATGGGTAGATTTTCAATAAACTAAAAACCTAACTTAAAAATCTTTTAGTAATAAAATGGGCCTGGGCCTATTTTATAATTGCAAATCTCATTTTATCACAATGTTTATATAGCACAGACAACACCACAGTGTAGAAACAGTGGGTCAGCTTCAAGCCAACCTGACAAAAGCAGCATAATACTTCTCTTGTAGCTCAGCAATCTTGGCTATCAAAGCAGCAGGGGAACACCATGATCTCAGTTCCTCACCTGTCCTTCCTACAGTTCACACCAGAAGGTTAACCATGATTAAGTCAGATCATATGGACTCAAAAATAAATGTCAAGACATGAAATCAAAGTTGGGGAAGCAATGAAACCGAACAGAAAGATGAAGCAGAACTGGATTATGACAAAAATCTGAGGTTTAGCCCTGATAAAGCCTAGACTAGAAATAACACAGGTAGCACAACTGCCAGATAACTAACTACAAAAGCAAAAATTATTCAAGAACAATGAATCCAGACACTCTCACAGTGATAGATCTTTGAGAGCATGGCAGTCAAGAGGAAAAGCCTGACCACCAGCAAATATGATGTCATGAGTCCAAATGGTCATCAATAAGTGGTGCAGAAGAAAGGAACACAGCATGGGAATCAATTCCAGCTGAAACACCAATAGTAAAACCAGTAAAACTACTTCAGAATAATGAAACCCAGGAAAAAGTATCTGTGAGATTTAAAAAAAAAAAAAGAAAGAAAGAAACACAACAAAACAATAAGCCTATAAAAAAAGAAGTAAAAAATTTCTGTTGTTTAATTAGCTGATATAAAATAAAGGGTTTTTTTCCTCCTCTTGAAAAACTTCACTATTTGAAGGTCATCAGCAGTTAAGTATGTCAGATCCTTCTAAGAGGTGGCCAGTTATACTGGCAACTTTGGCCAAGTACTATAGATCTCTGGGAAAATGTATCACTTAGAGAAAGGAAATACTGGTATGGTTACAGTTAAGACTTGCTTTGAAAAGAGTAACAAAAAAAAGACAAGAAACCACTATTTTACTAATTTTATAAACAAACAAATCCTCCTTTAAAATCTAGTCCTATTATTTATTCTAGTGAGGTAAATATTAATACTGTAAACCTTCTGAGATATTAATCTGAAAAAAAGTTATTTGTTCTAGCATAACTGTTTCATTGGATTTATCTTCTTTAGAACACATCTTTCTCTGAGAAACAGGCAGAAAGCAAGGGATCAGAAGCAATGGTAAGAAAGCAGAGACAAAATACAGCTGGCAATTTTACAGTCCAATGCAGGACTGGATCATAGTACTGTATTTACAGCAATATTGAAACAACTGCTTACATCTTATAAAGCATGTTGATAATACTGAACTACCAAACCTTTAAATCAAAATACCAAATAAAAATATTCATTTTCTTTATAGCTTCTAAGTGATTCCCTCCATTGGTGGCTACTATCCTCTCCCATATCATAATCTTTTGCATTTATATTCCTCATCTGAGTAGCTAACTGGCATTTTTATCAAAATGTAGAACCAGTCTGATTTAGTATCATGCTGCCAAGCCTGTTTTACACAAATTCTGTGTGCATGTGTTAGATACAGAAAGAGCACACCCCAGGCATCCTCATTAACTGGAGCGATATGTAATTAAACAAGAAGGGGTTAAAGTGTATGTTAGCCTATTCTACTTTTCTATCTATTACTTTTTAAAAAGCTTTCATATGTCTTCTTCCTCGTTTCTGAAAGCTAACCATCCCTTCTTCCTTTCAGGAAGGCTGACATTTGACAGCTTAACATAGCTGACAGGGTTACCCAACAGCCCACCCTCCCTATTCTCAATCCAATTAGACCTCTAATCCTCCCGATGAAAGGCCCAACTACTCACGTTCCTCATGACAACGACAGCTATTGATTATTTGTCACTACAGCTAACACCTTCTCTGTCGAGGCCACTCTGACAGAAGCAAACCTACCAAATTAGACAGCACTTTATCTGCCCTGGAGGCCAAATGGCACAACAAGTAAAGGCTAATAAATGGTATAAAAATGAACAAATCATAACATTATGACAGGCTGATCGTTGCCAGCAGCTTCACAGCTCAAGCTTGATGCTCTGTTAGACCTGTTCCTTCTCTTTTCTCTTCCAGTCGTGCTCCAACTTTGACTGAATTAAAGGCCAGAACAATTAAGGCATTTGACCAGCAAAGATAAGCTAGGATAGAAGTATCATCAAGGGACACAAATGTCAATAGCAGACTACCGATTGTCAATAAAAACATTCCAGAGATGCAAATGCTCATGACTCTGCTCTCCACTAGGCTGTACTGACTCCCTTTTTACAGAGCTCTTCTCAAGCCCAGGCGGAAACTCTGGGAAAATTAACCCCAGAAAACCAAGCTCGAGCTGGGAAGCATTCTTATCAGGCTGGTGATACAAACCAGCACTACATCATTTGAATTTATCATTAGAGGTTTTCTTGGATTGTTTCTCAAAAAAAACAATGGTCTGTCTCTAGGACAATAAGCAGCATCTAGTTACACAGGCCCTCACAAGTCACATCACTCTAAGGCAAAATGAAAAGCAGCAACGCCATTTGTTACATTTACAGTGCCACTATCCAAAGATATTAACAGCAAGATTAGAGGCTGTTTAATGCAACAAATGATAGGAAGAGAACGTTAAAATAAATAAATTTAAAAAAAGCACAACCACAGGAATGTTGTTAAGATCATGCAGCCACAAAAATAACATGAGTAAAAATACACAAATTCCTGAAGCAGTTTAAAAGCAATTAGTACTTCCCTGCTGTAGTTAATTAGTGGGTTTCTCAACTATGCCAAAAAGAATGTATTTTCCAGCAAGGGATGCCTGCACTTCTGAATTTACCAACAATAGGATAATACTAAATCAAATTACATTAGAACTTCAATAAAAGAAAAGCTTCTTTAGTGAAAGAAGACATAAAATGTGAGTATCTGCTATTCCTCTTCGAAAAATATCTAGTTTGAGGAAAATGTTCCTTTGTAACATTTAGGTTGTACAGATGTAGAAAATTACATGCAAGTGCAACAGGATACTATTTAAAAAAAATGTAAACACTGTAAAAAGATTTATTCAGTAAAAAAAATTAACAACCAAATTGCATAGTATTCATGCTGAGACTGTTTTAACCACTTAGCTTGCAAAATACTCTTGGAAATGAAGGCATATTAATCATTTCAGTCAGATGATTAAGCTCTTTAAAAAATGAGCAATTCAGTAAAAATACAGATATTTAATTGCATAGTTTGGCAAACATACCACTTAAGATTACTACTGCCCAAAGAAAAAGTGAAGCTACAGGACATTCAGGTAAATTGGCAAGCCAGTAAAAATAGCTTGAGAAACTGAAATTGTATATAATGTTTCTAGGAAGCAATTAAAATTATTACTATACTGCTCAAAAATGTACACCAAATATAATAAATCACTGCAAATAGGAGATAAACATAATAGCTTTTAAATAATGTAGTGTACCATTTAGTAGACATATTTTTATCTACAGTGATACCCCCCCATTTTTAATACCATTCTGCCTTTTCCAAAAGGAGCAGAGTTCAGCACCCCTAGCCCTGAGTCCCCTCCAGACCTCTAACAGTGCACCCAACCCTATTCTCTGCATTTGAGAGAGCTGAGCAAACTCACTCCAAACTCTTTTTTCGTTCAAGACTGCCCACCACTGCTAACAGTGGTGACAGTGAGTCCACAGTGTTCCTGGGAACTCTTTGGGTTTTACAGCATCAACATTTTCCCCACTGTTCATATGATAAACCTTCTACTTATCCTAGATTATACTCACTGTGATGGTTTGTTCTTACTTAGCAGATTCTCATTCATTTGAGCACATAACCTCATTTACAGAGGAAAGGAATACATATACATATCATTTTCCCAATGTGCCTTTACCTAGTTCATTAAATGCATTCTCCTTTGGCTTTCTCTCTCAATTTTAAAAGCTGTTTTTTTTAATTAATCTTTAACTGCGATAGCTAAAACCCCAATGTTATATACCAGAGGGCCGTCTGGTGCCAAGTAGTAAAGCAAAATTACTATTCCTAATGTCTAATCTTATTAGCAAAATCTGTAAATATCTTTGTATAGGTATTAGAGTTACTAACCTGATGATCTGCCTCCCCTATATTCCCAGGGCTTCTTCTGGGAGACTGATTTATGCTATTTGGTTTATGATCACTATTCTTGATAAGTGTGAATTTTTTTCCCCTATTACAAGTCAGAATCAGATACTGTATACCACTATGTTTTTCAGGTTATGCTCCAGGAGATGTGCCTCCCTGAGAATTGTATCTGAACATCCTTAACACATAGCAGGACCTAATCCTTTCATCCTCACAAAAGCCTTAGACATATTTGTCCTTTGTTCTACTTTTAAATCAGGTTTGTAACCACAGAATCATAAAATCATTCAGTTTGTAGAAGATCATTAATGTCACTGAGTCCAGCCATCAACCCAATACCACCCTGCCTGTTAAACCGTGCCCTAAAGAACCATGTCTAACCCTTGTAAATAAAACAATCCTTCAAAATATAGATGGAACAATGACAGCTGCCAGTAACCAACTGTGCCAGGCAACTGGCAACCACCACTTCATGACCATGTAAAAGACAAGGCACTACACTTGGTCCATCCCTTTCCCTGCAAACATACTCTGCTGTGTAGTATTTGCCTAAATACACCACAGGTTCTCCTGCAAACTCTCTTTAAACCTTCCCCACTCATCTACAGTTTTTGCTTCTACTATTCTAAATGGGGAAAAGAATATTATTTTGCTATGACAACTGGAAGTAGATAGAAACATTCTGTGTACAGCAAACCCCTTAGATATTTATAACGCGTTTGAATGCCTCATTGAGTGATATTTGTTCTCTTCCACAATCCAATCCTACCCAAAGGCAACAACAGCCACTATGTTTTTTGTTTACCCATGATATAATTCCTTTGATGCTCAAAATGACTGATGGAAAGTATTTAGGGAGGTAGTCACAAATTGCAAGCAATGTTTTCAAACTTGCTTTTTTTGAGTAAGAAAATTTAGCAACTAACAGACATTTAAAATAATTTAATGTTGTAACATGTGCCATAGCCTATAGACATTCACACCGTATCTAGCAGTGCAGTCAATACAGAGACAGTCCCATCTTCAGCTACTCTAAAATTCTGATCTTGAAGTCAAAAGAACCACTTTGACATGTAAACTTTTGCATAACCTTGTCTTAAAACGTGATTTCATACTAACATAAAACCAATGAGAAATCAGATTCACATGCCTTAGTATCTGCTGTGCAAATGAAACCTGACTTACAGAACACCATTTCCACAGTTTTATCTTCTGCAGACAAAAGAAGTGGCTGGATTTTAACCCAGAGCTCAACAGTAGAGCGAGCTGACTGGTGGATACCAAATGGCTATAGTAACTTAATGAGCATCCAATACCGTATATGTCTGTATCTTTTTACAAGGCATGATGAAGTGTGCAAGCTGAATATATATTGCCTGGAAATATGAGAATCACATATTGGTTTTGCAAAGTAGCGCCCAAACCAAGCTCTCCATCCCAACAAAACTATGGTCAAGCTTTCTGTCACAATGCTGCTGCTCTATGATGTTTACTACAGCTGACTTGGAAAGCGTTCTCTCTCCTGCAGGCCACTGATACACCAATGAATCAAGATACAGAATTTCTGAAGTTGAAGAATATACAAGATGGTCTTCTGATGATTCTCATAGTATTTCTCATATTTCCCAGAACCTTTTTATACCAATCATTTCCCTCTCCAGCTACATGCAAAAGAGATTATCTAACAAGAGGCTTCAATCTGGTATAATCTTTTGTGTATGATTGTGTTTCAAGCCACCCTGCACCTTTCAGTGGAGAAATGGTGAAATTTAAGATACTCTGGAACTACATCAGAACGCTGAATTTGCAAGAGAAAATCAACACTAATTTCAAGATCACTTTTTTGTACTTCAGTATTTTGCTCACTGAGAAGTAAATCAAGACAAGTTACCACAGAGGCATAATGGAAATATTAATGAAATATAAAGAACCATCTAAAGGAGGATTTGAGGCCCACACAAGATCCTGAAAGAAAGCCACAGCTGCTATTTATCAAACATAAAACCCTTTCAAAGGGTTCTCTGTTTTTTGCTCAACACAAATGCTAAATACTTACCTACGTTTTAAAGAATATTTTTTATGATATCAGAGTTCATTTAGGAAGTTCCAGCCCTGCAAACTCTCTGGCTGCTTTATTATTCTTCCTCAGCAGTGACAGCACAGCTTTTGGGGGGACTACATTGTAAATCAGGTCTCTGTAACAATGTAAGGTTTGTCGTCTTAAATGTCTCCTGTAGTTATTTTTTCCCATTTCAATAGTGTTTAAAGCACAGATCAATGGTAGCGTCAGCACAGACAATAGCTAAAAACATTTGGGAACACGAGGACTTGCGCTAAACAGGCAGAAAATTGTTATTTCGTAGAGTTCCTTTTCTGTTGACTCACTGAACAGAGAGCAGGTCTGCAGTTGTGAAAAGAGTTCAAAAGGCCATGGGCAGGTCCAACCCTTTGGTAGCTAGATCAGCTTATCTGTTACACAACATATGGAAATCACATACAACAAAACTCTGCCTTCTGCCCTTGAGCACCTTCAGGGTGCATTCACTAGAGAGAACCCTTTGTTCAGGAAAGTAAACATCTATATCATGGTTATTCTCTGTGGCTGAACTAAACACAGAGGAAACTATAGTCCTGCATATAAAAAGAGTCGTGCTCTTCTGACTAGCTGGCCAACATTCCCATTTCACACACCTTAGTTTGTTCAGATTTGTCATGTTGATTAAATTGTATGTTCTATGAAAGTATGACATAAGGAATGTAAGCTCATTCACACTTCATGAACCTGTATGCACAGAATTTGTATTACTCGTTAGGAGCTCTCACTTAAGGGAGATCATCACAAAAGGTTACCCAGCCTAGGGAAAAAAAGAACACAAACTGACCACCACCATCTCTGAAAGGCACAATGATTTATTTTCATCATATGGACCGAGAAAAAGTTAGAAGCACATGTGCTCTTCATACAGTTTACCTAATGCCTTATGAATGATTTGAGAAACCAAAACTTGAAAAAGGTAGTGAGGGAAAAACTTGCTCCAGGGAAGTTTTATTCAGGAGCTTTTAATACAGATGTCTTTTTACTTGGATAAAAAAAACCTGCAAACAGCATTTGGATTTTGGGTCTCTTGAACTACCTTGACTGTACTCACTAGGTAAGGCTTGGGAATAAGTCTTCATAAAATAAGTGAATTAAATTCTGTTTCAAATTTTTGTGCTGTATCTTATGCTTGCCACAGGCTGTCTTTTCTTCTTTACCTGTATGGTTACTGGTGGGCATACAAGAATAACCATACTTTTATAGTTTAAGCAAGCTCACAATTTAAAATCATCAAAATACACCCACCTACTTTACACAGAATTCGTAACTGCATCCTGGATCTATTCTAATTTGTCAATAATTGTGTCAGCAAAGAATTAGTACAAGCTACAGAATATTTAATTCTTCAACATAATGAAAGACATTTTCCCACTGGGGTGGTATTAATCTTCCCGAAGGCAAAATTAATATCCTCCTGACAGTTAAGCATCCTAATAGATTATTTTAAATGCATATTATTAGCATCCAGCAATGAAACTATTGAATTTTTTCTTCTATCCCTGTTAACAGAAAAGGTTGTGCTTGAGGTATTCATAGAGATTGCTACTTCCCCAGAGTAAACAGATTGTTAGCAAGTGAGCATCCTCTGTGAGAAATTCTGAAAGAATCAGGCCTATTGTTGGTTGTTGGTTTTTTTTTTTCATATATTAAACTGCAATTAATTAACGGAAGAGAAATTTAAAAACAAAAACATATACAAGTAATTTTGGTATGTAGAAGCATTTCAGTTCAGAATTATCACAGGTAGGTGTTAAGCAAGTTGCAAATAAAGATTAGAAGTAAATTGTTACCAGAATGCTTACAAGTGGAAATAAATGTTTGTAGGTTAACTACAGACTCCCAGTACTCCTACCTGTCTCCACTGTCTATTTCACAATAATTTAAAATCTACCATCTTAAATGACTTGTACCCAATAATAATACAAGTCCTCAGTGTGGAATCTCTGGATCAGTCACTCTTTCAGCTCCCAGTAAATGACATCCATGTTCATAAAGTTAAAACTGTCCTCTAAAATTCCCACAGCAATAAACAGAAGAGCACTCCTGCAACATTTTGCATCATTCTTCTGGTGGGTTGGATTGTTTTATGGGTCTTTTTCGTTTGATTGGTTTTTAATTCAATATTTCTGAAGTTAATGATTCGACCTCTCCTTTTTTTTTAAGGGTGCACACTTTTTCTAAACTGCTTAGGAGACCTATCCATTTAACGAGAGACTAAAGCATTCTACCTTTAGAGTGGAACCGAAGAAACCCCAAGTAACTTCATTTACACGGCCTTCTGCCTACAAGGACTGAAACATCTCCATCTTATGGCTGACAAAGACAAGGCAGATAACACAAAAGACCACGTCACTGAAGAGTTGAAACAGATGACTTGCCAAAAATCCCTGCATGAAAACCTACATCAGCCAGATGCCTGAAAGGATGACTGAACTAGTAAGCGTGCCCTAAGGTACTTATCTGTACTTTAGGGTGAATGACCTGCACTCTAAAGTGCATTCATTATAAAAGTGATCTAAATGATCAGCTTATATGTAGATGTCTGCAACATGTTGCTATAGTTGCATGAAATTATTCTCACTCCATAATCTCATGTTGCATTAAGGCATATTTTGAGTATTTCCCAGCAAGAGAAACATTTAAGAGTTTACATTTCTAGCTCCTTATTGACATTAAAAATGGTTTTAGACCAACAGATGTGTAAAACTTAAAAGCTGCAGTACAAAGGATGTGTACCACCAAACGGAAGACTCACCGTCAAGAACATTAATTATTATCATTAAGCAACCACTGAAAGTTTATCAAATCAGTGTATAACCACAGTTATTTTCAAAAAGCATTTCTATTTTTGAGTAGTATTAACAGCTGAAATTTCTGACTCTACCTTATTAATTCAGGAACTTTCTGCAAGGAAAGGTATGAGAACACTTGTGCTTAATCTGCTACCAAAGAAAGGTGGGGAGGTGGACCAATAAATCAGGGAATAACCTAACTCTTCCTTCTTGCAAATAATCCAGAATATCATTAATGAAATCTCAGACAAAGATTAAAATTGCCCTTTATTGAGAACCTGATGCATCTTTCCAGATAACTACTGCTTTGCAGACCCACTTCAGTGACAAAAGGTATATGGACAAAACATGGCAAGACAAGGATGACATAGCAACTTTGAGTTTTGAGACCTCAGTTTCCTCATTAACTGCTAAATATTACCTAGATATTAAAACTGCATTAGACAGGGTTACGGAAATTGCCCTGGCAATTGCCAGAATTGCTTTCTGCCTGTGTTGAAACCCTTTGAAGTGAAAGAACATGGAATGGCATGGGTCAGTCTGCCTAGCTATGGTAACAGGGTATTTTTGATACAGACTATAAGAGCATTTATACCCAGTGTAGAAATTTTGATACTGTTTATTGATATCCAAAGCAAACCACAGTTACTTTGACCGCTCACATTTCTGAAAGATAGCTTCTAGGACATATGAAGGAAAACAAGCAAAAGCACCAGAATCCCTAGGAAGGGATCATCTACATAACTGCAAATAACAGAGTACTTAAACAGGAATTAGAGGTTCCAAAGAGGAAGGATTAAGGAATTACTGTAAGACTCTATCACATTATCTAATATTTTGCATGACCACATGGGTAATGCTGTAATTTTTACCTTAAATTTAAGAAAAACTCGGTATTGTCAACAAACAAGCATCTGAATTTTGAAACATTTTGAAGGGTTGGAAAAAATGCTTTTATGAAATAAAATCCTTATGCAACAGTAATAACAAACATGACAACCCTGAACACAACAAAAATTTACAGTGGCCCTGATAAATACATAGATTCATGATTAAACAACATTGACAAAGTTTCCGAAATTCTCACAAAATTTTTCTATTTCTGTCTGAAAATCAACTTTCACTATTAGTTACTGAGAAGTTGATTTTTTTTTTAATTTTTTTTGTTTACTTTTGGAGGAAAAAAAAGAACATAAACAAAAAAATAACAGAGAGGAATAAGAAAAATGCAAAACGTTATTTAAAAAGCCAGAACTGTACAAAACATGAAGCTCATTTGAATTTTGATTCCATGTATTTTCCTGAAGGCATTCATTACAGAAATATAGATCTTAAAATGTCAATAAGGAAAGACTGAAGACAAAATTTTACACACATGAAATGTTAATTTTATAAGCTGACATCAATAGTGAGTAACTGGCTAGAAGACAGAATGCAGCTTCAAGAAGAGCTAAGTCAGCCAAATGGAAAGCAGCTGCAAGGGCTGTCCCCTCACTGCATTTTGCCACTCCAGCACTATGATGGCACAAGCACGTAAGTGGCTATGGGGTGAATCACATCTGTCTAGTACATTACACAGTAAGTGGGTGACTAAACAAAATTTGCTTAAACAGCATGGGTTAAAGATGGTACCTGTTTTTTTCAGCTGCACTGCCAACTGAAAGCACATGTAAGATAGTCCAAGCATCACGTAGTATAAAATGCCCTTTCATGATTGCAGCAAGACATAAAGGAAATGAAGAGCAGATGCAGTTCATGGATACTGTGCCAAGGAAAGATCTCTTGCCTTGAATAGCAACAATACAGTATCCACAATATGAACATACAAGGATTTAAACAAGAATGTATATTGCTTTAATAGGATAAAATGTATTTTTTAAAACCTGGTGGAAATACAATTTTTAAATATGCTTAAAACATGCGCATGCCTATCAGGTCACTTAGGCAAGAACAGTACCTTTCAGCAATTTTCAAAGTCTCTGACATTTATAAAAATACCTATCTTTGAAACAATAACGTCACTTACAAAGATGAAGTTAACTCGGGTACACTGGAAACAAGGTTATGCATGATGACTAAAATACAGGGGATGGTGTAACTGGGAGCAGCCCTGCGGAGAAGGACTCAGAGAAAAGTTAGAAATGAGTCAACAATGTGCACTTGCAGCCTAGAAGGCTAATTGCATCCTGGACTGCATCAAAAGCAGCATGACCAGCAGGTTGAGGGAGGTGACTCTGCTTCTCTGCTCTTGGGAGACCTCACCTGCAATACTGTTGTCCACCTCTGGAGCCCTCAGCACAGAAAGGACATTAACCTGTTGGAGTGACTCCAAGGGAAGGCCACAAAAATGATCCAAGGGATGTAGCACCTCCTATAAGGACAGGCTGAAAGAGTTGGGGTTGTTCAGTCCAGAGAAAAGGCAGCTCCAAGGAGACCTTATTGCACCTTTCAGTACTTAAAGAGGGCCTATAAGAAAGACGGGGACAGTCTTTTTAGTAGAGCCTGTTGCAACAGAGCAAGGGGTGATGGCTTTAAACCAAAAGAAGGGAAATTTACACTAGATACAAGGAAGCATTATTTGACAGTGAAATAGTGAAACACAGGCACAGGTTGGCCAGAGAGGTGGCAGATGCCCCATCCCTGGAAACATTCAAGGTCAGGTTGGACTGGGCTCTGAGCAACTTGATCTAGTCAAAGGTGTCCCTGCTCACTGAGAGGGTGTTAGACTAGATAATCTTTAAAGGTCCCTTCCAACCTTAAGCATTTTGGGATTCTATGAATCTGTTTCATTAGGACGTATGTAATCAAAGAAACAAATTAGCCTATTTCAACTCAGCTGTAAGATACTAGGAAAGAAAGGCTTGGGTTTGGGCTGAGCTGGAGTTAATTCTCAAAGCATCTTTCTAGTGCTGTGCTTTGCAGTGCTGTAGATAACACATCAGTGTTTTGGCTACTGCTGAGCTGAGCACCCAGTCTGTGCTTTTCCAACACTTCCCTGCTCTAAGAGTACACTAAGGGAACAAAGCCGAGCCAGCTGACCCAAACTGGCCCAAGGGACATTCCATGCCATATGACATCAGCTAATACAAGAACCAAGTGAAAGAAGGAAGTCTGGGGGATTGGTCCATGGCATCTGTCCTCCAAAGGAACCACCAAGCATAGAGAGCCCTGCTTCCCAAGACCAACCATTGTCCTGCTGATGGGAAGCAGAGTCTAACATCTCTCTCTGCTTTTCACTTCCACAGTCTGTTGCTTTTGCTTATTATTCTTTGCTTATTATTGCTTCTATCTCATAGCTGGCTTTTGTTATATTTTCCCCTCTACCCCTGTCCATCTAAGGGGGAGTGATAGAGCAGCTTTGGTGGGCATTTGGCCCCTAGCCAGGGCCAAACCATCACACAAGCCAGCAAGGCAAGGTGGTAGAGGTGCTCTTTATATGAGAGCATTTAGTACCTTTATCACCAGCAATCCAGAAGCTGTTGTATCTGTTGCTTTAATAAATTAAACCATTTGATTGTTTTAACTTTCTCATCTTCTGTCAGAGCCAAATATTTCCAGTAAGAGTCCTGGGCTCCGAGACAGGCAGACATAGGGATATTACCCCTAACATGACACTGACTATCCCAAAATAGACAAGGGCTATTTTCTCTAAAAAGTACAAGTTCTTAAAGACACAATGAATTGCAGCAGACAACTACAAATACATTCCATAAAAAACACCAAAATACAAAAAAAAAAACCTCCTTTGAGATGGCTCAAGATTTTAAAAAGCTCATAGCCTTATTTGCCTCTAAAATAATTAAAGCCTCTAAAGATACAAGATCCTTATGCAGTACAGGAAAACCTCCTTTATACCTGCTGTGAAAACCACAAGTTTACATAATTAGCAACTGCAATGTAATTACCTTTTGTGCAGCAAGATGGAGAGCAGTTCTTCGGCTACGATCAGCTCTGTTAACATCAGCTCCAGCCTTCAGCAATGCCTCTGCACAATCCAACCTGTCAGCCAGTACACAATACATAAGTGGAGTCCTTCCAAACTGATCCTCTTTATCTTTCAGTTCTGAGTTTCCTAAAAGAAAAAAAAATAAATAAAAAATTAAAAATCACATGAACCAGTTAAGTTTCTGATTATCTAACTAAAAGTAGTACTTTTTTAATTAAAATGGTAGCTCACAAATGAACAGGTGATTAAAATAACGGAGTATAAGATAGACATTTATAGGACATTTCAAAATATATTTACAGAAAAAAAGTACGTTCAGAAAACATTTCTTCCACAAATATGCCTACCACCAGTAACATTCTGCAGTGGTATAACTGTAAAGAATTTAAAAATAGTTATACAGCTCCTGTCTGCAAAGATTATTCAAAACCTGCCTGGATGCATTCCTATGTGACCTTCTCTAGGTGATCCTGCTCTGGCAGGGGGAGCTGGACTAGATGATCTTTCGAGGTCTCTTCCAACCTCTAATATTCTGTGATTCTCTGTAACTGCACACAAACCAAATAGCCCTTCTTAAACCCATAAAAATTGTAACTAAAACAACCTTTGAAGCCTACTCACAGCAATGGTTATTTAAAAAGAAAACACATGTCAATATTACATCAATATGGGTATTTATTTCATAGTGACCTACAATATGGAAACTACTAAAATACTTCTCAAGCTTTCTTGAATCGTTAAGGTTAGTAAGGCAGCAATTAAGCTAAAAAAGAAGTCTGAAGTCCTATTAAAAAAAAAATTTCAAAACATTGTGTTCCTATTCATAGTCAAAAAACCCCCAAACACACCAGTATGCACCCTTCGCTATAAAGTTTCACATTTCTACTATGTCACCACACAGAAACTAGCACCTATAAATTAATGGGTATCAACTATCCTACACATCCCAATTTTAAACATAATCTCCCAGGTAGCAATACTGTCTACAGTTATTGAGGGAACATTGAATTTTAACAGCTAAATTAATTTTTCATTTCAAATAGTCCCTGGCTTGCCTGGTTGTTGATGCTTGCGAAGAACCAAAGCAGATGCATGCTCCTCCTTTACAAACACAATCTTCATTCTCCTCTAGCATATTATACTTATCTACCTAACCAGTAACTGTATTCTTCATTATAATTTCTATTCATTCACCCAGCAGAAGAGTCAAGTAGATTAAAGGGAATATCAAGAATTAAAATTCATTCTCTACCAACAAAGCCTCTCACAAAAAAACCCCAAACCAACACTGTTAAGCAGGATAATGCAAGCTAGAGCCAACATTTGCTCGCTCACTCCATTTCTGAGTTCCTTTAAAACCATGTTACAGAATGAATCATGAGAATAGCATCTTCTCTTGCTTAGAAATTGTGATTTTCATTGAGAAAACACTTTCTGGTCTGTAAAAAACAGTTTAGGAACCTTTCCAAACTCTTCTGTGACTGCAGATATAGAAAAACAACCTTTTTGTTCTTCTCCCACAAGCTTGCCTTCTCTGACTGTCCCTTCACCTTAACAATTCACTAGCTTTACAAAGCAATTGTCTCTTGGTAATTATTCCTAACACCAAAACAGTCTTTTACTGACCTGTGTCTACCTTTCTCAGACAAAAGTTTTTTGAAGAACACTTCCTTGGTTTTCAGTATCCACCCTCACACTGATGTTAGCCATGCTCACTTGCCTTTGACCTTCCTAAACTCTGCATTTTAAGTGCATTTGTATTCACTTCACACTGTCTTTAGGCTCATCTTTACATTCTCCAAAGCAAGTGTTTACATCCTAATGTCCTTCACCATTTTCAGAGTACACAACTATAGCTTGCTTATGTTGCTTTTCTCTGTATACCTGGTCAAGAGTTGCAAAATCTTATTTAGTAACACTGATCCAGGTCTTCCTACTCAGCAGAGATCAACCCAAGAGTTGGTTCTCTTCTGGGTTGCCAGTCAGTTGATGATTTCTAACAATTTAGTTTTAGAATCATATCCTCAGTAGCCATTTACCCAAAACATACAAAAATAACTTTCATTATCATGGAATCAAGGGGCTCAATTCCAAAAGGTAACTCTCATATTCATACCTCATCACTTCCTTAGTCTGTCCAAGCAGTCACATTAGATACTAACATTTCTACGCATTTTTTAATCCAGAAGGGGAGAAAGGGCAGAAGGAAAGAGGAGGTGAATTCTGCTTAATTATTAGAAGACAGATCATCTCTTGTTAATTGAAAGAATCTTGTCTTCTGTAATATTTGAGTTTTATTCCACCATCCACACTGCAGAACATGGACAAATAAAGCAAAGAGAATCAAACAGAAACATGCAACTGCATGACTTTATGGTTAATATTTCCAAAGAATCATCATGTCAGATTTAGAAGCATTTGTATGCAAACAATATGTGACAAGGGTTTTAGAATGAGGAGCTGGACTCAAAAGACACCTCAATTTAAGGACTATTATACACATTTTTGTGTTCCTATAAGCAATTAAAACCCCATTAATCTACAAAAAAAATTGTCAAATGCAAAATAATCCTACAAATATTTTTTCCCCAGAAGTAATAATGGTAGCAGTAAAGTCTGTGCTGTGAACACAGCTCCTTGTGGAGCACCTTGACGCATGCCAGCACAGAGTGTGCTCAACAGTTCTTCACATTGTGAGGCACCCTGTAGCTCATCATCACATCAAGTCATGTGAAGTTCTAGGTTAAAACAGCCTGTGAAGAGCTGAAGAACTTTAGGTGTAGATACAGGTTGACTACTTGCATGTAGGTCATAGACCTGTGCAAACCAAGATCCTGCCTCCTCCCTGGGGGTGTTGCCTCCTCCCTGGGGGTAGCCAAGGCCAGGATGGATGAGGCCTTCAGCAGCTGAGTCTAGTTGCGAGGCATCCCTGCCCATGGTGGGGAGGTTGGGGTGGGTGATCTCAAGGTCCCTTCCAACCTAATTCATTCTATGATTCTATGAAATATGAATGCTTAAGATTAAAGCCATATATGGGTTTTAACACTGAAGAATTGTTAATTAACATGTGTTCAATGTTGTATGAAATATAAAAAAAAATACTGTATTCCCCAAAATCTCAGAATACACAATTCTAAAAAAAAAAAAAAAAAAAAAAAAAAAAAAAAAAAAAAAAAAAAAAAAAAGTGATACAATACTAGGCAACTCATGCAATGCAAGCAATAAGCACACTTCTGCTGGAGCATTGGTTTACACAATAAACACTTGGCATGTACTGTATATTATGGTATTTAATTAATTAATTGTTTAAGGAAGTCTTGCAATTAAGCATTACCAGTGGTCAACATAAAGGGGCACTTTGTTCCAAAACCTCCTCTCTCTACATAAATTTTCTACTTACCTTTGATTCTGCCTACTTATACCTCTTACTGGCACAGGATGTCAGAAGGAACATAGTATCCAGAATACATTGTTTTATTTCAAGCACCTGTTCTTTAAAAACCACAGGCTATTAAGAAGCAGATGATACACCCATCTTCATAAGTAAATATAATCTATATGCTTGTATACAGTTGCCCATGCTCCATCAAGCTACAGATGGAAAAAAAAGACATGGAACTGGTTAGAGAGGCTGCTCCAAGAGACTGTTGAACCAGCCTCTATGCCCCTCCTATATTAATAGCTGAATAGGGAACACTCAAAGAGTAACCAAGTCTGACTCCTGAAAAGGAGAAAGTCAGACTTCATGTTACTGCATATACCTCTAGCTACATAATCAAGATGCAAAGCTTGGCTGTTAAGAGAATATTGTTAAGCAATCCAGCACACACGCAGGTAATGCTGATGCAATGCCCACAATTAGGTGCTACAGCTGCACAGCGCAGTCATGAAATTCAGCAGTAACACCAATTGCTCAATTTACTTCTGGCACTACGTTACACTTCCAGCAGTGCCTGGTAAACAGCTAAAAATATTATTCTGATGCATACTTCTTCTTCTAGGCAATACTTTTTTCCTTTTTTTTTTGGCCTGTCCTGGCAAAAGTAAGGTCTGTGTCATATCCTGTCAAGACACAACAAAGCAGAAAAGCCAAATTTTGCTATTATAGCAAAAGCTGAAAAGATTCTGCAGTTTCCCCTCTCATGTAAAAACAGCACGCAGCATTTTTATTTTGTTGCAGCATGATCACCATTAAAAGAATAGTGATTTCCTTATGTGTTTCTAATGGCTGTTTTGTGGTATATTTGACAAATTGTATCAGCAACACAGAAGTATTTGTTTCTTTGTTTCCAAAACACATCTTTTGGCTGTGAGATTAACAGAAGCACACTGAAATTAACAAAACTGTTGTTGCTTCTGATAGCCCGGACTTGAAAGCTCAGACTTCTTTTCCTCACAGCTACAGGCAAGCAGAAGGACTTTTTTTAAAACCCAGGTATTTAAAGCTACTTTGTAATTGCATCCCACAGATTTCTAGAAGCATCTCCATACATTCTAGTGTGAGGTGTCCCTGCCCACGACAGGGGGGTTGGAACTAGATGATCCTTATGGTCCCTTCCAACCCTGACTGATTCTATGATTCTACCAACTACTGATCTGTTGTTTATAGTGTGCTACTAAACAATGAACAAATAGCACTAAATGCAAACAGTACATGTTTGAGCCATTATATGATAAAACTAAGTTGAAGGTCCAACAAAAGAAAAAATTTGTTTCAATCAGTAGAACTTCCATAAAGTCAGTTCCCACCATTTTTATCTCCTGTTTGAGTCAGATCACTTCCAAATGTCTTTTGAAAGAATCAGATACACATTGTAAAGAACTATTTACTGCTTTCTATACAGCTTAGACAACAGATTCATATAGCTTACTATCTTGTCTTCAACACAGGCCAGCAGAAGGCACACAAAGAAACTTGACTGCTGCTTTAGCACGATTACCATTAAATCCTTTACACCCATTAAAACTGACAGTTAATGGCATAAATACAGACCAAGGTCCTTTTAATATCACAGTCCTTTTACCAAGGTCCAGGAATGTGATTTTCAAAAAAGACCGAGCAAATAAAACTTCCACAGTATCATCAGGAACAGCATTTAATTGGAAGTACTAAAAATCTAAGTGTTCACTTACCATATGACAGTCACCTTCCGAATGCATGTAAGATTGGTTTTGGAACATAGAATTTAAATATACTGCTTTTTAAAACTACTAGCCTGTAATACCAAGAAGCTCTTTGATAGCAAGAGAAGGCAAAATGTTTGGTTTCTTAATTTTTAATGGATGGGAACTTTTCCTTTGTTCAGCTTTGATAGGACCAGACTCCCTCCTTAGCTTTAATTTGTCCTAAGAAATGTTGTTAGTGTATCAACAAATAAGGCCAACATTTTGTCTCCAAATACTGCAGTGATAAGACTTAATTAAATACAATAAATAATCTGCAAAAACAAGTTTATCAAATTTCCCCCAGACACAATGCCAAAAATAAGGATTTGCAGCCATGATATTTCAGCCCAAAGCACTTGTCCAGATTTTCAAAATCCCTGAAACAGGAGTCCTGAATAATTCTTCTGGTTGTATCACTTACGAACTTTCTGCTTTACTTCACATAGAGGTACCAGCCAAAGGCAAGAGGAAATAACAAGTAAGAAAAAGTGGTCATATTTTCAGGACCACATTTATGCTAGAAATACATATAATTAAGAAATGTAAACATATCTTAGAGATCAGAGCAGTAAGTCAAAACCAGAAAGCTTCAATTCTAAGCAATCAAAACACATCTACAATGAAAAAATTTACCTGCTATTAGCTTTTGGAGGGTACTCTTATCTCCATTAACAGCAGCAGCATGCACTTCAGATGCCAAGGAGGAACCACTGAATAGGCAGCTTGATGAAATATTCATACTCTTTCAAGGTATTACCATAGGTCAGATCTCCACCAACAACATTTTTTGTAGGAATTCAGTTCTAGAAAAAAAAGCAATAAAATAGTTTTCATAGTGAGTCATTTAAATGACTCAAACAATGCTGAAGATAATAAACTGTTCTGTTAAAAACAGAAAAGAACAAACACTTTTTTTTATGGATTAAATCTACCTCTAGGCAGAATTCAAACAGAAGAAACCTATGTTAAAGAGATACATTTCTATATACACATATTATAGTTTCATTGCCTTCAACACAGGTTTCAGCAAATGAGCTTTGAAAAAGTCTGCAAATAGCACTGTAGTAATCTACAAATCCAATAGGATGTTCTTCAGGGTGTTCCCATGCATGCTTCAATTCAGTAACCAATGATGTTTGTTATCTAGTATCAAGGTTTATAAGCTGAAGTTTTTTTATTTTGCCAACTGGCATAATTGAAATAATCAGATCAGCTTTTTTACAGATCATTAGTGTTCTTCAAACCTGAGAAGCAGGCAAATGCGTGTGTAAAAAACCCCATAATTAATTAGACCAGAAGTTTGGCTTTAAATCCTGTCTCAAACTGGCCAATGATAGATGCCAAAACAGCAAAAATATACACATCTGTATAAAGTAATAATTATAAATATCAGTGTTTGGGTAAAACGTTAGTAATGTACCAGAAAAACATTCACTTCGATGTAAAATGAAGTAAAAATTTCTACAGCAGATATTAAGCATGAGATAATAAAGGTAAATGCCTTACTTACAAAGGAAAAAAAAAATAAATCAAATACCAGTACTCTAATATAATTGTAGATTCTTCTTCACAAGCTCCAAATTTCCTTGAAGAGCCGATAAGAGAGTTAATACAGGAAGTTTCATTGCAAATCTAATTAGTTCTTCAAAGAGCATCCACACAACCATGGTATCAGTTCATACCACATCCCCAGAATAAGCAGAAACGTGGAACCACGTGGTTGTGCAAATCTACTCAGCAACATATCAATGTACTGCATCCACTCTACCTGAAAACACGTAGTATAACTCAGACACTGTCTGAAGTATGACATATGATAACTGCTTTTAACACTGGCATTGAAACTGCTGCTTCTCCATCTTGCCCTCAGCCAGCCAAGTGCATGCTATGCTGTTTCTTACAACGCCTAGTAGCATCAGTGAACAACCCTTTCCTGCAGCTTGTCAGGTTGAGTTTTCATAAGCCATGAAAATTGGTTCACCATATTCTAAGAAATAACACCTTATTTTCCACCCTCTCTCTCTCCTACAAGAGCTAGTAATGGTGTGACTAGAAAGGCATGAGATGCTAGTTTCCTTGAGTACATATACTAGAACTCTTCACTACTAGAACACTTCCTTGTTTGTGTTCAAGGATCTCCCTCTGTCATCTGTTGGTCACTTCACACCCAGGAGTACGTACAGTATTGCCTAACTTTATCACTCCTTTGAGAATATGCATTGTGGAAATAGGCAATGGATCACCACACTTTAATAAAGCAAGCAATTTCCCAGAACCCAACTTTTGTTTTCAGCATCCCAGTCACTTACCCAACACCAAGCGTGTATGGCATTTTTATACCTACCTGAAGCAACTGGTTATTAGAGCACAATGGTTACTTGATTCTACACGAGCACTGGTGCACTCCATTGAGAACACTGGTGCAGAATCATAGAATCACAGAATCATAGAATCAAGAAGGCTGGAAGAGACCTCAAAGATCATCAAGTCCAACCTGTCACCCTAAACCTCATCACTATCTAAACCATGGCACCAAGTGCCACGTCCAATCCCCTCTTGAACACCTCCAGGGATGGTGACTCCACCACCTCCCTGGGCAGCACATTCCAATGGCCAACCACTCTCTCTGAGAAGAACTTTCTCCTCACCTCCAGCCTAAACCTCCCCTGGCGCAGCTTCAGACTGTGTCCTCTTGTTCTGGTGCTGGTTGCCTGGGAGAAGAGACCAACCCCCTCCTGGCTACAACCTCCCTTCAGGTAGTTGTAGACAGCAATGAGGTCACCCCTGAGCCTCCTCTTCTCCAGGCTAAACAGTCCCAGCTCCCTCAGCCTCTCCTCATAGGGCTTGTGCTCAAGGCCTCTCACCAGCCTCGATGCCCTTCTCTGGACATGCTCCAGCAATTCAACATCTTTCCTAAACTGAGGGGCCCAGAACTGGACACAGTACTCAAGGTGTGGCCTAACCAGTGCTGTGTACAGGGGTACAATGACCTCCCTGCTCCTGCTGGCCACACTATTCCTGATGCAGGCCAGGAGCCATTGGCTCTCTTGGCCACCTGGGCACACTGCTGGCTCATGTTCAGCCTACTGTCGACCAGTACCCCCAGGTCCCTTTCTGTCTGGCTGCTCTCCAGCCACTCTGACCCCAGCCTGTAGCTCTGCATGGGGTTGTTGTGGCCAAAGTGCAGCACCCGGCACTTGGATTTGTTGAATGCCATCCTGTTGGACTCTGCCCATCTGTCCAGCCTGTCAAGAAGCTTGAGGAGGAGCTCCTTACATAACTTTCTGAAAGTATTTATTCTCACAAACAGTTTTAGACTAATTTTTGTTCATCTGAAACCTATAGAACAACATGATTCTATCCTACTTCTCCCTTCTTCCAAGAATGTCAGCATAACATGACCATGATGTTAAATATCTCTTGGAAGTGATGAATGCTTTGATACTTACTGGGTTTGGTGAACCTCTCTGTATTTCAGAAAAGCCATCACATTTTTTTACACACTTGTTTTATCACACAAGCAGGTAATTCTTCCCATAATTACAACTATGTCATTAATGGATTGATGACTTTGTTGATTTCCAGGAACAGAGAACAGAAAGCAATTCAAAGAATCTAATGCGACAGGAGATTAACCACATTTGCACTTCTAGAGCCATGTGAGACAGACCAACAGTGCCATAATACATCACAACAAATTACAGAAAAGCTCAGCTTGACTTAGTGCTTAAGAAAGCCAAGAAAATGAAGATGCATACACAACCACACAGGGTGGACAGAACTTAGGCAAGTCCAAACAAGTTATTCAAAGTCCAAGTTATTCCTACAGCTATATAGATTTTCTTGCTATATGAAGGAAACTATAATAGTCAACTGCAGCTTGAGTGAGAGGCAAAAGAGGGAAAAGGCTGCAGAGCTGGATCATGGCATACATAGTTTAACATGTACTTGGAATTACAAGAACTCACCTTATCCTTAACCTACCTTCACCTCTTCCTCAAAAGTTTCCTCTGGGTACAAAGAATAAACACATCAGGGCTCTCTACATTATTAAGGGTACCTATAAGCACCATTGAAATTTTACTAATTTTATTCCTCAAAGTAATTGCTAACACATTTTCTTCCATTTTATTTACATTTCACCCTTCCAGAAACAAATAAACTGCAACACAAAACATTCAGGGACAGTGGTGTTAACATTCAGTAAATACTAAAAAACTGAGTACACTACCAGAAGCATCCAAATGACATGAACAATTTAAAAAAAACCTGACTGCATATGGAAGAGAATAACGAAAGACCGTCACGAAAACAAGAAGCACATCTGCATGAGGTTTCAGTATTCACATAAGTGAGAGAAATAAACATTTTCTCTACAGCAATTCTTACTATGATATCATAGCTCCATTTGAAAGAGATAATTCTGCATAATTTCAGAATTTCTCTGATAAACTATAAAAGGAAAATATGTGACTTTCTTGGATATTTCTCTAGTGTACCTGACAAACTGGTATCTGGAAGACCTGTTTAATAAAGATACTCATTGACAAAAAAATGAGGCATTTACTCATAAAGGATGAAAAACAACACTGAAAGAAATAACTACAAGATTTGCTCATAAAAAGCTAGATATTGGGCATTATCTATAATATGCATTGTATTAGTGGAATCAAGTGAGTAACTCTTTTCGTTGAGCTAACATGTAGAAAGAAATGGCCACATCAAGTCACCTGAAATGAAGGGACAGTCGTATGGACACCAAAAGCTCTTCAAGGTGTATGAAATTTCCTATTAAACTGTGAGTCTATATTGCATTACACAGATAATTAGAATTACATATTTCTTTCTATTCAGCAAAACAAAAAGTTATTAAAATTTAAGCAAGATCACTCTGTCAAATTCTACTGATACAATTTCCAAATGAAAAATGAGGTGCTATGAAAGAATATCAAAATATCTTTCAAATGTAAATCAGTTCAGATGTTCATTGCACGGATTGGGGAGAGCAGGTTCTTAAGGTAGACATAGCAGAACCGACATAATCTGAAGCAGGAACTTAAGTTATTTAAAAAAGAATTATATATATTTGTGTGCATATATATATATATATATACATAGACACACATATGTGTTCTGAGCTTATGAAACTGACAGGTCAAATGACTTTTGTAGGGTCACACATAAAAGTCTCAGACTGTCAGGCTTTCTCTGGAGCTAAATTGAGCTTGACTTGGAAAAGCTGATGTAAAAAGATTTTCTTTTAAATGGCGTTGCACCGCATTTCACTCCTGACACTTAGCACATACTGTAAATGTGAAGAACACGAAGTACAGCTTTCCATGATCTTTTTGTGACCGCTGTGCAAGGTCTCAAAGCACACATATACTGTGAAGTACAAAGTTTTACTAGAGGAGTATGAAGCACTGCATTTTTTATGTCCTTTTCAGTACTTAGAACTCAGGAAATGACAAAACCCACAAATTTGTTGAACCGTCAAGAAATAAAAACGAACGATGACAGTCCACTATTCTCAAGCAGAAACTTCTAAGCCCTCCCACCAGCCGCTCCGCGCCCTCACACATGGCTGCCTTCCCCCGCTTTGCTAACACAAACTTGCTTCCTCAACTCCGAGGACACGAGAACCCGGACGAGCCCAGCACCTCAATATTCCTCATCTTCCCCACAGCCAAAACCGCTTTCCCAGTCCTGGCACCTAAGGGCCAAGGCGGGATCCTGCGACGCCAAACGAAACGCGGACAACTTTCCGTGGGCCCCTCGCGGCTGCTCAACCCGCCCGGACCACGCGGAGCCGGCTCGACGGAGCCGCTTCACGGCTCCCGCCACCGCTGAGGACTAGCAGAGACCCTGAACCGAGCCTGCGAGAGGGTCCATGTCCCCCCAGAACTCTCAATAAGCCGTAACGCCCACACAAGAGCGGAAGGGGCTACGGTGACACGGCTCAACCCTCGCCAAGGCAGAAAGGGTTAACCTCGCCCAATCGGTGATGGCGGCCACCACCCTCCCCGCCCTATCGCGGCAGCTGAGCCCCGTAACTCACCTCAACCCCACCCGCCGCCTCATCGCACTCCCTCCCCCCAGGCTCCACCCATTACCACCGGGCGGGGCAGGGACCCGAGCGCGGGCAGTCCCGGTGCGTTCTGGGATCGCCTCCTCCCTTCCTCTCAACGGCGGTGGCAGCTTGTTCAGCGGAGCGGGCTGGAACTACACTTCCCGGCGTGTCCCGTGGGCGCGGGAACCCGGAAGTCAGTGGCGGAGGCGGGGAGCGCGGGGCCCAGCGGTGGAACTTGCCCGGGTGTTTCCTGGCGACGGGGGAAGTGAGGAGCCGCCGTGGAGAGTGGGAGCCGTATTTCTCCCCCTCCCGGGCGCCCGATCTACCATGAGACCCGCCATCTTCTCGCTCCTGCCTGACCCTGGCTGCCTTCTCTTCGTCCTGGTGAGCGACTGGTTCCGCACAGCCCTTTCCTCCTCTGCCACGGCCCCACCAGGGGAAGCATCGGCCCGGGCTGGGAGGCGTGGGGATGGCCAGCAGGCCTCGGGGCAATTCCCTCCTGGCTGCCAACGTCTTCCCACTTGCCCTGCTTGTGCGCGTCGGGGACGTACATCGAGCCGGGTGGCGGTCCCCGGTTTTGCTGCTGGGGACCAGGGCCGCTCCGCCGGCACCTGCTCGGCGGGGGAGGGGAGGAAGGCGAACGGCGGCTGTGGGAGCGGCCCCGGTTGGCGGAGCCCGGTGTTGTGGCCGAGGCTGATAGGTTGCCGACCCGGAACGGGCCGGCGACGGGGCGGAGCTGGGCCTGAGCCCAGGTCCGGGTCCGGATCCGGGTCCGGGCCCTGTGCTTTTCGAGCCGAGGCTCGGGAGCCGTCGCGGGCCTGGGTCGCTGGCCTGGTGAGGGATGGGGCCTCGTCTGAGGTTGTTCCGTGGAGAAGGCCGGTGTCGCCCCTCCCCTCTTCAAGAACCAAAGGGGGGAAAGCGAGGGGAGCGAGCGAGTCCGAGGGGGTCGCACAGACGCTCGGGCGGTAGCAGGAGCCGCCTTACCGCTACTTTTCCAGAGTCGGTTTGTCGCCCGTGTTTCAGCGTTGCCGCCCTTAAACTGAGGGAAGCGTGTTCCCGTTTCTGAATGGGGATAGGGCTGCTTGTGCGACCTTTCTGTGAGCATGTCTGCAGCGACGTAACCACGTCCGAAATCAAGTGGCCGAGGCCGGGAAGTGTTCCCGAGCTGTCTTGTACCATCGTCAAATTTATCTTTAGTTGTCGGACTGCAACATTACTTTTTCCGACTGGCATTACGTGCATGACCTAATCCTCCCTCTGGCTTTGTACACACAGAAACTCAGTTACTGACGACTTTGTGGAGATAAGTTGTCCGTGCTATCTATTCTATTTTTCTAAAACAGACTAAGGTAGTGATTCTTACTTCTCCAGGATTGTATTGCACTGGACCTTTCATAGTGTAAGTGTCTTGCAGAGCTAATGCAAACTTCTGTGAGTAAGTTTAATAGGATTTGGTCTTAAGATACTAATGTGTTTAATTAATCTGTTTTAAACATTCCAAGAGTAGAGTTGGTCAGAAAAATGAAGAAATAATTGGACCTAAAGGCAGACAGACCTTTGGTGATCCAAAGGGTAATGTGCAGTAATGTAGCACCTAATGAATGAATGAGTAGAAACGTGAGGACAAATACTTACTCAACTGAACAGTCACTTACACCTTTGAAATGTGCACTTCTATCTGGCTAAATGCTGGTTTAATTATTTCAACAGTTTGAAAACACACACTTGAAATGTTTATTTATAGATTACTATTTATAGTGTATTAGCTCACTATATGAGAGACTAAAGTGAAGAACGAGCCACATTTGTGGGTTATGTGTGCTAGGTTAGTTTTTACTATTGTTTTAAGTACAGACTCCAGTGAACAAAACCAACAAGTATGTACTGCTTTGAAATGTCATTTAAATAAGCAAGTACAAGTTTGACAAAGTGGACATGAGTTAATGAAGGCATTTTTCTTTCTTCATGGTACGGTTGATCAATGCAAATTCAATAAGCAGCAGTTAGATCTATGTGTGTCAACTAGAAAATAGGAAATGTCGCATTTCCACGTTTTAGTTGACATTACTTTGTGCATGGCTCACTTAAGCCTATCTCTAATGTCATTAAAAAGAGCTGTGCACAGAAAACCTCAAGAAGAGTACAGGTCAGAGGTTTTTTTTAAAATAATGTACTACTATGTGTAATTCTTTAGCATCATATTAGGCATGGCCCCCTGTTGTGAGGTGCTGAGTTACATACTCAGATCAAGCCAGTGAATCATTCCTTTTACTTGTCCTGAGCAAACCAGGACTGGTAGGGATCCTTTTTCTTTAAAACAGCTGGAAAACTCTTTAACAAAGTATATTTTGTTGTAGCATTCAGCGCATCTGGTAAGGTGTACAGGATAGACTTTAAAGTTCTGGTAACTTTATCCTTGTTACTGACAGCCATGAATACTGAAGACTAGCAACATAACTCATCTTGGTTGGTAAGGTTTAGGAAAGCACTCTGTTCTACATCCAAAGGATGTCCTATCTAGCAGAGCCTGTTTGAGCATGGCAGTTGGCATATTTTGTGGGTGTGAGCTTATAAGTGTTAAATCAGTTGTTCCTAGAACAGAATACAGTGAGCGGTAGTTGTGAAAACAGCATACTGAGCTCGTCTTCCTTAGTAATAGCAATAAAGTTAGAAGAAATTATTTATATTTCCAGACTTTTGGATAAGCATGTATTTTTTTTTCTAGATGAGGAATTAAAATGCTGCAAAAGGAAGAAAAAAATCCAATGTCAATATCAAGAGACATTCTTTTGTCTAAAGAATTTTGACAGTAGGAGAACACTAACATTTTAGTGGGCTTTGAGTCTCACTGTAATACTCTTCTCCCTGGTTTCATTGAAGGTTGAATTGCTAGCATGGAGACTGCAGCACAAAATGTTGCAAGGGTACATAGTTGTCCTGGAACAAGCCTTTTCCCTTGCAGCTTTTCAACTTAATGTGTTAGCACTGGAATAGGCTACTGGGAGATGAAGAGGGGCTGGAGAGAAGATGGTTCAAGTACAAGCCGGTGTTACTTCTGCTGCTGCAATACCGGAACCAAATGGAAGCAGCAGTGCACAGCACAGACTGTAAAGGACCATGTGCAGCTGATTGCAAGACTGGATTGAGATGTAAAATAATGTCATGTAACCCCTTATAAACTAAGATGTTCATGCCATGGTGGCATATTGCTTAATACTGGGTAGAATAGATCTTTAAGGTGGATCCAAGAAAGTGGAATAAATGCTGACGGAACAGTGGCTCATCACATTCTCCTCTAAGGCAAGGTGTGGTTCTTTGGCTTTGCTCTAACCAATTGTTCTATATGTTTGCCTCTACCTGTACATGTGTGTAGATATAGATAACTTTGCCTATAAAGAGAACAAGACAGTCTTGGACATACTTCTTCTCCATATGTATAAAAGACATTATATTACTTACTCCTTTACTGGGAGGCTCGTGCAATGTCCCTGAGGAGCAGAAGCTAACAGAAGCAACCAACAACTGGTAGTGAGGGAAATGAAGGAGGAATATTTCTGTGGACTTTTGTTCTTTTTTTTTTTTTTAATCCCCTTCCTCTGACAACTGTAACAGGATTTCCCAGTTATTGCACTTCAATCTGTGGAGGTTATTTGGTTTCAAAATACCACTACTATACCTCTTTGTTGTTTGTTTGGAAAGGTGGTGTGGATAACTGAGACCATTTACTTCTTAATATATTCTGCATTTCCTTTGGAAGAGAGGTGACAGTTTATGAATGTGAAATGTTGGAACGTTCTCTTAGTCTTAAAGCTGTCATGGTTTTCAGTAAGTATTAGCTTCTTTTCACTTGAGGTTATTGTGGAAGCATGGTGTTATGTTTCATTTGTGATTCAGCAGTATCATCGTCTATGTGTGCTCTTCCCTAAAAGTTGATGCGATTTATCACCGTCAGATAATAATTATACTGTAGATCAGCTGTTAACACTAAATATTACGTTTATCAGGGCTTTCAAAATACTACTGCTCTACCAATGCAATTACAGCTGTGAGGAGCAGTAACTTCGAGGGGGCACTAGTCAATGAGCTTTTTGAATTACCTGTTAAACTTTTAATTGGAAAAAAATGCTATAGGGTAGTATTTTTTGTTTCTTATTTCACTGCCACTGCCTTTCATATCTTGGTAATAAGACACCAAGTACCCAAATATTGAATGTAAAAATGAAATAAAGTTAGGTCTTTTAATGTTAAAAGTTGTAATTATTTGCCCAAAGAGAAGCTGAACTTTCTGTACATTCCATGTATAGAATGTATTTCTGTCTTTTTGCCTCTCTCTGTGTATGTACTAACAAACACATTTTGTAGTTGGGAATCCTGCTTGAAATTGAATATTTTTAATTTGAGCATTAGTCAAAGATTGTAGTTAGGCAGATTTTAGGCCATTGAGCTTTATACAATGAAAGGGTTTTCCTCCAAGAGTACCATGGGAGTTCTGAGTTGTCCATCATGTATCATGACATCTAAAGACTGATATAATGGTTAACTGAGGATCTTTCCCTACACTGAGATGGGGCACCAGGGGAAGCTTAGTCTGTTGCTATGACGAGTTATGTTCTTCTTGCTATACCATGTGATGGGCAAGTTTCCTGTTTGGAGAGCTCAGGAGGAAAGATGAGAAACTGAACTGATTCCTCAAACAGAAGACTCAGATAATGCTTAAAAGTGTATAAATGAGTTCTTGACAGTAGAGTGTCAGGAGATGCTGTTGCTGACACTTGAAAAACACTGGTGACACTCCTTGATTTTCTTTTGATGTCCTTCCTGTTCTCCATAATTTGCTCTGTTCAGTTTTGGGTTTTTTTTAGCAGAACATCTTTCTTGACAGAGGAGTCCTCATACTGTTTTCTTGGGAAGGCAGAATTATCACTGGTTATTTTTATACATGACTAGCAGTTATCCCCTGTGTTTTAATCAAGTCTTTCAAAAGAAATAGGATTATATGCTGCTACTCAGGAGGACCAATTGTTCACCTTGCAGGCTCTTTTGTAAGCCTGACTTACATGGTTTCCAGATACTTTGTTTGCTCAAAGGGAGGAAGTTCTTGCATGAAAAGCAAGTATACAAAGTTGTGCTGCAAATTTTATACCAGAGCTGCAACATAAGCTCTTCAAGAGAATCTAGAGATATATTCAAGTAATATGTGCCTCAATAATTGAGTGATTTTGAATGTGTTAGCAATACTTTTTTTTTCTCCTCCCCCTACTCCCCCTTCTTTGTTTCAAAGTGAGCTCTCTCGTGATTTAGATGCAGAATATAGGAACGTTTGGGAATGAAGCAGAAGCAATAAAGGTTATAGATATCAGAGCCCAAGGAATGTTTTCTTCCAAAACTCTAAACTGGAGAGACCACCCTTGAGAAGTAGAGGAGGGCAGGTGCATTGTAGAGAATTAGGAAAGGAAGTGAGATCAGATTTCTGGCTGAGACTTATGCCTTTGCACTTGTTTCTGTCCTGATATGTCTTTGTTCATCAGAAGCATGCTAACCATTGATAGAAACATATGTAATTCCATTTGTCAAAACTGTTAGTAGTGTCAACTGCTCATATAATCTAATGGAAAAAAAATCATAATGGAAGTCTTAGAATTTTGATATTTTTTTTTATTTACTGATTCTCAAGTATATAATTTTATATTGTTAAGGTTATTCTGTAAACTATTGCTGTAGTCAGCTGTAACTCAGAATATTTTTTTCACTGCCGGTTGAGACTATTGTATTTCTTCAAACCAGATGTAGGACTCTGTCCATATGAGAATTACTGAGAAACTGACTACCCTGATAATACAGCCTTTAAAGTTAAGAGCTATTCATGCCATTAAAGAATGTGCAGAATTCCAGTACTGTGCTCTCCAGATAAGCACTTGTTACTTGCAGTCTCTTCTAACAATGAACCAAATCTGGAAGCTCCTTCACATATGTGCACGCACCCCTTTAAACTGCTAGTAATCTGCAAGACCTGCTCTTTGTGTAGCTGATAGAACATGTGTGTTACCTTGTTGGCTGCACTGGCATGAAGCAAAAAGCAAAGTACAGTGGTCTGTATCTTAGGCCATACACTGATTGAAATAGTGAAACCAATGTGAACAGAACATCATGCATGGTTATCTAAATGCTGGTACTCTATGCGTACCTTCAGCAAATAACTGATTCCCAAGTAAATGTATGTGCAGCACAAGGTTTCTGGTAAACACACTAAATCTGTTCATCTGTTTTTGTTACAGTAAAGGTCTTGGGTTTTTCCCCTCCTCTTGTTTCTTGATCTATATTAGTTTGGCTTTAGCAGGAAAGTTTTGATGAAGAGAAGTATTGAATATCAAGTTGTAAAGTTGCAGGGTTTGACTGCCACTGACTGATTTAAATGGAAAGGGACCTCTGAAGGTCATCTGGTCTTAATACTTGCTTAATGCAAGACTTATATGGGCTTGCTCAAGGTTTTTCTCAGTTGAGATTTAAATATATGCAAGGATGGAAGTTCTACAGCTTCTTCTGTTTTAGTCTTTGGCCAAAACCTTGTTGAAAGTTTTATCTAAAAAATCTTTTTGGAGCTGTAGTTTGTGTCCATTGCCTCTTGTCCTGTCACTGAATGTCTTTGAGAAAAACCAGGCTCCAACTAGGTTGCAGGTAACAGCAGTAATAGCTTCCTCTTCTTGAGGATAAACAAATGCAATCATCTGCTTAACTTCACTCCTGTACTTTAATGTCTGTCTTGTACAGGCAATTCCAAAGCTGAGCAGAATCCTTCAGGTTGGTCCTACAAGTACCAAATGAAAGGGTCTGCTGGCTACACTTTCGCTAATGCAGCCTTGTATGCAGTTGTCTGCTACAACGGGCATGCTGCTGACACCTGTTCAAAGATGTTTCCTGCAAAGTTAGTTTCTGTCTGGGTGGTGGCTTTCAGCGTGTACAGGGTTATTCCACCTGAGAGGCAGGATTTTGCCTTGGTTGAACTTCATGAGGTTTCTGTCAGGCCATTTTTCCAGCCAGCTGGATCTCCCCTCTAGCATATAAGCTACTTCCCCCTCTTCAGCATTCTCAGGAAGTTTGCTGAGGGGGCACATTCTTTTATCATTCTGGTCATTAGTAAAGTCAAACTTTCTTATATCCAGTGTTGATCTGGAGAAACCATTTGGACATGATAACTTTGATTATGGCCCTTTGATCCCAGCAGTCCAGCTGCCAAGTCACTCACTTTACAGTTCAATTAGTTCATGCATCACTGATTTAGGTCTAAGGACACTTTGAGACACTGTCTCAGAAGCAAACAATTTATAGAGCTAATCAGCTAACTATGGAAAAGACTGCTTTACTGTTTCTAAATCTGAGCTGGATGGATGCAGCTTCTGGAAAGAAAATTTGTCTCAGAAATCTTCCTGGGGACCCAGGAAAATGCATTTTACCTAGTTCTGTGGTGCTGTGTATGTCCAACTTGCTTAAGAGTTTTCTAACTAGGTCCTTTACTCATATGGGTAATGCTTCTCTTCCCTGATACTCTACTACTAGGCTCAGACCTCATCAGTAGAAAATGAAACAATTGACATGTCCTTTGTCACTAACCTGAGCAGCAGGCCTGCAATTCACAATTTCCTTACTTTTGTTGGCAACATACCTTTAGAAACTAGTTTCAACTCCACGTGAGATTGGGGTTTTCTAGTTTCATCCTGCCTGTTTAAGCAATGTTTCAGTACTCCTACCAAGTGTTTACTTTCTTACTCTACCTTCTGTACTCCCTGTCTTTTTTTCCCTTTTTTTTTTTTAATTAAAACATCCAGAAATTCTATGTTAACCCATGTAAGTCTTCTGCCATACCTACTTTCTGTGCAGTGGCATGGGTTGGTTTTGTGCTTTGAAAATGTTGCCCATAAGGTCAACAGGCTTTTACAGACCCTTTTGGTTTTCAGAGGCATGTTCTGTGAATGTACTGCATTGTTTTTAAGACCTGACTGTCTTCAGTTGTTGTCTTCACTTTTTGTCAAGGTTCTCTAAGCTACATTTTTCTATTAAAAATAAATATTGTAGTAGATAATAGATGGGAATTACTGTGAGACTGTGCCTTTAGTGAGCTGTATCTGAAAGTTTCAACAGCAGTGATGATCAATTGAAACACTGGAGATCCCAATGGTGTGTTTCCCAGAAGATGTAGATTACATTTTATGCAGTGGAGTCTCCCAGCAGCTTCTCTTTGGGACCAAAACCAAGGATATGCTAACCCACAGGGAGATTTCTGATAAAAGTTTGCGGCATTCAGTTTCAGATTAAGGTAACTTCTCTGTGGCATTGACTTTAATCACTGAAACTTTGCATCTTACGTGGCGTTCATGAAACAGGAACGTGAGCAGAAGGTAGAGTCCTAGAAATAGAATGAATTATCTGGTTCCTTTGCATACCTTTTGCAGCCAGCATGTCTTCTGTCTTGCCTGGCATCAGTGATTCTTGTCTGGTTTCTATGTGTTTCATTGAGGTGCGTTTCAGATAGGGGGGAAAAAAAAGTCAGGTTTTCTTTTTTTGTTTTGTTTTATTTTTATAGATCTGTGGAAAGAAATGATGAAAAGCAATCTAATCACTGTTGTAAGATAACTGGCAGTAAAGCTTAGGTTTTGTTTCCAAGTGGATTTGTGTGGCAATTGGGTGTAAACATGGTAAGAACTTGTTCATTAGGAGCTCTGCAAGGAAGTATTTTGAAAGGCAAGGAATAGGTGCCTGTTCCAATGGTCTCAAGAAGGAAAACAACAGCTGTGATAGTGTTTTGCTGTTTCCCATAGCTGTCATGATTATGAAGTGATGATATAATTAACTTTCTCAAAAGCTTCACAAAGGGAAAGCTTTTTAGTGATGTATCCACATTTGTAATCCCAAGAAGAGCTTTTTGTTCCTTTAGTCACTGTCTATCACTTCTGCTTCTTACAGTTTATTGAAATCCCCTTTCTTAAATCTTGCTGAAAACAATCTCTTGCCCCTGAATTCCTTGGCAGTCATAAAAATTGTGGATGTTCGTAAATGCATGTATGCTAATTTTTTTTTTTTTTTTTTTTTTTTTTTTTTTTTTGCTTCTCTCTGTTGAGTCAATTCCCTTGGGATTTTGGACTGAATGACAAAATTGGTTGCTTCACAAAGGTAATTAAGGCAGTATGTGGTGCAGGGGGTGAACAGTTAGGGGTTCTTTCCTACTAATGATCCGTTAATTAGTGGAGGGAGCTCAGCAAGTGTAGGGGCCTCTCAGGAATTAACTTTGAATGACATTTAAAACTGCTTTGGTTCAGAAGGTATCATTGCAGGGGGGAGAAGCTTTTTTCTCTTTTTTTTTAACTTTTTAAAAAGTATTTTTGCTATCAACATAGACCAGCAGAATGTGCTAAACTAGTGCAAGTGTGTACAAATTAGTGTTATATAGTATTAAACATTATTGTAAAATAAGTCAGTACTCAGCTGTGATATTTTGCCGAGGATTTTGGTAACAATTTTGGTTGCAACAGTCTTCAGTGTTGAGCACAGTAAGCTCGCTGCATGGAGCCGGTAAACTGCAGAGCCAGCACGTCTGATACTTGGTACCAATTCAAGCACTGCACCATGTGAATGTTTAATTATTTTTAGGACCAGTCTGGAATACTTGCTTGAATATTTTTGTAAGAGTCAGCCTGAAGCTGGTAAGGTTAATATTCCTTGGGGGAGGTAAACCAGCAATGAGGTACCTCTGTATCATGTTCTTTTATGCATTTCAAAATATTTGTGGCATGTGTCCTGTCTTCTCCAGAGTTATTCAGGATAAATTGACTGCATATGTGCAGGCCCTTAGCAGCTGTTTGGAGTAGAAAGAAAATAACTCTTATGCAGTCTGAAATTAACCACTCATTTTTCAAGCTACATGCAGCTGTGGTCCCAAAGGTGAATTTTTCTCTTCAGATTCAGGCAGCGTTGCTTTAATCAATGTTATTCTATAGAAGATAGCTGCTGGATTAATTATTAAATGTATTTTTCTATTTTTTCCACATTTAAATTGGGAGATTTTCCAGTGCCAACATGTCAATTAGAATGCAGCTGTGGAGTAATATTTCTGTTATTGCTTATTTGGAAAGATCTTATCCCTCATCCTCTCTTGTGTCATTTTAAAGTAGCAAATAATTAATGCTAACCTAAAAATTGAAGCAAAGCATTTGTTAGAGACAAGCTAATGGATTGCCAATGAGCTGTAATATACTGTGATTGGTAGTTTGCATGTGTAGAATGGAAGTTTGTTGAGTGTACATCACAAATTTGCCTGTAATGAATAAAAGAAAATAATCGATGTGACATAAATTTAGATGATGTTTAAATTGATTTATTATGAAGTTCAGAGTTCTGATATTAAGGGAATTAGAAGGCAAAGCAACAAAACTCATTGTGTTTTAGAAAGTTTGTAATTTTGAAGTTCTAAGGTGTTCTCATTTTGATTCCTCACAATAAGAGGGAGGAGCAGCAGCAAGCTTGTTTAGTTTTAATTATTGCCTTCAGCATCAAATAAGGATGAGCCAGATGAAGAGTTTAGTGCTTCCTGCTTTCAAACTGATTTTGTTACACAAATAGGCAGCAGCACTAGCAGGGATTGTACATTTGAAGAGGTGTTACCACAGACTGATTTGTCTGCTTGTTTTATGTTGTTGTCTTTGAAGTGGCAGTTAAACCACTATGTTTGGCTTACCTTTAGGTGGACTTAATGAGGAGAATGACCCTAGCTGTATTTTTCTTTTTAGTGTTTTGTTTGTCTAATTGTTACTTTTACTGTGGGTTTGGTTGGGTTTTTTAAACCAATGCCTCAGCTGCTGGAGCCTGCACCTCTGGAGCCACAGCACAGAATTGTGGTACTTCATCTTCAATTGCACATAAGAATATTTGAAGTGCAGATTTTATTCAAGGCTGTACTTTGTATTTTATCTAAACTACTTGTTAGGTATTTCTATCATGGAGAACTAGTTTATACATATTTATGATGGCCCTTATTTTTTCATTTGAGCAGTTGTTTTTTGTAATCCATACCTGCTTTTAAAACAAGTTCCAGCTTGAAAGGTAAAACTGAACAGGCTTGTTTCTGCTTAAAGTTCCTGCCTTTGATACCACAGAGAGAAATTTTGGAACAGAAAAGCAAAAATATATTCGGTATTGCAAATAGATTATATAGCTAATAAAAAGATAAGCAGCTAAAGGTGAGTAGGTATTGAAGCTGAGCATTTCGCTTGAAATAGGTTGATTTTTGACTTATTGAACAGTCATCTCAATATTGTATTAAAATCTACCAAAACAGAAATTGTGTGCTATTTTTGAAGTAGTAGAATGTATGTGGGCAGCATGTATGGAAAATTCATTTGTCACTACGGTTATAAATTGTGAATTTTTTTGTTGCTTGTTTTCAGTGTTTTCATTGACAAAAAGTTCTTCCATATTAATGTATGTATCTACACAAAGTATTCCTGTTGGACATTTAAAGTGGGGGTAGATGACAGGATATATAGAGGGAAAAGAATTGAGCAACATCTTTTGAATGCAGTGGTCTGTTGTAGCACTGTTTGGCTAAATCATTATAAACTGAACTATCAAAGCTAAAGAAATTAGTTTTGCAATATATGTGTATATATATGTATATAGTCTATATTACACCTTAATTAGATTTTATCTCTGATCTGAAGTTTTCTATTTTCCATAACTTCCTTTGAGAGTTTTAACTTTCCCTGATTGAATTTTAAGATACAGCTCTCGAGAAGAAAATAAAAGGAAAAGAATTTTTTAGTACCAATTTAAAATCTGCTCTGAAAACTTAAATATAGCTCAGAAGCGATTATTAATTAGTGTTTTGAACCAACGGTTTTGTTTCATAGTCTTACAATGAAAGTAGCTTACATTACTAATAAATTACCCTGCTTAATTAACAGAGATGGCAGTAGTTAGTATAAATGATGAGAATGTTCAACACAGTCTGGAATCAAGTGGTGGCAATTAAAAGCTCTGATCTGCTCTAACTGAGGGGATAAATTATGTTCTTTTTCTTACTTTTCCCCACTATTCTCTATTTATTATTATCTCTCTCTGCTCTGTACTTTGTGGTTCATTATAGGGCTTCTGGGAATGCTGCCAGTGAGATTGATGGTTCTGAGGCCAAACCACCTGATTGATGGTTCTGAGGCTAAACTTCAGGGGTGCTTTCAGTGTCTGTCAGCTTTGGCATTGCTGTGTCCCGGGGTTGCTTTCAGTTTGCACCATCTTACAGCAGGCTGTAAACCCGTCTGCTTCCTGGTGGACAGGAGTTTAATGCAGACCTCTGAGCAGCAGCAGATTAGTGGCATGCATAAAGTAAAAGGTACTTGGGGACTGAAAGCCATCCACAGAGTCGTGTGGGGCTAGGACTTCAGGTAGTAACTTCAGTATGTCAGTCTGGATTAGATGTGGACTTGAGCTGGTTGCCAAACATAAAATGGTGTTGTGGTAGAGGAGAAAGATGGTTTAGTCCTGTGCCTTTAGGATTTCCCATCAGGAGGAAAAGGTAAATGGAAAGTTTAGCAAGTGAAAATGAAGGCACTTCTTGGTGACTGCTTTGCAGGTGTAATACTAATTAGAAATCATAATGCTCCAAGAATAGATTTTCTGTATTCTTAAAGAATCCTAAGATAGTTTCAGTTGGAAAAGACCTTTAAGATCAGCAAGTCTAACCATTATCTGACTCTTTAGCCCCTCAGCACCACAGATTGCTTTGGAAAGGAGGACCTCTGTTTCACTATGTGAATTAAAAAATAAAGATGTGAAGAAGTAAACCATTTTGTTGGTGGTGTTTTTGTTTTGTGTTGTTTTTTTTCTTTGTAGTTTTAAAATTATGGACAGTTAAACTGTTAAATGATATGTGAAGTATGATAAACTTGGAAAAGAAATAGCACCGAATCATAGGCCTCTATCTTCCAGTTAGCAATTAAAGAACTAACAGCACTAACTGTAAGAGTAAAATGTTGATAAAAGCTTGACCTAAAGTCTCTGAATAATCAGTAGACTTCATTAACTAGATATGTGAAGTGGCCACTGAAAAGTAACCCTGTCAACAGGAGATGAGTTGAAATTGGGTGTGTTTTATTTCTCCTTTGGAAAAGTGATATGAAGTCTGGCAGAGGTCTGCTGTTGGGTGTGAATGGAATGGGTTTTCTTGAAGGCATTGTGCTTTGCATAAGGCTGCTTGTGTAGCCTTGTGCCACTTGTTAAGAGGAGAATGCTGTCTTTTGGACAGTGCTTTCAGATTTTTCATTATAAAATATGAGAGTTAATTTGCAGTTAGTCTTCAGAAGTGACTAGTACTAGCTCCTAGGAGGTGGCTACATCATTTGCTAGCTTCAAGTGAGGATTCCAACTGCATCAGAAGTACTAGGATTTTTGTACTAATAAAGCTTCCCAGTAAATACGTGAGCAGTGTTATTTTCAGAAAATTCCAGGAAGCTGAGTTGATATGTTCCTGCTTCATTTGACAGAGTTTCTGAGGACCAGAAGAGTAAAAATACATCTGCCATCTCCTTGTCTTCCCTTCCCACCATGGGAGCTAAATTTTCTCCATGAATTACCCTCATTTAGGTTTTTTTTCCTCCCCCTCAACAATACATTTGTATGTCTGTATTTCTGCATTTGTTTCAGTCATTTTTCTATAGTGTTAAATGATCATGAATAGATTATAAACATGCTTAACTAGTGCAGCTTCACACTAAACTATTTATTATTTTCGATATCTTTATTTTTTATTAATTGCAGAACTATGTAATAAATTTATATCAGATTTTAGTAATTTAATCACTTAAATACAAATATTAAAATATGGCTAATTTTATCCTATATAAAGGCAGCAACATGAGTTGTTTTCAGGTGAACTTACATAGCCAGTTTTCCTTTTCAATTATTTTTGCAAGTTGCTTTCTTCAGTGAGCTTGTAGCTGTCTTGTGAGGTCAGTTGGAAAATTTTTTTCTTCTCCAGTTATGAATATAAACAGTCATCCATGTGTCCTTATGATGTAGGCTGGTAGAATAGTTTATATTTAAAGGTAAAAAATTCTGAAGGCTTTTTTTTTAATTTTTAGCCAGTATGTTTTTCAGAAATATGTTCAATATGTTCTATGAAGTGACATTCAAAAAGTTATTTTCTCAAAAAAATGCTTTATTTTCTGCCCATGGGTATCAAATACAAACCTTATCAAAGATCAGGAAACATACTTTTAAAAGTCCAGCTTCTTAGCAATTAAAATAAGAGTTCATATTCCTTTATGCTAAACTTTAATAGTAATGTTATAACCCCTCTTGCATCTCATAGGACAGCAAGATTATTGGGTCAAAAGGATGTTTTGATCCTTACAGGCATTATATCTCAATGAAAGCTTCAGGTGAAGTAAGTCTTGCATATTTATCAACAGTTCTTCAAAGAATATTTTTTGTTGGTTTTTTTGGGTGTTTTTTACCCCCTAGGTGTTATCTACTTACTAGAAAGGTCTTGGCACCTGCAGCCATTTAGTAATATAAAATGTTTAAGAACATGATTTTGAGTATATTTTGATAAAATAGAAATCTTTGTGCTTCTAGAGGAAAAATTACTTCAGTTGTCTCAGGTTTTGGGTAAGTTTTTGGGGAAAGATGTTTTTAGTCTCAGTATTTTTCTACTACTGCTTAATATAAAGGGTCAGTAGGATATACAGCTTAAATTCATTTTAACTAGCAATATATGCAATATTTGGGGGTTTGTTTCAGTACATACAGCTTGTACCACATTGTTCCACAATAGAAGTTATGAAAGCAATCAAAAAACTTACTGATGCTGTAAAGAAGTATTCGTTACAATTTGCATTTTCTGCACATAGCACAATCTAGTACAGAATTTTGCTGATAAGCTCTGAGCTTTGATCTTGCAGTTAAATATTTGCATTTCAAGTTAAGGTGTATTCCAACAATCTACAAATGCAAGTGCAGTTCCTGATCTATTTTAAGTATATCTGCTGAATAGTGTAGACTATTTCCCAATTGCAAATGCTGTGCTTATCTATGTTATGTTTAATTTATGTGTAATACCACCTATTAGATAAGATTTGTGTTGCTTCTGTAAAATTGTATTTGAAAAAGCCATACATACCCATTCAGTATGTTTAAACAATACAATCTGCTGAGCTCCTGTGAAATGAGTTTCACCAGGAGCTACTGTGGAAATTCGGAGTATGACTGCAAAGCTGTATGCACCAGCTAGCAAATTCCTGCTTTGTAGAGGATTGTGTGGATTTTCTGTGTGAACAACCATTGTCCAAGATTATTTTTGACTACCTTGATCTCCTTCTATGACAAAGTGACCCACTTAGTGGATGAGAGGAAATCTGTGACTGTTGTCTACCTGGGTTTTAGTAGAGGCTTTGACATCGTATCTCACAATATTCTCCTGGAGAAACTGGCTGCTTATGGCTTTGCTGGATAAAAAACTGTGGCTGGACGACTGGGCCAAAAAAATGTTGTGAATGGATTTAAATCCAGTTGGTGGCCTGTCACAAGTGTTATTTCTCAGGGCCAGTTCTGCTTAGTATCTTTATCAACAGTTGAGACAAGGGAATTGAGTGCACCCTCTTAAGTTTGTGGATGACACCAAGCTGGGTGGTAGTGTTGGTCTGCTTGAGGATAGGAAGACTCTACAGAGGGACCTGTACAGGCTGGATCAATGGGCCAAGGCCAACCATATGAGTTAACAAGATTTAATGTTGGGTGCTGCACTTGGGTCACAACAGCCCCATGCAGCACTCAAGATCTGGGGCAGAGTGGCTGGAATGCTGCCTGGTGGAAAAGGACCTGGAGGTGTAGCTTGACAGACAGCTGAACATGAGCCAGCAGTGTGCTCGGGTGGCCAAGAATACTGATGGCATCCCAGCATATGTCAGAAGGACCAGTGAAGTGATTGTCCACCTGTAGTCAGCACTGGTGAGACCATATCTCAAATACTGTGTCTCATTTTGGGCCTGTCACTACAAGACAGACATTGAATTGCTGGAGCATGTCCAGAGAAGGGCACCAAAGCTGGTGAAGGGTGTAGAGATTAAGTCTTATGAGGAATGGCTGAGGGGAACTGTGTTGTTTAGTCTGGAGAAAAGGAGGCTGAGGGGGGACCTATTGCTCTGCAATTACCTGAAAGGAGGTTGTAATGAGGTGGGTGTTGGTCCGTTCTCATAAATACCAAGTGACAGAGCTAGAGGAAGTGGCATTAAGTTGCACCAGGGGACGTTTAGATTAGACATTAGGAAAAATTCCTTCACTGAGAGGGTTGTTAAGCATTGAAACAGGCTTCTCCAGAAAGACTTTGAGTCATCATCCCTGGAGGTATTTAAGACATGTTGACATGGTGCTTAGGAACATGATTTAGCAGCATACTTGGTAATGTTAGATTTATGGTTGGACCTGATGATTGTAAAGGTCTTTTCCAGCCTAAATTCTTAGATGATTATAAACCAATAACTTTGTGGTCCTCCAGTGGTACGACAGAGATTCTTGAGATGTTGCAGGGCGCAAGGAGCGTTGGAACTTTGATCAGTTTGTGAAGTCATCTGTGGTAGGGTTGGATGATGGCCAATCAAATTGATGTTGTTACACTGTCCTTTATTGCCTAGAGCAATATTCACTTGTATTGTTAATTATAGCTATTACTTCAGTTGTACACAAATTGTCTAACCTAATGCTTGCAATAAAACAGCATGTGCATACAAACAAAAACTCTGCCAGCTCATTCGTACACCCAACTGCTCATTCATACACAACAACTGCTGACCTATGACTACAAGCATTAACTACTACTACCAGTACCTCCTGATAGCAACAACATGGAAGTCATGTCATACCACCCACAGGGTGATGGGGAGATGTCTGTACTGATGGTTGCCATCAGTTGTCATGTATGTGAGAGCAATCTGACTGATGTGGGCTGGGGTCCATATATGTAGCTTCCCTCTGGAAAAACAGAAAGCAGAGTTCTCCCTTCTTGCTGCTGTCAGCAGGACCAGCATCTTCAAAGGGACTTCCTTGATACTGGACTACTGCAACTTGTGGGTTGCATAGCTTACTTTATCAGATATTCTTTGGCAGACCATGTCATTATGCTGTTAGTTTCTAAGTGTGGACATTACAGCTTAACTGCTAGTTTCATTTCCCTACAGTCTCCTTAAAGCCACAGCTCTGTGTCTGTGGGGTAGTTTCAGTGCCACAGGAAGGCTGGGCAAACCCTACTGACCTTGGACTTGCATACAAGGTTAAAGTCTTGTTGAATTACCCAGTGAGGAGTGCTGGTACATATTTTGTATCACAACAGCTGGTGTGGTTTTTCACCTGTAGCGTAAAATGGAGTGTATATGCTACCCAGCAGCCTCTCTTTGGGAAATGTGAAAGGATCAGTGTCTTCACTGAGAAGGAATTGAAAGTGATTGCTGCAAATCTCACTGGTGTGTCATTTACAGGGATTGGTTAAGAGCTATTTACAGAGTCTTGCTGCAGAAGTCTTCCACGGTTTTTGAAGCTGATCTTAATGAAAGCAACCATCCAGTTTGGCTATTTTTTTAATGCCAATATTTGATAACACTTGCAACAAATATTAGAAAACTTGATGTTTGACATGGAATTAATTTTTTGCTAAATTGTAAATGATGTCAAAGGCAAATGCATCCTGGAGGTTTGCTAGTTGTAGTCATGTGTCTAGCGTAAGTCTCAGGCCCTTCCATAAATACAGAGATCCTTGTGTTAACTACTTTTTGTGGCATTATTTGGATTCTCTTCATGCTTCCATCCAAGGTTTCACTTGGTGTCTTTTGTCAGCTCTCTCTAGCTATAAGCAGATTTCTCTGCAGCTGAAAGAATAAACATGGTCTCCAAGAACATTGATAGTCTGTATGCCATATGCCTCCGCATCTCAGTGTGAAGATCAGTTCTTCAGGTATGATTGTGAATGCTGGGTTTCTGCCTGGCTCCCTGACCTGTGTGTTACTGTCAGTTCTCTATGGAAAATCTTCTGTTTCCTTTCCTGCTATTTCTACCAGCCAAGTAACAATAGACTAATTGAAAACATGAGGTGGGAAGGCATCTCAGTAAAGGCATCATTCTGAGCTCTGGCCCTCTGTAGAGAAGTGCTGACCTTCTGACCAGGTTGCTTAGGATGGAAATGCTCACTAACTAGACCAGAATCTGTATTGTCCCTCTCAAATATCCATGCTAATCTCTTTCAAAGAAAAGCCAAGTTGTAACTCACCGATACCTCTCTCACCTCTGACAGAGCAGCAACTTTTTCCCCTGCCACATTTTGAGAATAAGGAACTGGGCCTCTTGTAGTGGATATGAGAAACTGCTTACTGCTGTGATGGTTTCATTAAGACTAATACAAGTGTTGCTTTGTAGTTCAGTGATCTGGCTGAAGTGGTGTCTTAGTTTTTATGGTCAGAAAAGCCAACTGCATCTGGAACTGAAGCAGTGTCAAAAAAAATGCAGGAGGTAAAAGATTGTAGCTACTTGCCTTAGATATACTGAACCTGTTTCCTGAAGCAGCGCTAAAACCTGAGGCAATGGCAAACTTTACCTAATGAGAAACTTCTTAGCCAGCTAAAGCCTGCAACTGACAGAATTGCCTGCCTCTTGGTAAAACCTCTGTGCCTACATGCTTGTGGGCTGTGTAAAATTGTTAGGTGGCTGAAACAGCATTTCATTTCTTTCTTCAGAGTGAAGTTATGAATATAAGTTATTCTCAAAGGTACAAAATTTGCTTGTAACGTTTCTGCCAACATTACAGTGAATCAATAATATGAAGAAATAGCCAATTTTGTTTTACATGTGAAAGTACATTATAGAAATGGTGTTTATTTGTCTGCTTTAGTACTGCTGTCATCTGAAATTACAGTTCTTTTTCTGTTCTTCTCTAGCTTTGGAACTACATTTAAAATCATAGATATGTTGCTACTCTATTGCGGCAACTTAACATACCTTACTGGTTTGCATTCTCTTTTTAGGTGTCTTGGCTTTTTAATCCAACAAGAAGTGAAATAACAAGTCTAGATAGTGGGAATATAGATGACATTTTAAGTGAGTACTTTGAATATTGTTTTTTTTCTTTGGATGTCTGCAGTCATCTGTGTGAATCTTGCAATGTTACTAAATGAACATGCATACTCTAGCTTTGAATATATGAATTGCAATCAGCATAGAAGTACTAAATGCCTATGATCAAAACTAGCAGTCTGAACTGATGTATCACCCAACATACTAAATTACTTAGCTGTAATCTCAGTAAGGATTTGAAGTGTCTTAAGAAAAATACTTGGTATCCTTTTTGCAGATGGGAATGCTTGATTATATAACCAAAACCTGTCAAAAGATCATTTTAAAAGTTCAAGGAAAAATAGCAGCATTTGAAACCCATGGTGATGGGTCTTAAGTATCTTGCTTGTTCATCATGGTCCTGATTCTGGTGGCTCGTAGAAAGGAGACACAAAATTAAACAGATGTTTATTCCTTGTCTGAAATATTTTCTTCTGAAAATTATGCAATACAATTTGCCTGTATATGCTTGGTTTTAGAAGAAAAAAGTTATTACATTGTTTAAAACAAATTGAGAAAAAAAATCTTTATACATCCAGAGGGACCTGGACAGGCTGGAGAGGTGAACTGAGAAGACTCTTACGGGGTTCAATAAGCCAAAGTGTAAGGTCCTGCACCTAGGTCAAGGCAATCCTGGGTATCCATACAGGCTGGGGGATGATCAAACTGAGAGCAGTCCTGCAGAAAAGGACTCAGGAGTGCTGGTGCATGAGAAGCTGGACATAAGCCAGCAGTGTGCACTTGCAGCCCAGAAGGTCAATCACATCCTGGGCTTCATAACAAAAGCATGGCCAGCAGATTGAGAGAGGTCATTCTGCCATTTTGCTCTGCTCTGGTAAGACCTCACCTGGAGTCTTACATCCAGCTCTGGAGCCCTCAACACAGGAAGGATATGGGCCTAATGGAGTGTGTCCAGAGGAGGGCCTCAAAAATGATCAGTGGGCTGGAGCACCTCTTTTGTGAGGACAGGCTGAGGGAGCTGGGGGTGTTCAGCCTGGGGAAGGGAAGGCTCTGGAGAGACCTGATAGCAACCTTCCAGTACCTGAAGGGGGCCTACAAGTAGACTGGAGGGGGGTTGCTTACAGCAGCCTTTAGTGATAGGATGAGGGGCAATGGTTTGAAATTAGTGAAGAGTAGGTTAAATTGGATGTTAGGAACAAGTTCTTTACCATGAGGGTAGTGGAACACTGGAGCACGTTGCCCAGAGAGGTAGTTGAGGCCCCATCCCTGGAGATATTCAAGGTCAGGCTCAATACGGCTCTGAGCAACTTTACCTAGTGGATGATGTCCCTGCTCACTGCAGGGGGTTGGACTAGATCTTTGAAGGTCCCTTTCAACCCAATCCATTTTATGATTTTTAAGTCTGTATTAGAATGTTCCTGCTACTGTAGGATTGCTTTGTGTAGTAAATGTATGATTAGCTGATAAGAGATCTCTTTATTTAAAAAAATCTCTTATACAGTAGAAATTATAAAATTCTTCAGTAAAATGTATTCATGAAAGGGAATATATGCCAAGTATAAGTACTTCTTAAATTTATCTGATTGTTTTCAATAAATATTTTATGCTTTGTAGGTTACCCTAAATTTCTCTGTGCTTGTTAATTTCCTGTTCACCACTTGTGTTCCTTGTTGATAATGAAAATCTTAACACCATAATTGTAATCATAACTGCAGATTTTCCCTTCTCAATAGCTGCCTTTCCAAGGTTTCCAATATCTTAATGTTCACTTATAACTGCTTTGTAACTTTGTCAGTATTGCAGACTTATCTATCAACATTTATGCTTTATAATACTGGGGCTGATGTTCTGTAGCTCCAGTATTACCTCAACTTTTTTTTCTTTTTATTAATCTAGTATGCTATTACTAATAAAAATAAATCTATAGCATGGTTGGTTTATGGTGTAAAGATAACACTATTTTTAGCAGGAAATTTATCCTTCCAATTATGTTCTTTTTTTTTTTTCTTTTTAATATCCCTATAGTATTGTATTTTTTCCAAGTGTTCCATAGCATTTTTCTTTTGGGGGACTAAAGATTTCTCTGCTAACTTTTGCCGTAGTATCCAGCTTTGTAGTAACTAAGGCAGATAAAGACTGACCAGAACAAGCTGCACAGGCAGGCTCCATTTTAGTCATTCTTCTAATCCAAGCAGTAGACATTTCAGCCTTTAGCTGTTTTTTAACACTTACAAATAATCTAGATAATGCTTCAAAGATATGCTAAAGTACAACTTCTGGCTTTGAGTGCTTTAATTTTAAATCCAGAATTACTTTGTTTTATGTCTCACTTAACTACTTTTGGTGTCTTAATACCTTAAGTACTGACATTTTAAATGCTGAATGTATGAAAAAAGTCAGTAAAATATTGAACTGAGGACCTCTTTCTCATTTGATATAGATTCTATTTCAGGTAGAATTTATCCTAGCAGTTTTCTAGCAATCAGACTAATCTGTACGATGAATAATCCAAATGTTTGCTTCTATAGTTTTTGTGCATATTTGTATAATCTCAGATAAAAGCACTAAGAAGTTCACCTCACAGTGTGACTTTCTTTTTGTTTTTCTTTCAGACAATGCAGATGTTGCTTTAGTTAATTTTTATGCTGATTGGTAAGTTATACAAGTTTGGGATTTTTTTTCTCTGTTTAAACTTCTATGTTTTGAAAGCTGTCGTGTTTGGCTATTGGATTCTAGTTGAAAATATTTGTGGTATTTTGCTTTCCTGTTTGGTTGTTTGTTGGTATTTGGGTTTTTTAATGTCCTAATTACTTCCCATTCTGCCATCTTTTGTTTCATTCAGGCCTTCTATCAGGACAAATTCTTCTATAGTTATATGGAATAACATGGAAGACAGAGTTTATTAACATTTTGTTCGTTAATGTAGGAGAGTCCAAAGTACTCCTTTTTTCAGGGTTTTGGGGGGTTTGTTGTGTTGGTCCCATGTGTGTGTGCTAGAAAGAAAAAGACTTAAAATTACACTAAAAATCAATTCCTTCTCTAATCTGGAAGGCCTTCCAAGTGGAGAAACGAAGAAATAATAATTGAGGCATGAAATCTGAGCCAAGGGAAAATAAAAGAAATTGGGGCTGGATTGGATAGGCATTGTGAAAGACATACATGGATGAAACTATTTGCTTGACATTATAATTTACAGGGAACAAGAAGTCTTGCATACAAAATTATTGTTAGAATTAATTTAGACACCATAACCCTTTTGGAAATAATTTTAAATATTCTCTTCTGCTCCACTGTTAATATTTTTCAGAGAATCCTTAGTGAGGAAGAAACCAGACAAGTACTCAGAGAAAGTAAAATTTAACATCCAAAGTAATATAGGAAATAAGGGTAGAAAAATAAATAGTTTTCTGTCTTCCTTGATTGAAGTAATCTTGGATGTAAATAATGTAAAAGAATATATAAACTGGAGTACAAAAAAACTTTTATGTATTCCTCCCTGCTGCTTTGCATTGTGAGCAGAAAACATTGGCTATCAGAATCAAAAGTTGTGGAGGTGATTAGACTTCTGATGCCTTTCACATCTCACTGCATGCCTCAGTCTGTAGGTTTATATGGCCTAAAAATAGCAAGCACACAGAGCTTGTACATGAAAAATTTACACTTTGCCTTTACTGATTATTCATTCAGATAGTGTCAGGCTGATTTTAATTGTTGTTTTGTTGGGTTTTTTCCAAAAGTGATTTTGAAAAATTCATATCTCGTCTTTTAATACAGAGTGAAGCTCTTAATAAAGATGTTTTTCATGCCTTGCTTAAACTTTGCATAAAGATAGACATAGCAGTCTAAATCAGTTTAATAGCCTTTGTATGTACCTCTGTCAGTTTGTAGACAATTTTTATGTTCAGGTAGCTTGCATCTGTTCATTTGCTATTAGAGATTAAATAGATTCTAGGCAATTTAAACCAACAGAATTTTTCTTGAGAGATTGCTCAAGTAAGTTGTTTGTTTGAAATGTCTGTCTGTATGACAGTACAACTAAATAACTAGTTAAGAAACTAGGTCTACTCTATTTCCTGTTCTGTATGGGCAATTATGCTGTAAGGGTTGTCTTTTAAAATAAGTGAATAAATGATGCTTTTGAGAGGTCCCTTTTAGTTAGTGATATGCAGATACCTGTTGGATCACAGACTACTTCTAAAGATTTTGTTTAAGATAACCAAGGAAGGCAGATCTATGGAGAGTAAATTTAATACATTGACATTTGGGGTCTGTGGTGCCATTGAACAATCTGGTTTGGGATTTTACGAAGGACAAACTACAGGAGGCTGAAAATCCTTGTTCTAATACTTCTGTGATAAAGAGAAGATGCTTACTTGATACAGCAAGCTAACAAGCTTTTATGAACAGAACTTGTTTACTAGCACAGCTCTTTCTGCAAATGCCCATTGTTAATCAAATCCTCTGTAGAATAGATTTGCTTTGAATTTTAAAGTTTGCCGTATGCTTGCAAGTTGATTCACATTATAGTAGGCCATAATTTTAAAGCATTACAGCCTTAATTATGATCATTACATGCAGGCACTCAGTAATAACCCCTCAACGTAACATACTGCAAGCCTATGATTCATGTGATCATCATATGATGATTAATAAGAACAGACCGGTTTCACTGATGTAGATCCTCTGCTGTAAGGGTGGAGAAGAATGAGGTACAAGGAAGCCATATGTAAGATACACATGCTACATAAATGTGTAGCATACAATTGTGCTGCCCAGAGTCAGGTTTGGGTTTGCTTTTTTTTGTTGTTGTTGTTTTTTTCCAGAAAATGGCCTTAAGCCCTGTTTTGAGAGCAAAACCTGCCTCTTCACTTGAATATTTGCTGTTGTAGACATAAGAGCATCCTCAGGCTATCACTGTTAAGATTAAGCAGGGCTGGTTTGTTTCAAGTCTGCTCTACGAAGTTGTTTTTTTTTCTGGCAACTTCTACACTGTCCTTATCTGTCTTCAATTTAAACTTCTGCCATATATTTAGAAGAACAGAATGTAAAATAATTTTACTGACACAGTAATAATGGGCTCGTGCACTAGTGTTAACCTAAACTCCCTGAAGTCACCAAAGTCTCTTTACCATCATACAGCCTTTTCTGTGGTCAGGAAGAGAAAGTTAACTTAAGAATCTGATGTGACTGGATGAAGGGACACAGGGGAATCTTAGTTTGCAGTGCTGTAATAGCAGTCTGTTCAAATTGTACCAAATGAGTAATAATTCTAGAATCATAGGATGTACTGGTTGGAAGGGGGGGTCCAATCCCCCTGCAGTAAACAGGGACAATAATACAGTAAGCAATACTTACGACTTCTATTGTTGACCCTTATAAAGTTATCTCTGTGATATTTCTTGAAGTTGTCAGTGAACATTTGAATCTCAACAAATGCAAATAACTTATTCTAGCATGTTTTTAAAATTACTTACTCAGAGATAATTCAGGTAGGAAAAAATGAGGAACAGACTTTCTGAATAGAATCTTTCCTAAAGGCTTGTAATTGGTGGTGTTTCTTAAGCAGATAAAGCGGGAGGAGCACAACTTGAACTACATATCCTTTTAGTGTGATTTTTTTTTTTTTCCCCACCTGAATTATTGAAGTTACTTGCACCTATTTTTATTCAGTCAGTTACTGAGATAATTGTAAACATATATGCTTTTCTAATAGTCTTTTTTTCCCCTAAGATTGAAACATTCCCTAATTCATCAGTTAAAATATTTCAAATTAATATTTTGAAGTTTTGCTTTTGTGCTCTATCCACAGGTGTCGCTTCAGTCAAATGCTGCATCCTATATTTGAGGAAGCTTCTAATGTGATTAAGGAGGAATATCCAGATAAGAACCAAGTGGTGTTTGCTAGAGTAGACTGTGATCAGCATTGTAAGTAAATCTTGACTTAAGCTTCTCTGTGCTATCCTGTCAGTAAGTTACTCATTGTATTAAAGAATATGCTTGACAGCTGTACCTGCCCCATCATTTAGCTCAGAGCTGCTTGCATGCGTCACTGAACCTCTTCCAATGGTTGCCTATTTAGGTTTTCCCCATACCTGACAATACATGAAAATGATATGCCAAAATTTTTAACTTACTTTATGCTGATATTGATTTCTAAAGTTGCTTTTTAATCCCAGAACAAGTAAAATATAAGGCGTATCTGCTGCACATTGAAAGACAGATAGAACTGAGTTTTTTATTATGGTGCTTTTTATAGTATAGGGTCATCTATATTGTTTTATGCTTCTGAAAGAACAGTATTTGCAGGCATAATTTCTTTACAGTAGCTTGTGATTTCCAAAGAGTATTCACAGCAAAAAGTCAGTTCCAGTCAGTATTTATTAAAATACTTGGGCTTTACTGTTAATTTGTTAGAAGAATCAGAGCTGGAAATGTGAGGAATCACTGTACGGAGTTACTAGTTTATATCTGCAGCATATTCCAGAGACTTATTGCTGATCTAATACTTGTGGCTTAGTGCTCTGTTAAAAAAAAATTCCTGACAGGGAAAGAAAGAGTCAATGCATACCTATGAAAAGTCAGTGATTTAATTCTTTCCCATTTTGGCAATCTATCTTTTCTGATGTTAGAGATGATTTTTTTTTTTCCCTATAATGAGAATTCATGACTTGAAATGTCTTGACTCTTACTTGCAGCTTTAAAAGTCAGTCCACTTGAGTATCTTCCACTGGTGTCATTTTGTGCTCTATTTAGCATGCATGCACATAGTTGCCCGACAAGAAGGGCATCTTGCAGTCTTGAGATAGTAAGCATTAAAAGCACACCAACTTTAAAGGGAGCAAATAATATCAACTCCATATCTGAAATGTAAAATAAGCTGATTCTTCAAAATATCAGGAGTGGCCAAGGAGAGATTCTCTTTTATCCCTTCCCAAAGATAAGTAAGACCAATTCATGACTACAGGAAACTTAAATGTCTCTAGGATTGAATCTGTGAATCATCAGGATATAGGATGCCTTGAGGCATGGCTATACTTAATGTGCTGCACACATATGCCCTAATCTCTGATTTGTAAGTTACATGGTATTTTATTTTCCTCACAACACTGTCTCTTAAGTGAATGTTTTCCTACCTCCTTCATGAACAGCATTTCCCCTGCAGTCATAGATTTGGGGGATCAGTGGGGAATTTTTTGTTTTGGGGAGGAGTTTAGTTTGGGGGTTAGTGGTTTTGTTGTTTTTTTTTCCGACCTGGAGTACTTTTCCAGATCTTAACTACATTTTCAGCTTCTTTCTTTTCCACACATGGTGTTCTTTTCTGCTTCTAGTGATCCATCTATATGATGTGTGCTTGGGAGTTCTTAACCAAAACCTTAGCATTAAGTATTTAAATTTGCTATTGCTAAAAGTCAGTTTTCAAGTAAGGCAATAAAGTCATTTGGAGGAGTATACTGAAGGTGAAGCCTGACAAGCAGTCTTTGCTGAAGTTTTCTTTCTGAGTTTTTTATCTTTCACTGTTCTGAGATTTTATGCAGGATCTACATAAATACACCACCCCTGACCTTTGCAATTATAGAAAATAAATGCAGTTGTAGCAAGCATTCTGACTGGCTTTCTATCAACTTATTAAATCAGTCACCCAACATACTTAAAATTACTTCTGCATATAGTTTGTTTACTCAATTTTGTGGCTGTCCTTAATAAATAGGACTTAGCTCAGTGTTTAATGGTCTGATTTCCTCATTGAGTCAAGATATTGACAATGACACTTTCTATAAAGTTCTCACAAAAATTGTAGTAAAATCATCCTGTAGTGTTGAGTTATGTTGTTAAATCTTTATGTTAACAACTAAAGACCATATTTTGTTTGTTGCAGCTTTAGTTGCTTGGGTAAATCAGAGAGTCTTTGGGCTACTGGATGTCTGGTTTTTAGCCATGAGATGGTCTTGTCTTAGTGGTTAAATGCCTAAGAAAACTTTTTTTAACCTCCCCAAGCATCTAAGCCATTAGAAACCTGCTGTTTAATCTTCTCATCATACGCTCATTGACTTGAGCTCATCAGATCTTGTTATGGAGAGTTAAATCCTCGATGGAGGAGGAGCTGCTACAGCAGATTGCCTTCCTTCCCCTGGGAGTAGGTGTAGTGAGCTAAGTAGTATGAGGCAGCCAGAAGTTTTAGTCTTTCTTTTTATTACTGGAATATATGAGTTCTCTGTATTTATTCTTTGTATCCTTAATTTAAGAAGTAGAAGAGCATAACTTACGCTGCAGAAGACACAAAATGTGAAAATTAAACATAAAATCTTGTAATGACAGACCAAGTCCTTTTCCCCAATTTGCTTTGTCTTTTTGAATTAAAATACTAAGTCTGTATGTGTCATTCCTGGTTTCTAGTGTTTATTTGCTGGATTGTAGGCAATGGTACGTTTTGTGGCACACAGTTACTGGGTATGTCCTAGAGTGTTAACTTCGATTTTAATGTATGTAATATCAGCTTTTTAGCAAGAGGTTGAATGTTACTGTATTATTCAGCTTGGGCCTACTGTAGTAACTTACTAAATGTTGGATTCAATATTCTTATTGTCTTTTTCCCCCTTTTTTATATTTTTGTATGGGTTTACCTATTTTAGCAATGCCAGAAGGCTTATGCCTGTGGATTTCATACGACTAGTAGTTCACTATTAGGATGATGTTCTAGAGATGGTGGATTATTTGCATTACAAATAATCTGTTTCTTTTTGAAGCCAAGGCTCTGTAGGGAATCCAAATAGCTGATTTCAGGCCACTCAAAAACAGCTTTCAGGATGGTTAGCCAGGCATAGATACTTTCCATTTAATGCACCATTATTGAAGCACACTGCAGGGCCCAGCAGCTCACACCAGCTTCTGAGGGTAAAGCAAATTACAGAGAATTATTGATGCACTGCCAAATGTTTGATGCTTAATGACAAAACCATCATTCTGTCTGCTCTTATAGCCAATATAAAAATGTCTTTCTGGAAAGTGTTCGGCTTCAGCGTGATTAAATACAAAATCTAAATATTAACAGTATATTAAGCCTCTGTGTGTGTAATGTTTTATAGCAGTTTATAATACAGTGAAAGATAATTAAAACTGAAATGTGTAAGTTAAGTCATCAGGCTGTTTTTAAGCTGGTGTGGGATGAAGCAAGTACTCCTTCATTTTCCAAGACATCCTTTTACAACTTAGAAATATCTAAGTTCTATTACATTGCTCCCTTTTGAAAGAGTCTTTGGGTGTGGTGTGTTCAATTTAGTCATTCACTTACCTTTCAAATTATGCACCTTCATTCTAAGTGTAATACCGAGTAAAAATGACCTTCCATATAAAATGATAGAAGAGCTTTCTGCATAGACACTATTGGGAAGGTTTTGTTTTGGTGGTGTCAGGTTTTTTTGTTTGTGGGACTTTTTGGTATGTTTTGGATTTTTTTTTTTTTTTTTTTGTTTGGTTGGGTGGTTTGGTTTTGTTGTTTGTGTGGTTTGGGGTTTTGGTTTGGTTTTTTTGCTTGTGGGTTTTCTTGTAGATTTTTACCCTGTGTTAAGCAGCAATGATGTAAACTCACTTGGTATGATGGATGCCATGAATTTCCTTTGTTTCTGATCTCCATGAGTGAATATTGCGATACAGAAGAACTCAGGTTTCTGAAGGAGAGTTTATTTTGAACAGTTTCTATGAATTCAATGTTAGGAGTTGTGTTACAGCATTATTATAAATTAAAAGTATATATTGGAGTTTTAACCCTACTGCACCCTTATTTCCTTTGGTTTCTGAGTTAAAACTCTAAAAAGTAGTAGCTGTTTTGAATCATCTTTGTGCTTCTGAGCAGGAAATAACTTCTCACCAGTGTGGTGTTGAGAGGTGTCTTGCTAGACAGACTGTTTAGGGAACTACTTTCTTTCAAAATATCCATGAACTCTTATTCACTGCTGAGAGCTGCTGATCTTTCTGCACCTGGCCACTCCTGTAGTGTGTGCTGATGTTCTTCTTTAGAGCATTACTTAGATTGTATTGCTACTGTGCCTTTGGTATAGCAAAAAACTAAGTAAGTAACAAATCTGGAGGTTCGTGATTTAAATATCAATGAAACTGTAAACAACTACGAGTATTTAATTGCATTTCTTCCACTTTACCTGGGAAAAAATACTGGTCTGAAAAAATTATCTTTGGATAAAATAAAATGTGGAAGAAGTGATTTGGAGACATTGTTGATGTCTCTCCTCAGGAGAGCCTTTTTGTTAGTCTGTCAGAAAAGGTTATGGGGATGCTGCCTACTGACAAGACCCTGCTAAGAGCAGGCATGACTCTTGTGAATGCTCCTTTGCAGCAGAAGGTGGTCTAGATTTGCTGTTATCCAGCTTCTTAGTAGCTGAGCTTGATGTAGAATATTGATTGCTTTTCTTCAAATCAGGAACAAGTTACCAATATCACAATCTTTGGGGTGGGATGCCTAGTTTAGATGGTCTTCCAGAGTTCATTTCTAATCTGCTTCCTATAAATATTCCTCGGTCTTACGATTGTGTGCAAGTGTCACGAGAGTAGTTTAACTGGGGAGAATTAATGCTGTGTTATGAAATACTTGACAATAAGGTGAATGTAGTGCAGTATGTAGGAAAGTAGTGGGCAAAAAGACCTTTATGTGTGAACTTGAGAGAAAAAAGCTTGCAGAATAATAAGTTAAAAGATACTTATCAAATACATTTTTTTTTTTTTTATCTGTAGTGTGCCCTGCTGGGTAGCCCAAGAGATTTCCAAAATATGTGATTGATCTCAAGTGAACAAGCAGAATACTCATTTGGTAATCCTGGCTTCAAATATGTGACTGAAGGCATTTGGTACTATTGAGATGGAGGATGAGGAAGAGTTAAAATAACGATCGGTATTATTCAGATTCTGTTGGACACCTTTTTTTTGTCATCCAAGACTTAAAATCTAAATATTTAATGGTATGAATTATGACCCTGGAAGTTAATGGTGGGATGATACCCTGACCATTTTAGATATTGCTGGCCCTTCAGTGGGAAGGACCTTCTACTACTACAATACAGTGTGTCTTGGTACAGGTTTTCAACGTCTTCTTCATAGTACATTTAATTCAGTGACAATGGACTTGAGATTCTTGGTGACATAATTTAATGTACTAGCTGAAATACTTGGACAGTGTGTTGTGGTGCTATCCTAGAACAATGAAGTCTGACACATTCTGGGAATCAAGTCACAGACTGTGTGCTTGCTTAAAGCTGTAGTTGGGGTAATGTGTGTACACACCGTGTGAAAAGCCTGACACCACCCCAAAAGATGGGGTTTGGCATTCCTTTGAGTAGAGGAACACACAATGCTCAGACAATAGAGAAATGGCTGGCAATGCGAGAGAGAAAAATTCGGATTAGAAATGGTAGTTGACAAAGCACGTTATCCTGGAGGACCTTGCAAAGAAGACGATGTGGGAGACCCTCGTAGAGAACATGGTGTAAATGTCAGGCTTCATATAAAAGTTTCTCTGAAAACAACAACAAAAGCTTCTGTCTCATCCCTGTTGTAAGAAGCAGCTTTGCTTTCTCGTTGGTAATTTGGGAGAAGTACCAATACAGTGCATCTGTGAAGAGGCATTCCTGTTGGAGCCTGTAGAAAGAACAGCAGAAAGTAGTCTAGACAGTTTAGAAATGGTTGTATGCCAACAGGCACACATAAAAAACAGGGAGGAGAGAAATATCTGAATTCAACAGTCTATAGTCTCCTTGAAATTTCTGATTTGTAGAACACAAGGAGATCAAGTATGTCAGTAGCTTCCTATCATAACTGTCGTGAAACTGTTCTGATATCATAAGCACTAGGCTTGTGATTTAATGATTAATTGGGCAAAATACAAAGTTCATTCCTTTATAGGTACCTTAGTACCCGAAGAAAATGTAAAGTCATAGCTGGGAGACCTTTTTTTTTTTTTTTTTTTTTTTTTTTTTTTTTTGCCCCTTTAGGTAGGTTACCCTTCTTTGTTTGAAATGCCTCTTTTTATCAGAAAATGGGTAGTGAGAATGTCTGGAAATATTTTAAAATTTAATTTAGGTTTTACTATAACTAATGTGATCTGTGAATGAGTTCAAACAATATTCCATGTATTTGCATTGCATATTTCCAATTTTAAAAGGAATATAATTTTGTAGTTGCTCTGCTTATGCTAACTCTACTGGTATCAAATGCCAGGGCTTAATGAAGCATTTAAGGTTTACTCTATTTGACTTTTGAATGAATTCAAACAATTTTTCATGTACTTGCATTTTATATTTTACAAAAAGATGCTTTTCAAATACTTACTTGTGTAGGACTGTCATCTCTCTCTGTGTTAGTTCAAATACCAGTATTCATGGAATCTCAATGTAATTTGTAAAGAGCATGCAAATTCTGACTTAGGAAATAATGTTTGAATCCAGTCTTCACAGTGGGCATTTTCTTACCATTAATTTTTTTACACAAATTCAGCGTTTGATGAAGATCCTCATCCCTAGGGACTGCAGTCTCCATCTTGGAGAATCTTCAAGACCCTCTGAATGCCCATTGTGCAACCTATGCATCCTATTGTAACTGTGGAAATAACCAGAAGGAAAAGTCCCAAGTTATGAGACAAAGTGTGGGTTTGGTGTTCTCTTGCTATGGTAAAAGTCTTTTGATCTCAAAGTGTTTCTGTGAAGCCTTGATATATAGTGTTTCTTGTCTCTTATCAGACCCTAGTCAAGTTTTGATAGATGATGTACTGTCAGACCAAAGGTCCCTTCTATCACCCAGAGAGAGGGACAGCAGATGCTTGGTTTGCTTGATGCTGTTTGTATTCCACTGAGCAAATACCAAGTGATTCCTCCCCTGCCATACTTGTCACCTTCTTGCCAGTAGCTCTGAGGTACTGTAACTAAAATATGATTGAATTTAAAGGAAGAAAACAGAATTGATCTCATACTTGTTAATGTTGAATACATTGGTATCTTCCCTTGGGAAATTTGTATTAATGTGAAATAAAAGTACACTGCATTGAGGATATAAAATGTCTTACCCTTAACTGGAACTGTAATTAGTGCATTAAGAAACTCTTCAGGATAATTAGGAAGCAGGTTAAGTCCTTTCTTAGTCAAAATTGATAGAATTTTGTGATATTTTACAGTGATGCAGGGTTTGTTAGGAACTGGGCTTAGCTGGTGAAGATTTGAAGCTTACTGGTTTGAGAGATGTTAACATTTTTGTGAAGTAGATTTAGTTCTTATTCCTTTGCTGTGTGTGTTTTGTTTTCACTTCTCAGACTCATAAATTGTGCAGCTGGTACAAAGTCTGTTTGCAGTAACTAAAGCTGCAAGAGATAAGTATTTTAACAGCAATTAAAACTACTGATGGTTTCACTGAGAGTTATCCAGGCAGCAGGGAATTAAAATCTTTTGGGTATCTCTTGGATGACCGAAAGAGGTGGAGAGCTTTATGTGCTGGAGGACAGTAAGAGGCACAGTACCACTGGGACATGGCTTATTCTTAGTTGCACAGGGGTTTAAATTTGGTTTGCAGGTGAGAGGTGTATGTTAGCTGTCCAATTACCAGCAGTTTGCTCAGGACAGCTGCCTCTAAATAAATAGTTTACCCAGGATTTCTGTCTCTGTGCTTCTCAAAAAAATCCTAAGTGTAAGATAAAAAGCAAATCTGCTTCATGGTAAATCTGTAATTGGGAAGAAAGGAAATTCTTGTGAGAAAGGATTAGTTATTATGTCATTCAGTGCTGTGCCAGATATGCTGATGGTTCCTTATTTGGTTGCCTTCCTGCTGGGGGCCAGTCCAGGTCACCTGAAGTATACTCTTTGACTTCTAAGGAGTCAGTGAAAAGTAACAGGACATGCATTCAGCTCACAATTTCAATGCCTTCCTCTCTCTATTGACTGAATAAAACTTTCCTGTCTCCAAAGAATAAATTGACCTGTTGAAGTTCGCTGCCTTATCTTGAGAGAGACAAGGAAGTGGGGTGGATGCGGTTGACTGGAATGAATCACCTCAAAAGATTAAACAGTTCTGGGAAGTGGGCAAAATTCTTGTATTTTGGGATTTAGTTGGATTTAGATACAAACATTATTGAAGGTTAGGGGAACTGCATCTCACTCTGCAGTAGAGGGCACTTGGTTTTCATAGGAGCTGTGAGTTTTGAGGGGGTTTTGTTTGGTTTCTTTCTAGATACATTTCCAGGAGAGGAGTCATCATGAGGGCATAATTAAAGCAAAAGCTTCACCTTATGTGCTTTGGCTCTATTGTTTGGATTTAGTCTCTTTTGGTTTTTTTCTGAAGAATCCAAGATGTAACTGTTTACCTTGTTTCTCCAGTCATTCCTCACAAAAGCTCCTTCAGGCTTTTTGCTCAACCTCAACCACAACTGAAGGAAGACCATTCAAATCTGTTAAGTACTTAAAAATTTGATTAAAGCAATTACTGGATATCGGAGATGCACAAAGCCAGTTTCTGCACTGTGGCAAAGGCTGCTGTGAAAACTCGAGGCTTGATGGACCCTGCTTCGTGTGCCGCTTGGTGATTGTGTATAAGTTTCCCCATCATGATGTAACTGGGAACTAGCTGCAACAACTCTTGCAACTTCCTGTGTCCCAGTGATTAAGCAAAACGGAAGAGGCACAAAGGGACACTTGAAATATTTAGGCATAGTGAAGAACTGGATTATTGGTAGCAGTTGAAGATAAGGAGCTCAGGACGTGTATTCATGGGAAACTGGGCTTTATTGCTACTGCTTAGCTTTCTTCGTCTCTAATTTTACTGTAATGCCTCTTTCCACTTTTTATCGTTCTTTTACATTTGTAAGTCTCATGAACTTGGTGTTAATAACTGACCTATTACATAAAGGTGAAAGTAGCTAGTGGTTTTATACTAGATGAACACAAATACATGAGGTGTTTAAGGCCAGGCTGCATGAGGCTCTGGCCAGCCTGATCTAGTGTGAGGTGTCCCTGCCTCTGGCAGGGGGGTTGGAACTAGATGATCCTTGTGGTCCCTTCCAACCCTGACTGATTCTATGATACTTTGCTGTTTGAAGCTCTGCATGGTCTAAGCCTAGAAGAAAGCTGGGCAGCATGTGTAGAGATGGATGAAGAACTGCCTTGAAGAGAATGCTGACAGTGGTTGATCAGACAGGTGTTTGTCTTAATTTAGAAAATGGAAATTTTGTGTTCATTCAAAACCTGAACAGCTCAGAACTGTAGCAGCAATCTTCTAGCCTTCATAGGCTTCAAGAAATATTTTATACAGACTTCATATTCTCTAAAATGTAAGGCATGACAGTTATATTTCCAGCACTGTAATTGAGATAAAAATCATAGTGAGTTTAAAGAAATATTAATTAAAAATTTCTTACGTGGATTAAGTGGGATTTGGCAAGCATTTAAGGTTCTCATGATCTTGTTAGGCTCTTAAATTGGCCTTCCTAGTAGTTCATAGGAAATACCCTAACTAAATGAGCATAGCTGACCAAGCTGAGTCTTTACTTACCCACATTAATGAAGATGTGAGAAATACTGTAGCTGCTATCTGTTCTCTCTTTTTTGCGGTGTTTAAGGTTTGTTTTTTTAGTTTGTTCTTGTTTAAAGATGTGTAACTCCTGGTTCAGAGATTCCACTGATGTGTAAATACATACGTGTAAGACACAGTCTTCAGTGTATTTCTGTATTTGCAGCATTTTGGTTTTATTAATCTCTTTTTAGCGGATATAGCTCAGAGATACAGGATAAGCAAATACCCAACTCTGAAACTCTTCCGGAATGGGATGATGATGAAGAGAGAATACAGGGGCCAGAGATCTGTGACAGCAATAGCAGATTACATCAGGCAGCAGAAGAGTAACCCTATTCGGGAGGTCCAGGATTTGGAAGAAATTAGTTCTCTTGATGTAAGTCTTTCACATTTATTCCTTCTAAATATTTATTTGTTTGTTTGTTTGTTGAATGTTGAACTGGTGAAACAATGTGTTTGAAGTACATATTTACTTCTTGGTTTTTTTTCCATTCAGAAACGTTGAGTGCTGTTTCTAAAACTGAGTGGGAAACTGCAGTGTTTCCAGTATTACAAATTATTCAAATATAGTCACTGTCAACTGTGTTCATTTTGTTACAGTAACTCCACTACCAAATTACTTATTTTATGTTTAATTTTAAAAGAATCATGTGTTGTATTTTGTCAAATATTCCTTGTTAGCAAAATAGTCCTAAGGATGTTTCTGAGCATTGAAAAAGTAGAAAAGAAAGAACTTGTGTACAGTTTGTGGCTGTTGAAAGAATAGCACCTCTGTTTTTAGTATCTTTAGGGAGTAGTGATTAGTTTCTGATAAATTGAGGTAAGTTATAATTTAACCTTTGTTTTTACAGCGCAGCAGAAGAAATATTGTTGGATACTTTGAGCAAAAGGACTCTGACAATTACAGAACCTTTGAAAGAGTAGCAAATATATTGCATGATGATTGTGTGTTCCTGTCTGCCTTTGGGTAAGTTTTAAAATTTGGGTTTTTTGCATGACTTCATTATTGAAATTATGTTAATGTGTTGTATTTAATTTCATTGAATGGACTTCTTTAGTATTTCCATTGCGGCATAACTGAAGAGACTAGACATTAACAGACAAATACACTGAGAGAAAGATAGAAAAATAAACTTCTCCTAGCCTTAATGTTTGCTGTAAAATAAGATTTTCATTTTTTGCATCCTTCTGGTTTTCTTTCTTTGTCAGTATAGTTTAATTGCAACTGGGGAGATTTTAGGGGTGATGCTAGGCAGTTGCGTCCTGCAATCCTGTGTCTTTGAAACGAGAAAGGAAAATGAAGGGAAGAGTTTGAAATATTTTTATGGGGGGAAAAAAGTCATCTTTGCAGACTGAACAACTCTTTTTTTTTTTTAATGTATTTCTTTAAAATACGACCTTTTTTTTTTTTTGTTAGGAGTTTCCTTCTTTTTGTGTGAGTTTGGGTGTTTTGGTTTGGGTTTTTTGTCTTCCTTTTTTTCTTGCAAGGAATAATTCAGTAGTTGCCTGCTCATTTTTTCTTAATGTCAGGGGAGAGGACCTTGTTCCAAAATGCTTCATTTCTGTATTTGGGTCTGTTTCATGTGAGTTCTGTGTCATGTGAGTTTAGAAACACATTTGCACTGATAAGCTACGTAGGTTGTTCTAGACTTACACTACAGAAATTCAAATTTCTCCTTGTAATACAGATTTACAGCAATATTTTAAAATATTAAAAGATCTTAATAACACAACAGTGATTCCTTTTTCATAATAAAATGCAATTATAGATTCTTTTACAGTGTTAAATTGGGTAGTGCTGGCACATTAGAAGTAAATAATGTGAACGCAGTGGTTTACAATCTACCTACAGCTGCAAGATCAGGAATTTGCATGGCTTACACTAGTAGCTTTTATACTGCATGCAGTTGCTCTTGGAGAGACTGAGAGGATATATCAAGGTAGAAAATCTTTTCTCTGTTTGAACAAGGTTTGTTGTCAGTCACTGATGCTTCTTCCAATATATTTTCAAAATAAAGTCTGGTGATGGGGAAGAGTCTTTGCAATGTGGCTCTCCTTCCGTTGCCACTTAGATACCCAATTAGGTATTCTGTGACTGTAAGTAAGCAGCCTTGGCTATAAGAAATAATCAAATCTTGTAAATTTCAGATCTGTAGGTGTATCCGTCTTATTCCCAAAGAATAGCCATTATCTCACATGCTTTCTGATGCTTCCATCCCTGTTTTTTCTCATATCAACCAGTCTGAATTTTAAATTATTTTTTGACCCCTCATGACTTTTCATTCTTTTCAAGAATGCAGTTTTAAAAAAATCCTTAGTAAGATAAACAGTACTTTCCAGATTCTCTCTCCTGTTGTTTGAGTCTGTTCATCTTTAGTGTCCTATTTGCCAGCTTCATGTAATGACAGATCATCTCCCACCACTCAGTGTTATCCTTTGCTTGTTGGAGATTCTTGAAGTAGTTACTATTGGGTTTTGGTTTTATTTCTTCAGATATAAGCAATACGCAGTCTAATTGGAACAGATTACAATTTAATTATTTCTGACTCATAGATACAGATTGCAGGGCAGGCTTTTCATTATTCTCCTCTCCACACTCCTATTCCCTGTCTAGTTTGGAGCTGTTAGTGTTTTAAAACTGCAACAATCTTGGAAACAGGGTTGTGTTTTTTTTTTTTGGTCTCTAACTAGCTGTGGCTCTCAAGCTTCTCAGGGAGATACTGGCTATATAACTGTTTCCTGTTCAGATTACATTTAGCAAAATGTTTAATGGGGTGTTGGCTCTGATCAGTTGAACTCTTCTGACCGAGCATCCTAACAGCTTCTGGGAAGGATTTTTGGTTTTGCTATGGAGAGTTCAGCAGTTACACAGTTTGGGAGGTATGTGGTAATGTGATCTGTCATGTTAAAACTTCTAGAAAGCTAAAATAAGCTTAAAACAATTTGATAGGAAAACTGGGCAAAACTCTTTTCTACTATTGAAAAATTATTCTGGCTTTAGGTAGTTGTAATAGCTTATTTTTTTTGAACTATTAATGATACTTTATGGCATTAATGGCAGATCATCTTGATGCTTAAAACTATTCTTAAATCAGCTGATCCTTACAGAAAGCAAAATCAGTGATAGAAGACTTGTAAGCAGAAGGAGATAGGAAAGATATTTATGAAGAGGTATTAGAGGTAGGTTTTAGAAGTAGAATTAGAGAGGGGTAAATCTGAAATGTTTGTAGGCATGGATGAGAATGGTTTTGTGCCACTGAGCATAGGAAGCCAAACGCAGAAAACCAAAACAAGCAGCCAAGAAATACTTTTTTCTTAAAAGGCTATGATGAACTGTAGGTAACTCATGGGAGAGTGGCAAATTTAGAAACTGTTTTATGTTAGCAAGCAAATATGTGGGGTGTGTGTGGTTCCAAGAGGTTCACCTTCTATGTTACTGCTTTGAGAAAAGACAAAATGCAAATTGAAGTGTTTCCATTTTTGGTAGTTGCTTTTAAAAGGTACATCTTCAGGCATTTGGGATTTTCAGATCGTGTCCCCACTTTGAGTTATCTGAAACATCAGTCGAAAACTGCAGCTACTGCAGTAGTAAGGTACCAAAGAGGACCTTTTGGGTTCCACCCCAGGCTTACCCTAGAGCATGTATTTCGTTGTAGATGATTATCATCTTACCAAGCAGTGATTGGGCAGCTGGCTTCTATGTCTTCACTTCCTTCTTACTCAGTGAAGGATTGTCTGAGATGTGAGTCGTCTACCTCTGTGATGACAGTCACAAAGAAGCTTCATTTCACATTATGGGAGCAGTCCTAGTGTCTAGAACACAAAGATGCTTTTTAAAATACATGTTTCTGAAATGGGAGCATACTGTGGAAGGTGTGTTTTCTATGTGTTAAGAAAAAAAAATTAATAAAGAGTAGGTACTTTGAGTTAGGCTTTATGATGGCTTGGTTTTTTCTTTGCCTTCTAAATTTTTCAGATCCCTGGAAGATTTTACCTTGTCTTGCAGTGATATATATATAGAGAGAGAGAGAGAGAGAGAGAGAGAGAGAGAGTGAGAGAGTTTTACTTCTCCCCCCCTCTCCTTTACATCTCTTAATCATAGAATGGCTTGAGTTGGATGAGTCCTTAAGAATCATCTAGTTCCAACACCCCTGCCCTGGGCAGGGACCCTTCCCACTAGATTAAATTGCTTGAAGCCTCATCCAGCCCGATCTTAAACGCTTTCAAGAATGAGTCCACAACTTCTCTGGGAAACCTGTTCTCACCACCCTCATAGTAAAGAACTTTTTCCTAATGTCCAATATAAATCTACCCTGCTTCAGTTTAAAACCAGTGCCCCTTTTCCTGTCACCACAAGCCTTTATAAATAGTCCCTCTCCAGCCTTCCTGTAGGCCCTCCTCAGATACTGAAAGGCTGCTATAAGGTCTACCGAGAGCCTTCTCTTCCACAGACCCAACTCCCTGAGCCTTTCCTTGTAGGAGAGGTGCTCCAGCCCTCTGATTGTCTTGTCGCCCTCTCCAACAGATCCGTGGCCACCTTGTGTTGGGGGCTTCAGAGCTGGACACAGTACTCCAGGTGGGGTCTGACAAGAGCAGAGCATAGGAGCAGAATCACTTCCCTTGGCCACACATCTTTTGAGGCAGTCCAGGATACAGTTGGCTTTTTGGGCTGCTGGTCCCTCTGGATGACATCCCCTCCCTCCAACGTGTTGGCTGCACCACACAGTTTGGTGTCATCAGCAAACTTGCTGAGGGTGCACTTGATCCCACTGTGGATTACTTACGGATTGCTCATAGATCCAGCTATCTCTTTTCCCACCTCCTTGATGCTGCACAGCCTTTTCACTGCCTCCTGCAGCTCAGACGCCTCCTGCAGGAGGTCCTCCATCTGGGCATACCTCATGAAAGAAGATTCACCATCTATCCCTGCCCCAAGGGAAATGCGCTTCCCACAACCTGTGCTCCACATAGCAGCCTCTCCCCTCAGCATCTCTGTGGAGGTGTGGGTGGAGGCATTGATCACCACCAGACAGGATGGTGCAGACGCCTCCCCAGCCAGAGGTGCAGCCTTTATTCTCTGAAGACTGCCCACTATTCTGCCTCAGGCGCTAGGTAGGATGTGCACTCTGGCCTTGTGCAGACAGGCACCTTCACCTGGTGCTCACAGGTGACACTCTGGGTGATGCCCACTCACCACTTGTTCGCTCCCAAGGGGCTTCTTTTATGAGGTGAGGGTGGTCTTGACGGTGACTGTTGGCACATCGACATCTTCTTTAGCTCTGCTGGCATGATGCTGGATCTGCTCCCAGTGCCTCAGCAGCCTGCCAACAAGTCACTGGCTGCCACCACAGGCGAGCCACTTTCCCAGCTTTAAAAAGCCCCCAGAGGAGCTCCATGTTAGCCCTTTGCACTGCTGATGCCATAAAATTTGGCTATCTAAGGAAACCCTCTAAGACTCCAGTTTTAAGTTTTAGAAGGCAAGCAATCTTTATTACAAGTTTTGGTGCAAGCAGACTTGTGTCCCAGATCTTCACCAATGCTTATACTGAGTTCACAGAAAAGAGATACCAGAACTGGAGAAGCTGCAACGCTTAGCTAATGTTTCCCAGAGGCCAACATGCTTTCTTTTTAGCTTTTGCTAAAAGGAAAAGAAACAGGTGGTTTGTTTGTTACGTGCAGCTAGTCAGTTCTGTCTGCCAGCATGAGTTACAATGGAACATCGAGGCTTGGGAGGGGAGAGGAGGCCTCTTTCGATGTCTGGAAGTGATGAAAGGGTTTTTTTGTTGGGTTTTGGTTGTTTGGTTTTTTTTTTTTTTGTTGTTGTTGTTTTTTTTGTTATTGTTGTTGAGATCTTACTTTCTTTTTTTCTGTTTCCTGTGTTGGATTCCCTTTGGTTGAATAAAATGTTACAATTTTGGGCGTACAGACTAGGAACTTTCAGGGGATTCAGGAACAAAACATTCCAGTAAGGTGATAGAGTAAGCTGAATACCAGGCAGTAACCACATGCATTCTCCAGATACACGCATATACATACCATATCATCAGTGGTCAGAAGCTGCATGCTGTGTCTTGTGCTCTAGATCTGTTTTGAGGGTAAAATGGACAGCATGTGCTTATTTGCTGTCCTTTTTCTCATTGCCTGTGCTTGTAGATCACCTCAAAGCCCTTCTTTATCAGAGTAGATAAGGTGTAGATTTCTAGTGTAAACAATGGAATAGGAAGAGTGAATGCAAACAAGAATCTACCTTTCTTTCCTGTTCTTCCTTGAGAATAGGTATTTATATTTATTAATTTATATGATTATATTAATTCATTATAATTTTTCTCTGGTGGTCTCTTATGCAAAATTGTACTAGCATTCAGCACTTCTACCTCAGTTCTGATAGACCAATCTTAGGGACCCATCTTACTGACTCCTTTAATGCCCTCTTATCTAGCCAAGACAAGTTTCAGCAGGCATCATTTTACAGTTTGCTGTGAAGATCAAGGATTTTAATTCTCAAGTTTTGAAGGGGGAAAAAAAGAAGTAGTAAAGAAGGATAACAAATTAAAATACATTTTTTGGTATCTCAGTTATTTTATTTGTCTGTACCAAGGCATGCTTACTGGTTGGTTTGTTGTAGGGCTATTTCAAAAGCAGAGAGATTTAGCGGAGACAATGTAATCTACAAGCCACCAGGGGTAAGTGTAACTATGCATTTTATTCTGCTTGTTGTCATTAAATGTGAATATGAACTAATGGAGACTCTACTCAGATCATTCAGTATGTTAGTGCATCCTGCATCTTAATTTTATTTCATTGCTAACTATTGCGAGAAAGAGGGTCATAGGAACCCATGTTTCTGTGTCAGTGAAAGAGATTCTGGTCTCATTTGTTGCCAATTAAGTGCACAAAATCTATGTCTGTCACCTTAAATGTCACTGTCCTGAAAGTTTTGCGTTTTTTTTTTGTTAGAAACACAGTCAGCTCATGTGTATAGATACTTTGTGTTCTGTAGAAGTCTTTAAAGTCCCTCAAGTTCAGCAGCTGGTGCACTGCATGTGTTTCAAAGCAAGTGACAATTACTAATTATTTTTCTGGCTGCTACTTGCCTGTCTTAATCCCACAAGGGCTAAGAACCATTCTCTACATTGAAAAAAAAACCTAGGAATCATTAAAATTACTTATGCTAACAAACTCGCATAAACACAGTTTTACTAGAGGAAAAATCAGTACAGAGGGAAATCTGCAAGAATAGCTTTTTATAACCATAATATCTGAAAATCTGCTGCTCTTGCAAATTTATTGTATGAAAAGAGTTGCTTATAAAAGAGAAATAAAAGAAGACCTAAGAGGGGAGGGAGTTTCAAAGTTTTTTTCTGCAAAACCAGAATTTGTTAGATTACCTAATTTATTTGGCATTTTTTAATTAAAGCATTCTTAATCGTGGCCACCATTTGCAAAGTCATGCTTCACTTCATGTAACCAAAACTGTAATTGCATTAAAAGATGACAGCACTGCATTCTGAGTTAGAACTACTGGCAAATAAAGGAAAAATATTTATTCATCGCTCTTCGGCAAAGCAAATGTAAAATACCAGTTTTGAGTCCTGTAGGACACTGGGAGGGATTTTTTTTGAGTGTCTTTTTAACTGCCAGCATGAAGACCCTTGATACCTGCTCTTAGTTTATGTCTAAATGGGGGGGGGTTAGGTATGAAGATAGTATTTCTCAGTCTGACAGGAGTCTAAATAGCTTCTGTTTGAAGCATCCCTAGTTTGGAACTTTAAAAAAGGATCTGGCTGTGTAAATGATCATATATAATAGTTCTTTTCCTGTTGTACTTTTGTGACATAGTTAATAGAAATGTTGCATGCACAAGGATTGAACGTTGATTATACAACTGGGTTTCAGTACTTACAAGGATATTGTTACTTTTATGTTGATAATCTTCTTTGCACATGGCAACATAATTTTCATTGCTTCTTAACTAGTGTATTTTTCTTTTCAACAGGAAAATGCTCCAGATATGGTGTATTTGGGCTCGCTAACCAATTTTGATTTGATTTATGCATGGACACAAGACAAATGTGTGCCACTAGTCCGAGAAATTACATTTGAAAATGGGGAGGTAAGAACTTCTTCTACCATTCTGCTTTTAGTGTTTCTTTCTCAAAACCAAAATGGCTCTTTCAAAGTCTCTAATCCATGCTGTAGAACTTTCTGCATTCTTTGCTTTGGGCAGAAAATAAGTTATGTGATGTCTTTTCATTCTTTTGGAGCTTTTTTGGTGAGACTGGAAATTCACTGTAGGCAGATTTGTAGTAGTTTCATACACTACCTAAGTGAGAGATTATAATTGTGCATATGGATCAGATAAGAAGTGTCTGCTGGTTTGTGGGGTGTGGATGCTTGGATGCGAAGAATGTGCATGTGTTAGAGTGAGTGTAAGTACATATGGGTGTGTAACACCTTTGGTAAGTTGTATTACATATCTGAAGTAATGATGTGTTGTTTATGCTGATGTTATGACTAAATGTTGATCTAAGATCCAGACATAAATGTTATTTAAGTGCTGTTTGCACCTATTATGACCTCAAAAAAAATGCTTCAGTCAGAGTAGAAAATACCTGTGGTAGCATGTCCATGACAGTCTGAAAGAGTAGAATAGCTGTGAACTCTCTCTTAACTATATATAATCATCAGTAGAAAAGTGTGACTGTTTTAACCACTTCTAGAGCATTATCTAATAAATAAACACATTAAATGATACATGACCACCTACAGAACTGCCAGCCCTCTGGGAATTGTGATGTGATTATTACTATTTTAATTTATTTGTGTGTGTGAGTCTGTGTTTAACCACTGGTTCCTTCTTAATCTATTTAGCTTCATATGTTTTTTCCCTTTGGGTTTCTTCTTGTAGCTGCAATTCCCAAGATGAAATTTAGGGGTCTGCTTTTAAACATCTCTTTTCCTCTTGCTCTCCTTATTTTCTTGCAATGCTTTTCTGTTTTCTTTAGTAACTCACTCCTCTTTCATCTGTTTCCAACTCCATATTATAATTCTTTTTTTACGACTTATTTTACATTAAGTTTATTATTTTTAACTTATTTTACAATTATTCCACTTATTTTTAACTTATTTTACAATTAGCAGCAGGAAAAAATCTTTGGAAAATCAGCAGGCTTACAGTATCTCAAAAGGAGTATTTGTACATAGCCACAAAACTGGCAGGGTTTGTAACAAATTGCAGTACATAGTCCACAATGGATTAGAAACCAACAAATCGGTCATAGGATTTGTTCTCAGTTGACACAACTTTTTTAGCCTGAATCTGCAGTACATGTAGCAGTTCTGTTCTCGGCATGCACAACACATTGGGTTGCATGACAGAGGGACAGGGCAGAATGCACGAAATTATTTGAGTACAGTCTTCCAGTCAACCCCACCAACGTCTATTGGGAAGTTGTTAGTCAAAATTTAATTCTTTGTTTACAATTCAATATTTCAAACTTCCCAGGTATTAAAACATTTGGAAGTGTGTGGTAGATTTCTGGGGTGCTTTTCCCATGGTGAAATAGGATTCTGAGCCTTTTAAGCCAAGGCTCATCATGGTCAGCTTGTACCACCTTGTCATGGTTTTTCTGGCTGTACTCTCAATCCTCAGTTCCTGTTTACTTAGGCAGATATTTACAATTCCAATGTGACATTTTGCCTAGCAACATTTGTTTAAAATTTTCAGTGCTGCCAGTACCCAAACAAATTCAAACATGCCAAAATTGAGATAGTTCTGCCTGCTGAGATCGTACAGTATTTAAATGGGCTCTAAATGCATACTGCACAATATTACAGGGTGAAAATATGAAGTGCTGTGACTGTTAAGCTGTGTTTATGGTACTAGAACACTGCATAAATAGACAAAAAAAATTCTACTACAGGTTTTATAGTCAATTTTAGAAATAGAAATTAGCTTCTTTAAAGTGCTGGTAGGTTGTTCTCTCACTTTCTTTCTTAATGTTTTCATTATCAGATAAAGTGCCATGGTCAGGCTAGTCAGGAAGATATCCTGACAGAGATCATCACTGTGGTTTTAGACAACACAGTCACTGAACTCTGAAGCAAGGTCTTCTGCTTGAGAAGGCTGTCCATTTGAGAGAGAGTCCCTGTACCTCACACGAAAAGGCTCTTGGGATCAGTCATATCATTCAGAATAAATCACCATTTAACCTGTAATCAGTCTGTTTAGTTTTACATTGTATGAATACAACAAACCATATGGTCAAATGATGGTGCTGAACTGTAAAAGGCAAAAAGTTTCTGTAAGGCATGCAGAAGTAATCTGGGAAGCTTAGATCTACTGGCAAAACTGCTATGTTCAGTGCCAAATGAGACTGTAGCTTTTGAGGGAGCAGTCCAAATAAACGAAACAGCTATTCCACTTGCCTCATTGTGATCAGTAAGACATGCTACGAAAGCTGGAATAGAAAAGCAAACAAAAGAAGGTACTTCATAGAAACCAGTTAGGGCCAAAATTAGCAAGACTTTCAAACCAGCTGTTCCAACTACCTGCTTGAAGATGAATTGATCTTGAGAATACCTCTCACTGAGGTGGTCCTTTTAGCTGTTGGCAAGGAAGAACAGAGCTTAGAGCTTGAATACCAATCTCTGTTTGGGAGTTCTCCCTCTGGAAGTATACCTGCTAAAGTGAGTGAGGAAATAATCACAGTGGTATATAACACTTTTTCCCATCCTATAACAGGAGAGGGAGATGCCCTTGATCACTTTCAGTTATGTATTAGCCTGTGGATACAATAATGGTGTTATACAAATGATCAGTCAGAGGACACTGGCAAACAAGTAGAACTTGACTGTGTCTGATCTACTGATCTAGCTATGCCACTAGCTTCTTTTCAGTTCTTTTTTTTTATATTTTATTAAGGTGGAGTTATTTAAATATATTCATTGTGTTACAGTAAAACCCTGCCAAATGACTACATGAACCAAGCTATGATTAGGTCTAGAAAACACTCTCAACTTTTTGTAGTATTTAATACTGTGCTGTGCAGTCTTTATTGCTGTTTCTATGAAGATGTTGAATTTTCTCAGTATTAGAATATATGGGCAAATATTCCTGTACAAGTGTATACCTTCCCAAAACACTGATAATGAAATACCTTCATCCTTTGCCTTCTGTATGTCATAGAGTAAGGAAACATGGGTAACTGTATCACTTAGGTATCTTAGATGAATGGTCAACAGTTAACATCTTTAGTCCTGTTCTTTCGGGTGGTTTTAAAGTAGAAATCTCACTGAATTTGAAAATTGCTGGAAACACTTAAATAAGTGCCCTTAAGAAATGGAAAAATTAGATTTGTCATTTGTTTTCTGTGCAGGAACTGACAGAAGAAGGCCTTCCTTTTCTCATACTTTTCCACATGAAAGATGACTTGGAGAGTTTAGAGAAATTCCAGCAGGAGGTTGCACGACAGTTAATAAGTGAAAAAGGTTTGTAGCAACTCCTACTGCTTCTTGGGTTTACTGGTATCATTTTTTTCAGGCAAACTCAGAGTGGAAGGAGAAGCCAAACAGAATCTTAGCTTTAAAGCTCTTGAGACCCAAGTGATTTATGCACTTTTGACACCGAGAACCAATTCCTCTGGAAAAGCTTAAAGTAGATACAAATTTATTAGTAATTAACTACTCCAGAAATCCTTCTTTTCTAAATGCCTTAATGCAGCTTAAGAGGGCATTGCAGAAAACTTCAGTTTATATCATGGCCAAAAAACACTTGAAGAAAATCCCTTGTTTTGGTGATGCTAGTTATTTAAATCTATTTTCAAGTTTTGTGTGTTCTCTCTATCTGGTATCTCTACCTTTTGTTACAGTTATGACAGTGGTTAGGGTTTCAAGATAAAATAATCCTAATGTGGATTTTTTTGTTTGCTCACAATTTTAAGGCACAATAAACTTCCTCCATGCTGACTGTGATAAATTCAGGCACCCACTCCTCCACATTCAGAAGACTCCAGCAGACTGCCCTGTTATTGCCATTGACAGCTTTAGGCACATGTATGTCTTCCCAGACTTCAGTGACTTGTCGTAAGTATTTTTCTTTGTGCATTTTAAATTGAGAGGACCAAGAGAAAAGACGTGCTCATATTTTAATCAGTACTATGGTAGGGTGGGGAATAAATCTGGGACAGGTAAAGCTGCCTATGTATGATTCAGTGTCAGAGCCTTAAAGCAATGTGAACTGGCCTGAAACCATTGTTTAAATGGAGTTGCATTCCTTTATGCAAGAAGAGAAGCTCAAATTTTAAGGTGCTGCTCTTTTATTTCAAAGTTTTATTATTTTTCCATAGTATTTAGGCATTTGGTGCCTGGCATGGTATTTTCAGTGGTGATCCAGATACATTGATCTACTTTTAAAGGTTTAAAATCCTATTTGGAATGTTTAAGTGCTGTGTTATGTGATGATTATTGTAAAATGAACCCTGTAAGAATTCAAAACATGCTGGTTTGGGTTTTTGCTGCCATGTAATTCCAGCCTTCCTGCATTAATCTAAACCTGGAAAGCTGGCAGAGAAATCCTTGTTCTGTTGGTTTGAAATTTTCCACATGCAGCTTGGAAAATGCTGTTCACTGGCATGTTATCTGGATAAAATACGTGAGAGAGAAGTATCAGGGTGCATAGGTGAAATATCCACTTTGCATCAGCCCATCTCTGCATGTTGTACTGCCCTGGAAGCAGATGTTCTGTCTTCCATGGCTTAGTTGAAGAGTGAAGATGCATTAAGTGTTATCTTCAGGGGCTTTCAGCACAAGAGAAGTGCTCTGTCTTTGTCTTCAGGTTGTGCAGTAAACTTTAGTTTCTGTCTCAAAGGAAGTCTCTCATGCACAGCTTGCTAGGTCTTGGTTAGATGCCTAAGATTTGAGGCTTGAATTTTTGCCCCTTTATACTTTTAAAAATGCAGGGTATTTAATTTTTGTCAAAGCCAAGGATTGAAAGCTCAGACATAGCTTCCAGTGTGAACATAACCTCATTGCAGGAGGCAATGCTGATATTTGGAAAGGAGGGTTCAAATTTAGTTTCTCCCCACAATTCTCCCAGGCTTATTATTATGATGTAGTCTCCATTTGATGTATCTCAAATAGTGCTTTTCAAACATCTAAAGCTGTGTATGATGATGAGACAGAGAGTGACTATTTTTCTCGCTGTATTCTGTTTCTTTGGAAGATGATATTCACCACACATGTCAGTGCTTTTAAAAGAAAACAAAAGGGATATTTGCATTGCACTGTTTTTATTGTCACTTTCTAAAATGAATTAATCTCTCTTTAGGAGAGATAGTTTAGGCTTTCAGATTGTGTGTTACACGTTCTGTTTCTGAGTAATAACAGCTACTTGCTTGTTTGTATACCAGTTGTTACATACAAATGAAGATGAGAGAAAGATGTCAGGATTGTAGACAATTCCTAAATGATAAATAATTATTCAACCTTATTCTAGGAGATTTAGCTGATATTTAGAAATACCTAACAAAGAGAAACAAGGAGAGGTTGAAGCTCATGAGGTGGCACTCTTGTGTGTGTATGGCTTGGGTTTTTGTTTCAGTTATGTTCTTGTTTTGCGGCTTGGTTTTGTTTTGTTTTTTAATATTAGGTAAAATTTTAATTCTGAAACTTTCATATGCCTGCAAGGTTTTCTGCCACCTTAAAACATTTTCTGTGCTCTTTTACAAATCGGCCCCAACTGCCTCTTTTAATCTCAGGGCTGCCACCAACCAACAGGATGTGATGCTTTCAGAACTGTCCCACTGAAAGATTTCCTCTTTCTTTGGGGAGCTGCCTTTTTGGAGAACGGCAACTTCATACACAAATTAGAGCCCTGCGCAGTATTTATTCCTCATACTTTGGCCACCTGGCCCTATTCAACCTGCTGTTCCAAATCAGAAGGGATAGCTTGGGGTGTTCAACAGATCAGTTGTAGCTTCTGGGCAAGAACTAGCTAGGCTACAAGAGGCTGTAGGTACTAAATGCCCTCACTGCTTCAGGAGAGGAGAGGAGGTTGGAGGGGAATGGCTTCAGCAGTGTGCCTGACCTAGGACAGGACAGGAGATCAAGGTAAAGCAGGGAGTAGTGATTCTACTGTCCTTACAATCAGGCTGGAATGAGCCCCTTTTCGCTATCACTACTAATTCTTGATGTTATCTAGGAAGGGAAGAGATCCCTCAAAGTACCACTGCAATACTGATTAGTTACAGACATTGCTGTAGTGATACTCTCTGATAAATATACTACATTTTATCTGCAGAGTTTTCTGGTGATCTGAAATACTTGTGATAGCCTGTCTGACTGCTTTGTGCCTCTTCTCAAATGCAATAATTGCTCTGATGAAAGACTCTCTACAGAACCTGTCTCCATTGCCACATAACGTCTTGACTGTGTGCCTAGTGCTCGCAGCATCGTTTCATATCTCATCTTTAACACTTAGGAGATCAAGTCTTTGTTTTAAGCTTTTTAGTGTCTTTGACATTTCACAAATAAAATTGGATGCTGTAGTTTAGCACATTTACTGTGGGTGACAGTAGATGATCTCAGATTAGATTTACATTGATATCCTCTTAGTGCTTATCTCCAGTGTATATGCAGTTGCTCAGATGCTAGAGAGCCTTTCAAAGATGTTTTGTCAATACGGCTACCCAACTGTCATTTGTATCCGTAAGCTGTGCATTTGGAGCCTGCTGTTGCCTCTTACATTATGGTTAGTGGGGAGCTGCAGTGAGTATACAATGAAGTTATTGGCTAGCACAACTCTGTGGGAGTTATTGAAAAGATGAAATACTTGCTGTGTTCTCAAGAGACAGTGAAAAGAAAAAGAAGCTGGTAGGATACCTTAACAAACCATTTGGCTTCCTGTCCTCTATTAATCACCTAAAAGCTGACATAGTGTGCTAGATAAACAAAAGTTGGCTTTTCTAAACAATGCACTTTTAATTCTTCTGGGTTTGGACTTAACTTGTGATAAATCATGGATATTTCTGTTGGATCTGTTCCAGAGTTCCAGGTAAGCTGAAGCAATTTGTACTAGACTTGCATTCTGGAAAACTGCATAGAGAGTTTCATCATGGCCCTGATCCAACTGATGTAGCACCTGGACAGGTAAGGCTACAACAAACGTGTAATTTTGCCATTTAAAAAAAACATTTTCCTACTCCTTGTCAGAACTGTGCTTCTGAATATGTGTGTACCTGTAACTTCAGTCCCCTGAAAGAGAAATCTGTTTGTAGAAGAATAATATTGCTGCTTATGCTTGACTCTGCCTTTAACTTTCTTTGAGTAAAGGCAGGGGAAGCGTTAGGAGGAAGTATGGTATCTGTTTGCCTTGAATAAAGGAGTATAAAGACATATTTTTCTCCACTGAAATGGGTATTTCTCCACTTGACCTAGGTGACTGTTCTGAGCTCATCGAGCTGCTCTTATGTTCTGATGTGATTTCATTTCAGAAACTGATGAGGCATCATAGATGCATTATCTCCCACAAGGCACTCTGAGAGGGTGCTTCTAAGGGGAAACATGAACTGACTGAAGGATTTCTATATTTACTTATGGTCACCAATACAAGCAGGAGGTAGATTATTAGAGAATGAACAAAAAGCTGATAAGTGGTAATAGGGCTTATTGCTTTTATTAATGTAGTGAACATGTGGCATTAATCGTGGTCACAGGCTGCACCTGTCAGTTTGGATTCCACATTGTTCTGCTCACGTGTTGTCATGCTGTATAATTACGTGCCTGGAAGTTACTCTCAGGATCTCCTCAGGAGCACAATTACGAGATCCTTCTCCAGACAAAACCTCTCCAGACAACATAGAATCCTAGAATGGTTTGGATTGGAAAGGACCACCAAAGGTCATCTAGTCCCAACCCCCGCTGTAGTGAGCAGGGATATCCTCCACTACATGAAGTTGCCCAGATCCTTGTCAAGCCTGACCTTGAATATCTCCAAGGATGGGGCCTCAACCACCTCCATGGGCAACCTGTTCCAGTGTTCCACCACCCTCATGGTGAAGAACTTGTTCCTAACATCCAATCTAAATCTCTAATTTCAAACCGTTGCCCTTTGTCCTATCACTGCAGGCCTTTGTAAACAGTCACCCTCCAGCTTCTTGTAGGCCCCCTTCAGGTACTGGAAGGCCATTATTAGGTGTCCCCAGAGCCTTCTCTTCTCCAGGCTGAACAACCCCAGCTCCCTCAGATTGTCCTCATAGGAGAGTTGCTCCAACCCCCTCATCATTTTCATGGCTCCACTCCAAACTTGATCCAACGGGTCCATGCACTTCCTGTCTTGAGTGCTCCAGACCTGGATGCAGTACTGCAGGTGAGGTCTCACCAGAGCAGAGCAAAGGGGCAGAATGACCTCTTTCAATCTGCTGGCCATGCTATTGTGATGCAGCCCAGGATGTGATTGGCCTTCTGGGCTGCAAGCACATGCAGTCTGCTCATGCTCAGCTTCTTATCCACCAGAACTCCCAAGTCTTTTTCCACAGGGCTGCTTTTATCACCTCATCCCCTAGACTGTACTGATAAAGAAGATTGTCCTTACCCAGGTGCAGGATGCTGCACTTGCTCTTTTTGAACCTCATGAGGTTCACCTGGACCCACTCTCCAGCTTGTCCAGATCCTTCTGCGTGACGTTCTGTTACTCTAGCATATCAGCAGCACCATTCAGCTTGGTGTCATCTGCGTACTTGCTGATGGTGCACTCGATCCCACTGTCTGTATCACTGATAAAAACATTAAACAGCACTGGTCCCAGAATGAACCCTTGAAGGGCACCACTTGTCACTGATCTCCATCCGGGTTTCTAGCCATTGAGCACTACCCTCTGGATGCCACCATCCAGCCAATTTCATATCCACTGAACAGTCCACCCATCAAATCCATGTGTCTCCAACTTGGTAAGTAGGATTTTGTGGAGGACAGTGTCAAAGGCCTTGCAGAAGTCAAGACAGATCACATCCAGAGGTTATCTTTTGCCCACTGATTTAGTTACTCTGTTACTTTAATACAAGAGGCAGAAAAGAAAATACATTACCAGCCACAAGTCCATCTACTCAGATGAGTCTTGTGTGTCTTGATCAGCCCTGTGTATGGTGTCATGCTGAAAAGTGCAAATGTAGCAGCCTGTCAGGCAACCTTTTCATTACCTCAGATACTCTAGAAAAATAACTAATTTTAAACAATTCTCTGAAGTTGTATGTTGTGTTGTTGAGAGATCAAAGAGCCACACTGGTCCCTGCGGAGACTTGATGCCTTTTTGTTGAGGTGCCTAAAGCTATTCCAGAACCCTTAAGTGAGGGACATGCTGGCTGAACTGTAATTCCCTGGGTTTCTCAGGAATTCATTGAGCAGCCAGAATTTGAGGTCACCAAGGAGGAGATGTAGTAAATACAGATGGAGACTGAAGATGGAGACTGAGGCATAGGTCAGGCAATTGGTCAACTTGGAACTCGACAGGCATGTGTATGGAAGAGACTCTGAGGCAACTGCCATGTATAGGAGGCCTTGACAGGTGCACAGGAAGCCTGGGCTGTTTCCTTCCTCCTCTCTGTACAGCACCCTGCCATCTGGTGGAAGATGCCTGTGCACGTGCCATGGAAACGCTGGCCCGACTGAGCTGGAGGCTGTTCCTAGGCCATGTGTCTCTTGAGCTGTGTCTCTGGCTTGTGGGGGATATTTTTTTTCATTTCCGTAGAAAATAAACTAAAAAACATTTTGGTAGCAACATGGCTTTTCTCTGGTGTATCTGAAAACCAAACACACAAACTAGAATGCCTCCAAAGCAAGTGGTAGACTCAAATATACAGTGAGGTGCATTTGAAATACATTCAAGTCAAGTGTAATGGCCTCTACCTTTGAGATGTTCCAGCAAAAGCAATATCCATAACTGATGGTCTTTAATTAACGTGTGTGTGTGTGTGTGTATTCCACCTACCTGGGACTCAGAATGTGCCTTGCAAAAAAACCCCAACCAACCAGTGCCAGTTTGTGAGCATGCTGGCCTTTTGTGTATTCCCATAATTAATGTTAGAAGCTCATTTAGTAGATGTGATTATTAAATGAGTCTTAACAACCAATTTTACTGTTTGTTCTGTTTTTCAGCCAATTCAGGATTTAGCAAGCAGCCCACCAGAGAGCTCATTCCAGAAACTGGCACCCAGTGAACATAGGTACACCTTATTGAGGGAAAAAGATGAACTTTAAAAACTTGAAATAATCTTGCAAGCCTTTCAGACAGCAGCATTGACTTCTGTGTGGTGGAAATAGTAAACCTATATTTTCATAATTCTATGTGTATTTTTATTTTGAATAAACTGAAAAAATGTTTTGGTTTTTTTTTTCTTTTTTCCCCAGGCTTGTAAATACATTTGTTTGGTGGGTCATTCTGTACAGCATCTTTCAAACAGTATGTTCCTAATGCTCTAGTGAAATATCAGAGACCCATCCAGACTCCTGATCTAACTCTGTTCTGTAAAACTTTTATAATCCAAATGAAGGTATCCTTGCCAGAGACATGCTGTTAACTTGCACTATCCCATTAAATAGGACTTTGGGGTTGTTTTCTGTGTAACCTTGGTAGTATGTGCTTTTTTCTCCTTCTTCATGTGAACAGCTATCCTGGTAATCTATTTCTCTGTCACATTTTTCTCCAACTTAAGAGGGTCTTCTATTCTGGATACTTGGGAGGGGAATAAATTAAAGTTTTACAGAATCTCGTGTGGTGCTTTACTGGATGTAAAAGTGTAAGTGATTAAATGTTAAAACCAAGGAAAGGAAACATTTTAATGACAATGGCTCTACTTTGAATGAAAGGGCTGTGTTGACTTGCTCTGATTCCCTGAAACTAAGATTGTTCTATTATCCACACAGTTGTGTTAAAAGACCATCAATATTGGAAACCCATCCAAGTAGGAGAGGACTGGGGTGGACTGCATCTTAGTTTTGTTAGTCTCAAATTAATCTCTGTAGGTATGAGTTAAAATTAGACCTTTATATTTTTAGTTTGTGGGTCCCTGCCTTGCTGGCAAACATTTACTTTGTGAACAACCATTGCAAACTTTCTGTTACTCTTTTTTTTAAAGTCTGGCTTGTGCCTTATTTATTGCATATTCTTGGAATTTTGCTTCGAAGAAGGAATTACTGCTTTCCCTCTCAACTTTTCTGTTGTGTGCAATACCAGGGCATGGACTTTTATCAATGGATTCTTCAGGCCACTGGAGGAGATAATCTGTTAATTTATGATGCATTGCTGGAGACAAATTAATTCAGTATTTGTACAGTACACTTGCTATGGAGTATCTAGGTCCAGGACTTGGGCAGCCAAGGTTTAGTGTCCTTGGAAGAAGCTTATTTTTGGTTAGGTGGATTACTGGCCTCCTGTTACTTCAGTGAGTGACTCAGCTTATGCAGGTCAAAGCGCAGGATGCCTTTTTGCTTTCTTGGGTTGATTCCGCCTACTCAAGTTATTAGCAGAAGACTGGCATGGTCCTGGGCAGTTGATCCTGAGACAGCCCACAGAATCAGGCCCCTGCAGCAACAGGCACGAGTTTTTTAGGTGATTCTGAGGAGAGAGTTGCTAGTACCAACCAGCACTGAGCAATAGCTGACTGAGCAGATGCAAAACACGTATCTGAAAAGATAGGGCAAGATTTTGTTCTCAGGTGTACATTTTGTTGGTTTTCTGAAGTGTACATGAAACACTTGAAAGCCAGGTCTTCTCCTGCCCTATTCTGTCTCTCATGCCAAATCAAGCATTTTGGCAACTGAGTCATACCACTTTCCAGCTGGGATCTAAAGAAGTGAACAGGATATGGTTATAAGGCTGCCACTTGTTACCTGCAGGTGGTGCCACAGAACTTCACGAGTTGTTCAAGCACCCGAAATTTTAGTCAATTCCTGCATGGTGCCTGCAAGTACTCATCATATTCCTCTGAGGTTCTTACTTTTCCTTGAGATTCTTATTTATAAATGCTCTTTGGTAGATGTCTAAACCTCTCTTTCTGGAGGGGAGATGCTACCTCATCATACACCCAGCAGGCTCATGCTTTCAACTAGAGAGATTAACCTCCTGTGCCAGTCCTTAGTCCAGGTTTGCTTTTCTGAGTAAGGACTTGCTCCCAGAGCTTTGGTATTCCCAGCACTGGGTGGACAATTGGATGTAAGAGTTTCATGACAGTTATGCACTCGTTTCATTGTGTATTCACTGGTGTTGGACCGTATTCTCTTGGGTTCTTGATGAGCATTGACCTGGCTGCACCAGCTTTCACCATTTTCTGTTTGCCAGTAGAAGGCTGAACAGCTAAAGTCATGGTGTGCTTGCCTAACATGGTGCTGAGTATCACTTGAGCTCTTAAGTGATGCTATGGAGAATTTGCCTAGAGAGCAAGTGCTGGACAGAATGGGAGATGTTTCAAACTGAGTTCTTCAACTCATCTACATCAATGGTTTTAACCATTTGGTGCTCAGCTAACCACTCCCTTCAACACTTCTGGAGGCTTTATGGGAAGCTGTCAGGCAGTATTAGTGTTATTCCCATATGGGGGAAAAACCAAACAAACAAACAAAAAAAAAAACCACCAAACAAAAAACCATTACAAATGCTCCTTTTGAGATTAAGTGTGTTTCTGAGCTAGATGAAGTACTAGTGTATGCAACATTTTGGAAACTTCATTTCAGTCAATGTAAATATTCCAATAGCTGAAGCATGTTTAATAACTCACTACAGCATTGTTGATTCTTTGTAATGTAATTATTATAACAATATAAAATTTGTGAAGGATGAATTTTTTTAGACACTGAAAGGAAACGAAACCCCTATGTTCTCAGTAAATGCTACAACCAGTCTCAGAGGTGAAAACTTTTATTTGGTCTGAAATAATTATTAATATCTTGCATTTTTTCTAACATGCGTAGCAAGTTAAATGCTAGTTTGCTTACTCAGCTGCCTGTGTTTTTCACATAGATAAATAACCCACCTATTTAAAAAAAAAAAAGCTTAAATAATAGTCTTAAGGCTAGTGTTTACACAATGTTTTGAAATTGCTTCCTTAAAGATACAAGGAGGAAGAACAGTTTTTGTACTAGACCCTTCAAAAAAAGAGTGCATACCAAACAATTTGAATAAGCTGTGATAGAAATTCAGCTTTATGAATTTAGATTGTCCTGGCATTACTCTCAACTTGGGGGGAGAGGGTAGAGTCCCCACTATCTCTGATGTGATGTCACAACCCAATGACTGAGCCAGCCTGGGTAGCATGGGGGATTGTGCTAGAACTGAAAATTCCCTCTGAGTAAATGAAGTGAACCACCACCAGACGGCTGGTGAGTTACTGCACTCAGGGAGCCATTTCTGATAGCTTTTGGTCTCTTGTGCCGTAAGGATGAAACACTTCGTAGAAAGGAGAGGGAAAACAGAGAAAAGAGGAAGCAAGTGAGATCTAGTTTGTAAGACCAGAAGAAAGGAGAGGGAAAAGAGAGGGAGATCACCACATTCCAGCGATGTCTGGCAGGACTGGTGCAGAATTCTTCCATGGTGGGTGCAGATCCCGCGATGTCTTCCGTGGTGGATGCACACTGACTGATATGCTATTATCCTTTTTATACACTGGGAAGGTGAAGAAATTAACTTAGAAGACACCTGTCCCACTTTCACAGAACATTTTCCATTGTTAACTTCCTTAACGAGCAGGTCCTGCCTCAGTCTAGGGGAGAGCAGGGCTTTGCCACACCCTGGGTTCCAATGTCATCACCACACAAGGTTTGAGTCTACGGAATGTGGGACTCTTAGGTGTGGTCAGTAGGACACAGTAGAGAAGGAGAGAGTGCCTTTTTGAATCACAGAGAAGGAGCAGGGTCTGAGTAAGAACACTTTTTCTTAGTTTCTTCCTTTAACCAAAGAAATTACATCTCATAGGAACGAACACTCAGAATGAAGTCCTTCCAAGCTCATTTTATGTGCTTACATCTGAAGTAGGTGCAGTTAAAGAAAAGTGGGTTTTGCCTGACAGGAGCAAATGAGCTGAATTACTTGGGTCATGTTTTCCACTCCAGCTGATGTCTTACAGATGTAGGCACCATGGCTTTAACAGATGCAGTTTTGACAACATTCACAAGTACTTGTGAAAACAATTCTTGCACACATTGCTTCCCTGAGCCGCAGACCTACTTAAAATAGACACAGTGCTCTGGCTGATAGCAATTTCAGTCAAATTTAAAAAGTAATAAGAACTGTTCAGAAAAAGATATTTGTGCTGTAACTAACAGTTGCTTACAGAGTCTCTAGGCACCAGAGCCTTTTGTCTGTCATTTGCAGACAGTTATTTCCAATGACGGTATCAAAGTACTGGCTAAGAAAGAGAAGCTCTATCTATAGTACGCTTCCTCAGTGTTCCCTGCTAGGGAGCCCTATCACTAAACACTGACTTCAGTGTTCACAACTCATAAAACTGGACTCTAGCAGAGCTCAGGATGAATTGAACAACATATTAAAAAAGTAAAATTTAAAAAGCAGCTTCCCAACCTCAGTTTCTGTTTCCCCAAACAGTAGCAGCAATAGTGTGGGAACTGTCCTGGAAGGATGGAGGTTAGGACCATATGCTGCACAGTTAGATTATGTGACATTTGCACAGTTAGGTGACAAAATGTATTACATTTAACAGTGAGTGTTTCAGAGGCAAAAGGCTTCTTGAGCAGCAAAATCAGGCTGGTAACAGACATCCACTATGAAACCCTAGCAAAAACAGCAACAGCATTTTACCCCATACAGGCTCCACAGCACAGAATCTTGAAAAGGCTGAGAAGCTGTGTGACTGGAAGGAGCAGTTTCATGACAGAACAGCATGCAGGAGGTGTGCTGCTGACCCAAACAAGCACAGTTTACTTATTGTAGACCCTATCACATTGATGTTTTTGAAACAGTCCCATTGGTTGGGGCTCAGCTGATGCTGGCACCATTTAGAGGGCCTCACTGCTTCACCATGTCACCCTTCCATAAAGACTGTTGAGGGAGTGGGCCTGCCTGTGGCACTGCCTCCCAGGGAAGCTGTTTGGCACTCAGAGGGCTGCTGGTGACAGAGGAAAAGCAAGGGCAACATCTAACAGTAAGTGCTGCTGAGGCTTCAGGCTCAGAATGTCAAAGCTTGGCACTTCATCCAGTATTGTGTTCTCAGCAAGCTAAGGAGTGGAACAGCCATGGAGAATTATCATTCTCCAGAAGCAGTCCTGCAGGGTTGTTGCTTAGACTGTTTAACTCTTAACAACACTTTGAAAAGGATGAGGACTTTACACTTCCTTATTTTTAAAAATACCTGGGAAAAAAGAAGCTGCTCGTAATGCTGATCTGATTTGACAGAGGCAGATGTGGGATATACAAAAGGGCTTTTTCCACATTACTCACTCAACATTTTCACCTTTCCTTCTGGCAGCTAACACTTCCCTTTGTGTTACTGAATAGGCATTGCCTGTCTTATCCTGGGAATATGCACAGGAGAAGGTTGGGAATTCAGATAAATAATAGAAAGACGAAAGAGTGATGGAGCTTATTTCCTTTAATAAAAGCAGTATCATAAAAGCTCCAGCTTCATGGCAAAGCACTGGGGTTTTCCAGATCCCCCTCTTTGTAGTGTCTGTAAGACACTTTGCGTAAATTTGGCATGAAACACCTGTCACCCATCATTACAGCTGTGCATACAGCTCACCAAAAAGTTTTCTAATTAAAAGTTATCCATCTAATTTTCTACATACAGTGACATCAGTCCTTTGAAAGAAATTCTGCCATTACTGTTTCATCCTTCACACAACTCAGCCTTTTATTTAAAGCGTAAGGTTGAAAGTCTGTCATTAGCGTGGCTACTACACCTTTGTTCCTAGTCATAATGAATCTCTACTTCAGCTGGATTTTTTGGCACTTTGGCAAGAAAGCTCTGGACAGCTGGAAGAGACCTGCTCAATCATTTTTTGTTTTCTTTTTTGTATCAGTTTTCCACCTGTGAAACCCAAAATCCCACCACCAAGTGCAGCTGCAATTCCTGCCACTTTGAAGCCTGCAAGGAGACCAATAGGACCCCCCACCACTCCTCCAATGACTGCACCTGCCACAGGCAGAGCTGCCAGCTTGTATTTTGCAGCCTGTAAAGGGGAGAGGGAAAAAAAAAAAAAAGAGTTAGAATACTTGCCTGTGGTGATGTGCATTTTCCCCTCATTGCTCTTGGCAAGGAGTTGAATGTTCAGTGATAGATAAACTTTACAAATTAGTATTTTAAAAGAGATGATCTGCCCTCCCACATGTACAACAGGACACACTAAAGCCAATTCAGAGCTGAGCTATCTCATGTACACAGTTGTGAAGCAGGTCCTGTTAGATGGTTCTGGCTGACTGCATAAGCTATTTGTTACCTGGTCACCATCATTAAATCAAATGGCAAACTTCAGAAAATGCCCAGGTTTTACAGCAGCACACCAGAATCCATGTTTGTGGCCTATTAGCATAGCCAGAACAGGACTGAAATTGCACACCATTACCAGCCTGGTGTTCTGTGGTTATTTGGTTCTTGTGAGCCAGTTGTTGAATGCACTTGTCTTTGCAGGTAAACCAAAGCAGCAGCAGAATAGTGTAAAAAAAAGCCCCTCCAAAATTTTATTTCCTAGTAGCCTGGATATGATAGAGATTTCTTTTCCCCTTTTTCCTCTTATTTCTTCCTTATTTCCTTAATTGCTGGCTCCCTCAGCATTAAAGATGGTAGATCAATCGGGTTAATACAGAGGACTGCTGGGAGGCAGAGTACCATTGATTCACCAGCAGGAGCAGATCCCTACCTTCCCCAAGTTTTTGGTTCCCTCTTCAACATTCACAGCAGCAGTGTTGACATGGTCTTCAATCCTGTCAATCTTCTCCTGCTGAGACTAGATGCAAAGGAATTATGAGTGAGGTAACCTGCTGGGAAGCAGCAGTGAGCCAATACACACCATTTTAATGCCTGTAATCAGGGCCCCACAGCCTCTTTCATCTGCCACACACTGCAGCCGTGCAGCCTTAATGGTGGTTCATTAATAGCATCTGATAAACTGTGCTGGAACTACAAACTTAAGAGTTTTTTAAATTAACTATTAAGTAATAATATGCTTTGGGAATTATACAATGTGTTGTTGCAGTTAAGAGAAAACAGCCCAAAACCATGATTTCTAAGTCTTTTCTGTGAACAGATGAACTTACATTCCAAAGGGAAAAATAACCCTAACTGGTCTACTTCCTGCTGAGTTTCATGTTCAAAAAAATTCTATGAACAGCATTTCTAAGATGAGGACTAACCCCAATATACAAAGCTGCACCAAGAAATCTAAAGAGAAGTGTTTAGACATTGTAAAACTCTGGCTTAGCTTTACACATAGAGCAGTGACAGCACAGAAAATATACTTGGTTTTGCCCTGCATTTTGCTGTTTGATTTTGTGAAAACACTCCACCCTTTCTCCAAATGCAGTCAGATTCCCATGCAGTCTCTCTCAGAGAACATGTGAGCAGAAGATAGAAGTAGGATTAGGAACAATTACCAGCACCAGTACTGAAACAGAAGACTATTGCCTCCTCAAAAAAATTATCTTGACAGAGCCCAAGTCAACAAGGAGAGCCACAAAGACACTAATGGCATCACTAATAGCATCACTAATACATCACTAATACATCACTGATGTAGGCAAGGAAGAGCTCTTAAGCTTTCTAACCAGAATGGGCAGCTGAGTAAAGTCATGTCTTGGAATATTCCTCTTCTGTTGGCACTTGCAAATCTGAAGCAAAACTTTCACCTTACTGCTAGACAATTTGATATAAGCATATGCATCACCTGTGACTACGGAAGTATTCACAGATTGCATCAGGTTGGAAGGGATCCTCAAAGGTCATCTTTTCCAACCCCACCACAGTGAGCACAGACACCTCACAGACCAGGCTGCCCAGGAACACATCAAGGCTGATCATGAATGTCCCCAGGGGCAGGGCTTCAACCACATCCCTGGGCAGCCTGTTCCATTATTTTACCATTGTCATTGTAAAGAACTTCCTCCTTATGTCCAACCTAAACCTACCCTGCTCCAGTTTAAAACCATTGCCCCCTCTCCTATTCCTACAAGCCCCATAGCTGGACACAGTGCTCCAGGTGAGGTCTCACCAGAGCACAGTGGCAGAATCACCTCTCTTGATCTGCTGGCCGTGCTTCTTTTGAGACAGCCCAGGATGCTGTAGGCCCTCTGGACTGCAAGTGCACATTGTTGGCTCATGTCTGGTTTCTAGTCCACTAGCACTCCCAAGTCCTTTTCTGCAGGGCTGCTCTCAATTTCATCATCCCTCAGCCTGTACTGATATGTAGGATTGGCCCAACCGAGGTGCAGGACCTTGCAGTTTGCCTTATTGAACGTCATGGGTATTTAACATACTGGCTTTGAAACTAAAGGTGTATTCACCATAGGTCCCAAATAGCAAAGACAGCAGCTTTGTGAAGGTTTCTCAGCTCAGTGTGGGAAACTGCTCTGCCTCTACTGGCATTTTCCTGAGGATCCTGACAGTGACTAGGACTTTGTCATCTTGATTACCAGACAGATTAAATTTAGTTGATGTTACTCTGCTATTCTATCACTTTGATCAAGTGATATGAGCTCAGTCTGAGTTCAGATTGTGGGCAGAACTATTGCTCATCTTTCCCCCCCCCAGCCCCACCTAGGAGATACCCATTTGCCTTTTTTTTTTTTGTAGAAGACCATCTAGGATAGAAAACAGAATTAGTACTTACACTGACTAAGAGAGAAAAGTCAGTCACCAACTGGCTAAGCTCAACCAAGTCCTACAAATAAAAAACAAATGTTATTTTGTCATAGTTGCTAACAGTGACAGCACCACAATATGGCAGTAAGGGAGTTCCAACATACCCCTTCTAAAGTTTCCCAGGACTCAGCTGCGTTTTCTTCCTGAGGTATTTCGGGAAGGCGGGAGGAGATCTGGATTAGACTTTGGGAGCCGTCCTTCACTTCTGTGTTATATAAAGTTTCTGAATGAGAAACATGATGGTTATAAATAAATGCCTTGAGTCAGAATGTGCTAAGCTTCTCGCTCTTAATGCTACTCAAGGGTAAATTGATATTTAGCCTAATTCAAGACAAGCAACAGCCCTGAAAAGTATCATATAGGGAAAAGTCTTACAGCACTAGACAGTTTCTTAAAAGGAAATTATTGCCACAGAAAAGGATTCATTTTTATCAGCAAACTTTCACAACCAGTTCTGAGAATTAAAATATAATCCTGAACTCAAAATCAGTTCATTAATTTTGTATAAGTCAAGCTAAGAAAACTCAGCTTGAGGCAAAAACTTTTCATTTACATACAACACACAAAAACAGGCAGTTCAGTTATTCATTTTACGATTATTATGCTGCCAGTTTGTTTTTCAGCCATTCAGGATTAAAAGAAGGTGGAAGAAAAAGCTTTCAAGGTAAAAGCAGTAAAAAACAAGTAACATGCTGCCCAGCATTCAGTGGTGGACCTAGCTGGGCAACAGTACTGTGAGGATGACAAACATTTGCAGCACAGGGGTGTAAAGCATAATTCTCAACTATCTTCCTTTCTAAGTCACCTGGAACGGATGCAGAAAACATCAGGACAAAGAACAGTGGAAAAACTGGGGAATGAGAGACAGCTGGGGGGTAAGGGGGAGAGCAGATCTAATGAAGAGACACACATATGCCTCTTCCTCTCAAAGAGCCCACTCTTGAGCCACTACAGATGTAACAGACATGACCTAGACAAGTAATTAATCAGAAATGAAGAATAATAACAAGTTTGGCTTGTCACAGCAAGGCTTAAAGGATAGCTTGAGAGTATGAAGAGCATATGTACGTAAACACAGTGCAATGATCACATTTACTTAGACAACTTCCATTTCTGAAGGAAGATAACTACTTTAGTTGGACACTGATGTTTCCTTCTTTGGGAGGGTAGTATCAAGAGAAAGCTTAATATGGGGAAGACTGGTTAGATATGTCTAACAATACTAAAGTGTAAATACTGTATCAAAATCTTCTTTAAAAACAGTAAGTGTGCCAAGGTACTATTGTAATGTTATGTAACTGTTACTACAACAGACAGGAACAATGGAAAACAAATTAAAATATTCATAGTAAGTCCATAATAGTGCATGCTTATTCATGGAATTAATTTAATGCAAAATAAAAATTATATGTTTTCATAACATTTGTCCACTTCTTAACATTTTTATCCCAGTAGTTCAAAATACATTAAGGACCTGATCTTCCTACTCTCAGATCAACAGAAGTCAAACATTGATGAAGCTGATACTCAGCCATAGCTGTAATTCTTAAGTAAGCAGAGTAGCAGGGCAACAACAATGGAGTAAGCAATTTGGGGTTCTGGTTTTAGCTTCATTTTCTTTCTAGTTATTTATTCCCCTTTTCCTGTGAGAATCCAGACATGGAAGGCACTTCACCTTCTATAGTCATCACATATTCTTCCAGAATGTATTTTTTATTTATATAATCAGATTAATTAATGTTACATAACTCAGTTCTAAAATACTGCTTTTCCCTTTTCACACTGGGATGCATGAGTATACATAATACATCCAAATGTGTGCATCTCAGAGAAACCAATTCCACTACATATTCTGACATTCAACCTTGGTTTTGAGCATTTTATTCCATTTTAAGCCTTCACAATCCTATTTCAAAATCAAGTTTCTTCTGCCAAGAAAAGCATACTCTTCCCTAATCAGCCACATGTTGACTTGGTTCAGAGCTAAGTTGGTTGAAATTAAAGTATTCATAATTCAGAAGCTAAAAAAAAAAAATCATCTCACTAAGCAAAATTACCTCCCTTCTCATAAATTGTGTTCCCTACTCTGGTCCTGAACAATCTATGCAATCTATGCTGACCTATTGTAGAAAAGCACATCCTCTGAAGTACCCAAATGCTACTCAAGCTTTGCATGACATACATTCAAAACAACTCAATATTTTAAGTAGATTTACACTGTAACCATATTCTAATAAAAAATAATGGGGGGTGGAAGGGGCAGAATTCTTCAAGAAAATTCCTTACTCCAAAAAGTTAAGGTAAAAAAACCAAGATGTGTAAGAGAAGGTGAAGTCAAATTTGGGCTGGAAGTATGAGTAAGAAATTTATATCCACTATTTCATTTCTTATCAAGTCTAACCAATTTTAATAGAACAGAGAATGAAAGTGGCCCCACCAGTTCACTTACAACACCTCCACAGAAGTGAAGTAATACAAAACACCTCTGCAGATTTCATAGAGCAGCTTCACATCTCATTACACAAAAGATAAAAATCTAATGCTCTGGGAGATTCAATATGTTGCTTAAAAGATTTTAGTAATTTTACGAGTGGAGTCTCACCTTTTGTTAGTATTTCTTTATAATACAATTAAATCCCATTTCTATTGGACCTCAGCTGAGGATGGTGAAAGGGGAAAGGGACTACATCAGATCGCTGACATGCCTTCTAAAATGGGTGATTTGAATTTGTAAACTCCTTCCTTCTCTACCAGATGGGAAGCAACATGCTACAAAGAACAGGCACACTGAAGCTCCTTTGATTAAGATCAGCAGCCAAGATTTGCTTTCAGGCTTGCAGCCTCTAAGCACAAAAGAATAGGCAATATATTGCATCTGTGCTAGCAATTCAACAGAGCTGCTTTCACAGGCAGGCAAAGTTGAAAAAAATACCTGTTTAATTGTATTTAGTTGTCTGCCTGTCTGTATGTTTCACTTTAAATGAGGTGAATTACTTCCATATTCTTGAGCAGACTTGCAGGAACGTGTCATTTCAGCAGTATGTTTCTGCTCTCATCCCAACTTTTCTGATCAATTTCTTGTCTTTCTCAAGTGCTGCTATGCTCAAGGTCCTCCACATGTTAAAGATATTTCAGATTAAAAAAGCAATCCTGTTCCTTCAAATTAAACTCTAGTTCCCATTTACCACCTATGTAGCTGTTAGAAATGCAATAAGCTGAGACTAGACCTTCCCAGTATAACACCAGAATGTGTTGAGGACAACTGCAGAGAGTTACCAAAAGAAGAGAGATTTTAAATTGAGTTCTGATCCTAACGCAGAAGAGCTCACAAAGAGCCTGAAAGCAACATCCAGCATGGATGAAGGGGATCACTGAGTATCTGAGTTCATTATTTAAAACTCAAAGACTGAAGACAGTGAGATACCAACAAAGTCATCAAACTGATTATTAAAAACTACGGGGAAAACGTTCCTAAAATACAACAGACTGTAGAAGAGCTGTGTAAAGCAGCTTTATACAAACAGGTAGCTGTAATCAGGTATTTTATGCAATTAAAAGAAAAAGAAAAAAGATAAGCTGCAACATGAAGAGAACAGGACTTCAAGGATCATCTAGTCCAACCTTTCAGGGTAAGAATATGAACAAGATGTCCCAGCACCCTGTCAAGCTGAGCCTTGAAACTGTCTAATGTAGGGAATCCACCACTTCCTTTGGCAGTTTATTCCAATGTTTAATAGTTCAAATGGTGAACATACTTTTTCTTGCATCCAGTTGGAATCTCCCCAGTGGCAACTTGTCCCCATTACCTCTTGTCTTTACCATGTGACTCCTTGTAAAGAGGGAGTCTCCCTCCTCTTGATAGCTGCCCTTTATGTTCTTGTACATGGGTATGAGGTCTCCTCTAAGCCTTCTCTTCACAAGGCTGAACAAACTCATTTCTCTCAAGCCTTCCTTCATATGACAGGTCTTCCAGTCCTCTCACCATTTTTGTGGGCTTCTCTGGACCCTTTCCAGCTTGTCTGCATCCTTCTTGTTTAGCGGGGACCAAAACTGTCCACAGCACTCAAGGTGCAGCCTGACCAGTGCTGAGCGGGAGAATGACATCTTTATCTCCCTGCTTGTGATACCCTTATTAATGCAACTCAGTTGACAACGCCCCATCTCTGGAAATATTCCAAGTCAAGTTGGATGGGATTCTGAGCAACCTGATCTAGTTAAAGATGTCCCTGATCACTGCAAGGTAGTTGGGTTATATGATCTCCAAAGGCTCCTTCCAATTTAAACTGTTCTGTGGTTCTATATTTGACCTACCTTGAGACTCATAAGGCTTTCAGATACTACTATATATGACATTTTCAAAAGCAAGGCTAGTCTTTAGTCCCTGTTCAACCATCAGGCTCACTAGCTTTTAATCACACTTGAAAGAGTTCTTTTAGTTCTTTATGTAGTGACAAGAAAAGTCATGGAACTGAATTTGAGGGCAGGTTATTCTACAACATCACTGACTGAGAATACTTTCAAATTTAAGACACATTACATTTTCACATAATTTTTAAAAATACTGGTATTGCAGCAATCAAAGTAATTACTGTGGAAGGATTTAATCCTGATGTAACCAACTTTTTTACAGAGCACCAGCAGACAACACTAGCCAGTAGCAGGGCACACGAAAGGCTTCCCCTGAAGACACAAAGGTAGAATGAGGAATGGAAGACATTTTGTACAGGAAGGATCAAAACCCAACAAACAGGTCTCACTTGTAGCATGTGTAAGGTGGATCTGTACTGTTTTCTGCTTTCTTGTCAGACACCAAGTTAAAACGCAGTAGGCATCTCTTCTCACAAGTAGCTATTACAGATGAGAGGGAATGGCCTCAAGTTGCACCACGGGAGGTTTAGAAAAAAATATTTTCACACAAAGGGTTGTCAGGCACTGGAACAGGCTGCCCAGGGAGGTGCTTGAATTGCCATCCCTGGACATGTTTAAAAGCCACACAGATCTGGTGCTTGGGGACACAGTGTAGTGACAGGCTTGATGGAGTGGGCGAAATGGCTGGACTTGATGATCTCAGAGGTCCTTTCTAGCCTGGATGATTTTATGATTCTAGAGGAAGAGATGTTGTCCTTTATACAAATCCCTGCACCCCTCTTTTTCACATATTCCAGCAGTGGTGTATTATAGTGCCTATCATGTAAAAACTGATGTTGCAAGTACTAATTCCATGAAAATGGCCTAAATGATTACACGCATATGCCCAAGTGATTTGCAGGTAGAAAAAGGAAAGAGAAGTCAAGCTACTGTGTAACATGACTGTACATATTCCACTTCGTAGGAACAGGGTTCTACTTAAAGATCCAGGGCTATGGGATCACTCTCATGGAAGGCCTATTTAATTTCTTAAGCTATTTAATTTCTTAAGATACTTAATTAGAGCATTCTTCACTTAGAAATCAGTCACAGATTATGAGAAAAGTGTAGCATAGGCAAAGACATCCACTTCTTGATTAACAATTATTATTCAACTCAAATCTTCTGTGTTTACTTCATTTATATCTGGTCAGAGAAACTGCAGGCTGGATACGACACAAACAAAACAGATACAGAAATTAAATTCTAGTACCTCCTCCTACAGTTGCAGATCTGGTTAAAGAGGTATCCTCCTGTCCTTCACGTTGCCTTTTAAGTTCTTCTGCAGATTCAGAATGGAGCTGCAGGAAGTCTTTTATGGCAAATGAAGCTTCCTCTTTAACAGGATTTATCATTCTCTGCAGAACTGGGATGTCTTCCTGTCGGACTCGCAAACAGAGCTTCTCCATTTCTCTCATATTGGCACGGAGTTGCTGAAACAGTTTTAAGAGCTATTTTTGAGTTTGCTATGTAAGAGGACCACACACCTCTCATAGGTAAGAAGCAACTATCAGCCTGATTATCATTAAATCATTATTAAAAGTGCCATTTCTGAGTTTTAATAAACTAAGTCCAAAAAAACTTCCAAAGTCCCAAGTTCCAAGCAATCTCTATGTTCTAGGTTACCTCTCCTCTACATCCATTTTCTTTTCCAGACTGCATTGACTGCAGCCTGTCGAAGACGCCTCCAGCTGCTACAAAAGCCTCTAATAATGCAGTGAATCCTCCTCTTGAACCCATTGTGAGTCTCCCAGACTCTGTTATTTTGTGACCCAGCACTACTCCCTGGCCTTTTAGAATGCTCCTGCAGAAGTCACCGCATAAAAAATACAGAGCTTTGGAGAGAAGGGGCTTGTTCACCTGAAGATGATCCCTTCTGAGGAAATGACCCACCTCCTACACTTCCCAAGGCAAATGACAGGCCTGTAGCCAGCAGTGATACTAGAGGAACATACTGATTAAGTCACCTCCACCAGAGCTCAACACTGTCCATAGGCATCTGTACATCCAAGTGTTTCTTACTTGGAGGTCCCATAACCAGCTTGTGAAGTTTGTTGTATTTTTGGTATTTGCTTTTGCTTCTGAGTTCACCCAGTTTTCCATCTACAAAGAAAATAAATGGGGGTGGCAAGTCCCAATGCAGCAGTCCCTGAATGCAGCAGTGAAGCTTCGCTGGGACATATTGCTGAGTCTTTTTGGACATGACCTGCTTTACATAAGGAGGCTACACTGTCTGCCCAGAAGAGTAAGAACCAAAGATCAAGGACGAGATGGTACCTATCATCTTCTCAGCAGAACAAGGAGAAATACTTCTTAAGCCATCTCCACCAACATTTTTATTATTCTTGCTGTCAGTTTTATATTTTAACCACTTCTCCAAATAAAGAAGTTAGTTTGGTTTACTTTGGGTTTCAATTAAAGTTAATTAATTAATTCAATCTTTAATTAATGAAATAATTTCAGTGTCTGTGAACAATTTAGGCGTTTGCCAAAGTATTTACACAAGTTGCAACAAGCTGAAACAGCATCCAAAGAAAGCAAGTGATTGCTTCTCAAAATGTGGGGGTTTTTTGGTAATGAGTGACTGTGGTGACTATAGCACTACAGGCTACAACAATTCACAACCTCCAACTATCTCAAAATTTTCATTTTCTTTTAGTAAAGAACACTTTAGGGACAAAGAAGAAGGATTACCTTTTTTTTTTTCCCCTCAATATTTATTTTCTTTATTTTTTTTCCTAAAGGAAAGACAGCTATATTTAATTGGAATATCAAATCTAATAAAATACAGAAATATTTCTTTAGTCACAAGATGTTCGAGAAGATATAAAGTAGCTACCACAAACAAGAAGAGTCTGCATGCAGATATCTCTGTGAGACAAATTTCTCTCTACAGCTAAAACAGAGGGTTTTTTATTGCCTAGGCTTTTGACATCTAAAAATGCACATAACTTTTTTTTTTTTCTTCAAATGAAAAGAAGAAGTTTATAGTTTAAATTGCACCACTTACTGGTTTAGGATAAAGTTTTTATCTAATTATTGAAAAAAATAAGACTAATAAAAATAGTATTAATTGCATTACAAGGTGGTAAAATAAGTTGTATTATTTATTATGCTACTTAGCATTATTCTATTGCTAATATTTTAATATTATTCTCAGAGCAGAACAAGAGAATACTCATGAAAAGAGAAAGGTTTCCTTTACTAATACAAACCAAGTACATGTAGTGCCTTAGAAAGGCAGGACTGCTTACCTGGAAAAGCAGGAAGTAGATGGAACTTATTTTATTTATAGCAGAATTAAATTTTTTTAACATGTATTAAAAAAAAAGTAGAAATATAATTATAGAAGAAAGAAATTAATTTAACCACAAATTGAAGTAGCACTTCATAATCCATAGAAGGCAACCGAGGACTTGTAAAAATAATTTGTCAAATTACTAAGAGTGTATTATGCTGTATGCTTAAATTAAGAGTACTACTAGCCAATTTAGCCTGCATTATTTAAGGCTAACTCCAAGTAAAATCACTGATTAATAACAATAAAAGAGATAAAAAAAAATAACTCTGTAAGACTCTGAGTTGAATTAGAAACATGGTACCCTATACTTTTCTTCAAGTATTTCCCATCTTAATCTACCTTGCTCTTCCTGTTGTCTTCCTTACAAGGTCTGCCCATCAGTACTAAAGAAGAGGGAAGGTCCTCACCATAACAGCTGGCCAGATGCCAAGATTCTCACTTTATAAAATCTTGGACATTCATTTACAAGACAAAATGGGACTACATAGACACAACATTTAATTATCTATTTTGTGAGAATTATAGGTAGTGGCCCAAAAGAAGTTGATCCTGCTGTTCTGTTGCAGGAAACAAAATTATTATTACCCTGGTTTTGGCCATAATGGAGAGAAAAATTGACATGCCAGACAAAAAAACGTGTTGTGAAACTGTGTTGACAGTGAATTTAGGAGGAGCTAATAATGCTTCCAAAGCAGTTTCCTTTTTTAAAAAGGAAAATTTCCCAGCTGAAATTGAGTTAAAACATAGCTCTGCTGGGGATTCCTGCCACTGCAGCTGGGGCAAGTTACCAGTCTAGCCAATGCACGAATGTATTGAAGACAGTTACTGAGCAGTGACTAGCACAGCCACCAACTTACTGATGGAGCTCTCAAAAGCCTGGCAGAAGCTTTCAGAGATACAAACTACTCACTGTAAGTATTGGCTAAATCAGGTCCCCACTTTCACACTTGTTATTACCTTGCTGATCAATTTAATACTTGTGAGAAAGAAGATGGATGATGATGATGATGATGATTTGCCTGTTTGATTAAATTTAATTTTAATACCTCTGTCTTTGTGGTTTTGGAGGGAGGACTCTTGTTCTGTTTACTAACAATGAAACAGAAGCTAAACAGATTCAGCCTAGCAAGAAAGCTAAGCTCTGCTATGAACAGATATATCTTGTAACTTGATGAAAAAGAGATGCTGTGTTTCCATAGGCTTACTGCAGGCCACCTTAAAATATCATCACCTCATACTCAGATATGTAACAGTCATGGACACCACCAGCCATGTTACCCCAGCAACACCTGTCTTCTGCCCACTACCAATTTCATGGCAACAGAAAACAAAGTACCAGATGGCAACACTGATGTTCCCATATTATGGGTTTAAGAACCACAGAGGTTCTTAGATCCTCCAGAAGGACCAGAGAGTCCAGGAAGTGGACACCAGAAAGTGTAATCTGTGTTATTTCATTCCTGTCCTGCACCCCCTTTATAAATGGGAATTACTGTCTGTTCTGCCCTTTTCTCCTTCTCTCTGTTCCCAGCACAGACCCTTATCTCTTGGGTTGCAGGGAAGGTTTGTGGCTTTCTGTGGCCTTGGCAAAGCTGATTTTTAGCTATACAATTCAGGCCTAGGGATGGGGGGGAAGCAGGGAGGTATGGGGGAGGGCATTGAGGCTTGGTGTTTGGCCTGGTTGGGGGGAAAGGTTTTGGAAGGTGTTGGCCTACTGAAGTGAGGCTTTGGTAAGCCCAGGTTGGAGAACTGGGCCAAGGCTGAATATGAATTTGTTTATTTCTTATTTTTGTATATACTTGTGAATGGTATTTCCATTTAAATTTCCAACTCTCTCCATTTTTGTGGAGTGCTTTTATTTTACTCCTTCAGGGAGGGGTAATATATCTTCCTGTCTGCTCAACCCAAGACATCCCAGAATGCTCACAAACTCCAGCAGTTCACTTACTCTATCCCTATCAGCCCATACTGCTCCCAATGCTACCAGCTAACTGAATCATGGTCCTCATGCCATTACCACACTCCATCTCTGCCACCATCATTCTCTTTTTCTTCTTCTCAATCATATTATCATTAAATATGACTTCATACACATTTCCCAACAGTTTAAACTCTTTATGCTGAAATAGGATGTGGATGACATAGGATGTGTCATGTCCAACAAATCAGTCCCTTTTTTCTTCATCTCCTGTCTTCCATGTGTTAATCACTGTCAACTCTCCCTCCATTCTTCACGTTGTTTTAAATGAAGAAGTAAATAGGCCTCCACACAAACCCATCATCTTAAACCCTCTCAAGCAAAAATATGATTTTTAAGTATGTATTGCAGTAGCTTAGATGTGCAAATGTCATGTTGCCTTCACTTATCTTCTCGGGACTTTGTTCAGAGTAGTGTAATAACAACTATGTATTACAAATGTCTTGGCATATCTAGTTTAGGGATGTATTTCCTAATATGGCCTATATATATATTTCCTATAAATGGCCACAGGCTGCAATGGTGAGCTGATTTTACATGACCCTTCATTGATACCATAAACAATTTCCTGCAGCAATAAACTCATCTACCCTACTACTCATGCTCTCCCAGTATATTTGAACAGCATTGCAGAAAGATAATTAATTTGAAGACTGCGCAGTTTTAAAGATAGTACAGAAGACATGAGCACACATGAGCCGTAACAACTAAGCTTTGAAGATCTATGCAAAAGAGAGATGACTGAAAACCATTTTTTACTTGTAAACCATTTTCAGTTGAAATAGAAACCATAAAAGTGAACAAGGAGAAAAAAAAAAAAGAAGAAAAAAATTAACATTTTTCAAATAGCTCTCTCCATGCTTGAACACAGCAGAGAGGCTAAGTCTGCCCAGGCATGTTTTGCAGAACAGAGTCTCCTTTTGTGGGCTAAACATAGATTAAAGCTGAATCATTCATCCACAGTATTTTTCCTTCATTTTTGTTCAATGCCTCATATCCTCTCTAGTACCTGCAGCATTTTTCTTCCTCTCACTACAAATATAATCAAGACAGTCCTTAGGGGGTACAACAAAATACTGCCATTTGAAATTAGCTTAAATCTTGCAATAATTAACTAATAGTGTGGTACAGTCAGCATGTATGTGGGCAAACCTGGCAAAACTGTGTATTTATTTAAAGCCTAACATTTTCAGAAGTCCACAGACCATTCCTAAAAATGAAAATCTGCAAGATCACATTTATGAAAACTAATCCATGCTACACAAGAGCTATTTTCTCAGCATTTTTGAGATTGTGTCACCATGCCCAGTTTCATTGCTTTCCTTTTTAGAAGCTTTTAACATGGCATTCAGTCACCAGGAAGAACAGATATACATTTATGCTCATCTATACCTCTAGTAGAACTTTGGCCATCATCTAAAGTACAACAGAAGTAATTATTCTGGGTAAACTGAAAATTCAGAAAAATGGCTAATTATGTGCACATGGATTAAACGTAGAGTGGCTGTGCATATATTTGTCTAAAACCTGTGGCGGATGCCTTGGGTCAATATTGACTTAGGGATTCCTAATGTGTTTTTACAACATCTAATTTTGAGAGCAAAGTGTGTGCTTCAGAGAACATTTGGTATCACAATAATTAATGTGATTTCTTTGCAAACAAACAGATCACAAGTCCATTGGTAAACATTTAAACAGCTTACAGCAAACACATTCTACATGTCATACAATTTATTATCAAGTACTCCGGACTGATAACTATTTAATTAAAACAAAGAGCTAGTCTACTCTTCTTGCATGGACTCAGATACTTATTCTGCTCTTTGGGTATCAGAATGTGAACCACTGTAATGCAAAATGCAAAACTTGTCTCCAGATCTAAAAGCAATAGGCATTATATAAAATGTGAAAGAACTTATTTTGGCTGAAGGTGGAAATGGTAACTAGAGACAAATATAAGATTTTATCACTAAAGCACTTACTGTATTTGAAACATCACCTTCAATATGTTTACTTTTTCTCTAATTATTGTTAGATTTTTTGTCTTGCTAAATAAATTATACTGATGAAGAGTTCCAAGAGAAGGCTTTCTTACCCCTCAAATGTGAAAACAGATTAGGGCACAAACATAAGGAAACACATGCTGACTACACCACACCTGTTAGAATGCATTGTTCTAATAGGACTTCCACCTTTGGAAGACTTGCAATGTTAGGAACAAACTTATATTTAAATTTCAAAAATACTTGATGAAAAACCAAAATAAGTATTCAAACATCCAAGTAACAGGACTTCACACACGATCTGTTGTTTATACTAAAAAAAAAAGGTCTCTAACACCTTCCACTCCTCAAAAAAGAGCCTTAACTCCAGTTCTACCTACTGTCTAATACTGTAATTCAATCATGGTTGAGTTCTTTCCCCCCCCCCCCCCCCCATTTTCAGTCTGGTCTAATTTCCCCAGGAAACTAGTGAATAAGGCACACTGCAACAAACATGTGAATTTACAGTACTAGAATTATGAAATACTACGCCTGCCAGCAAAACCTGCTTGTCTAGATGCAGCATAGGTCACAAAAGGTTTGTTCTAGTAAGAGGCACATTCCTCCTCTAAGCAACAGCTATGAGAGCAACACAAAGTACCTGTCCTGCTGGTAAAGACACTGCTGTCCCCAGATGTTTGTCCATACAGCACATTATAACCACTTGCTGCTACTTATGTCAGCAAACTTTGCAGTGCAGATCTGCTCTTTGTGTTCTTCTGTACCACTAATCTTCTCAGTCTGTGTTGCTAGTGAGCAGGGTGAAGGTTGATGTTTGACATTAGCTTCTGCATCATTATTTTCATCAAGAAATGCACTTGGTTTCTTTAGAAACAAACTTGAGATTTCCCACGTGCCGAGTTCTGAGTGATTATGCATGAAGTCACTGACAAATGTGTCTGGTACTTCCTCCTTTGATTTGAGATTTGCACATCAAACTAGTAGTCCAGGTGTTCTGTGTTTGGTTTAACCTTGCTTTAAAATTAACAGTGCCCCTCATCGTAATTCTTGTAATTTAGTAATGTTAAGAGAATAGCTTGCAAAAGACCAGAGTCTCCAAACTTCGGTTTCTTCAAGAATCTTGACATTTCTGACAGCATTCACCTCAAAGGACACACTTAGGAAACACCTATATTCTAAACAAAGTAAAACACCACCATGTACTTGTCAAACCCACCTGCCAAATACAGGTCTCTGTGAAGATCCATCCTGGAGCTAACCAGTACTATGTCTGCAATTTAATTCCATTAAGATCCCAGGTATTTTAGTATCCTTACCTGAACTGTTCGTCCTGCGTTAATGTGCTCTTCATGCAATCTGTCCCAGAGCCTGCACCTCTGGTACTAAAATAAAGGAAAAATACTCCATATAATTGCTATTTTTACCAACTGGCTATGCAGGGAAAAAAAAAGAACCTTCAGTAAATAATCACTTTAGTTTTCAAAAACTGACAGAGAAGAAGCTGAATCATAGGCATTTCCACTACAAAATTAGAGGCAAATGGCAACGTATTTTGACAGTAATTTTGTGTGATGTATTTTACCAAACTGCAGCTAACCAGGGATTCAGCAACAGGTTTTCACAACAAAGAGGTACTGCAGCATCCTGATACTCTAGTGGCATAAATCACTTGGTGGTCAGGAAAACAAAGGGCAGACGGAGGAAAAAGGAATGGAACAAGGGATGAGCAGCGCCAGTCATACAGGACAAGGTATCTGGCATGATTTACAAAGAAACCTGCATTCCATACACAACACTACTGTCTGCATTTACACTTACCATTTCTATAAGGTTGCAAACAGTTATGAGAGCCACCAGGGCAGATCTGGCACCTGCATGAGGCTCCACTAACCTGTGGGGAACTATCCACACAGCACTTTCCACGGGACAGAGCCCAGAGGAATTACTCCATTAGCAGGGAGCAAGCTTTGCAAAAGAATTGCATGTCAAATCATACAAACCTTTCCATCATTAAAATAAATCAATCTCTGCTACCAGCAGTTGACATAAATACTATTTAGATATAATCAGTAAAATAATAGAAGCCATGATTCCTGGAATATGTGCTGAAACCATCAAAGAATGCATTCACAATACTAGAACATTTTTCTAATTGTTCAAATATCAATTTTGAGGTAAAGTTTAATTCTTCAATTCCTTAATATGCTGTTACCAGGGAAAAAAAAAAAACAAAACAAAAAAACCCATCCAAACAAAAAAAAACCCACAACCTTTGCAGCCTACATGTTTCCTAAACTCTTTTCATAATTTTGAAGCCCACACAACTAAGGATCACAAGTTACTCACTTTCCTGCAATACAATGAGAAATCTGATTTACTTCTTATTTTCAGAGAAAAGAGTTCTTTTGTACTAGGATTTTGTAATTCTATGTAAAAGAAAAGGTTTAGCGTTCAATTAAGTCAGACTGAAGTGATTTTTCCAGGAAACTGGCAACTTCTGCATAAATTAGTATTCCATTAGAATTACTGCCATTGTTCTTTAAAAGAAAATCGACCCCAAAATTTTACTAATAGTAGATCTTCTGATAGAGTCATCCCTGAAAGAGTACTGAAACAAAAATTTCTGAGGGTGGCACAGGGTATGTGGGGAAAAATTACCATTTCAATTTCAACCGTAATGTATTGTCCACATAGCAAATTAAAAAAAAAACAACTGTCTCCCTGTAAAGAGCAACAAGAAGAATTCCTCAAGAAACCTCTCCTGCTCTTTAAAATTTTTACTAGAAATGCTCAGCATATTTATCAACTTTATATATTTAGAAGTCTTATTACTTTACTTCAAAACTCCTACAATGCTAGTGATGACCTCAAAGTATCTAACAACCCAAAACAGTGACACTCATGTGGCCAGAGGACTCCTCCTCTTTGTCATCCAGCACAAAGCAGGCCATATTCCAGGGCAATGTTTATTCTGGAGGACTCAAAGATAGCAAAGAAGAAGAGATAGCACTGACATTATTTATTATTCACAAACACATGTATAACTGAAGGAGGTCCATGAACTGAAAAAACACCTATGGAATCCTAACTTGTTGGGAGAGGGTCCAAAGGAGGGCCATAAAAATGATCAAAGGGCCCAGATCACCCCTCCTGTGAAGCAAGGCTGAGTCAGTGTTGCTTAGCCTGGAGAAGAGAAGGCTTCACAGCCACCTGACTGCCAGCCTTTCAATAAATACAGAATACAGAAGAAAGACTTTTTACTAAGGCCTGTGAGAAAGGACAAGGGGCAACAGTTTTAAATAGAAAGAGGGTTAAGTTTAGATTGGATGTAAGAATGAAATACTTTAATGTGAGGGTGGTGAGGCACTGGAACAGGTTGCCCAGAGAGGCTGTGGATGTCTCATCCCTGGAAGTGTCAGGTTGGATGGCTCTTTGAGTAACCTGAAGGTGTCTCAGCCTATGGCAGGGGAGTTGGAACTCTTTAAAGGTCCCTTCCAACCAAACAACGCTGTGGTACCATGATTCTGTGATATTTAATCATAATTGTGCTATAGCCAAACAGTTTGTATTCCACATCAGAAATGTAAAACATAAGGTTACTCTTAGAGAAAGAATCTCTTTTCCTCTTTGTCCCATTCTAAGAGGTCTCTTTAGAAAGAAATCTTCATGCTTATGCTTTGGATCCCTTCCATTCCTCCTTGAAAGTATTCAGTGGACACAGAAAGAACTCAAAGCTCTTAATATCCTCTGTATTAATTTTTGTAGCAGGTATTGCTCACCAACATTACTAAAAGCTCTATAATAAATGTGTTACAGAACTGCAGTAAGACTCAGATGTCTTAATTTCTCATTTTGTGTCCCCTTTATGTAAGTAACTTCTCACCACAACAATGCTTCCCAGCAAAAGGTAAAAAGTGTTTTGTTCTTTGGCACAGTAACACGGGGAATGAAACTAGAACTGAGAGTAACAGAGAAAGTGATACCATGTTTTACAGCACTTTTTAAGATTTCTCCATAACACCAACACTCTTTTGGATAAGCATGTATTTTATTCCCTCTTTTGGAGCGAAAGACCATCTAAATCCATGGAATGTGCTTCTAGAAAACAAGAACTCTTTGGGGAAAACATGGAAATGAAAAAAAAAAACCCACCAACAACAACCACCAAGTACAGAATACTAATTTCTTAAGGATGCAATTTTTAAGGTCTTCAGAAACTGTCATATGGAAAGTTTCAAACAGTTGAGAAGGAATGACAATGGATTCATGATAGCCACTTCCTCTGAGAAGGTGTACTCAAGGAAAATTTCATTATATATTGATTTTATAGTTTCTTCAAACAGTGATTTAGTAGATTAATTGTTTGGACTAACTCTGGAACCTAAGGTTTAAATCAATATTCATGAAATGAGCTTAGAGATATTGGCTTCATTGTAAGTAAATAATGCTGCTGCTCTAAGCAATTTGACATAATTAGTGATTTTTTGCTTAAAAGTAGCCTGTAAAAAAACAAGATCAGATTTTACAAAATTATCCCTTTTACCTCTAGGGATGTTTGGTTTACATGCTGAAAGTTAATTTTGCAAAAAGTATTTTATAGAAAACCATTTAAAATGCTGATGCTGACAGATCATAAAAGTACTGTAAGACATTCATTATTGCTAAAATGTATATAAAAGGTATAAAATGCAAATTATCATGGAAGTGTTTCAACCAAACTATCACTGGTTGTCTGAGAATCTAAAACTATAGAGTGACAGATTTCAAATTCTGATTTGCCATAATTTTTATTCTCATCTTCTCATAAATCTATCAATAGAGTAACTTTGGAATATTTATAATTTCTACAGACAGAAAATTTGGGTGGTTTTTTTTATTTAAAAAAAAAAGAGAGAGAGAAATTTTCAAATTTTATGAACATTACACCAAATATGGACTTCTTAGACAATCTGCCACTTAGGGACCATTTTTACACTCTGCTGTGTTACTTCTCATAAATGTTTGTGTCTTGTATTTTTTGTCACCTCATGGAAATTCTAAAGTCTTCAGTACTGCTGAATACCTTTCGGTACAGTTAACAATTGTTCATTTAAAGGTTTTATCCATAGCTACTTGTTTCTAACAACTATATTAATTACTAATTCAAATATCAAATCTGCCAGGATTTATATTGCTTACGGGAGACACGAAGTTTTAGTAGTATTCTGAAATCAGAAAGACAAACCTATACTAAACATTGCTACCACTTCTTGTTTTCATAACAGCATTGTTCTAGAGAAAACACAGTTAACATTTTAATTTTAATAACTGCTTTTCCAGTTATTTAAGGCTTTTCCTGCTATGCACATTTTATGATGTTGATTGAACAGCTCACTCACACCAATATCCTCAACAACCGGAAAATACCAAGAAATGCCCAAAGCAGGCACCTTTACATTTTTACATTCAAAGTATAAAATTCAACTGTTCAATAAAGCACCCTGGCATTTCCATGTGGTCTCTGAATGCCATTACAGACACACTGCATTCTGTATGGCCTATAATTAAACTAGCTAAGCATGAGTTTCTCTGCCAATGCTTTGAACAGTGTGTTAGATCAGACCTACCATAAAGACTCATTTTATCTTGAGTGCTAATTAATTTCTGCGTCTGTCCTGACGACACAGAAAACTATTCTTGCAGCAACCCCCTTCTGTCTGCAAAACAGGCATGCTTGACGCAAATGAGTTGCTGGGCCAATAAAGACTTCAGTGACCATCACATAGATGAATTAAGAGGAATATGTTTTACCCCTTCCATGACACCATGGTAACACTATCTGGCTAGATACCATGTAATTATGCCTTGTTTAAATACATAAAAGATTTTCACCAGGATCAACCAGTAACTGGCTACCCCACCCCACTGATGGGGTTCCGCAGAACACAGCAGTTCCCAAGACTCTCTCTCACACTGCTAAGTTCTGCACAGGGTAACAACTGATTATGTCTCTCTCACTGCAGCACCCAGTGCCTTTTCAAGCTTCTCGATAGGGTCCTTAGATATCCTAAATGAGGAAGGTTTTATATACAGGCAATACTTAGCAAAAATTCTATTTAGCTGTACAAAGTAATAGTTTTCTGGAAAAAAAAAAAAGCCTATTGTTTCCATAAGCAGCTGAGCAACTTCTGGTTACATTAAAAAAGAAACAACTAGCTACCAAGACTGCATCTACTTGAACAAAACCAAAACAGCTTGCAAGAAAAAGCTATTACTACAATGCTCTCCTCTAGGCATCCCTGTCCTGTTCTGTATTATTATTCACCAGTTGCCCTTAGGCTCTATGGCCACTGCTAAGTGTGAGCCATGATCTTGGAGGCTGTAGACCGCTCCATGGCAATTCAACACTCAAGGCTCCTTGCTCCTCCATCACCTCACACAAGAGGAAGCTAATAGTGACTCCTATGTATTCTGGTTATAATACAAAGTAACTCCTGGTCACTATAGAATGGGAATGCTGCAAACTGGCTGATTCCAAGGCAAAAAAATGCTGAATCAGCTGGCATCTAGGTAATGCAATGACTTATACAAATATGGCATACCAAAGAGTAAACAGCATGTTGTCCCTGAAAAAAAAGTCATCTCATTCAGAAGTTATTGCTTCAGGCAAATATTCTACTAACACACTTTTCAGTTTGCTAATATTGTAGTTCATATCCTCATTGTATCCTTATTATATCCTTACCAGGAAAGAGTCAAATTATTATCTCCCATCATTAGTCCCAGCAGCCCCAGGTCTTCTGTCTCAGCTTTTCTCTCATCCCATGGTCAGTCACCATTTCTTCACTTTCACCTCCCACCTGAGGTACTTCTTCACAAGCTTCCTCCACTCATTCCTTTATCTTTTATTTACATGAGCCAGGAAGAGTTTCCTTCTGCACACAGGTAAGGGAAACTAGGACAAAACCTCCCTGGTTTTATCCTCAGTTTCAGGATCAATCAGGTTAGCAACTCCAATATCTACTGAGTACCCGCAAACCATATTTTTTTTTTTTTTAAGAATCTTACCTCTTAGCCCAAAACCAACAAATTTTTTTGAGGTATGGCAAAATGTACAGTCTGGACAAAGACCACCCCACAAAACTATCTCCAGTGTTCCAACATGTCACTGCTTTCAATAGAAATTATCACTCAGATATCAATCACTTAGTATCACTCAAACTAAGCATTTCTTAGAACAGAAATGACTGTTACTTGACCAAAACATTATTTTCTGACTACATTTTCAGAAACAAATACATGGATTTATTTTCCCTTCTCCCCCATTCCCAAACTACTTGAGGCAGAAACCTGACATAGAAAATTTAATCCAAAAAATTTAATCCCAAAAAATTTAATCCAAAAAAATTTAATCCAAAAATTTAATCCAAAAAATTTAATCCAAAAAAATTAATCCAAAAAATTTAATCCAAAATTTAATCCCACTTGGTAAAGTTACAGTAAAGCTGTGGTAAAAGTTGTGAACAAATGGCAGCAGCAAAAGGCAAAACAGTTGCAACATCACACTATATACACTCTCCAGACCATGCCTTTTGGGAAGTGAAAATCATGTTCACCTATTTTCTTTGGATTTCTTCATTCCTTCCCAAACTGTTAAAAAATGTAGACTGTTGTCCCACAGCAGCCAGACTTACATATACCCTTGATTTGATCCATTGTGAATAAGTCTAGTTCAGAAATGTGCAGAACTGTGCAAAACTACAGACACTCAAACTGCCAGGTCTTTCTGTGGTGGTAAGTATAACGTTCTCTAAACAAATAGATCTTGCATGGTCATTTCAAAACTTCCAGCACAATGTTGATCTTAGCACTCTGTGTTTCCAAGTGCTTCCTTATTTTTTATTGATGTCACCTATTTCAGTAAACCTCTTACCACCTTCTTCAGCAAACCAGTATCCCCTGGCTGTATCTGTATTAACAAGCAGAAACCAAAACTGTTTGAGTCTGAACTCTGGTCACCTATGCTGTTAAATTGTTAGAACTGTCCCTGGTCATCCCAAACAGCAAGAGTTTAAAACACACAACAGAGGCTATTCCTCATTAGTGATGTTTTGCAGAATATGAGGATTTAATAGCATGGACACAGCCCATTTCATGCCAGACAACTGTCCTGGGCATGTTTATTTTACCAGTACAGGCATTGCCACAGTATATAAAAGAATTTAACTTCTAGGAAACACATTCAGTTTCACTGTCAAGTGCAAGCTAGAAGCATATAAACATGCTACAATTTTGATACAATTATTTTTTCACTTATTTAAATAATTCAATCTTTTGACTCAAAAAATATATGGAGAAAAAGATAAGTATAAATTACTCAGAATAGTTGGATGCAAACCACAGTATCTTAGAGTATTAGGCTGTTTTCCTTACAGTAACTTTTGAACACAAAGCAGTAATGTTTCTCACTCTGTAGACTGGCTAGTTACTACAAATGTAAAGGCCTTTGTACACATTAAATTACCAGACAATACAGAAGTTTCACTTTAAGTGAAATTTGAATTAAAGCTTTACATAACCAGCTTTTCATCAAAACCTCTATATACTCTTCCAGCATGACTGCTTCTATACTGTAAAAGTAACTACATTAGTAAAAAGTGAACACCAACCTTCTCAATATTTATTTGGTGTTTTCTCAACCTTTCCAAATCTGTTGGAATTGCCACTTTAATGAATTTCTGAATGGCAGGCTCAATTCGACGCAGTTTAACTTTTTCATCATCTTCAGACATCCTTAAAAGCAGCTTTCAAGTCAACACTTCTCCAATCAACACTTCACCAAGGTAGAAAACCCTAAAACCAAAGAATTACAGGTTTACAAAAACACAATAGTTCAGAATCACTTTTTAAAAGAAAGCAAAGTAAATCAGGCTTTCCAATCAACACATGTATATTAACCACTTAAAATCTCATTCTGTATTGGCATTTAAATGTATTATTTCCATTTATTTGCAGGTTTTGGGGGTAATTTTTCATAGATAAAACTTAAGACTAAGAAAAAAAAATTAAGGCAGATGCAAACATACTTTACAGAAAAATGATAGATGGAAGCCTTTGAGAAAAACCCTTCCAATTAGATGGTTTGCTTCATCAGAGTTCAAGTTTTTCAGTTCACAGATTGCATTGGGTTGGAAGGGACCCTCAAAGGTGCCAACCCCACTGCAGAGAGCAGGGATACCTCTAACTAAATCAGGCATTACCTACAGAGCATATCAGTAATAAAAAAGGATTCTATGATGCTAAAAGCACCAAGGGGAAAGAAAAAAATATTGAGAGATAACAGTATCACAGTATATCAGAGGCTGGAAAGGATCTCAAGAGATCATCAGGTCCAAACCTCCTGCCAAAGAAGGATCACTTAGGGTAGTCCGCACAGGAATCCATCCAGATGGGTTTTGAAAGTCTCCAGAGAAGGAAACTCCACAACCCACCCTGGGCAGCCTGTTCCAGTGCTCTTTCACCTTCACTGTAAAGAAGTTTCTCCTTGTGTTGAGGTGAAATCTTCTATGTTCAAGCTTGAACCTGATGTTCCTTTTCTTATCACTGTGACCCATCAAAGGAGCCTGGCCCCATCCACTTTGACACCCATTCCTCAGATATTTATACACATTGATGAGATCCCCCCTAATTCTTCTCAAGACTAAATAGCCCCAGGGATCTCAGTCTCTCTTCACAGGGGAGATGCTCAAGTCCCCTAATCATCCTCGTGGCTCTCCGTTGGATTCTCTCCATCAGTTCTTTCTTGAGGAAGCCCAAAACTGGATACAGTATTCCAGGTGTGGTCTCACCAGGGCAGAGTAGAGAGGTAGAAGAACTTCCCTAGACCTGCTGGACACACTTTTCTTGATGCACCCCAGGATCCCATTGGCTCTCTTGGCCACAAGGGCACATTGTTGTTCCATGGAGAACTTGCTGTCCACCAGCACTCCAAAGTCTTTCTCTGTGGAGCTGCTTTCCACCAGGGCAGCTCCTAACCTGTACTGGTGCATGTTGTTATTCCTCCATATAATTTGATAGTTTTAATACTGTATAAATTCAGGTTATTTAAATGATTTTTCCCTGGATACTCCTGTTTTAAAATTGAATTGAAGATACATATGAGAAAATTTAGTCACAAGGGTCAGTAAAAAGACCTATGCCAGCCTGATGAGAGAAAAGTACCTGTACTACAACAGCAACTGCGTCAGAAGGCTTTCCTTGATTTTCCTCTTCTAGTAACCAAATTAATTTAAATAAATTAGCATAATCCTTCTGATACAGATGACGCACAGCAGAATGCAACAGGTTACAAAATTTTCCTATTTTTCACACACCCAAACACATTATTCACGTTGACATTAGATATTATTCTTTTCACATCTAACCATAGTGTGAAAGTGCAGAGGGAGAGTGTTGAGGTTTTTGTGAGACTTGTGATTCCTGCAGGCAGAGGGAACTTGAAGGCAGACACGACCTGACAGCACTGGGTCTTCAACCAAACCACTCAAAAGTTCAGTCACAGCCCTCAATTGTAGGCTTCAGAAAGGATATGTACAGATCTCCCTCACCTTCAAAGAAAGTTGGTGCAAAAGCTGAAAGTGCTTCTGGTAAATGGAAGCTGAGTTTCTAGAGGAAAACAGTCCCTGATAACTCACTTTTTCCAATACAGATTCTAATAAAATAATGTTGTGCTCCTATGAAGAACACAATACTAACAGGAGATCCTCCTTTATCTATCACACCCAACAAAGAAACTGGAAATTGTGGAAAACTGAGTATTTACTAACAATAGATCAAGATAGGGGAAGTCAATCTTTAAGGTTTCACTAATACACCTTTTCCTTTTTCAGAACCTCAGAAGAAAATTATTTCATCAACTGACTGTGCAATCATTGCCACTTTGTAGTCATTGCTCAATCATCCCCACTTCAAATTATCAAGGTACACTACCAAGCAGTCTTACAAATCCCTTTCTAACCCAAGGCATCTACTATTAATAGTTCTTTGCCCAAATCTTCAAATAAGCATGCAGTAGGTGGCCATGCAGTTTTCAAGATGTAAAAACAATTTTAATATTTTTGTGCTGATTTAGTACTTCCATCATTCTAAAAACAATAGCTTAAATACAAGATGACAAAACATACATTATTTCTTCTATTTATTACACCTTGGTCACTACAGTCCCTAACACTTCTGAACTCCATTTTCAGTCTAGAACAGATTTTTTGTTTGAGTTTTTTGCTTTTGTTGTTGTTGTTTTTGCACTAAGCAAAAGATAAAAAGAATCATATTCCAAATGCCTGTACTTCCTCTTTGAGCATAGATTTTATTTCCTGACAGCTTATATACTGATCCACGAGTTCATGAGCTAGAATTAATAAAAAAATTGGTTCCTTAAAGATATTTAGACGACTTGTCATACTTTAATACTGAATCATCTTGAATCTTATCACACAACATGAAATCACAGAAACCCACAGCCCATTCTGTCTTGGAACAAATACAGCAGAGGCTAAGCTAAACCCATTGTAATTTTGTTCTTAGCCTTTAATGACGTCTAGAGACTGGTTACATCAAAACTGACACTTTAGATGACTTACAACTCTGCTTATAAAAGGCTGAGTAAATATGGCCAATGGCCATATGCCTTGAGTAGGTAAACTGAATAAGCAACAGTTTTAAAATCAAAGATTTGACTGCATGCAGGACTCTGGATGGTAATTTTCCTCTTTAAAATTCCCAGACAGTACACTAGCTTTCGTGACAGTGTCCACAAGTTTTGTGATGACAATGTTTGTTCCAGATGCACTTTCAAGGAGATCTAAGGTTTCTTGCACACTTTATTTGGTTTGTGTTTTCCTACACATAACTTTAACAATCAATTTCCAAAGTTGCAATGCCTGGCATTTGAGTAATCACAGAACAACAGGGCAGTTTAGGTCGGGAGAGATTTTCATACACCATCTAGCAAAAGTGGAATTTGATGTGGTTGCACAGGCCTGTATCCAATCAAATTCTAACACATCCATGAGTGGGCTCTCCACATATTCACTGGACACCTCCTTCAGTGTCTGACCATTCTCCAGGTTAAAAACAAACCAGGACAACCTTCCTTGTGCCAAAACTGGGTTGCATCCATTGCCTTTCATCCCACTGTCATGTATCTTCTAGAAGCCCGGCTTTATAGTTCCCACACACAGCAGTAAGATCTCCCCTCTAAAATAAATTCAAATTTGAGAAAAAAAGCCCAAGAGAATACCATATCATTAAATCAGTAATTGAAAAACTTAGATAAAACCACTTGTCATTAACTGTCCTTTATTATATTCACTGTGCAAGATAGATAAACAATTACAGAATGTTCATGCTATGGACCTGTTAGAGGCTATCTTCTAAGTAAAATATTTTCAACTTAACATTCAAAATTCGTGCACCAAAATTTAATTATATTTCAGTGACAGAAATAACACTTACCCAGATGTGATGATGACACAGATACAAAATAATTTTCAGTCAACTGTGTTAGTGAAAAGGCAGATACATCTAAAGCACACTAGCAGCATTACCAGATTACTAGGTGGTGACAAAAATTACACATATATCTTCCTTCTTAATATTTACATTTTGTGGAGATTGCCCCCAAACTGAAAACTGTAACTCTGAAATAAAATCAGCATAAATGAATACGATTGCCTCAATATCTGCACTTAATATGAAACTCATCTGTTTCTTACTATCCTAGGCAGGTAAAAATCCCTTATCTAGTTTGTTCACTCCATGTCCTTAAAATTATGTAAGCACACCTTCCATAATTAGTACACATGCTCTTGTTAGTAAGCAACAGAGCAAAAGAACCTGAGGAGTTCCACTTGTTTGATCTTTGCTTTACCAAATAAACACGTATCTAAAGCAAGCATTTTTTTTTAAACCAGATCACTTGCTCTTTCGTCTTTTGAAGGTTCAACCAGCATATGCTATCTTATTTCGTTGTTGAAATCCCCACTTGCTATGTGGTGGTGCATACAAAGCAGAGTCACACAGTTGAAAGTCATTCAGAAGTAAAATTTTTCCTATGTATGGCAACATACTTGTATCTTGTTACTATAAATTTCAGTAAATGCTGTTCATACATATCAAATGTAACACTCATGAACTTCTGTTAAACTGCTTAGTGTTCCCCACTCAAATGCAGTAGGAAAAATGCTGAATAAACCTGAAGAGTTCTTCTTGCCTAAGGAAATGCAATGTAACGCATATCTGATTTTAATTCACTTATGACACTTTAGACGGCCACTGCTATTTGAAAAAGTAATTCCACCACAGACATCTTGTCTTTAGGCACTGCAAGGTCCTTTTCTCATTGTAAATAAAATAAATTAGAATATGGATACTAGGAGAAACAATGACTTTCTCTGTATGGTGACCTAAAACACTTCTTAGAGCAGAACTGGTCCCAAAATTTCAGTGACATATTTATCGTCCACTTGGTTGAGGTCTGTAGATAGTGAGGAACACACTCCTACTCCTACAACCAAACGGCACTTTTGATCTAAATCACATCTTTCTCCTTTGGCTTTAAAAGGGACCAAGGACAAATAGCTTTGTGAGGCAGAAATGAGGCATTTTCACCAGCCCCAGCAAGTCTGCAATGTGACAAGAAACTACACAGTGGGATAAAGCCCACAAAACAACCAGAATTAGCAGCTGTACGTAACAGGCTATGCTTCCCAGCAGATCTGTGCACTTGTGGATCACCCAGCAAGGCAACCTGACCCAAACAAGGCAAGGGTGCACTATGGCATTTTGAGAAACTAGAGCAAGTGACACGCATTTTGTGTTTGTTTTACCTGTTTAAGCCACCTGCAGAAGGACAGAAAATAACTAATGACTCACACGTCAACATTTTTTGAACAAAGCTGAACCAGTGGAGCAAGTCTGCAGTTGACCGACACCTGCAATAAAAAAAGTGGCTGCAATGCAGTCCAACCTGCAATCACAGCCCTAATATTGAATCTTCTGCATTACTGAACTATGCCTGTAGTTTCATCCCTGCAACCAACAAGTTTTGGAGGCCTACCTCATTTCTGAGATTTAAGGGGTGCACAAAGAAGAATAAAAAGAACTTTTAAGTTCTGTGTCAAGACATCAAGTAGACTGTAGTAGTTTACTTTTCCTGACTTAGCCTTTTAAAAGCTGGGGGAATGCCAGACTAAACAGTATGACACACAGTACTTTTGCTATTTTAAAATTAATAAATTAATAGATAAATAATCCAACCCGGCACCACAAGTTTTGGTTCCGTCAGCGTCTCCCTCCCCCCACGACCTGACCCACACCCCCGCGAAGGCGCTCCTGCCCAGCTGCTCCTGGGACACTCCCCCCACCCCGCCGCGCTGACCGACCCTGGGTACGAGCCCACTGCGGGGCGGGAAACCACCTTCCCTCGTGCCGCGGCGGGGGCGCGGGACGAGCTCCCCCCGCCGTGCAAGCCAGCCCCCTTGCACCTGGGGCGGCCAAGGGGCGTCAGCCTGCCAGCAGCAAGGCCCGGCTCGCAAGGCCGCGGTGAGCCGCCGCAGCTCTGCTGCCCGCCTCGGCCCTCGCTGAGGGACAGAAACTGGGGATTGGGAAGCGGGGGGCACCCGGCACTCCGCTCTCTGCCACAGGCCGCGCTGTAGCTCCTACCGGCCGGCCACGTCCTCAGGAAGCCATCTAGGGCACGCCGGAGGTCCTCCAGGCACCGGCCTGGCCCTCTTCTGGCCTGCCCGGCGCGGAAAGCGAAAGCGAAGGCGGGGAGGCTGTCCTCGGTGGCGGCCCAGCAGCCGCCGCAGCCCGGCCTGCCAGCGCGGCTCCGGGGCAGGCGTTGCCCTCGCCTTCCCTCCATCGCTCCGCGCCCCGCTCCTCCCGCCGCCCCTGGCCACATGCAGAATGCTCCCTGTACGCGGCCCCTCACCATGGGGTGGCTGTGGCCGAAACGAGGACCGCGGCCCCGGGACGCTGGGCGTGAGCCGACGCGCAGGACTCCCCCTCGGCGAGAAGCGGCCCAGCCCCCGCCCGCCACACACACACCCCCAGCTTCGCCGCGCTCCGGGCGATTTCCCTCATGTTTACTTTCCTCCGTAACTCGTGTTGTGGAGCGGCAGGTCGCGGGACGGGAAGCGGCCGGGGCGGAGAAGGAGGAGGAGACGGAGCTGCTGCGTCCAGGGATGGAGTACCAGGCGTCTGGGATAAGGGCTCATCGGGAGAGAAAAGTTACATTTCTTCTTCTGAAAGGCAGCCAAAGGTTCCTGTCAGCGTCTGCATTAAAAGAAGCGGGGCCAGCAGATCGAGAGAGGTGATTCTCCAGCTTTACTCTGCTCTGGTGAGACCTCACCTGGGGTACTGCATCCTGGTCTGGAGCCCTCAATACAGGAAGGACATGAACCTGAGGGAACGGGTCCAGAGGAGGGCCACAAAAATGATCAGGGGGTTGGAGCACCTCTGCTGTAAGAACAGGGTAAGTGAGTTGGGGTTGTTCACCCTGGAGAGGTTAAAAGCTCTGGAGAGAACTTTAGTACTTAAAGGGGGGCTATAAAAAGATGGGGACAACCTTATTAGCAGGGCCTTTTGCCACAGGCCAAGAAGTGATGGTTCTAAACAAAAGAGGGAAGATTTACGCTAGATAGAAGGAAGAAATGTTTTACCCCGAGAGTGGTGAAACTCTGGAACAGATTACCCACAGCAGTGTTAGAAGCCCCATGCCTGGCACATTCCAAATCAGGTTGAACAGGACTGTGAGCAGCCTGATCTAGTTGAAGATGTCCCTGTTTACTGCAGGGGAGTTGACTAGATGACCTTTAAAAAAACACAACCCAAAACGATTCTATGACCCTGGAGATACAGAGCATCAATTTGTGGGGGCACAAATGCCAGCCAGGCAATGCCAGTAAGGCTCCTTTCTCCCTTTGCTAGCCTTCACTGTGTCTAACAGCAGCCAGAAAATAAGTATGTAGGAAATATTTTGTGTTATGAAAAGAAGCGTAAACAATTTGTGTCTGACACCGTGGTTGGATACTCTCCCAACACCCCAGTCTTTGGCTAGCAGAGCACCTGCTTCTGGCCAGCATGCCAGCAGCTGTAGAACAGGTAGGGCAAAACTTCCGAGAGAAGCCTGACAGCACTTCTGATCCTTTTATCACCCCTATCTGGCTACCTGGCAATACCTGCAGTGCAACTATGTTACACCACTGTTCGAACATTTTTAACTGAACGGCATTAATAGAACAGACTTAGAATTTCCAAAGATGAATATGAGTTGATTTTGATGTTCTGAACAACATATATGTTATTTCTTCATCTGACTGTCATTCTCTGTCCTTTTTGGCAATCTAATTTGGAGAAAGGTGTTTCAGTCTTTTAAGTTTTGTGGCAATTGATATGTCCTTGAGGAAATAAACCTAATTTTGTTTCTTCAGCAAAGGAACAGCAAGCAAACAACTCAGACGTATTATTGTTAGCAATAATCAGTATGTATATATCAGCCATCCACTTTGCATGTACATAGTTCCAGATTGCTAGATGGGATTTTTGTAGGGCAAATGGAGAATAAATTGTAGTATTGGTAATTAAGTTTTTTTAAGGGCTAAAAGATCCAAATCCAAAGGATTCAGTGTCTTCATTAGTTCTGTTGCTCATAATGCCAGCTGCTGGAATGACAATGGAGTGCTGGGGGAGTTCCAGAGTACTAAAAAAAGGCTTACCCTGAACATGTATTTTAAAAAGAGTAATAACACAAGTTGGCCTTGTATAGCCAGTTTAACAGGGTTATAGGGCAGAATCATACAAGTGCTGACCTGGTATACAGTCGTTAAATGCCAATAAAATAGCAGTCAACACAATTTTATGAAAATAATTTAACACATTTGAATTTGTTTGGCTGATAAAGGAAATGACATAACAGCTTCCAGCTGAGGTGTGTTATTCTCATAAATACGATGTAGAACACAGATTCTGCATAGTTCATAATAACTGATTCAGCTGACAGTTCTCAAGAGAAGTAATTGTAAGTGAAGATTTGTCATAAGATTTTCTTTTTGGGTGGTGTCTTGGCCTGGTGCTATGAGGAATGACCTAGACAGAAATACTAACTTACTACTTTGCTGTTGTAAATAAAGATAAGGGAGGGTCACTGAAATAAACTCCTTTGAATTGCTTTATAAGATCTCCTAACTTGTAACAATGCTTCTCTGAAGACAGTGAAATTGAAGGTAGCACATTCAAGATAAAGTTTCCAATTCACACCTGGAATCTGAGTGAATATGACTGGAATGAGGCAATGCTGAAGAGGATATGGAATTATAGTACATAATCAGCTGAACATGAGCTCCCAGAACAAATCTTTTGCTAACTAATACTCTGAAGCAAAACCAGAGGACAATCAAATACAACTGGAATGGATGTTGCCACTGTTAATAGAACTGATGAAAATGTTATTCAAATAATGCATTTGGTTTGAGCACTTACATTTCAAAGGGATGTTAGATAGTGGAAAGAGACCAGAAGAAAGTTGTGGGAAGTGTGGAAAATGTGCATTAATGTGAAATATTTTAAAAGCACAATCCAATGCACGTGAAGAGGTACCTCTGTCATAAGTCTACTAGTACTTGTCTGGGTTTAGAGATGCTTGACTTTCAGAAAATGGTAAAATGTGTGAAAGCAAAATTAAAAGAAACTAGGAATATGGCATATCTTAATTTGCTCTAGGATTAAATTGTATGTGAATCTGTTTTGAAAGAATACAGAATTGTCAGTTAAAAAATGGTATTTTTTCAAAGATGTAGTAGCTCAAGCATGCACAGCTGCATTTTTGATGGATGTTGGCAGAGGTTCAGTGTGGTCTGATAGAGAGGTATCTCAATATGAGATATAATTGAGAATTAATCTCAGTTTTCCCTTACCTTAGACTCCATGACTCCAGGAGAGGTTCGAGAATCTACATATGTAGCAGCAAAAGAAGGAATAGAATTCCAAAGACATTTCTAAAAGAAAGATTTTTTTTTTTTTGGTGAGTTTTAACAGGCAACATTTGAAGAGCTCCTGGTACATTCTGTGGTGAACACAACATTCATACCTAACTGTCCAGTTCTACTACCATTGCTACTGTGATCTCCTGAACAACTCAGCAGTGATTTCAGAGAAATCCCAATTTCCTCAAGTAAAAGAAGAGAACGTAAAATGCTGTCACTCTTGTAAAGATCATCAAAGGAGCAAGAGTTCCATCTTCAGGTCTGGGAAAATACTACCTCTGATGGCAAAAGATAACTCAGGAAAAAAGTATTGAATGTGTAGATGGAGTTGAACTTCCTGAATTACACAGCAAGTGTAATTACACAGACTCAGGCTTGTATAGCATGTCCATGATCAATTTTGAGTGGTGTATTATAGATCTGATGACTACGTATATTCCTACACAATTATCAGAGAAACTTCTATATTATTTATTGGTGTATCACCAATAAATAATGTAGAAGAAAATCACAGAAAGTCCTAGAAAGGCAGAGAAATGTTGTACATCTGACTAAGGAAGAGCTCACCAGAGTTTCACTTTCCATATGAGATCATTCGTAGTTTTCAGATACACAGATTCAGAACCTGCATCCAGATGTGCAATTTATTGAGCACGCTCAGCATCATTCTCAGCAATCTTTCCTTATATGCAGACCCTCAGATAACTAATACTGGGAACAGTATTTCAGTGAATGTTGCTTGATAAACACAGAACTTCTCAGATACTTACATTATGTTCCTAAAAATATATCTTTTTCCAGTAGAGCATTTCAGAATTCTGTTGCTTTTTTTCCATGCATTATTATTACAGATACCCTGATTTCACTGTCAAAAGGCTTGTGCTGGCAAGAACCAATAATGAAGTTTCCATTGTGTCATGGAAAACAGCCATCACTGTATTACAGTGAACACTGCTTTCTCTCTCACAGTGTTTCAGGAGCACAAGGTTGTTCAAAATGATATTCCCTTCTAACATACAGCCCTGAAAAAAAATCAAACTCTCTCAGTTTGAGAGAAATGAGAGGTGTTTTGTGGAATATGTGGCACCATTTTTCTGAAACTATCTTCCTGATGTAAGGAAAATGCTGCCTGTTGGTTTGGGGAGAAGCTCTTTGCTACTGTTGATGAAAGAGGTGTTGCGGTTTTTTTAATGGTTGCTGAAGTTCTGATCCAATTCCCTTTTAGTGTAATTTACTGCAAAACCAGCTCATATTAGGTTGAGGATCACTTGTATACTAATGTAGAAAGTAGATCTCTCAAGTGGTAATGAAACAGAAGAGGTTTATTCTACACTAACATTCACAGTAGCAGTAACGCTGAGTAGAGCATAAATGTAGGAGAGAAAGCAATAGGGCAAAGCAGATTTTATTTTGAGTGGAACACTTCCTCACTACTTGTACAGTTTGTATCTTTTTTTTTTTTTTCACCTTGATGCAGGAGTGGTTTACTGTAGCTGCTGTCAATCTTCCCCTGCAACGGTGGCACAGAAAGGCATGTACAGAGAGGGTGGTAGGTACAGAAACCACCTGCAACACCTGGTCTGCAGTAGGATTTCCCTGCTGAGATGACAAGCATCACTAGCTGGAGGGAGCTCCTGCTGCTGGCATTCAGGGAATGTGCATCTGCAACACTTTGCTTGGGGAGTTTTAGCTGTCCACTGCTGGCCTAACCAAAGGAGATAAAATATTAAAACAAGTGTTGCTGGAGTTGTAATTTGGGAACTTCCCCATGACTGAAATTTCATCAAGATCCATGGGTTTTTCCTCAACATCTTTTTTGCTTCCACTGAGGCTAAAGAGGATTTATTCCACTCAGAACTTATGATCAGTTTTCAGTATGTCATGTAGCAACGGCATATCAGATACTCTCAGTTTCATTTTCAAGATCACCTAAGCACGTTTCCTTTACTTCAGAAGAATGTTGAGCTAACTCAAAAAGCTTTTAGTGGGACTGGCTTTGGTGCACGTTTGTCTTTTGTTGTTCAGCCAAATTACACTGGCATCCCTAAAGCTAAATTTCTAGAAGTTACTCTAACTAAAAGCGTTTCCATACAAGACAGTTTTACCAACCAAAGGAAGCTGGTCCATTTTCTTGTTTCTATACAAGGCATTAGAAATCCTGTATCAAATCTTAGTGCCACTCAAGTCAGTGGTAAAGTTTCCATTAATTTAAATTAAATTCTCTTAGTTTTACATTTCATTCTTTTCCAGGTTCCAATGCTTCCTGAAACAAGAAAACACAAACAGTATTCAGAGGGAAAAAAAGAAAATCACAAATCAAGCGAACATTCATTTATCCAGTTTGTCCACCATAATAACATTAGACATTCCTTTTGTAAAGCTATTCAGCCTTGAAAGAGCTGGCTTTGCCTTCTCCTCCCTTATGGGATAACCAGAAAGACATCATTTAGCTCTGCTGAAAAACTTGCTTGTGCTGAAAGGTGGGGCAAACAGACATGATAATCAGTAGCCTGGTTTGTTTGTTTTTCTGGAGATAAAGTTTAGCAGACTGCTTCTGGTTTAAAATCCATATCAGACTCACAAGGCATGCATCAAATTGACCAGGGGTTTACCTATCTGTGTAAGGGCTTATTGATCACACTGCTGGTTCAAAGGCCTTGTATGCCATCTAGCTCTGGATTGTCTCCCAAGTAGTCACAAGTGCATGGTGAGGTAAAAGCAAGAATCAGGCTAGGTCCTCCTCAATGGTCTCCCAGCTTTCACTTTTTTTTTGCATTGAGAGTTTCCTGAACGAGATGTGATTTATTTCCTCAGCAACCTCTGGATCTCTCCTTCAAATGTTCATCCAGTCTCCCTTAGAAAATACATAAAGCTCTTTCAGACACAAAGTCCTTTGGCAAGGATTTTTACAGGTTTGCTGCTGTCTGCATAAAGAGGCAAGCTGTTGGTTTCTGTCCAGCCTTACCATGGTACTCATTACTCCACAGACCTCATTTTTGCTCTACATTGTCTTTTTTTCAGGCTCAAATGTACTTGTGGACAATCTACTCCATAACTTTGATTCTCCTCATTATTTTTCTCTGGGTCTTTTCCATTTCCTTTTTTTTTTTCCATGTGAGTAGACCACAGTATTCATATTTTGTGGGAAAAATACGGATTTGTACCAAGTTATATTGTATTTTCTGGATTGTTGTCTATTACTTTGCTAACAATTCCTAGCATTTGATGTGTCCCCCTCTCTTTTTTTTTTAAACTATATCTAAGAATTTTTCTTGCAAGTCTCCATTATCACCCTAAAGTCTTGCTTTGAGTGGTAATGTCCCACGTAATGGTTAACTGCTTACCTTAGGAACTGAAAAGTATTGAAGGCCACTTAACAAATAAGGAAATTGTACAAAGGAATATTTTCACTCACAAGAAACTGATTCTTGCTAGGAGAAGCCAGGGTGAGTGAAAGTGGAGGAATAACTGCATCTAGGTCAAGAAACTGTCATTTCTAATATGTGGCAAGCAGTATGCAATTTTAAATATAACGGAAACATCTTAGTAAACCATAAAATATACTTGCTCAAATCAGAACCTTCTTTGGTTTTGTGCTGCTTTGCTTCTTTCCATCTTACAATTTCTTTGTATTTAGGGAACCCCTCATGACCTGGATCTTTACAGTGATGCTGGATGGTGTTATCTTGAAAAGTTTAAGTTGCTTCTGGCAGAAGTCAGACCCTTTTCTATGAAAGACACAAAATGACAAGGTAGCCACTTAAAACTGACTCTTAACTGTCTTCTGCTTCCTGCTAGGTCATAGATATATCTAAGTCATAAGAGAGAAATGATGGTATAAGACAAATGGCTTAGGTTCACATTTCAAAGTTGTTTCTTTCCTGCTTGAGGGTTTTACTGCAGAGGTGCTCATCAGCACTTCTTGAAAAAGAAATTTGATGGTCTAGTGTCGGAGATGCCAAGCTGAAGAATGTCAGCTCTGTTGTCACGTCAGGTGGACCTTTTCACTACCTCACAAAAAGTGTCATGTATACACTAAAACTGTGAAGTGCTCAAGTTCTCTAACAGTGAAGTAGAGATACTGCATAAACAATACACATGATCCAAAGAGGCATAGGAATTGTTAGAGTAGGAATTGTTTTTATAGATAATGAGTAGGAATTGTTTTTATAAATAATGAGTAGGAATTGGTTTTATAAATAATGAGTAGGAATTGTTTTTATAAATAATGAGTAGGAATTGGTTTTATAAATAATGTTTTAATCTTATTCTGCTTAGTTTTTAGTATGGCAGTAACACTATGAAGCCCTAAAGTTTAGTCATGTAGGGATAAGTCTACTCTGTAGTTTTTGTCTCAGAGAAAGAAAGCTTCTAATCTTAGTTTAAAAGGTAATTGCAAGTTTGATTTTCCTGATGAGTACTTTGGAGTACATGTTCAGGTAGCTACATGGAGAACTAGTTGTGCAAGTCTACTACAAGCTAATGCAGTAGTGCATGAGTACTGGTTCTCTGTGCATTGTACTGAATATTTGCATCTTTGTTTACTCTTTAGATGAGCCATTAAAATACTGGTTTCTCACTGTTACAATCATCTGTAATATCAAAATAATGTGGAAAAGACAATTTTTAGTTTAGTTTAGATGTTTTATGTTATTTAAAAGATAGCATTATTATAATTTGAATTAAACCTTGAATTGTGACTAAAATGGCTTCATTTCTTACCTTGGAAGTAGTAGATTGGATTAATGTTCTGTGGGCACTACAATTGCAGATTATCTTTGTGTGTACAAATGCTCTGGGAGTCAGAGAACCTTAAGAGTTCAGCTTAATGTCTGGGTGGTACAGAGAGTGAGTTATTTTAGCAGGTTTAGATGTAGAGGCAAATATTGTCTGCAGGATGGATTTCACAGAATCACAGAATTATCAGGGTTGGAAGGGACCTCAAGGATCATCTAATTCAAACCCCCTGCCATGGGCAGAGACACTTTCCACTAGATCAGGTTGCCCAGAGCCACATCCAGCCTGGCCTTAAGAAAGCCCAGGAATGTGGCTTCCACCACCTCCCTGGCAACCTGTTCCAGTGTCTCACCACCCTCATGGTGAAGAACTTCTTCCTAACGTCTAAGCTAAATCTCCCCTCCTCTAGCTTGGATCCATTCCCTCTAGTCCTGTCACTACCTGACACCCTAAAAAGTCCCTCACCAGCTTTCATGTAGGCCCCCTTCAGATACTGAAAGGCCAAAATAAGGTCTCCTCAATCCTTTATGAACAGTTCTCTTATGTATCAGCTGCAGACAAGTAAAACACTGGGTGAAAAATCCCCTTTAATTGGTATGTGACTGTGTGTGGTTGCCCTTGCACATGGATAGCATTGTTTGACTAACATATCTGGGCCTCATTTTCAGTCTGCCTGACTGCTTCACACTGAGGCTCATCTCTGAGCTGGACAGCAATCCCAAAGTGAATAGGAAGGTGATGAGTACAAAACAGCTCTTATAAGCCTGAGGCCTCAAAAGAAACCAAGACAATATTGCTATGGATCTAAGCACAAAGCCTGCTATTTAGCTTTCTTTCACAAGTAGTTACTTAGGTCTCTTAGTTGTTCCTCTAAAGTGTAATTTTTACTGTAGTTGTGGTTATTTTAGGGATTTATTATGAGTTTTACTGCTCCACTGCTATACTTATTACTGGCTTGTCCAGTCTCTTGCTAGAGACCAGAGCTGTGGCTCGATAGGAATAGTTGTCATCATTTTACGAAGCTATAGACCAAAATTTTTGAGGGAGAGGGAATGCAACACCACTGTTCACCACTGTTATTCTTGATTTCTCATGTGAAAAGTTATCAGCTTTCCTTCACTACTCCTCTTCACTCTTCAGCATCAGGCCTGGGGAATCTGCCTGTACTTTTAAGAGTTAAGACCAGGACAAATTTGATGTTGTGTAGCTAGATATGGGGGCTAACAAGAAGCAGGGCAGAAGTGATGCAGTGTCTGGATGAGAGCAGAATACACCTGAACAACGAGGAGACTCAGGAGTGAGTCTAGATTCCATTTGTTTGTCTGGGAAGTCTAGCACAGACATGTGGGATGAGAATCGTTCAAAAAGCAAGACAAGAGTGAACATTAGCATTTACACTGGTGTGGTTTTAATATAATGCTGTGTGGGTTAAACTTCTGGGTTTGGGAGTGTGTCTCAGGAGTTTTTCCCTCCTGAGGATGAGTCCCAGCACCTGAGTGAATCAGATGAAACCTTGCCTGGACTTTAAAAGTGCTATGTGCTTCTCAGGATTGTTTCAGAGCTAAAGAAATTTCCTAAAGAAATTTCCTGGGACCAGTTGAACCTCAGTCTTACTGTTCAGGTTAATGAACTCACGTGCTCTGCATACCTTTGTCACTTCAGGAACATCTTCAAAGTATATTTCAGGAGGACAAGTTAGTCCTTCCTGAGCTCACTGCAGCCCTATGCCCTCTATGATTTCCCTTCTAGCTGATAGTAATGCAAATAGTGAGCACAAAGAGCTGTCCAACCAGTTGACACTGTTCATGCAACACCCATTTCCAGGAGCATAACTTCTGTACCAATGGAGAATCTAAGGGAAAAGGCTGCATGGAGGTGCAAGTGCAAGAGCAACAAAGTGTTTTGTGCTTCCTGTGGAAGTACATTGCCTTTACAGGTAGTTCTGCAAAGGGGGAGTATAAGTGGGATCATAGTTTGGCTCTGTATCCTTTGGATAAGGAAGGAGGCTTTCATGGAGGGGTAGGGTGAGCTTGCTGATGAGAATGCTGGTAACTGCCATCTTCCAGACCACACCCCACATATGTTTCCTCTTATTAAAAGCCTTTGCATTGCCACTTTCAGAGTATTCTGCCCTTCTCTGTCCTTCTTATTCCTTCCTCAACTCTGTTCCCTTATGTATGACTTACCTCAAAATCTCTGTCTTTTCCATTGTTCAGATTCCCTGGGTCTATACTGCACTCCAACAGACCTACAAGCCCTGAAGCAGTGCTAAAATCACCTATAATAATACATAGCAATGGTATCAGTACTCTAAGGAGAGGAAAAGATGTCAAAGATCCACTTTTCACTGCCACCCTTAGCTGAAACAAAGGACTATCAGACAACACTGATGATCACCATACCAATGTAACATGCAAGTCATCAAAGCTCTTCACTTAAGAAAAATGTTGACATGTTTTGCATGGCATCCAGAAATGTGTTGCACATCTGAAGCTGCCATTCCTTTTTTTTTCCAGTCAGTGCCCTGGATCTGTCCATGAATTGCATGACAATGGCACTTTTTGTTCCCTTTGTATGATCAGTTTCAGGGGGAGGTATGTTCTTGTCTCTTCCACAAACCTGCTCTGTACCTTCTGGTTGCATTCAAAACCCAGATCTATTCAGGACACCTTAGGTTCTCAGCCTGTTACCTCATCAGACTCTTTTTTTAGAAGATAAGACTGGCAGTAGGTTTTGAGTCTTGCTGTTTGAGTTTTTTTGCTTCACAGAGTGCAGTCAGTCTTCAACAGTTCTGTTCTATATACCCAGCTGCTATTGAGGCAACTTCCAAAGGCTGAGGTATAGACTCTGTGCTGCAACAAGTAGTAACTACTATTTCAGAAGAAAATTGCAGGAAAAGCTAAAACTTTATTGTTAAATGTTAGATTTCCCTTAGATTTACATAATTATAGGAAAGTATTTTTATTTTAACCCTTATAATTTTGGACATTATAAAACAAGTTGGAAGCAATAGAATGTCAAGATCTATCAAGCTGTTTGTATTTTTACCAATTTATTGTATCATTTCATTAACAAAAGGCATGAAGAATGCAGAAGGTATGGTTTTAAACTCATACTTTATTAATGTACATTTCACAGATAATGCACACATTTTATCAAAGTGGAAATTTTGCCATCGATTATCAGTGTTACCAGTGTTTGACTTGTTTAAGATAAAGCAATGTCCTATTTTAGTGTTGACATAGACAAGCAAAATGTCTTAGCATAGTTGCAAGGCATAGAGTTGTGCTTCAGAGCTGAAGTTTGGTTTTTTTGCTTGCTATACATAGTAGCCAGTACCATAGTTTTGGTAGTATTTCTTCTCTAGATCAATATCCAGTCCTGCAGCAGCCTTTCAACAGACGTTTTCTGCAATGGCAGAGTGTTATTTGTCACTAAGTGCATGTGGATACAAACCAAATCATCGAATCAGGACTCTAAAATGCAAGAGAGAGAAAATGTAATCACTCTGTATTAGATAATTAATACTGTGACTTTTACAAAATGTGGAAATAGTAATTCTTGGGAGATGGGTTGGATATTCATGGACACAAGCAGGTATTTGCTATGATGTGTTACAGGTAGTGCCAAACTGAAAAGCTTCATAGTTTTTCACTGCCTGCTACTTCATTTAACCATTTGCGTTGAGAAGTGACAGTAAAGGCACATAGATCAAGGCTGATGTGATAATGTGCATATGTGTACTGCACACCATTTATGAACACACCGGAGGTTGTCCACCATCTCCTCTTACACCCCTGAGAGGAGATGGAAGCAGAGTGTGAATATAAAGAGCAGTGGGATTCAATCAATTTCCTGCCAATGTGCAAACCTCTGTATTGACAGTATTTAGCAAAGGACAGTATGTTGTTCAAGATCCACATTTGACAGCGATGGCTGATGAACTCTCATCAGTAGTGTGCTGGGTTTTGTATATCTCATATGTTTTTTTCATAATAGGCATTATTGCTGTGATCTGTGACCTATCTCCATCTTAGCTACACTGAAAGATAGCAGAGACTAGGCAGTTTGAAACACTGATGAAAGGGTGGCTTGTGTGCATAGAGAGAAGGGGAATTTTGTCACCTAATACTGAAATCATCCTGATGTGCCTTGTGTGTAGAAACTTTACCACGAACTTCCGGACTGCAGGCCTAAATAGCACAACCCAAGTGTTCAGCTTAGAGGGGAAGTTTTGATGGCAAACTGACTGTGCAAAGTGAGGGAGAAGTATAGAGCCACAATATGATCAGCCAGACAAAAGCAGGAGGCTGAGGGCAATGGGAGGAACAGGTGACCCTGGTGCAGGAGAATGGATGAAGGCAGGTTTCCTGACGAGTGGGGTCTTGAGGCTGGGCTGCCCAAATGTTGGCAGAAGAGCAGGGCTCACCTTCAGCCTTTACTTTTGGTGGAAGTATTGACAGGGCTTTCACCTTTTTCTGGTTGTCTTGAAACTTGGCTAAGATTTTATTCTTTTTAAAACCTCTACTTTTCCATTGTACTGGGTTGAAATCACCCAGTGGGTTCAAGAGTTCTCAGTGGGGTCTGAGGGAAAGAATCAGAGCCTAACATAAGCTTCACTTGCCTAGAAAACTAGGCCAGAGAGGCTATTAAACAATGTTATAGGTGTTCATGGCTCAGGTGGCACAGGTAGAACAAATTGAAGAGGAAAAGGTTTTCTTTGGATTAAATAAGATGGAGTCCTGAAGTTCAAAAAAAGACACGTTTTCATGTAGTTAAGGGCTATGTCATAACACATACACAGGAAGAGGGGGAAAAAATGTTTCTTCAGGCACAGAAGATTCTTCCTTGCTCTTTTCTTTCCCAACTTCTAAATGGTTGGCTAGAACTCCATAACTTTTTAAACAATTTTGTGTGTGTGTGTGTGTGTGTGTGTGAAATACATGTATCTAGTACAGCAACTGTTCAAGTGTGAATTTGTTTTTAAATAGAATTGACTCCTTGTATTAGTATAGGCGCCTTGGAAGTGGAAACATTTCTATATTATCACCATCCATCTTTTGCGAAAGAAATGGATATTTTTACTTTGGCAATTCTTGTAGTAAGGTGGAGGCAGTTTTACAATAATCTGAATATATTTAAGGTGTGCATTTCATTTTTGTACCTGATGAATAACCGTGTGCCTGAGTGGGTGGATGGAAAATAAGAAGCTCTTGGATTAAATAGAGAAGGTGAAACCTGTTACATTTATGCACATATTGTATCTGCTAATATTCCAGTACATTTGATAAAGTCACTGTTAAATGCCATTTTTAATGCATGTGATGGCAATCAGTGTTCTTTGAAAACTGTCATTCCAGAAGGGAACAAAAATTCCGTAAGCTTCAGAAACCGATGCAAGTGTTTCATCAAATTAAACCAGAAATCACATTATTTTCCAGTCCCATTTCTCCTATGGTCCCTGTGTGCTATAGAGAGAAATGAAACAGAAGTTGGCAGAGACTGAAAGGAACACAGGCAGAGCGAGTGCTCACTAACAGGGCAACACACAATTCCTTCTGCACTGCGTGGAGTCTGACACCTTTGGTCTGCAGCCACCCCATGTGGCTACCAGAGACAAGCTACCAAATGTTTTGCTCGTACACATTTGGTAATTAATAGTAAAACTATGACTAGGAACACTGAGGAAAATTAAGAATCATATAATCAAGAGTACTGTGGGAACGGTTTAACGGCCTACATCAGAGAGCCCAAGGCACAAAGCATAAGGAGACCTGCAGAGATGACTGAAGTTAAAGTGGGTGAAGCAAGAGTCTTCTGCCCTGTTTCTGTGCAAAAGGATGGCATGTTCCAGAGCATTTGACACTCCTGTTGGCCAGCATGCCTGGGAGGTCTCAGATAGAGGCAGGAAGCTCCATCAGGATCGTCATTGTCACCACAGGCAAGTACTGCATATATTGCATAGCTAAGCAGCAGCTGTAACTAAGCAGCGGATGGAGTTTGGGGAAGAAGATGCTCCACAGATATTAAAAAGAGAACTTTTGGGAGGAGTGCAGAGTTTTGTTTCTTTCCAGCAGTCACATTTTGTGACCTGGTGCAATAAAATTTTCTGTATTCTCTAACCCTTCCTTGGAAAAGATGGCAACAATGGCTCCTTTATCTGTAAGGAACAATACTTGTTGTTATATGTGGAGAAGGAAAACTAAGTATCCCTTGGGAATTACCTATGGTGGCTAGTGTGTAGTTATTTCCTGTAACACTTCCTCCCTACAGACAACAAAAAGGGATCCTTCATTTGTAAGGATATTTCATCTTGGTACAAGGGCAGGTTGGATGGGGCTTTGAGCAACCTGGTCTAGTGGAAGTACGTGGCAGAGGGACTGAGAGTAGGTGATCATTCAAGTACCTTCCAACCCAAACCATTCTATGATTCTACAGAGTTAGGAGAAAAAGGAACATCCCTTGGAAATCATGTACAATGATCAGTTTGGCATTGATGTAGTTGCTTTACATTTCTTTCTTGCTGGATAATTTTAATATACAATAAGGAACAATATACGTATGAACCGCTTGGGAAGAAGCCCTGTGATCTCAATGCTGATAATTTTTCCTGACCACATACTATGCCTTTTAGAGCAATTTCATGCAGCTTATGTTTCAGCTTCCACTGCATGTCTTAGAAATGGTGAAATCATTTACTTCAGCATTAATCGATTGCTGCATATCAGTATGGAAAACAGTGCACTGCAGCTCTCTCATCTTTTGTGCAAAACCCAGCAATTTTTTTAATGAGAAAAGAAAAAGAAAGTATGACAATAAATTCAAGAGGCTGTTCATTAAAATAGCCTCTAAAAGGAACATTTGCATTTTGTGAATAAATCTACATTCTGATAGAGCAAATCTTGACACATCTTGGGTGTCTTCATTCTTGGGGGATGGACTCGGTTATAAGGGTAAATGTACCACCTTGCATATGTTTGGTCTCAGTACCCACCTTTCAACACATGACTGCAACTTAAATTCTGTTCTCAATGTTTTGTATTTCTGGAATGAACAAATCCTGGGAAGGGGACGGAGCAGAGGGAAAACACCTGTGATATCTCTTGGCTTTCAGGTCTCATGTGAGCAACTAATTACAAAGCAGCCTTAATAAAGAATGCAGATACCCACATGTAGTCTTCCTGACCAAAATAAACGTTCTTCAGAATACACATACAGTTTTAAAATTCAAAAATAATTTCAGCATAACAAAATATTATTTTCAAATGCACTGCCCTAGGAAAGTGAAAGGGGCCAACAGCTCTGCTGAAGACTTTTCCATTTTGCTGTTGGTTTGAAATAGTTACCTTGTCCACAGCAAGTGGGGGTCTGTTGCCCAAGATCAGCACTCTCATTATCTATGCAAAATAACTAAATCCTAGTCTCAGAGGGAACTAGCAATTTTTAAGCAGAGCTAGATTTAGCGTTTTCAAGTCTTCAGATCATTCCCCTTTTTTCTGACAGAGCCATAGTCATGCTGTTGTACTGAGAGCATTGCTTCAGGTTTAGGGAGGGACTGGTAAACTTATGTTTGTAGATGAATCTCAACTGTTTTATTTCAGATTTTGAGAGGTAGAGGTGTGTGTCAGGAGAAAGGTCCTCAGAACATTAGTGCTTCCTCTGACTGGTACCCAGATGCTACCATTTTTGAAACCTGGTGATTAGATTATTTATAAAATTTCAAAGTTGCCTATAAAAAAAAAAAAAGAAGAGAGAGAGAAAGTTGATTTTAAAATGACACACCTCCAAAACTGATGGTGTTTAGGATGACTATCACCAAAAAGGTAGCACTTGAAATAAATTGCAACTGTGATGCATATCAGGATAAACTTCACAATTTTCCCAGATACCATGAAAAGTCTGGAAAAAGATATGGGTGCCTGGAACACTGCTTAGGCATCTATTTGCCATATGTTTTCTGTAAGGAAATGAAATAAAATGTTATAAAATCTCTAAGAGGTAAAATGTAGGAGGTACCAAACTGAAAATAGCAAGGCTTGCATAGAGCCTGGTCAGATGAGTCTTCATGGGCTTAAAATGGAGTATAATCAATGCAGTTCCTACCAAGTGCTTCTGATGCACAGTGATACTGGTCTTCACAGAAGCCATACCTGATCCACCAGTCCCAGAATATGGAGGAAGACTAGACTGACCAGCAGAAGACTAGATTGACTTCTTGTGACCAGCAGGTTGAGGGAAGTGATTGTCCCCCTCTGCTCTGTTATGACCCCACCTGGAGTATTGTGTTCAGCTTTGGGGACCCCAGCATATGAAAGACATGGAGGTGTTGAGCAAGTCCAGAGGAGGGCCACAAAGAGGATCAGAGGGCTGGAGCACCTCTTCTGTTAAGACAGGCTGAGAGAGTTGGGGTTCCACCTGGAGAAGGCTTCTGGGGCACCTTATGACGTCCTTCCAGCACTTAACGGAGGCTTACAAGAAAGCTGGAGAGGGACTTTTAACAAGGGTGTGTAGCGATAGAACAAGGGGTAATGGCTTCAAACTGTAAGAAGTTAAATTTAGATCAGATTCACTATGAGGGTGGTGAGGCACTGGAATGGGTTGCCCAAGAGTGCTTGTGGATGCCCTATCCCTGCAAATGTTCAAGGGCAGGTTGAATGGGACTTTGAGCAACCAGATCTAGTTGAAGGTGTCCTCTCCCATGACATGGGGATTGGAACTAGATGAATTTTAAGGTCCCTTCCAACCCGAACCATTCTGTGGTTCAGTGATTGTTCACAGGCACATACAAGATAGACTGGATGAAACAATAATTTAAAAGTTACATGTGTATGAGATGCTGGTGTCAGATGTGGAGCATGTCCGAATGCTGGGTGCAGACTATTATGAAATAACTCTAGGAGACAAAAATGGCAGAGTGTGCTTACTGGTGCAGACCACTGTCAATGAAATTAAGAGAAAAGCTACTTGCTCAGCCAGATGGGGAATCACAGAAAAGACAAAGCAGCAAAGGGAGAATTTGCTGAAGTTGTTTGTATGGAAATGATGGGAACAAGAGAAAACTTGGAGCAACAAGTGAGAGATTGCAGAAATCAGAATGCAAATATGTACAGTAAGCTGCATAACTGTATTTAAAATCCCATTAAACCTACTAAGGACTAATATGTATGAGTACTCCTTCAGAAAATGAACCATCCATAATATTTTATTATTATTATTGTGACTAGTGCTTTTATTGTTCAGCTCTAGATTTTGAGCTGCTGAAACTGGAATAGCACTGCCAAAACTTGGTTGGGCCAGTGATGCAGTATTGGCATGAGTGTTACTAAGGCTGGATGAATCATTCATTGTAAATGGATTATAGGATTATTTTGGCATTTTTGTTGTACTCAAGTCATTTGTGAACTGATCTTGCTTCCTCATGATAGACTGATTTTCAAAGTGCTCACCTGAAGATTTAGAAGGAAAATATTGCCTATGCCTGTGAGTTGTTAAGTTTGACTGCTTGCTGCTGATGGCATATAGTTGGTCACTTCAATTGTATTGCAGTTTTTATGCTCCATCTTTAAATATTGGAGTTTAGCTACCGAAATGGAGCATGATTACAAATGATTAGTGAGTAGAACATACTCATAATTATGCATGAATAGACATGTTTGTATCTGAGAATTCACTTGAACACAGACATTCCCAAACACATTTGTGCCAATAAAAATCAGGTAAGGAATACAAAAGAGCATGAAGTTGGCAATGGAAGATACGTTCAAAATTTGAATACAATTTCATGAACTTTTTTTCCCCACTGTGTATCATCTTCTAAATATTGGCTTGTCATCAATGCATTTAGGAGCTCAGGAGTGCCCTTCCTAGATCAGCCTTGCATTTGAAGGTTGATGTACAAAGTTGTCAGGAAATTATAGCTCCCTCTCATTCAGAGACAGAAAATAAACTGTCAGGCAGCTCGGGCTGACCTTGTGCACAAAGTCCTGAAAGCTTATCCCTAAACTGAGCCATACAGCTTCAGGCACACTGTAACATTCAGACTGCCAGGCAATGTCATTAGGTTCCACCAAGGCTTGCATTCCCTGCCATTGCTGGGAAGTAATTAGCTATGCTAGTTTCAGCCTAGTATATGGTGATCCATATGTGCTTCTCTATGTCTCCGAAGTGAGTTTTCAGTATTGTGAGATTGTATTTCTTACTCCTCAATACATGTCTTTATATCTCTGTACATTTTTTTAATGTGCTCTTTTAGTCAGGCATTTCACATCACTCTTTACATATGACCTGTTCTTGCTTACCATCCCACTTGTTTTTGTATCCTGTGCAAATTTAATCAATGGAAACTGTAGCAATGACAAAATCATTCACTAATAGACTGATAGGAACCAATTCCCAAGTTTGATCTTTTTTAGTTCCATATAATACTAGTGTTCAAAATCCATGCTCAGATAAATTGAAGGCAGTAGCCTATGAATATATTGTATGAACACATTATTATCCAGAGCAATAGCTGTGACAAACAAACAAAAACAAAACAACAAAAAAATTCAAAGAAGGTAAAATAAAGAAAGTTTGTTTTACCAGACCTGCATTCCATGAAATTGTTTTGATTATTATTAATTGTACCTTAAGCGTTCAAGTTTATGTGGGTTGGCTTCTAAATGAAACCTCTCATTATGTGTCCAGGTTCAGCACCTGACTAACAGATCTGTGTTTTACTGGATCATCCCTCTCTCTTAGTTAATATTTGGAATACATTGGCAATTTAAAGACCTTTGAGATTTTCCTGGTTTCTGTGCTGCTTGTTTCCCTCTAGGCTGTTTGACTTGTACATGTGTAATTGAAGCTGACTCTGCATCATGTTTTTCTTCATTCAGGATGCCAGGTTTTCTGTTCTATCTATAACATATTATTGGGCAGCTTTATTCTCCTATTACTTCTGAAATCAGAGGAGAAATAGTGATGAACACATTATTTCTTTCTGAGCCTTTGTTCAAAATTATAATTTCTGTTTCTAGCAATGGACCAATATTTGGTGCAGAAATTTTTTACTCTGATGTGTTTTTCAGATGTCCCTTCTAACTGCATTGCCTGTTGATCTTTTCTTATATAGCACTTTCCAGCAGTTTTTTTTTTTATTTTAAATTCACTGCAATTATCCTTTTTTTTGGCATTCTTTCTATTTTGATTGCTAACATTTGACTAACATTTCTGCATCTTCTATATTTCACAAATTTTTTCTTCCCCAGCAGGAATTCTTTTCTACTTGCAAATTTGTGGCACAATTTTTTGTTGTTTTTATTATACCCAATAGAATGTTCTTGAACAATTTCCAGTGCCTATTAATATTTCCCACATTAAACTGATGTTCCTAGCTTGTTAAAGCAACAGGATTTATTAAGACTGGACAAATTGTCCCTTTCTGTTTCTAACTGGTATCTCAGTCAACATGCATAATGTAAATGTGAGAGGGTCGTGATTAATGGTAGCCAGATATGGCAGTTCTTTACCATCTGAATGAGGTCCAGTAATTAATGTGTCTGCATTAGCTGCAAGATGCCCTGTGTTCAAAAATATATTGATTCCCCCCCCCCTAGAAATGCTACCAAAATGATGGGGCAGCCTTCATAACTGTGATCTCCAAAGTGGGGTGCAGTCACCTCAGGGATTCTGATCAATGAAAGTGCAGGAAAGAAATAGAGGGTGACTGACACCCCATCAGGCTGTGCAGCCATCCAATGAGGTCTGGACAGGCTGGCAAGCTGGGCGAAGGCAAATCTCATGAATTTCAATAAAGACAAGTGTAGGGTCCAGCATCTGGGGAGGAATAACAACATGCACCAGTACAGCTTAGGGGCTGCCCTGCTGGAAAGCAGCTCCACAGAGAAAGACCTCAGAGTGCTGGTGGACAGCAAGTTCTCTATGGGACAGCAATGTGCCCTTGTGGCCAAGAGAGTCAATGGTATTCTGGGATGCATCACGAAAAGTGTGTCCAGCAGGTTTAGGTAGTTTCTTCTCCCCATTTACTCTGCCCTGGTGAGACCACACTTTGAATACTGTATCCAGTTTTGGGCTCCCCAGTTCAAGAGAGAGAGGGATCTGCTGCAGAGAGTCCAACGGAGAGCCACGAGGATGATTAGGGCACTTGAGCATCTCCCCTATGAAAAGAGACTGAGAGACTTGGGGCTGTTTAGTCTTGAGAAGAAAAGATTGAGAGGGGATCTCATTAATATCCATCAATATCTGAGGGATGGGTGTCAAGTGGAGGGGGACAATATTTTTTCAGTGGCACGCAGTAGTAAGGCAAAGAACAATGGATACAAATTTGAACATAGATGGTTTCACCTCAACATGAGGAGAAACTTCTTTACAGTGAGTGTGACAGAGCACTGCCCAGGGAGGTTGTGGAGTCTCCTTCTCTGGCTGCTTCCAAAACCTGCCTGGATGCAGGGGGTTGGACTTCATTATTGCTGGAGGTCCCTTCCAACCTCTAACATTCAATTATTCTATGAATCTATAATCAGTACAAGCATAAAGTTTGTAAATAAATAAATAAATAAGCATATATTGAGGGTGCATGCTCAAAAATATTTTATTGGTAGGGGTGCCCAATCAGATTAGATGTGCAGACCACTCACTGCTCAATGAGATACCTAGCAGGTACAGTCTTAGCCTCCAGTGATCCTAAAGGCAAGATCACCCTCAACAGCCCATTTCTAGTTGGTCCTGGCCACTGTCAGGATGTTGGGGTAGATGGAGGCTTCGTTGTAACTAGCATATGAGTCCTTATATAGTCTTAATCCATAAAATTAAAAACTTCTGTGATTGTGAACTGTCTGCAGCTTTCTAACAATGTATCAGGTTTTATTTACACTTTTTTTCCTTCCTCTTCCATCCCTAGTGAATTCTGATTTTTAAATGGTGCAGTCATATGAATTGCTCTTCTAGTAGTAAATATTGGAAACAAAAGCTCTTATATGCCGTTTTTGCCTTTTTTTTACAACCTGCTTTGATCGTGATCACTACACAGTTACAGTAAATCATACTTTGCTTTATATTGTTATGCCATGCAGGTTTGTGAGATGGGTTTGGACTCCACTGACTAGATGGTGACAGCTTGTCACAGCAGGGGATGGCTGCAAGATGAGATTCAGAGCAGTAGTCTGCTTCCAAAATAATTCCCGTCATCTAGAAATTTCTAGATTTAAGACCAATATTGGACTAGTAACCACTGTTATTTTGGGGCATCTTGTTAGAAATGCTGCCCTTTGCAGCCTCACGTGTCTCTCTGTGTGCGGAACACACAGCAGGTTTTTTTTGAGAATTTACTTTTTAGAGGATCTTAACATGTCCTAACCATGTGAACCTGATGGGGTTTGCAGTCCTGGCTGAGTCTGATAGAAGTTGACATCTGTGGGCTTCTGTGAGGACTGTGGGAAGAATGTACTAAATATATCAGGTTAGAGTCTACACAAGCAATTTGTGAGGCTGAGAGTACTGTTTTGGAAAAGTATGCTGACTCATGGCATAAGAAAGGCGAGTTTGGGGTTTTTTTATAAAGCAGTACGCTGGTATGGTAGAATCTAGGTTATTTTCTTCACTTTTCCAAAGTTCCCATGTGACAGAGCAAATCTCTAAATGCCTCTGTCCATGTAAGTTCTATTCATACAGCAACTTTTTCCCTCTGTCTTACTTCATTAATTATAAATGTCTTTGGAGCAAGAGGTGTCTGAGGCTGTCTCAAATTGTGTATGTGAAGGCACTCCGGGTCCCTTATTTCAGCTGGGAGTTCTGCAGGCTACTCCCTCGCAAATAGTATATGGCAGTAAGATTCAAAATGAGTGGCCATGGCTCTTCTTGCTTCTATTTTGCATTTTGTTTTTGCAGCAGATCTAAAAACCAAGCCAAAGTATCCTGGCAGCAAATAGTAAAATAAGTGCATATTAATAGCACTGCAGATTGGTACAGAACCACAGGATGGTTTGGGCTGGGAAGGATCTTTAAAGATACAGTCAGGCTCCTGTGGAAAGGGACATCTTTCATTAGACCAGGTTTCTCAAAACCCCATTCAACCTGACCTTGAACTCTTCTGATGATGGGGCATCCACAGCTCCTCTGGGCCACCTGTCTCACCATCCCTCATGGTAAAGAGTTTCCAGCCTAAACCTACCCTCTTTCAGTTGAAAACCATTGCCCCGTGGCCTGTCACTATGGCAGTTAGTAAAAAGTCTCTCTCTGTTTTTCTTCTAAGCTCTCTTTAAATATTGAAAGGCTTCTGCAGGGTCTCCCTGGATCCTTCTCTTCTCTGGACTCAACAGCCCCAACTCTCAGCCTTTCTTCATAGGAGAGGTGTTCCAGCCCTCTCATCATTTTTGTGACCCTCCTCTGGACTCACTTCAACAGGGTCTATGTCTTATACCACAGACATCAGAGCTGAATGGAGTACTATAGGTGGGATTTCACAGCAGTAGGGACACTTGGTAGAACCAGGTTAGTTTAGTTTCTTGCTCTGTTTCTCCTCCCATCCACATGATCCCTGCCACTGGCCCAAGCAGTGGAAAGCATCACAGAAGGAAGAAACAGGCTATGAGATGACTGCTGCTGACAGAAATCCTGCCTTATGCCAGCTGGTTATGTCTGCAAAGCTACAGCCTGAACAGCAGCCCAGACCAAACCCAGACTTCTCTTTTACTTGAACAGTGAGAACAGCACCCTGTTGAAAAGCAGAAATTGCTGACACCAAACAGCATTTCCCACCATATTTATTAAATTTCCTGCCCCAGCATCAGGATTCTGCAGCCTTTTTATGTTACATTAACAACTCGTGGGAAGCTGTTTTGGAAGCACAGAGTAAATCAAGATTTACTACAAAGAATTTGTGTTTTCTACAAGAATTTAATTTAAGTTTGTGATGTCTATTTTTTTTAATTTCTCAGGTTCAGTCATTTGGTGGCTTATCTTGAAATATCTTTCACGGAAAGCTATCACTTACTTCTAAAGTGGGTGTAATTCTGTCTGTGTTATGTATCCTGATTCTTTATCCAAACGACTGAACTTGCTCAGTCGATGGAAATAAATTCCATTGTGCTTCTCTCAAGAGATCAAGAGCATTGGTACCTCTGTTAAATTTGAACCCAGAGCCCTCCAGCTCCAACATTGTATTTTCATGACTTAAATTTGTTCCCCAACTACTTAATTTCAAAGGGGTAGCAATCCACCAGGCTTTCCTTTAGAAATCAAATGAAAAGCAGATGTCTGTGCTGAGTATTGCACAGCTCTGTACAGCAGGCGGGAAACTTCATGTAATAAAATTACTCAGTGTGGAAATTCCTGACTGTGGCCCAGTTCACAAAGCTTATGAAGAGCCCTGCCATGAGTTTGGTTTTGCCTTTTGAAATTAAGGGTAGGGGGAACAAAGTTAAGTAAGGAAAATGAAGTCCCGAAGGCTGGAGGGCTCTGGGTTTGAATTTCATAAAAGCATCAAGACTAGGTTTTAAAACTGATCCTTGGAGTGAACTGCAGTGGGGGGTGTTGTCAAAAACTGGGCAAGCTGGTGCAGTTCAGTCTTTCCTCAAGAAAAAGGGAGGCAAAGTGTACACTTCTGAGGCAAAAGCCTTTTTCAGTAAAGGCTTTCTTTGGATATTAATGTTAGCTTGTCTCAGTGTCTGCTGGAATACGAAACTTTTTCCAATGGGTCACTTTTGACTTAAATGTCTAGTCTAAATCCTTTGTTTGCCTTTTTAAACAGATTATACTGTTCATTTCAATTCCAGCTATGGTACTTCTGCTCTGGTTTAAATTATAATCTCCTAAAAAAGGTTCACTAATATCCATCAAGATTAATTCTTAATTATTTCATACCTTATTAGACAATTTCTCATCATTTAAAGACTTTTTACGTCCCTGTAGAACAGGGAAAGAAGGTAGTGACCAGGCTCAGAGTTTATTCTTCAAATACTAGTTTTCTCTTAAGTACAAAATCTTTTCTAAAATAGAAACAAATTATGTCATCACAGCATCATAAAATGGCTTGAGTTGGAAGGAACTTTAAAGATCATCTCATCAAACCCTCCTGTCATGGGCAGGGACGTAGGATCATAGGATCATAGGATGTTAGGGGTTGGAAGGGACCTTTGAAGATCATCAAGTCCAACCCCCCTGCCAGAGCAGGACCATAGAATCTAGTACAGGTTGCACAGGAACACATCCAGATGGGTCTTGAAAGTCTCCAGAGAAGGAGACTCCACAACCTCTCTGGGCAGCCTGCTCCAGTGCTTTGTGACCCTCACAGTGAAGAAGCTCCTCCTCATGTTGAGGTGGAACCTCTTATGCTGTAGTTTATATCCATTACCCCTTGTCCTATCACAGGGTGCAAGTGAGCAGAGCCTGTCCCCTCCCTCTTCACCCCAGCCCTCAGATATTTATAAACATCTATTAAATCCCTTCTCAGTCTTCTCCTCTCCAGACTAAAAAGCCCCAGGGGTCTCAGCCTCTCTTCACAGGGCATATTCTCCAGTCCCTCAATCATCCTGGTGTTGTCCACTGGTATCCAGGGAGAAAATTCACTCTTGCAGAGCTTTTTTTTTTTTTTTTTTTTTTTGTTAAAACTTGTCATCTTGATCTGAAAAGCACAGATTTTCCCACCAAGCAAATGGTAATTATGGCAAGATTTCATTGTAAGAGCCACCACTGTGCTTCATTTTATGAAGTATTGGTGCCTTTGTTCTTTTTGCATGGAGGCAAAGCAAACCATGAACTGTAGTTGTACATTATGAAAGATTTATGGAAAATAAAATTATTTTTAAATCCCCTTCTTTTCACCACCACCTCCCCTTTCCCACCATATCTACCCCTTTTCCACCCCACCTGCCCCATTTTCCCCCTTTTTCCCCTCAAATCCAGAGCACCTGGGCTCTGTTGGAGTCTCCTCCCATCCCAGGTGTGACCACTTTGCCCTCCCCGCCCACTCCCCTTTTTAATTCCACCCAGGAAAGGCAGAAGCCCCAGGCTGAGCCCATCTGGGCTGAGGATCTTCCTCTTCTCCCTGGTGAGTCCCCATGGTGCATACTTGGGGAGTGGGGGGGACAAAGGCTGGGGGGGCTGGTGGCCCCCTGGTTAGATAGGAAGAGGGTTGCTACCTATTTCTATTTTTGCTCCATTCCCCCTAGTCCTATCACTGCCTGACACCCTAAAAAAAGTTCCTCCCCAGCTTTCTTGTAGCCCCCTTCAGATACTGGAAGGCCACAATAAGGTCACCTCGGAGCCTTCTCCTCTCCAGACTGAACAGCCCCAACTCTTTCAGTCTGTCTCCATAGGAGAGATGCTCCAGCCCTCTGATCATCCTGCTGGCCCTTCTCTGGACACGCTCAAGCACGTCTGGATCTTTCCCGTAATAGGGGCTCTAGACTGGATGCAGTACTCCAGGTGGGGTCTCACCAGAGCTGAGTAGAGGGGGAGAATCACCTCCCTCACCCTGCTGGCTATGCTTCTCTTGATGCAGCCCAGGCTGTGATTGGCTTTCCAGGCTGCAGGTGCACACTGGTGGCTCATGTTGAGCTTCTCATCCACCAGCATTCTCAAGTCCCTTTCTTCAGGGCTGTTCTCAAGCTACTCCCTGCCCAGCCTATATCAGTGCTTGGGGTTGCCCCAACCCAGCTACAGGACCTTGCACTTGGTCTTGTTGAACCTCATGAGGTTGTCATGAGCCCCCCCTCTCCAGCCTGTCAAGGTCCCTGTGGACCCTTCCCTCCAGTGTGTCTGCTGCACCACACAGCTTGATGTCATCAGCAAACTTGCTGAGAGTGCACTCAATGCCCCTGTCCATGGCACCAACAAAGATATCTTTCACTAGATTAGGTTGCTCGAAGTCCCCTCTAACCTATCTAATCCTAGCACTTCCAGGAAAGGAGCATCCACAACTGCTTTGGGCAACCTGGTCCAGTGTTCCACCATCCTCACTGTAAAGAATTTATTCTTAATGTCTGATATGTGTCTACCTTCTTTCAGTTTGAAACATTGAGGTGCTTCAGCTCACTGATCATCTTCATGGTCTTTCTCTGGACCCATTCAAGCAGGTCCATGTCTTTCTTGGGGAACTTCAGAGCTGGACAGAGTAATCCAGGTGGGATATTGCCAGAGCAGAGAGGAAGATTCACCTTCCTTGACCTGCTGGCCAGACTTTTTTGATGCAACCCAGGATACAATTGGCTCTCTGGGCTGTGAGCATACATCGCTGACTCATACTCAATTTTTCATCCACCAATACCTCTGAGTCCTTCTCCACAGGGCTGCTCTACATTGACTCAATGGATGAGGGAACTGATTGCACTCTCAGTAAGTTTGCAGATGACACTAAATTGGGTGGGAGCATTGGTCTGCTTGAAGGTAGAAAGGCTCTGGAAAGGGGTCTGGGCAGGCTGGATCAATGGGCTGAGGTCAGTCATAGGAGGTTTAACAAAGCCCAGTGCCAGGTTCTGTACCTGGGTCACAACAACCCCAAGCCTTGGGGAACAGTGGCTGGAAAAGTGAGTGCTGATTGACAGCCACCTGAACGTGAGCCAGCAATGTGCTCAGGTGGCCAAGAAGGCCAAGAGCTTCCTGGCCTGTATCAGGAACTGCAGGACTAGGGAAGTGATTGTCCCCTGTACTCAGCACTGCTGAGGCCACACCTTGAATACTGTGTTCAGTTTTGAGCCCCTCATTACGAAGGGTGACAAAGATGGTGAAGGGTTTAGAGAACAAGTCTCATGAGGAGTGGCTGAGGGAGCTGGGATTGTTTAGTCTGGAGAAGAGGAGGCTGAGGGGAGACCTCATTGCTCTTTACAACTACCTGAAAGGAGGTAGTAGTAAGGTGGGAGTCATTCTCTTCTCCCTAGTATCAGGTGATAGGAGGTGAGAAAATGGCCTCAAACTGTGCAACAGGAGGTTTAGATTTGATATTAGGAAAAATTTCGTTATGGAAAGAGGGGTAAGGCATTGGAACAGACTGGCCAGGGAGGTACTGGAGTTGCTGTTCCTGGAGGTGTTCAAGAAATTTGTGGACATGTCACCTTGGGACATGCTTTAATGATCATGGTGGTGTTAGGCTGATGGTTGGACTTGATGAGCTTAGAGGTCTTCTCCAATTGAAACAATTCTATGATTATATGGCTCATCCATGTGTGTTTGGGATTGCCCTGATTCGGGTGCAAGAACTTGTGCTTGGCTTTGTTGAACTTCATGAGGTTCACAGGAGTCCACTTCTCCATATTATTACCTAGGAAATTAAATGTCTGTAAATGTTCTTGATATGCTTCAATTAAAATACTCTACATGATCTCCTTTCACAGAACTTGATTTTGTGCAAACAAAAGGCTTGTCCTCTGCCTTGAGCAAGAGTTAGCCTCTACCTTTAAAAGCAGCTTGCCTGGGAAGATGCAGCAAAGCCTCTGTACCTTCCCTTACTACTTTTGCATGTGCTGTCACAGAAACCAGCTGGTTGTACTGAAAATTGGATTAATCTGAAGTGTAAAAAAAAAAAAATTGAACTTAGCAGAAATGCAGGTAGGCACTGTAGTTACTTCTTAACTGGGTGCGTGCAGAAGTGCAACGAAGGTGACTGTGTATCAGAGAAGGTGTCAACAAAAACCTGAGGACATGGGGGGAAATCCTGTATACATCCTAAAGAAATCAGTTAAAGTAAGGCATAATGAGAAATGGATAAAAGAGGGAAAATTATATGGGACCATACTGAAAACATTCCAAGTTGCCAACCCTAATTAGTGTTTGTGAAATCCCTGACTGTTGCCATGGCAATAAATGTGGTACTACAAATGCAGCATTCTGACTTCTTCACAGGATCAAGCAAAGTTGGAAAGGAGCAAATCCCTGTGTAAACATCAATATCGTCAATTAATTAGGAATCACAGCAAGATAAACAATAAGACCCCAGGAAAGGTAAATTAATTTCTGTTTTGTGTGCTATGTTTGAAAGTTACCTCAGTGTCAAGCCATCTCTGTAATTTGCTTTCATTCTACTATAGTGCTTAATCACAGACAACAGTGGAGGTTGTTGTGGAGGAAGTATTGGAAGACTTGACCTAGCAGGTTAAGAAACTTTGAGTTATTCAAACTATTTCAGCTTAAACACATATATTTCTTTAAATATCACTTAGTTTGGTTATTTGTTTACTTACCTGACATAAAAGGCTGCCTAAACAAGCCTAGAGTTCTCTACTCTTTTAAGAAACATGACAAATAATCTACATCACATACCATGTGAAGGACAGCCAGGTTATCAGGCCTAGTCAGTATAGGTTTATGAAAGATAGGTCCTGCTTGACTAACCCTCCTTCTATGACAGGATCATTTGCTTAATGGATGAGGGGAAGGCTGTGGATGTTGTTTACCAGGACTACAGTAATGCCTTTGACATAATTTCCCACAGCATTCTTCTGGAAGAACTGGCTGCTCATGGCTTGGATGGGTGGATGCTGTGCTGGATAAAAAACTGGCTGGATGGCTGGGCTTGAAGAGTGGTGGTGAATGGAGTTAAATCCAATTGGTGCTGATCAGAAGTGGTATTTCTCAGCACTCAGCATTTGGGCTGGTTCTGCTTCATATCTTTATCAAGGATCAGGACAAGAGGATTGAGTGCTCCCTCAGTAAGTTTGCAGATGACACCAAGCTGAATGGGAGTGTTGAGCTGCTTGAGAGTAAAAAGGCTTTACAGAGGGATCTGGGCAGGCTAGGTTGATTGGCTGAGGCCAGTACTACAAGATTGAACAAGGCTAAGTGCTGGGTCCTGTGCTTGGGTGACAACAGCCTCATGCAATCCTACAGATTTAGGGAGATGTGGCTGGAAAGCTGCTCAGTAGAAAAAGATCTGGGGGTGCTGATGGACAGCTGGCTGAACATGAACCAGCTGTATGCTCAGGTGGCTTGTATTAGCATCCTGGCCTGGATCAGAAATGGTGTGACAAGCAGGAGTAGGGAAGTGATTGTCATCTGTACTTGGCACTGGTGGGGCCACACCTCAAATACTGTGTTTGGTTTTGAGCATTTCACTACAAGAAGTACATGGAGAGCAATAAAGCTGGTGCAGGGTCTACAGTACCAGTCTTATGAGGAGTAGCTGAGGGAACTGGGGTTGTTTAGCCTGGAGAAAAGGAGGCTGATAGTAGACCTCATTGCTCTTTACAACTACTTGAAAGGACATTCTAGTGAGGTGAGGATTGGTGTCTTCTCTCAAGTACCAAGTGATAGGAGGAGGGGAAATGACCTGAAGTTGTGCTAGGGAGGTATTAGGAAAAATTTCTTCACTGAAGGAATGGTTAAGCATTGGAACAGGCTGCCCAGGGAAGTGCTGGAGTCACAATCCAGGCCTGGAGGGGATATTTGAAAGATATGTAGATGTGTCACTTAAAGACATAGTTTAGTGGTGGATGTGGCAGTTTAAGTTGGTCTTAATGCTCTTTAAAGGTCTGTTTCAACCTAAATCATTCTATGAAAATATTAAATGGTGGGGAGAAATAGCATATTATTTCCTCATGGTCTTGTCTCTTGCATGACTTCTGAATCTTGTACTTGACATTAAAGTAGATCCATTACACACATATAAGTCCCCTGCCATATACATAGTATCTACTTACAGCTGTAATTCTACCCTTTTCATGAGGGAAAATCCTTGCTTTTGTGAGTTTAGGTCAGAATCTTGATCTTGTCAAGCTTTCACAGCCATGTCACAACTTCCTGTATTCGAATTTCTTCTGTAACCAAAGGCAGCCAGAACATTCAGTACTATAAATGTAAAAGCAAAGGTGTCTAATTTTAAAAAAGAAAACAGAAGAAAAATGACTAAGTTTTTTAATGTGATAAAAAACTTACTTTTTCTTTTATCTGACAGATCACTATAGCAGTAATTCTCACAAATGTCTGGAAAGCTGTTCTCAAGTGTGTCATCTGCTGCTAAGAATTTGATGAATCGACTCCCCATTTATTCATTTACCACATCAATAGTTTAGTGTTTTACAAAGTTAATTTCTGTCTATTAGTAATCATTGTTTAATCCATATTTTGCAGTATTCCTAGTGGTTGGTTTCATTAATTTAATAAACAATGGTGAAATAAACACCTCTTTTGTAAATACTGTCAAGTTTGTGTCACAGCTTTGTTCCAAAACACGTGACTGCCCAGGATTTAGAACTGTCTCATGGAAGACTTACATATGCAAGGCAAACAAGATCAGTTTGAATATATGGATTATTTACAATTTTTCTATGCTTTTAATGCTTTAGCATAAAAATTGATACAGCAGCAGCACAAATTGCCCAAGGAAAGAAAGGGAGAACAAAGTAGGAGCATTCACTGGACTTTAGCTCAGTAAACAAAAGTTTTTATTCCCAACTCTGACTGAGATATTGTATGCCCTTGGCCAAGGCACTCCCCTCCTTTTTTTCCTGTGTTGCGCCTCTTTTTCTTGTTTTTGTGGGCTGGAGCTTCTCCTGGGAGGATACTGGAGGTGCTAATTAGGGTAGCTAGAAAAAATGGGCTCCTGATCTCTATTGTGGCCTCTAGGTGTTGCTATAATACAAATAATTAATCAGAAGATGTTTCCTAGGTGCCATAGAGGCAGTTGCCAATTCTTTGTCCGAACTATGCTCTCTCACTCCTCTCTGCAACATAACTGGAGTTTTAGCTTTGTGTGTTGGACAAGTGAACTTAAACCAGAAAAGTAAAAATAGGAAAGTTGTAGAAAGAGATTTGGCTCTCCTCTAAAGCTGCTTATTTTGCAGTGCCTGAGTGCCAGCTTCTTGTTCAAGGATGGCCTTTACTAGAGGAACCCACTATTGTATTCCTGACTCAGCCCAACCTTCCACTGCCATAAACAATCATTAGGTATCACATCCCCTTGCAAAGACTTTGCTACCTGATGTGGTTCAGGAGTATAAGCACATAGGGCACTCATAAGAACCCAAGTGCAGGTGATCTCTATCAGGACACACTTCTGTTATAAGGACACTTGTGGCCCCTTAAGTAACTACCAGTTGAGATACCTGTGAACTTAGTAAGGATAAGCTTTGTCTTGTGGGGTGAAAATTCAGACCTTTGTGCAGATTGGTCACCAGATTGGCATGTTTTACCTAGGAGGGGACTATTAGGCAAAATTCATTGCCATTATCATAAATGATTTTAAGAGTCACAGTTTAATTTTTAAAATAAGGAGTAGGGGGGAGAAGCAACAAATAATTTGGAAGAATTTGAGCAACCTTTTTAGTCTCACTTGCAAAGAAGGAGCTGCCAGTCCTGCAGCCCACCACAGCACATCATTTGCTGTAACCTCCAGCTGAGCAGTTGCTGCAGAAGCACAGCTCTCTCAGAGGTGTGCTGGAGCCACCAGTACTTATGGCAATAGATGGACTAGTGGCAGATGCCTCTCAAAACACGTTTGTAGCCAGTTTTGCCTGGCAGGGGATAAGTGATCCCTCCTGCAAAGCAGAGGCACAGTAAGGGAAGGAACTGGATGCAGATTTAAAGGAAGTGCTGCAGGTACCTGCTGGAGCAATGTCTTACCAGGATTTACTGACACAAAGGCACAGAAGGTGGGATGGGAGCTCTAGCCTCTTTCTACCCACATACTAGTGCTGCAGGACCATGAGCCCTACAGCCAGCCCCTCCCTCCCTTATGGCTGCCATCATCTGTGAGTTCATTGCAATCCCTTCCTGGCATGGAGAAGCACAGTGAGGGGCAAGCAGTCTCTGCTCTGGTCCATATGTAGTTCAACCTCTGTGACAAGCCTGGTGCAGCTCTCAATACGTAACAGAGATTGCATAACTAGATCCTGCAGGTCTTATTGTATTTACATGAAAGCTGTTTTAATCAAAAGACTAGCCATTAAATTGCCAGCGTTCTTAAGCATGCTTGACCAATTTTTCCACTTTTAAGACTCAAGTAGACAATTTTTTTAATGTTTTATAAATGATAAAAAATTCACATCATATTTTAACAGAATTAAGTGTACTTATTCAACACACATGGGGCCTCTGGAAAAAATGTTATTCAATTTAATAATTTTAATTTACATTGTATATGTACAAGAGCATTTCTTTCAACCCACAGGTTAACACCACCAAAGGAGAAGGGGAAAAAAAAAAAAGTACTGCGGTTAGCGGAGTGAAGAAACTCTTGAAACACTGTTGTCTGAAATAAAAGCAAGGCACTCTCCCTTAACACCTGATATATTCCTGAATTTTGCCTAGAAAAAGGCATGTTCACACTGAGAGAGCTTTAAGAAAAGTAGTAGATTTATTCTGCATTAACTCTTTCTTTCACCACTATGACCTGTCACTGGTTGTACTCGGGGATGAGTCTGTGTTTTGAAGTTGACATGAAGGACAATTCCACAGATGATGGGATTGGGGAGAGTATCACAGTTAAGACTATCTATGGAAGACTGGAGGACACCGGCTACATGAAATCTCACATGGGGCTCTGGACCTGCTACCTCCCACTCACATTCCACTTAATAAATAAACCTTGCTCAAAAAAAAAAAAAGGCAATTTTACTGTGCTATGCTGATTTGCCTGAAGATTCTTTGTAAGGGTTAACTTGCAAGAAGCACCTCCAAGCCCTCATCTGGCTGGTGCTCAGCACCTGGAAGGATTTGTCCCTAGATAGAAGTAATTTCTCAAGGGTCCTTGTGTCTTACACAAGGAGACAAAAGTAAACGTACTTTTGGATTTTGTGTATGTTTTTGTATGCGCACATGTGTGAGAGTGTGTGTATATATATACTTATATATATATATATTCAGTATATACAAAAGCAAATTCAGTCAAAATATATTTGTCTTGCTGGTCAGGCTTGTTACAGCAACCTACAAGAAACATTAGCTTCTCTGATATTTAATTATGCTATTATGTTTGCACATAAGCTTAAAAGTCAATACAAAAAGCAATACTTTTCCAAATATTATCTGCAGGTAAACCAGAAATATTAACTATAGTGATTAGAAGTCTGTTTCCCTATTGACACTACTATAAATCTTGATATAAGAATAATTTTTTCATAAAAGCACATCCAAACATAGTAAGTGATAAAATACCAGATTACTATTTGAAAACCATACAGTGACTCGATATCTGGGTTATCCTTTGCAGCAATTAGGCAATTCATTTGGCATCTGTTTGATTGTATAATTTAATTTCCATATAAACAGCATAGTTTAAAAAAAGACAAAAGCTAGAATGTTTAAAGCTAACAAAAGATACAGTGACATCAGGTTGACATTCAAAAATTTCCTTAGCAAAATGACCAACAAAATTTTGACTCGATACAGTGCATATAAAGTTGTTTTTTTGTGGTTTGTTTTTTTTGTTTGTTTTTTAAGAACTAAACTCCTTAAATATTATTTGAATTTAGCAAAACATGAGCGAGATTTTTTAATATCAAAGTGCTAAACAGTACTGCCTTAGAAGTCACTGCAAATAAACCTGCAAAATAACTCTGCTTGTGATTTGACAGATAATTTTATATACAAATGGTTAATAAAAAGACACGCGCGCGCACACACACACGCACACACACAAATACAGGTATATACATATATATATACACACATTATATATATGTATATAGTTTCCCAACTGGTGTATCTGAGTCAGTGTGAACACCCCATTTAGTTACGGTGTGTAACAGGGCTCCCATGAGCTGGCAGTCGTTGCAATAAATACAGGCAAAAGCCGTTACGATATACCATGCATACAAACATTTATACAAATAAAGACACTATGCAACAAATTATTTCATATTAATATGGCATCAACAGTATAAACATACAAAAAAGAGTACGAACACGGAATGTTTCAACGCAGCCCACTAAATCCTTCCTAGCACTTACATTCATACTATTTTACAAGACTTGCTTGTTCTTGAAAACCATCTGCTGTCCGTTTACTAGCTAGTCACTTAATGTTAAAAGTCTCAGACTGAACGATCCCTGATGCTGACCCTGCGTGCTCCAATCACTACTTACTCGGATTTCCTTAGCTAAGGAACAACTGAGCCACAATTGCTCCCGTGTCTTCCACATACATTTGTCAGTAAGTCGCGCTACATGGAATCAAGTTTGGAAAACTCTGTCAGGTAAGTTAGTGCATGTGATTTTCTCACTTGATTTCTTCCGTTTGTTTTCATAGTAAAATAAATTAGTTAATAAACGAGACTTAGTAAGACAGCACTTTAAAAAATTGCACTTGAACATGGGAGCTAACAGCCATTGTCATTTTGCTATATTTGATTTGTATGAAATGTTCAATTGAAGGTACTTTGCTAAAAAAGTGAATTTTCGTTTAGATTGTGCTGATGTATGTGCCCTTGATGCAGGAAGTATGCTAAAGGTATCCTCACAAAACACATACTACCCTGGCAAACAACTATTTGCTGCTCTTGTTATCAAACACAGCTTCTACAATTTTATTCCTCATATACCATGAGGCGTTAAACAACAGATTTAAAACAGTCATGTTAACCTTTTACTGCTGCTGGGATAGCATTGTCCAAAAGTGCCATATTAGCCATTTAAAAAACCCAAATCACACAAAAGAAAACAAAGAACACAACCCCAAACCAGTAAGCCAGTAAGTTTCAGGCCTCAGGTTGTAAGGACAAAGCGCCATTAAAGACCTCATTTTAGACTCGGAGCTGCTGTTCTGTTAAGTGAGGGCAGAAATGTTAGCTGTAAGTCACGATCCGTTTGCCTGCTCTGGTGGGCGTTTGCCTTTCAGGAGGGTGGTTTGACTCAGAAAGGTAAGGTGTCCAGAAACAGCCTGTCAATAATGGAAGGGGCTGGCACCAAATCTTCCAGTTTCAGGTAAAAGATGCGCTGCAGTCCCAGTGTGCAGAGAGAACGCAGGTCAGCCAGAACACCCAGTACCTTCGGCTCTGCAGACTCAAGCGGTTGTCCTTTGTTTTGGCAACTGAAAGTTAAGTGATCTTTCAAACTGCTTGTGATCTTGTTGCATAGCTCTTCCACTTTCTTTGGTTCTTTTAATCCATGTCGTTCTGCAAAGCAGGAGAAAAAACACATCAGCCTCCCTACCACAGAGAGAACTGTGACCCTTATCCACACTCTGGTACTCAAAGCAAAAAATGCCTTGAAAGGATAAGATCTCTCAGAACAGTCGGGGTTATACAATCTCAGTTAACCTTTCTGCCACATAAAATAAGAGGTGGCAACTGCCCTTTTCTCTTTAGCTGCTAAAATAGGTGGCAGAGATGCTCAATTATGATTGAAATTCTAGTATAAGGAGTCCAAGCAGCCTGTGTGTCTCACATAATTTTCATGATATGAGACAGAATTAATTGGGTGATTTTCTAGCAAAACTATCACAGGAGGTGTTTTGGAGATTTCCGTGCTTCCCCACCAGTTGTGAATGCTCAATAACTATGGCAACCATTATTTATTCAGTGAATTCAAGTGGCGATCGATATCCTCAGCCAGCTTCATCAGCGCCCAGCCTAGAATTCCACCAGGAATTTGCAGACACTCTAATAAGAAACTAAAGGCACCTTACCACCCTTTGTTTTTTGATCAGCTGCTGCTTTATAGTTTATTCATCTTTAAAAGGTCTAAGATAAAAAAAGCCTGGAAGTTAACTATTTTGCTTTGAGTGAGCAATGCCTAAAGTGAAAAGGCTGCTGTTTTACCAGCCACAAAAACCTCAACATTCCTCGAAGGAAGACGAGCTGGGGTTCACCCTCCCTTCAAACAGCCTTTTTTAATACAACAATGTTAAATGCATCCACAGTTTTTTAAGCAGAAGTAGAATCAATTAGATTTGAAATTCATTAAAAGCAGGCTCTTTACAGGGACGTGGGGAAATAATTTTGTATTCGCTATCAAGTTTTAGTGTATAAACTAATACAACAATTCAGAACAATAATCTCAAATAATTTTGTCATGTTTTGATTTAGTTTGCCTTTGAAATTTACTGGTAAGAAAGAACTGGCTTCAGAAGAATTTACACATGAAATACAATTATATCAGATAGAGCATTCTAAGAAAATGCAGGTTAAATTAATTTTTCTCAATTAGAAATATAAAACCAGTGACAGCAGCAGATGAGAAGCAATAGTGGCAGTTTTCATGCTTGATGCATTTGAAGTCATCTGCTTTCCCTGTCTTCGCTCCCATCCCTGCCAGCCACAGGCCATTTTGTGCCCGTTACCCCCAAGTCTTGTCCCTCCCCTCCAGGAGGGAGGAACAGATACTTTCTCTGTCTGTTCCCTAATGAACAGTGAAAAGCATACAGTTTTCTTTATTTCCAGAAGCAGGCGTAAGGTCTGCACCAGGCACAGTGGTGCCTTCCCCAAGCATGTGTATACGAACTCCTTGCTGCCTCCCCTCAGCACCTGCTTTGGCTAGATGTTCTTGACAAACCAATAAAGCAGATAGGATTCAATGAAGGCAGTCAGAAATGCAAAGGTCTGCTTTTCCACTGATATTCACCCATTCTACACTTTTTTCAACTTTATTTACTTAGGCAGAGCTAGCTCCTGAGGAACACTGGCTTGGGATCAGAATCAGACATCAGTGCAGACATGTACATCTCTGGCCAGAAGCTGCTGTGCTCTATCATTTAACTAGCATCAATCTGCCCTGTTGCTTCAAAGCAACACTCATCCAAGCAGTAACATCTGCTTCAGACATCTTTTTCACCTTGCAGGAATTAAAAACCCTAGGTATTCTAAGTGCCTTGTTTACATTAAAACACGAGGAGTCAATGAATATTTAAAGCCTTTCCAGTAAATGGTGTATAGCATAATTATGTAAGCCTTAACTATACAGGTCACTGAGAGTAAATACTTAGGCAGATTCTGCCATTAAAAATCTTGGCAGATAAATATTTTATACAGGTTTGAAAAGCTGCAAGTTTGTTTTTTTTTTCCTGAGAGAATCTTCAGGACATTAAATTAATCTTGCAGTCTTTAAAGAGTTCCCACCTTTTTAATCTGTTTTGAGGTTGTTTCCTGGCCGTGTAAGTGAAGGTATATTTACAGATCTAGGAAGCTGAAATACTAGAATGGATCCAAAACCTGCCTACAAATTAGCAGAGCACATTTTTAAACCCTGCCTCAGTAGGTGTGTACCTTGCTGCAGAGCATGGAAAATTATCTCTGGCTCTGGAGCACACAGCAATGTTGTTAACATTTCCAGACAGAACTAAACAGTTCTTGTCTCACATGGACAAGTTCAGAAGGTTTCATGAAGACACAGAGTCTTTGGTGGCTAGCCATGAAACATGACATTGCAAAACACAAAGATTATAATATTAGTAGTCCTAATTAGTAGCTTTACATAACAAAATCTTGAAATTCAGAATTAAGAGATATTCTGTTCTTAAGCCAGTCTCTGGTGCTACAATATTAAAGCAGTCTCTATTAAACTGGGATATCTTCTCCTGCTTGAATTGCCATGCAATAGCCATTGCCACTTGTAAATCTTTCTAAAGGCAATTTCTCATGAGTGGAACTGCCTCAGAGATTCAGCCTCCAAGCCCTAAGACATCTCTTAGCAGGAAACAAATTTTCTTGCCTTTTACATCTAACCAGTTTCATGTGGGCCAAAGAAGGCCCACAGTATTTCTTACTGAACCTGAAGGGAGCTGTGTGAAGTACCTGTGCTGTGTGTGCACACTGGTGCAGAAGCTGATGGTCTCTAAACATTTGCCATCTTCCTCAGGATGTTCTTATCCGCACAGGAATGATAATTCCAAGATTTATCCCAAGAAAGACAGCTAGTTAAAATGGATAGATTTTTCTCCAACTGATTGAGGAGGTGTGTAAATGTTATTGTATTCAGACTTTCTTGTTCTTAAAGACAATTTAAAAAGGCATGGGTAAAGTGAATATAGAATTTCTCAGCCTTGTGGGTTAGGATACTATTGATTTTTGCAATAAAAATAGTGATTTATGGCAACGAGGTTCTCCATAAGCCTGTCAAAATGATTCATCAGAAGCCTTGCCTCTAAAGCTCTGCAAACTTAGCAGCTCATCCTGGCAAACTGAACACAACCAATATTATCCACCTTTCTCCTTTTCCTAGGAATCTCAGTGCAATTCTGTCACCATTACACTGATCAGCAAAAAGTCAATAGAAGGAAAGTAAGAGAGCATGAAAAGCCACCACTAGCTGTGCTAGTCCTTCTGTCCCTAGTCTCTGACATGGGGTAGATCATGCCAGGGCTGGGCAGACTGCTACTTTTATGAGAAACACCTCTCAAAGAGGGCAGGTACTTCAAAGACCTTGTGTAGCCCATTAGGTTTTGCACTCTGCCAGACCAGGTCAGTTTTAGCCCTTAATTCCTTCTGAGGTTTCAGTCCAATCAGAAATGCAACAGATTTATACTGCAGACTTAAAATAGGCCTCTTGATTGTCTCGGTTTGTATACAGTTATCTAATTTTCTCTTCCCCCTTCATGATCTTCTTCCCCTTCTGTAACTCAAATAAACATGAGGCTCAGCTGCCTAAAGCTTTCTGCTTGTCTCATGCACACTCTAATGTGCAAGAGTGCAAGACTGCAATTCAGCAGATCCAAGAGCCTCCTTTCCTGTTGCAGTCTGGCCCATGTTCATCCTGCCTAACCTTCAGGTGCTTCACAAGGACGCCCAAGATAGGAGCCTGTGCTTTTTGAGCTCCTTCTCAATTCAAAAGAAGGATGGGCATTTTTAGAAGATGATGCAGACTTTAGTTGGGTGAACCATCTTTTGGAGATGCCCTGTGTTTCTCCATCAGCTTTGCAAGGTGCCTAAAGTTAGATGAGCTGAATGGCCGGAGAGGACATCACAGTTTTCTCCCTCCTTTAAAACCACAACGTAGCACAGAAGCCACTGGTTGCTGTAGGAGGAAAAAGTTCTTGCCTCAGCAAAAGGGTGGGAGGGGAGAAGGAGCAACGAGTACTTCACTTTGATGCTGACAGTATTTCCCTCAGCAAAGTGGTGGGGAGGAAGGCAGACAATGCAATCTGGAGGTTTTTTTTCTATAACTGGCTCTCCTACACTCCTCCAGTCTGCCACCTGCTCATATGTAGACCCAGCACATGAAGCACCCACTCTGGAAGATCCTGGCAACTAAAGGATATCTGCTGCTGAAGAGTAGGTGAGCCTCCCTTTTGTAGGGAAGTTGGACAAATTCATGTTCAGAAGGGAACTGCATCAGCCAGACCCTTTTTAGCCAGACCAGACTCTTTACTATTTCTCGGTATGACTACTGGTGCTAAAAATTGTGTTTGTAAACTGAACAGAAACCCCAACAGCAGGAAAACAAACACAATCTCATAATTAATTGAAACCTCACAATACTCTCCAATGTTCTGGTGCCAGTCTAACAAAGCATTAGGAGTGTGAATAAGCCCCATATATACAGTGGCTCTGGTCTGGTCTGTAACACACTTAAAATAAAACATATGCCAAAAGAGCTTGGCTGAATGAGGGCTAGAATGCTCTGTACTCGGCAGCATCCCACTGAGAGTGTCAAGTGGGCAAAACAATAATATTTTGATGTGGATAGAGAAAGGAAGAGACAGAGGGGAAAAGAGAATTGAGAGGGAGAGAGCAGGCAGAAATTTGAGGCTAAATTAGAGTGTGCCCTAGAGATGATCTGCATTGGAGTCTCTGTCTTTGTATGTTGACACAGTTGAAAAAACTGTAAAGCAGAGCATTAGAAATGGTCATTTGGGAAGCTAAGGAAGCATTTTCAAGAACAGGCTGAGTTAATATCTGCTCTAATCTGCACTATCCAGTCCAGCATGGAGCGGTTGTGCAGGAACACTTGTGATCTGTGCAACACACTACACTGATAAAAATCATTCATGGAGAACCAAACTAAGGATAGAACTTGTCTTAGGATGACCAGTATTTCCTTTCCGTGTTGGCACTCATCTTTAGCTCACTAGATCCTACATCCCAACAGAGTAAGTGATCCAAAGAAAAAGAACAGGACAGAAGTAATTTCTTGCTTTCATGGGGATGTGGGATGAGTGTCATGTGTTGTTTCTTAACTACTTTCCTCTAGCTGATGCTCAGAGTGCTGCTGATGTGCCCTGGAGGAAGTTCTGCCCAGCCTTTCTTAACCAACTGAAGGAAGTAAAAACAGAGAAGAGAGACAGAGAGAGGAAGATCCTAAAGGAGTACCTTAAAGAAAAAAGATGTGCTTTGGCATTGCAGAGTTTTAACTGTTTGCAAGCCACCCACAATAAACCAAAAGCCACTTCTTTCCTTCTGGGTGCTCTTTCAGGCTGATGGCCTGTCTGTTAGGACTTCAAAACTCAGCAGCAATCTGACATGATGCTTTTCCTTCTAGGCAACATACTGCAAATTGCCAGGAAACATAAAATAAACAGGAAAAAGACTAATATATGGACTTTTTTGTTTCAAAATATTACAAAATCTTTTCCTATTTATGTTGTGCATACCTTTAGTTTTACTCAAAGCAAGCAGTGAATTAGTGAGTACTGTGATACTCACTAGGTCTCCCATTGTTCCCTTCAAAATTACTAAACAGAACAAATGGTCATACAGGCCTATAACTATGCACCCTCTGCTGTCACCTGCAGCTGTGGTTGAGACAGGACATGGAGCCTGGCAGCTCCAAACAAGTCAGCAGGGTTAACTAAATGGCACTGGAACTACTTGGGCTGCTACCAACTAGTTGATTTCCAAAACCACATCCCAAGATGAGTGAACAGCCATCAATATTTTAGGACTTTGGGAACAGTGGAATGTTTTTTAGCCTCCAACACTATTTTTTTACATTTATTCCCTCTTCCTTCACTGGGAAAGAGATATTAGTTCTCCTTGTCACTCTGGCAGAACAAAGAGAGAACGTTTGAAAGAGAGTAGTGACTTCTCTTGCTTTTCTCCTTCAGCAATACTGCCAATGAGTGGTATGTAAGAGGGGTTGTTCTCTGTGAGCACATCTTTGTTCGGGCTATGAAGAGCACTCATGAAACCAAGAACAAACAGGTCTTTATTCCCTGGAGCTTCTTTCTTTACCTGGAGAAACACTTCTTGCTACCTAAGATGCTGTACAGTGTTAAAACAAGCTGTAGCTATTATAGAACACTGGGTTGTTGTCTTTTTCTTTTTTTTTTTTTTTTTGGTTGAACCATCAAGTCATGAAAAGTTGACTAATGCCAAATAAAAACCGGAGTAATTTGTATAATAATGAAGACAATTTTGCTCAAGCCAGCATTTGGGGCTGGCAGTGTTGCTAATACAAGCAAACAGCTCCTTCCTATCTTGCTGCGCAATGACATGGATATCCATCCGGGACGTGGGAGATTCGTGGTCAGATTCCCTGATTCCCTTCCTGTTGGAATTGGACCAGAGATTGGGCCATAGGTACCCCTCTGAGCACCAGCTCATCCCCAAATCACCATACACAAAAGCCATTCTGCAGCCTGTGAAATATGTCAGGTGGCCTCAGTACAAAGGACAGTGATACTCAATAGCCAGATATGCTATGTGCCTGGAAAAAGTCACTCTCTTTTGCTCTGACTCACAAAAAGGGCTTGAACCAGGATTTACTATCTACCTATTGCCTCCAACAGTCCATTACAGGAGAACGGAGTCCCTTCTCTAGAGATAAAGAACGACACCTAGACCCACTCAGCTAAATCTAAGCCAAGCCTCAAAACAATGCTTTAAAACGTTCAGCAGACTTCAGATTTCCAAAATTTACCTTTAGTACTTTTTCTCTTTTGGTGGGACTAGCTGAAAAGCAGCACATGGCTTGTGACACTCAAACTGAAGGGAGCAGACAAGATGCCAGAGGTAAATCTCAAGGCTTTCCTTAATATAAAATTTCAAAATATGCTATCACAAAGAAAGTCTCAAAAAACCCCTGCCCACCAGCACGCTGTGTGCTGCAGCGATCCCTTAGCCATAATTACCTGATTTTATCTTTTTTTTTTTTCCACATTATTTGGTTTTATATTGCTATACAATACCATCCATTTTCAGGTGAGCAAATTTCTGTGTGAGTCCCTAAGTTAGCTAGCTACCCTTGGACATCTGAAACCTGTGAATATAAATCACTAGACACAAAAGCTTCCATCTCATTTAGACCACACAAAAGTATATGCTGCCCTTAAGAGCAAGTCAGCAGAGATATACTAGCCTCATGAAATAAAACAATAAACAGAAAACTACATTAAGCCCCATCTCACACAGATAATAAATTCAAGAAAAGCTTGACAAATACAGAAACCCTTCAAGCTTTTATGGACAGAAATGCTCTCCTTTTTAAAGACAACAGTTACTTCCATTTGTTTAGAAACTTTGGGAATGCCAGCACAATATAACCAACTCCTGGAAGGGTTGTTATCAAGGAAATGAAGAAATGTGGGGCACTACTAATTACAAGACATTTCTATGAAATATCTTAGGGTGGCCTGAGACAGTCACTGGAAAACTTTGACTCTTTATGTCAGGGCCACTGTCATGGTTTAAACACAGCCAGCAACTAAGCCCCACACAGCCACATGCTCACTCCCCTCCCAGTGAAAATGGGGGAGAAAAATCAGAAGAGTCAAAGTGAGAAACCTCATGGGTTGAGATAAAGAGAGTTTAATAGGTAGAGCAAAATCTGTGCACACAAGCAAAGCAAAACAAGGAATTCATTCACTACTCCCCATCAGCAGGCAGGTGTTCAGCCATCTCCAGAAGAGCAGGATTCCACCATGTGTAACGATTACTTGGGAAGAGAAACACCACCACTCCATCTCCCTCCCTTCCTTCTTCTTCCCCCCAGCTTTATAGGTTGAGCATAGCTTCATATGGTATGGAATATCCCTTTGGGTGGCTGGGGTCAGCTGTCCCAGCTGTGTTCCCTCCCAGATTCTGGTGTAGCCCCAGCCCACTCACTGATGGGGTGGTACAAGAAGTCAAAAAGGCCTTTACTCTGTGTAAGCACTGCTCACAAGTTAACTAAAACAACCCTGAATGTCAACACTCTTTTCATCACAAATATCCAAAATATAGTCCTGTACTAGGTACCGTGATGAAAATTAACTCTACCCCAGCCAAAACCAGCACAGCAAACAAACTTAGCCTAACTGAACAAGGAATTACCACATTAAAAGGTTTTGTAAGGAAAAAAGCCAATTTTTCTTTCCCCTACAGAATTGCTTTTTTTTCTACAGCCACATAGACAGTTTGCAGGGGATCCTACTCATCAACCTGCATCCTCTTGGTCAGTCCTCTCCTCACCCTTACCAGAAAGACAATCGGAAAAAAGCTCCATCTAAAAAAAAAAGGTATCTAATATAAAGTAAATAACCTAGCTGAATGATAAGTGCTATATGCATGTGAGCATATATGCCTGCATAAAAATATATATGGAGAGAGACGGCGCCTGTCCTTGATTTCTAGATGTACAGATATATAAACACATACACACACACAGATGAATACATACATATGCATTTATAATACATATATCTAAGTATGCAGGAACACATGTCTACAGATGTTTATATATAGGAGTTAGAAATAAGTTGTGGATGTCCTTTCCCACTTTAACGTATTAGTCATTTGGAAAATTTTTCATAGATAACAAAGCAGCTCCAATGAGTTAGTCTGGACTTAAGAGTTTTATGAAAGAAACTAGAACATGAACCTTTTCCAACTGCAGAAGAAAACAACCTTGAACAGAAATTAATTTAAAATTTAACATACTTTTCTTAAGGAGCAGAGAGTTAATGCCAGAGAATGTATACACTAACCCTTCATCCAAATGCAGGAAGGAAGTGTACCATGTAAACGCCGGAGGCAACATTTTGGCCCCACAAATGGCAGTGAGAATTGGCCAATTTATAGTTTCTATATTTGCCATGGAGCATTCTATTTCAGTGCTTCTCAAGCATCATCTCAGTCTAGGTTACAATCAAGACTGCAAGCTGATATTGTGGAGGCCACTGCCTGCAAACTGGTGGATGTCTGAAATGCAGGAGGGAATCAATACCCATTCCAGTGGAGCTTGTAGTGTCCCTGGGAAGATCCATCTCAAGGCACACTGAAACCCTGTCTCACACTGACACTGTTGTATAAAGGTATTAACTGCTTTTCTGAACTGAGTAAAAGGCTATCAGTAGAGATGACTGCTGCTCTGTCTTCTGCATGGTTGTCAGACTCCCTTACTCCCAAGCCTTCCTGTTTCCCTCAGTCATGCCTCTTTCAGCTGCAAGAAGCCCAAGGTATGGAGGAGAGCGTATTTCAAGGAGCTTTGTTGTTTCAGGAATGACAAAAGTAGACTCTATAAGGCTATGCTCCCCCATTTTCTATCTACTGGCCAGACTTACACCCGATTCTGACAGTAGTTTCCTGCTGTTTGCTCCAGCAAGCAGTCACATGCACACCCAAAAACTTTTGTACAATTGCCGAAGAGGATAATTTTTTTCTGTTTTGCAATTTTCTCTCTCAGAAAAGAGGCACATGGAAAACCTACAGCAGCTTGGCTACCAAAAGCAGCCTGCCTGCCCTCGTGAAGCACTCTTTCTGGTCCAGCTGTCTTGCTGAGGGGTCAGCTATACTAGTTGTATGGCTTCCAGCTCTTGAGCTATCCTGATATTAGCATTCAGACACGGAAAATCTAGCTTGGGGCTTGTCTGGGAATTCATTGAGTATTTTGAATGGTTTTGTAGGAGCTACATAATTTGCTTGCAAGTAGCTTGGTTTTTAGAGACTGTTCCAAGAAAACAATGAAACCAGGAAGAAATAGGGAGTTTGATAACATTTGAACAGGTGTATCTGATGGTCTAATTTTGGTATGGTCATTGCAATGCTTAAAAATCATACTCACTTTACCTTGAATATATCTAGGGACTGAAATTGCTTGAATCTATATTAAAGCAAAGCACTAGAGTCTGAAGCTTTCTATTAACAAAGGAGCACTTACCTGTGATCATAGTTAGAGCTGATAAACTTGCTAAGGCTGGGATATCAAGGTTAAGGCTCTTTAAGTTTAAGGAAAAGTCTTTAATAGAGTCGAGCCACTCCCCAAATCCACGAAGGCACTGAAGTCTATGAAGCACAAGTCCATTGCAGAATACAAACTTATCCTCAGCAGTATCAGACCTCAAATAAAAATAATTGAAAAAAATTATAATTGCATCTTCTACTTTACAGCAAAATGCATAACCAGTATTGAAGTCTCTGTCACTTAAAATCCAAGGCATATTATCCTGAGACATATGTGGGCATTCATATTTGACAATATGCTTCTCCCTTGGGGCTGAAGTACAACAAACAAGCTTCTATGATTGCTTACTTGGTAGAGTTATAAGCCTGAGGTTAGCTGTAGCATGTGGTGTAGACTGTCTAATTAGTTAAGATTTTGGTCCTGCCCAAAGGCATAAACAGAGAAGACATTTTACATTAAATACTGTATGTTTGAACCAAAGAAATACTAAGTGAGTACATTTTGAAATACAAAACTAATAAAAACTGAAGAAAGAAGAGATTCTGCAACTCTCAGCATTTACTTAGTCTCATCTACTTTTTCAGATTTTAAAAATTGATAAGGAAAAAGCCAGCTGAAAATACATGCAATAAGACACATAACATCAAAAACTCTTTTATATGAAAATCTGTGTATAAGAGACATATTACAGCCAAGGTCTTCCAACCTTCCCCTCCCCACAGCCAATATCCCTATTACAAACACATGCAAAGGTCAATTTGTACCTAAAGAAACAATGGTATAATTCAAATGATCAGTCTGGAATTTTCCCAGTCTCTGAAAATGTTCTTGGTAAAGTGTCTTAACCTCTGCTAGACTGACAAATAACATCTTACTCTATTAAATGACTCGGTATTAAGACGAAAATGAATCTGAACAAGATTTTAGATCTTCTACATCCCTTAAAAAATAGATGACAAGGCTGTGCATGCAGAAAAGAAGGGAGAAAGGGTAAAAGCTTTCATACTGAAGGTGCTTTTCTATAGTTTATGCTTCTGAGAATGAAGCAAACTTGCTCAGATAGTAACCAAGGATCAATTTTGATTACTACGGAAGAGGATGGGATTTGTCAAACAAAAAGAAGCATATTAGCAAAACCTATGCTCTCTTTTAATATCCGTTTATCATTTTCTTTCTGTAGCATGAAACAAATTAAACACCATATCATTGCTGATGTTTTGTGGGGGTTTTGGTACAACTGACAACGTTCAAAGACAGAGCCATAGTTATTCCTTAAAAGTATTTAGCTGGATGATTTTTCAGATCAGCTAAAAAAGGAAATTAAATAAATAGTTACCTGATGGAGAGTCTTAGTACAAACAGCTCCAAAAAAGCTGATTCTATGAGTAATGTCTGATCTTCTTTTGGGAGGTCAGTAAATCCTGGGATTTTTTCTGCCCAGCCTCTAGTTATGTCAATGGAGGCAGTCAGAAGATTGTAGAACTGTTGTACATGTTCTGCATCTGTGCCTGCAGCAGCCTGATCGGTGGAACAGTACTAAAATGAAAGCCACAGAAAGCAAAGATATGTGCATTTAAGGGCATTCTGTGAAACATATGGCATTACTTGCCCAACAGTACTTCCTTCTGTGGCAAAACTGATTATTATCATCAAAGGCATAGTAAGTAGTTCTACGTCCACCTATTTGGCTACCTACAGGTGTTTTGCTATTCAGATGTATATTGCAAAATATTTCCATATGTATAGAAATAGTTTACAATTTATAAATCAAACATAATTCTTATCACATTTTACAAGTACTTATATGCTATTATTAAACGCAAACAGAAACCTGGTGGGTAGGATAATTTCCATTACACTAGAAGAGGAACACGATTTAACTTACTACAATTAAATACTTTTCCCATTGATGAATTTGTCTCACTATGTCCAAAACACAGAATTCTTCCAAAGCCTCTCAAAGTGCATTTTATCTGACAGTGATAGAGACATGTGAGATAAATCATGTTTTATCTGACACATGCAGCATTGCTTCATTTGAATACAGAATGGTTCAAAGTAAAATAGCTGCCCCGGAACACCTCTTATCCTTCAAATAGAAGCATTTAAGCTTCAGGAGAACCTATTATCCTGCTTATGTGGCCATAACTCTTCCAGACAACCATTCGACAGCCTCAGCTTGCTCAGTTTCCCCATGACCCCCTGGCAGCTTCCTCCTTGCTTCTCCTACTCTCTCACACGTGGATCCCTGTCGCTCCCATGACACCGCTGTCTCTCTTGGCAGAAAACGCAACTGGAGCTTTTGTGGCTTAGTCCAATTCTGCGCTTAGGAAGCGCTGATGGCTTTCTGAGCAAGAACTGAGTAATTGGGGATTTATTGTAACAACCTCCTCAGCATCAGGCATCTACAGAGTTACTTCTGGGACAGGCTTCATACTTTCTCTGGGACTCAGCCAAGAAAAAGTTGGGGTGGTGTGAATGGCTCAAAGAAGCATGCATACTGTTTGACAGCAACTTTCCACATGCAATTAGGCCTTGATGCCATCAGCCTAAAGGTCTCCCCAGCAACTCCCTGAGCCAGAGCAGATGCTGAAAGACCCACATCTCCTTCCCCATCAGTAAGAGGGAGGACAGGCATGCCATTTGGGCTGCAGATATAACCCAAGCTGCTAACTGCAACCCAAAAGAAAAGAGAGGGAGAGGCAACAAGCAGAACTTCTCAGGCAGGTGGCTTGTTCTCTGCATGTCCTAGTTGCAGCTGGCTGCTGCTGGTAGGTAAGGGGTGAAGGACACAGTATCAGAATCAGTGACTGATTAGAGAACCATGGCAATCCTAGACATCTCTGACCATATACACCACCAGACTTGGCAGAGTTAAAGAACAGTTGGTCTTCATGATCTTAAAGGTCTTTATCAACCAAAACAATTCTATGATTTTATGATTCTATATCTGAGGTACCAGCACTAGAAAATAAAGCTATGGAGCAAGCCAAGACAGTGCTTTGCTGTTCAGGGGCTAATCTACAACTCCTTTCTACACAGGGAAACCAAATAGGCTGATGGAAAGTCACGTCTCACCATCAGTACTGTTAAAGCAGGATACATTCTTGATCATTTGAGCAGTGAAGAGGACAACAAAGAAAAGGAAAAGAAAAAAGATACTACCCTAAGTTAATTCTAACTATAAGTCATTGCAAGTCAGAATAATTATGCCAGGTATAAATCTGCTCCCAGTATTTATAAAACATTCCTCTGGAAAAATTAAGGCAAAGTTTTAACATTTTTCTAATGAAGCTGAGTGCTGCATTATGTCACATAACTGTGAATGCTACGATAGAGAGTATAGATGGGACACTTAATGAAATTAAATGCATCTAAAAAAAATTTACAACCTCTATTTGTTGTTATAGTTTATCCCATGAGAGCAATTTTAGAAGGTAAAAAAATGTATGGAATTCTATACTTTTTATCTGCTGTAATACATTGCTGCTCACTACAAAGAGTTAGCACTTACAAAGAATAGCTAAAATAAAACATTACTTACATGTAACAGACTCATAAGTATGTAAGTAACCATGAAAAAGATATATGGTTCTATTTTATGCACCAAAATCTGGGGGTTTTTTTCATGATTATTTCATTGAGAGGAGCTGATATGTGACCTAACTTCTGACCAAGCAGCTGGTAAGCCTGCCCTTGGTCAGGAGGCCGCAGTACAGAAAGGCTCAGACCTGCATTTCTTAACCTGCCCTGAGCAAACAGGAGGAGGCACACTGAGAGAAAGTCAGAAGACAAAACTCTGTCTAAATACCTTCCTTCGAGCTCCTTTGGGAATTAAATGAAACTCAAGTGTTACTCAAGGAAGGGTGTGCATGACATTAACTAGCACAGTGTATCTGAACAGATCTGGAAAGGCTAATGTTGGGGAGCCTGATAGCACCTAGCCCTACCTTTTGCTGCTTTCATCAGACCTTCATTAATTGCTATGTCTGCAAAAGCCTAACATTAACTCTCTGCACAGAGGTGGAGCTACGCTTGTTTTGCCAAAAGCCTCCGTATTTGCTTTTAATTGGCTGGGGAAAGGGGGGATTATTACCCAAATGCTGTACTCCCTCTCCAACAAGGCAACATTTCTATTTCAGTTGGAGGCTATTCCGTGTGAACAAGGACAGTGTATCACTTATTTGGAAGTGTAAACTTGTGGAATTGTACCAGTAAAACAGGTGTGAGACCGGACTGCCGCCCTTGGCCTTTAAGGAGTTCATAAACCAAATTCTCTTCCTAGTAATTGCTTTTTGAAACCAAGTACCTAAATATACCATTGCTGTGAACTGGTAAGTTAAAACCAGTGCTGAAATGAAAAGCAGCCATGTTCGGAACAGAACCAGTTCCAATCTGTTCTGGTTTAAAATTCATAGTCTATGTAATTTAATTTTGGTTTTGATTTTTTGAGGGCTTGTTTTGTGTGTGTTGGGTTTTTTGGACAGGAGGGGGACACGTTCATCTCTGAAACTCTTATCAGCGCCTTACGGCTTGTAAACATGAAGATCAGGCTAAACATGAAGGTCGTGTCTGCAGAAGCGTTAGGACTGACTCCAGAGCCAGGTTTCCAGATCTACCCACTTGTTGTGCTCAGCCACCAACGTGGCATAAATTACTCTTTAGAGGTACAGGATTATTCTTCAAAAAGATTTTTTATAATTGCAGTGTGTTTATGGCCCATTTCATTTAGTTAATATCAGTTTTTACACAGCATTATTTCTGATCCCCCTTAACTTTTCCAAATAAGTATAAGGTTGATGAAAACCACAGGAATCTATTTCTTTCAGCATATTTTTGTCTCTTCAGTACTGTTGAGAATAACAGGCTATTATATATTTTATTGTAAAGAAAAACTTAGATATTAACATGTCCTAACAGACAATCTTACTTAATCTTTTAGCTACCAACACTAAGTTAATTTGCTGTCAATCATATGCTTCCTGCAATGTCCAACAGAATTGTTCAACAGTTAGATTTATGGGCTGTTTTCATTAAAAGAGAAATAATTACTGCAGGACAAGGGGAAAAGTCACATAAAATTACACAGTTTTCATTCATTTTTTTTGTAAATGCAAAAGAACTTTCTGCCTATAAATAAATACATCAGGTTAGACACGGCTTTCATGGCCTGAGCTATTATATGCCTGTAATCCTGTGGAACCCAGCAGATTTCTGTCAAAGAGCACAGCTTGTCACACACCTCAGTATTTGCAGAATAACCCCCTGAGACACTCTTGGTAAGTTAAAATACATGAAAATATGGCTAATGCATTCTCCTCCTAAAAGGCAATCAGATATTGAACAGCTAGATTCTTAATAATAATTTGGAAAATTATACGATTGTATATATTCAGATTAGCTCGAAGAAAAGATGTTACAGCATGCTTAAAATTGCTAAATGATATATGTAAGTACACTCTAAAACAGAATAATGTAATTTTGATGCAATTAGAATCAAATATGTTTTAGTATTAAATGTTACTTAGCAACAAGTGATAAATGGCCAATGTACATGTTGTCTGAGTACAGCTGTATTTTTACAGACTCAGATTTAATCTTATTTTATTAAGGGGAAGGAATTTGATCTTGTTTTTCCTTAGCTGTCCTTTTTTTAAATTGTCCTATACAGAGCTGCCTAAAAATGTATTTAACAAGCCCTTTCAATGCTGTCTTTTAATAACTATACAAGAGCCTTTTAAGTTTCAAAAATATTCCACAAATATTTAAACAGTGACTATGATACATTAAAAACAAAGTTGCAAAGGCAGATAATCTCTGCTAAGTTTTGATAATTGTTAAGATTATTATTAAAAAAAAAAAAAAAGTTTGTTTTACAAATGTGAATTTAACTGAAGAAATATCTGTGCTGGTGTATCCAAAGCCAGACCCTAGTTCCATTTAAACAATGGCAAAATTCCTATTGATTTCAATAGAAATTTTCCCTGTCCATCCAGTGTTACATTTTGCAGCCTTTGTATCTGAATATTAGGAAAGTGCTACTAGATTTTAGCCTTCAGAACCTGGAAATTAAGATACTGCCCATATGAGTACCGCTCCCTGAGTTTGGTAGATTAATTGATCATATTGTAACTGCTAGTGTTTTGGCAGTCTTTTGCAAGAATGTTCCATTTATCCACACATTCTTGCTTTCAGTCACCCATGGAATATGCTGCAGGTAACTTTGTGATGGAGAACCTCACAACAAATAGTTACTAGCACTAATTTCTACTGCACCTCCTTTCCCCTCGTCATCCGTCCACTGTGAAAAGGCATGGCTGGCTGGCTAAATTTCTACCCTCATCCAAATTTCACATTCAATTTAATTTGAGCAAACCAGCTAGTAAGTAGAAATGCAGTTTGCAAATTATTCCTATGTGTAAAACAAAGAGGCAAAGAAAAGTGAGACATACTCTTGAATAGTCAAGCTCCCTGGGCGTGGAGTCAGTTAAAGCTCGAACGAGGGCGTTCATCATACTGATGGGAGGAGAAGGTGGGGAGGGCTGAGAGGGTTCTTGCTGTAAGGGGCTCTTTGGTTTGGAAGGCAGCCGCCCTCTTCTCCCTTTCAGGCTGTCGGTACGGACAACTAGGTAAAAAAAAAAAAACAAAAAAGAAAGGACATTAGTTGTGAAGATACCAGCAAATGCTGGCTGAGAATGAACACTTGCTTCCTTACGGTGGCTCATCCAGCAAAAATAAGAGCATCTCCAGTTTCATCACATGCTGCTATTGCCTTTGATTTCAAAGGAACACAAATCATACCAAAATTGTGTCTGACCTATGGTCACAACTAGCAGTGTAGCTCATTACTTAAAGCCCAGCTGATTTCCTAGTGTTCGTGCTTTCTTTTCAAGCATGTCTGTGTGCCCAAGCACATATACACAGACACTGTAATGCTGAAAGAAAACTCAATGTGAAGCATAAATTCTAATATTCCTACTACTGGTGCACCTTTAAATGGTAATCACTCATTAAATGTAATTTCAGCTTTCTTGAGGCATTTGAAAAAATACGGTCATGCAATATAGGTTATATTATCCATGTTGGTATTTGCAATGGGACTGCTCACAGTATTACTCATACCATTAAATATTTGCAGAACTGGGACTAATGAGTTGATCCTGTTTTAAATTAATTGCAAATTTACAATCAGCTTATGGGAATGAGACAAGATCCTATGCCAAAACGTGCACAATCGAGTGCAGGCCCCGGTAAGATAACAGAGGAAAGCCAACAGCATTATCGAGAAACACTCAAAGTTAATAAAGGAGACATTTTGGCCAGTGTCAAATTATCCTCTTGTGACCTTGCTGTTCTTGAACTCTGGGGCCTAAAGTCTAAATATGATAATATGGGTGAAAAGAAGAAAATCAATACATTATTGCACAAATGCAGATATTTTGAGGTAAGTTATGAAACCTATCACTGTAAAATTCTTTGTAAAGACATCCATGTCCACACACACATACACACAGAGATTCATTAAATGTAATATTTCAGTGTCTGGGATAATAATAGCAGTAGTCCTCACCTTCTTTAACCATGCCGACGCTGAGACACTTCTGAAACCGGCAGTATTGGCATCTGTTACGACGTCTCTTATCCACTGGACAGTTTTTATTTGCCAGACAAACATATTTTGCATTTTTCTGAACTGTTCTCTGCAAAAATGCAACACAAGAACAGTAAACTGATCGTTTCCTGAACAACTTCAAACCTGACAAAATGTGTTTTAATTACAACATGAAAAGCGACAGTGCAATTCATATAATTAGATAAAATTAATTTCCTAACACACTAGCCTGCAGGAAAAACAATTTTATTAGTGTTAGCTGCTGACAATGAAAATCATCTAGGATTGTTCTGAAGCAAGTCTCTGGAGACAGGCAACTTTGAATGATAAAATCATATCTGAAATTATCAGGTCATCACATCTACCTTTGGGGATTAGATTATCTCCGCTTTTAATATCCCTTTGGGAACAATTTTCTACTTGGTTCATTCCCTTGATTATTACTGACCTTATTAAAATAAAATCAAAATTATCTGCAATGTACTTCTTTTGCTATCGTTATTGTTACACAAATACCACAATAACTGGTTTGGTTAGCCCCCTCAAAACATCACGGAGAATATAAAAATACCAGAAACCCCTACAAAATATGGTTAGTTAAATGTTCTGAGAAAACTAAGTAGACCTCAGGAAAAAAAAAAAAAAGAACAAAATTGTGCTGTAGTTATATACATTTAATTACCTCAAAAATCAACCTAAAACTATACAAAATTTTAAATTTGCAAAAACCTGGCAAGCCTTGAGAGAACATAACAAATACTGATGCAAAAATTTCTTATATGTTTCTATCCTTAAAATCAAAGATGCATCAATAAATAAATCAGCACCAAAAAAACCCACAACAAACCAACAAAAATAAAACTAAAACCAACCAACCAAAAAAAAAAAGAAAACATTAATAGGAAATATATCAGAATAAGACCAAATTTATCAACACAGCATTCAACATTAAATCTTTCACTGCAAGTGAATTAATGGACAAATGTTATTTCACCATTTGTCCTCCTTTTCAAGTAACAGCCTCAATGTACAAAATACATGAGACACAGCAAATATTATTTAGTGCGCTTTGGAGCTGAAAACTGTTTAATTTTGAGGAATAAGCTCTAGATACAGGTCCCACTCAAGAATATGTTGTTAATTTTCACGGGGGCAGAATTGGGCCCGTAGAACTGCTATTTCTAGGTTATTGGTCTTCCTTTTCCTAGTTATATTTAAATAACAAATAACTTCCATAGAAGATGTCCATTTTACCGTGTTGTCAAAGGATTATTAAGTAACATGAACAGCTCCACCTACAATAAACACTGTTGCAAGCCCTCCCCTCAACTATTTTTGGACTACTTTTGTTCCCATCATATCTTTTACCAGAATAGAGGCATGGCTTAGCAGGAAGAAATATACCAAATCAATCTAATATATTAAATCTTAAACCTGCTGCCCAGAACCATCCTACCAAAGTCCATGTCAAGTTCTTCACTTAAACAAGCTATTTCTGAAAATAATACTGGAATCTGAACTCAGTCTGTTGAAAGGAAATTACAAACTCTCAAATCTAAGAACAAGGAGTATTTAGTTATTAAAAATATAAGCACAAAGTTTTGACTGCAAAAACTGCCATGTGTTATTTGTTATTCATGTTGCCCTTCACCTGCAAAGCCTTCCCTGTTACACAGCAGGTACCAAGACCCTAGGCAGTGCCCAGTTACTGCTCTGCAAGCAGCATTCTATTGCTGAGGACTCACTGGACTCCTCAATTGAAGAGTATCAAGAAGGCAGCAAGCAATCAGAAATGCTTGGGTTTGTCCTGAGTGCAAAACCAGTTTCCTCCTTGTGCCAAACCCACAGCCCTCCTCATCCCAACTACTCCAGGACAACAAATGCCACTGCTGACATTAACTCAACGTCAAGTGGACTCTACCATTTCAGGGCTTCATTCCTTGCTTACAAACAAGGTTTAATTGGACTGAGTGACCAAGTAAAAGCCAGATGCATTTCACTACAGAATAAATGCAGTTTATAGCTCAGACACGAATGAAACATGCTCTGCTGAGGGATGTTGGCAGGCCAGAGATGTGGCTTGCCCAGCTCATTGCCACAACCCTTTCTCAGCCAACACTGGCTGATCTTTTTATCTTATGGTGGGCTTACTTTGGCCCTCTTTAAAAGCTTTGAGTGTGTGTCTCTCCTGTCCTACTAGGAGGCTTGGAGCTCTAACACACAACACCCCTCGGGTGAGGACTAGGAGCATGTCAGGGCAGGTGGGGAGGGAGCTGGCAGGGAGGAGGGGAGGGGAGAAGCAGGGAGGGGGAACCAAATCACAAAACTCTCACCTTGAAAAAGCCCTTGCAGCCCTCGCATGTCCGTACTCCATAGTGCTGGCAGGCAGCATTATCTCCACAGACAGCACAGGTACCTTCCCCAGATGAGGAGCTCCTGCTGGGTGGAGATGGGAGGCCACTGCTGCCACCACCACTGCTCTCGCCCATCAGGCTGGAGGTGGCTGCATTGAGGCCGAGTGGTGAGAAGGCTAAGGTGGCTGGTCTCTTGGCCAGGTGAAGCCCATAGGAATGGCTCTCCATGGGTGCCTGGCTGGTGGCAGGTCTGTCAGAGCCCAGGGGCAGGCTCAGGGAGGCAGGGTCATAGCACATGTGGGCAGCTGCGGCCGGTGTGTGGGGGGGTGAGTGCTTGAAGTGGAAAAGGGGGAAGCGTGGAGGCACGGTCTTCATAGGGGCAGTGTCCATCAGGTGGCCAGGTGGCAGGCAGGTCTGTGTTGGCTGCAATGGGGGCTCATCCCACAGGCTCTGGTGAGAGGGGAAGCCGGGCGTGGTAGGCGTGGAGGGTGGAGATTGCTTGAAGTACATGGAAGTGCTGGGCATCCCCTCATCCGTGGAGGGTGGCAGTGAGGGCTGGTACGGGGAGAGGCGGGTGTCTTCCATCTTTATGAGAGGCCTCTGGCCAGAGGAGGCAGTTTGCATTTGGTAGATGCAGGAAGGCTTGAGCTCATAGCTGCCAGAGTAACCCTCCATAAAGGTGCTGAAGCTGGGAAGGGAGGTGGTGGCTGTGGCAGTGATTTCAGTACTGCTCAGGTCCATGGTCAGCTTGGTATAGTCAGGATTCATGATCTCCGAGCTGTACTCCGAGCCATACGCATAGGTCTGAGCTGCATAATTTGAACCAGGCGGTGAAGGACTATACTGCGCTTGCACACAGGGCATATCTGCAAAGGCAAAGGGGGACATTAACAACAAGCCCAGCACGCTGAGGCTGTGGCCCAGGCCCTCACGAACTTCTTTTCTAGAAGCTTTCCCACATTTCACAGAGCTCAGTCAGACACTCAACTCCCACTCTTGCCTGGACAGAGGACACATAAATTAGCCTCAAGTCTTTGCCTTTGAACAAGAAATATAGAGGATTGACTAAGCATTAGGTATTAGGGAGCCTGTTCTCATCTAGTCATGGGAACAACTCAAATTTATACCGGTGTCAGTGAGAGAGGAATCCATCTTTCAGCTGCCCTACATCTGCTGCTTAATATACATAGGTGTCAATGAGAATTAGATAAACAGAATGAAAACAGTTTATGGCTCTAAATCTATCTCTGTATGCGTGCAACCATGCCATAAAATTTTCATGAAGGGTAAATGAGATTATGAAATGCATAATATTAAAAATTATATTTACTTTAAAAGGAACAGTATCTGCAGTATATGTCAGAGGAATGACTCAAATCACAGTGTTTGCTACTTAGGACTTGCAAACATCAATTTTGCTTACTCAACTCTGGGCCTTTGGGCCTTTCTGGTCAGCTAATAATCTAAGGTTGCTGTCTGACTAGTAGCTTTAAGGCTTATCTGTGGTAGAACATTCTCCTGAAAAAAAAAAGTAGGTGGTTAACATATCCTTAAATATGTAAAAATGTAAGAGTAAATGTATGTGGTATTTCTGTTCCTGTTTTAATGGGAAAGCAAGGTTGAGGCTGCTAATATAATTGGTTTTGTCTATTAGTCATAAAAATTAATGTCGTTCACTGGTAGCTGGGGTGGTTGAAGCAACACAGTGGCTGGCTATGAAAATTTGATTTTTTTTTCTTTTCCTACTAGTCTGTTATTTCCTTTGCTGCTCTCATGAAATAATGGTCCCAGTTCTGCAATCCATTTGAGGTTTGGCTGACGAAACATTGAAAGATCCTAGCCTAGTATTTGCAATCCAAACTAAAAGTGTGTGGGGTGTTTCAGTTCCACAACAGAGGGATAAAATGCATAGATTAGTATAAATTCTCTTATGAAGATTAAGAAAAAGGAAATATGGAGAAAATTTGTATCAAATTTAAGTGCTGTTCATCTCTTCTTAATTCCAAAAGCACCTGAGATACAATGTATATTTAAAAAAAAAAAAAAAAGCTTTGTTAAAAATAATGGGGATTTCCTCCTTATTTTAGGAACTCTCTTCACTTTATAGCCTGTCATGCAGAAATTAAAATAATTTCTGTTAAATCAACTTCTAATTCTTTCCTGACCACTCTGTAGATAAACAGATTTAAACTAAGCAGCACCAGATTTCAATTATCATACTGTCATAAACCATTCATGTCTTTCTGCTGCTGCAGAAAACATTAAAAACTGAGAAAAAAATAGTGCTGTTTTCTGAAATTAAGATCTTCCTGCTTGTAAATCCAAATGTTTAGAGAAAAAGTAGGGTGACCCTTTCACAAGCCTTGCCTCCCAGTGTTATTTATGTATTTTCCCATGTTTTTCTTCTTTCCTATGAATTTCTGTCCATGCCATTCCATGCACACAATTTTCATGGCAAGTCTTATTTACTATAATTTGTAAGTCTAAGGACCGTCTGTTAAAACATAGTGCTTAATCAAATAAAAAGGGAAAGAAATTCCTTCCGAGCACCCCCACCGAGAACTGCCTGAGAAACAGAGCTGAGCAAGTGGACAGATAATGTCATGAGTGGATGTGTTGATACACAGCCCGAGGAAGGAAAAATGCTTATTTTTTTTGCTAGCTCAGAAAATGAGCAGCAGGAGTTCTGGGTAACAGATCATTATGGTGTTTTTTTCTGCATTTTTCTGAGAATAATGGGTTAATGTCACTGAATTCTGCACAAAGTGGAGTAAGAAAACAGAAGTCTAAAAAGTCCAACCTGAGGACAGAAAAAAAATATCCTTAACCTAAAGGTCTGCTCTCTCCTTGCTTGGTGGGACTCCTCCTACCTCGCCCTTTGCCAGTGCACTTGTCTTATTCTAACCCCTTCTTTTCCATTTAAGGCACCAATATTAATTACCCTCAAAGTAACATAAACTGGGATTTTTTTCTTCCTTACCAAACAACATCTAAAAAAAAAAAAAAGCGCCCCAGGAGGTGCATTAAAGAGCAACCTGTCATCAAAGCCCAAAGGAAGGAGTAAAAACATCAAGGCAGGGACGTTCAGGGCGATTCCCTTGTTATTCTGCTGTCTTTCCGAGAGCTTGACGTGAGGGACGCCCAATTTAACGCCAAGCAAGCCGCGCTCCTCACAGGGACACCAACATCCCACTCATTTCCCCTTTAAATCTGGCACATCTTCGGATGGGGGCTTGCAACATCCACGCGCCCCGGCACGGCATTGCTAAAAGCCCTGTGAAACGCTGCCCCAGATCCTTTTGGGATCTAAACACCCGGCGGCCCTGCTACGGGACTTCGGGGACCAATGATGACAAAAGGGCTTGGAAGGGCAGGGGCCACGGCAGGAGCTCTCACACACACGCTCACCCTGCTCCCCCGGAGAGAACCGGCAGAGCGGCACTTACCTGGTGGGTATCTTGTGCGCTGAATGGTGGGGCTGGAGGTGCGGACGGAGGCGGCAGCGGCGGCGGGCGGCGGCGGCGACGGCGAGGTGGGTGCCGGCTGGGACCTCTCTGCGGAGGCGGGTCTGGGGCCTGGCCTCGGCGGGGGGCGCTCTTCCGACCCGGGCTCTGTGCGCCGGCGGCGGCAAGAGGAGAGGGATAGAGTCAAAAGCGGCAGGACCCGACGGGGCACAGAGGGACGCCCCCCGCGCCTCGTCCCCGGCCGAGAGCCTGAGGGGGACGGGGACCTTCCCCCAAGCTCGCACGGCAAGCCTCAGCCTCTCCCCCACGGATGGGATGGGAGAGCTGGGCGGGGAGCGCGCCTCTGCCAGCTCCCGCTCCCTCAATCACACAAAAGGCAGAAATCACCCGGCTGGGACAGCGGAGCCGCCGGTTTGTTCTCCGAGCAGGGAGCGCGGGGAAGGCAAGAAAGCCTCAGGCGAGGTGACTACAGCAAGCGGGGCAGCATCCCCGTGCGTCCACTCCCCTGCGTGAACTTTTTTTTTTTCCAGGGGCGGGTGTTGGAGAGGGACCGTGAGGAAGCAGACTGGAAGTTCCTGTGCAAAGGGGACTTGAGGGGTATCCTCAAACCCCGCTAAGGTCTGCGGCAGCTCCGACTCCGCGGGACGCCCCGCGGCCACCACCGCGGTCGCGGGGAAGGGAGCGCTGCCCCACTACGTGCCCCCGCCCCGGAGAAGCGCTCTCTCCCGGCCCGTCCGGCGCTGTCAGCACTGCCGGGGCTCCGCGGGGGATACGCGGCGACGACGGCCCCTGCCTACAGGAGCCGCTCCCCGGAGACTCTTTCTCCGGCTCCTAGTCTTTCTTTTGCCTTCCCTGCCCCTCTTGCATTTGATCCTTCCCACCACCCCCCCTCCCACGCCCCCCCCCCCCTCCCCCCCCCAAGCTCTCGGGATGTTTAAATGACTGTCAGCTCATCCCTTTCTCTCCCGAAGGTTTTGTTCTGTCCCGAGCTCCTGCTGCTTCCCCCTCATCGCGGAGCGCCCTAGGGCTCCTCTCCACCCCCTGAGCCGCCGGTTACCTAGAGACACTTGCTGCGCTTTTAACCATGCAACACCCCTCTGGACTGCAGCCGCCCGAGCCAGGAGCGTAGAGCCGTAAGGGCTGTAAATTAGGAGGAAATAACTACCCTTGTCAAAGCTCTTTTCTTCCTCCGTGCACTTTACATTCAGCCCCGAGTGGCACCCCTCCCCACCCTGTAATACGAGGAGGAAAGCGTGAAATACTCCATTGTGATTGTGACTTCTTCAGGCGAGTTTCGAAACCTTCATTTACCCGGGAGGGACCGCGGAGGGGGAAGCTCCATTGAATTAAAAAGTTTCGAGCTCGATTTCCATCGCCGGTCAGCTCGCGATTTTTTTTGGGGGGGGGAGGGATCGCCCCGAGCTGCACGGTCACTCCATCAAATATCCACGAGCTCGCGTGAGATTCACCTCCGAAGAAACCGTCTGGTCTAGTCCATTGTTTTTTACCGGGGCTTGACTCCAGCATACAACGGTCTCCACGGAGGAGAGAAAAATAGGGCGAAGAATGTAATCGAGTGAAGCGGCTTGGATAAAAGTTAGTGATTCATTCCCAAACTTTTCTTTCTGCCCTTTTTTTCTTCCCGGAGGAAAAAAAAATCCGATCCCAAAACACCAACCCCCCCCCACAAAAAACAGCGTTTTCCGCTCTTTCCCAGAGAAATATCCTCGCACGGAATCCATCGTCTCCAAAAATTCATAGTTAAATAACAGAGTTCAGTTACTAACTAGCCACACGAAGGTGAGCCGCATCTCCGGCCGGGACAGAGTATCGCGATAATGCTATCCCGATAACCGTGTCCCGACATAGTATCATAACCCAGCGCGCGCGCGTTGTCGCCTCTTTCCAAGACTGAAAACTTCCTTGGCAGCTAATAAGGGAAGAAAGCAAAAGCGAGAGGCAGGAGCGGGGCAGCAGCGGCCAGCCCAGCCTCCCCACACCGCACCGCCCGTGCCGGGGCACCGCAGCCCCTCGTTACCGTTTCTGACCTCCGAAAGGAAAAGTGCACATTTCCGAGGACCAGAAGCCGGGCAGACGTGCCGAGCAAAGATCGCGTCTCATTTCAATACAATCTGTCACATTCCAGCAATTACCTCTTGGGTGAGCTCCTTCGGGGTGCTGAGGGGGGCTGGTCTCTCCCAAAGTGAGATTAGATCAACCTGCCCCGCCGTCCCTATTAGACAGCTCGAACTTGTGCAAACAAAACCACCTATTTCCCAAGCGCGATTAAAGGAGACAAATTACTGCCATTCATCACCGGCGCCGTAAACCCCTCTGCCGCCGGCAGCATCATTTCCATGACAACAACTAGCTGAAATACCTTAGTATCACCGGCTCCGGCTCCCGCTCCTCTCAACCACAGCCCTCCCGTTTGCGAGGGGCGACTGTGCCCCGGGCACGGCAGGGGTTGCTAAGCGCGGCAGGGAGGCTCGGAAGCCGAGCGGCAAATGAGCATCCACGGGGACGAGAGCGTGGAGGAGGGGGGTTGGGTGGGGGCAGGAGGGAAAGGAGAGGGAAAAGTTTCTGCGAGAGCCCGGCACGGCAGCGCGTCGGCTGAGCCGTATCGCCCGCCGCCGGCATCTCCCCAGCATCTACCCCGGCGGCACAACTTTCCCGGAGTGGGCACACGTCGCGTTGTCCCTCTCCCTCATCCGCTCCCGCTCATTCGTATACGTACTCGGTTGCTGTGGAGGTTCCGTCTTTACATCTAGTTTGTTGGTGCCTGCTTCCTTAAAGGCGCATGTAGGCGCTGTCCAGCGGCAGGACCCGAGTCACAAAACCCCGGAGACTCCCGGCGGCTGCAGGTCCGGAGGGTGCGTTATCCCGAGGCATGGAAAAGGATTGCAAAAGCCTGAGAAGCCAGGAGCCCGTCCCCAGGCGGAGGAAGAGAGGGAGGGAGAGAGCGGGCGGACGGGCGAGGGATGCCGAGCCGCCGCCGCGATGTGCCTTTGTATGTGTGTTTGCGGCGGGAGCCGGGCTGAAACCTGCGCCGGTGTCCCCGGTGCGAGTGCCCCGGGGTGCGCGTGTGCTTGCGCGGAGAGAGGGGACGGAGGCGCCTCTCTGAGCTGCTCTCCCGCTCCCTCTCTCTGAACGTCATTTATGTGAGAGGAGCCCTAGCGGCCTCTCCATAGAGCGGCTGGAATGCGAAACGTCAATAGTGACGCCATGGGAGCCTGACGCTACTGACCCCCCCCCCTCTCCGCCCCAGTGTGTGCGCCGCGCTCCCGCTGCACCGCGCCGAGCTGTGCAGAGCCGAGCCGTGCCGAGCGCGCGGAGCGCTGCACCGCCGAGTCGCGCCACCGGCAGCTGGCCGTCTGACCGCCACAGCCTGGCGAGTCGCTCCTTAGATGATATTATTATTATTATTATTATTATTATTATTATTATTATTATTATTATTATTATTATTATTATTCGACAACGATGGTGTTACGTTATTTTGCAAACGCAGCAACTTACTGGAGTACTTCAAGGGGAAAAGAACTTTATTCGGTTAATTAGTGGCACTTTCAAGAAGAATTATTAAAGGTTTCTTTATTTTTCTCCTTTTTTTCCCATTCTTTTAGTCTTAATTTTTTCACCTCTTTTTTTTTGTTTGTTTGGTTTTTGGTTTTGCTTTGTCTGTTCTTGGTTTTGTTTTCCCTGTTTTTTCTTTTCTAACTTTCCAGTGCGCAGGAGCAAAGAGCAGGTTGCGGAAGGTGTCGTTCCGAGCGGGCGCTTGGCCGAGGAGCCCTGAGAATGTCCGGGTCTCCCGCTTGTTTATGTGTGTGTGTCCTGCTGGGTCCCCCGCCGCTGGCAGCAGCCGACCGCTGCTGGCGCCCAGTGCTCTGTTTACTTACGCTGCCGGCAGCCGGGCCGCTTGCTATTGTCATCGCGGCCGTTACGGCCGTTGCAGTGTTTGGGCTTCGTACGGAGGGGCTCTGCAAAAAAGTTCTACGGACGGGGACCAAGATGCTGCGGGGAAACGGGCGAGCAAAGGCGCCCCACTTCATGCACGCCCGCCGCCCCTGGGACGAGGAGTCGGCGGAGGCAGTGGCAGTACTTTCGCTTCGCCATCTCGGAGTCCGCCGCCTCTCGCTCCACCAACTTGTCACCGGCACCGCCGCCGGGTACGATCCCGCCCTGGACGGCGAAATGGACAAGCCGGGCTTGAGGCAGGCCTCGTCAGACACCGCAGACCGGCTGTGCGGAGTCCACATACGGGCCCGGGATCCCCTTTTCGAGGCGGCGGGGGAGGCGCTGCCGCCCCCCAGCAGGCACCGGGGCCTCCCTCCCTCTCTCCCGGCCCGGCTGCCAGGCCCCTGCTCCCCCCGCGGGGGAATCCGCCGGCAGCCGGACTCCCCGCGCGGCGACACTTCCCCCTCCGGACGCAGCCGTCCCCAGGCGGGGCCAATCAACGCCACGACGTCACCGCGGAACGCCATCCTCGTACCGCCGCGGCCAATCCACGCACAGGACGCGGCTGGCCCCTTTCCGAGAGGCGGGGCGGGGCGGGCTGACGCACGGCAGCCGCGTCATTGACGCAAGCGGCGTTGCTAAATTTAGCCGCCGGGCCCAGTGCTGGGCGATCGGGATCGCGCGGGGGAGGGGGCGGAGCCGGAGCCCATTGAGCGGCAGCGGCGGCGGGGCTGGCGGGCGGGCGCGTGGGGCTATTTTTGGCCCCCTACCCCCCCCCCGCCGGTTGTGATCCGGCCAAACCAAATATAGATGCGGGCGGGTATTTATAGCGCCGGCGAGTCCCATTGTCGTGGAGCCGCGCCCCCGCCCGGCTTCCTCTGCGCAGGGGGTGGAGTGCCGGGCCGCGGGGACCCCTTCACCCCGTGTACCCCTTGTACCCTGTCTCCCCACTCCGCTTGGGCTGGCCCTCACGGCTCTACAGAGGGGAGTAGCTGCAGTGGAGTGGTGCCGGCTCTCCTCCTTCCACTCCCCAAAAAGCTGCGGCCGGTTGCTTCACTCAGCGGCCAGAATCCCGATCCGCGTACCCTGCATGTCCTGGCCGCCGGCTAGGGGCGATTCCTTTCGATGCAGCGTGTGCTGCTTACCTTCATCATCCCATCCCATCCCATCCCATCCCATGCCATCCTTGCCCTCCCCCGCCAACCACTTGTCATTTCCAAGCTGTGGCCAAACGCCTGCTGAGGGAGGGCGGAGGGGCAGCAGCCAGGATCCCCCCCGCCCCGCTGGCGAAGGGACACACGTGGAAGCGCGGGGTGTTTCCGCGGCGGGGATGCCCCGCTTGGCCGCGGCGGGGATACCCCCTGCCTGACGCAATGGAGCGGAGCAGGGGCGGCCGCGGGCGCGCATAGCGCGGCGGTGACCTCACGGCAGAAGCGGCGGCTGGTTGGGAGTCCTCCCCCCGTTCCAACCCCCTTCCCCTCCCCCCTCTCCCTCCCCCAGCCTGTTGAGTAAGCGCCGGGAGAAGTGAAAATGCCATGACGGGCCGGTGCGCTCATCCCCGGTGCTGACACGCCGGGAGAAGGGAGATTCCCTTTGATGCCGCTGCCGGCGTGGGCGGCTGAGGGCAAGGGAGGAGGGAGGGTGGCACTTTCCGCCCGCCGCTCACCCCGGGCACCGGCCCTGATAAAAATACTCGCTTTCCATGCTGTCATTTCTCCTTTGCATCTAGGTCTCTCTGCTGCGAAAAGGGACTCCGCGGAGCCCGGCCGCCGCGCGGGGCCAACTCCGTCTCCCACTCCGGGCGGGCAACCACTGAGGTATCAAGTCATCCCGAAACATCGCAGCTCCACACTGAGAGTGTGTGCAAACACAAAACGTCGGTAGCAATTGGACAGTGCTATAAACTTTACTGCTCCCGTTCTGCTTCTTCCCTCCCCAACCCCACCTCCGCCCCTCGAGCTGTTCCTGTTTCCCACGATGTGAAAATATCGTCATGCAAGAAGGCTAAAAAAAAAAAATATAATGCAACAAACCCAAAGCCGACGGAAAGCGTGTTTTGAAAGCCTTTAAAATAATCTTCGAGGTGCTATTTAAAGAAACCGCTACACAGGAAACGGGATATTTGGGGAAAAATGGTTCGAAAGTAGCGCTGAGAGAGCTAGGGAGCCTCGAGGAAATGAGGGCGCTGGGCAGGGAGCTGGGCACTAGCCCACTGCCCTGTCGGAGGCAGCACCTCCCTCTGGGATGAGCTCGGTCTGCTGTCCTGCAGTTATTTATGAACAAAGAGGTCACTCCTATACCCTGCGTGCTTCCCAGGCGGTGAAAAGGAAGTCTTTCGTGCAAGGAGCTCCCAATCTAAGGATAAACACTGGGGCAGAGGGAGAGATAAGGGGACAGGAACGACACGAGGGAAATAGTGTAACTGATGTGTGCGCGTCAGCTTGGCTGGCTGGAGGCGGAGGTGCGGGAGTGAGGGCAGAAGGATGTCATTCTCAACTCAAATCATTCTGTGGTTCTGGAATTCTAGGAGCTTATTGGATAATTCAGGATAATCAGACCAGGCATTGGAGGCCGTGCAAGAGGGGAGGAAGCCTGTAGCAATGGGAGAAGTAAAACTCCAGGAGATGAGGGAAGGTTGTCGAGGGACAATTGCTGGGTGATTCCAGAGCTCGGGAGACTGAAGGTTACATGGGGCCACTGGGAAAAAATAATGTGGAGTGGCTGAGGGGTCCCTGTCCAGCACCCCATCCACCCCAGAATTTGCATTTATATCCAAATAACTTCTTGACAACTCCTTACCAGGATTTGCAGTTGACTCCTCCAAGACCAGAGCTGGTACAGTCCAGGCTATTCTTCAGGCTGCAAATTTCTGGGACAAGAGCAAAGAAAATGTGACTGATTTTAGGCTTTTATTTCAGAATACCCAATAGCCAAATCAAAATCCACAATCCAGGAATCCTGATCAGCTGCCCTATATCTGGAGGCAACTAAATTTAGTAGTGCCATAGAAGTGCTCTTTGAAAAATTACCTAGTCCACCTTCCTACTTAAAATTTAGTTTTTCCCTCTATTATCTACAAATTTCCTTATCTTCCTCCAGAAATCAACCATTCCTATGCTTAAATGCCACCTTCTATGAAAACCCCAAAAGAGGAGTCTGTTGGTGCACCCAAATCACATGACAGCTCAGTAATTTCAGCACTTGCACAGAATATAAGACATCCAGAATCACACAGTTTGTCTCAGGCAGGAAGGTGAGGGTGGGGATGGGGAGAATCAATCTGCATTCTCCACCTCCCAGGAGACTGCTCTAATACCTGCATCGTTCTGGGTGGTATTTCACCCACCTGTTTGAAGTGGTGCAACCACTTTCAGGCTTGTGTACAGGCACTGTAGCCTAGTGCTTCAGGGTGTCTGCTGGGATGGGGGGAGATCTGCCTTTCCATTTCTGCTCCAAGGATGGTTTGTGTTATTTTATGCTAAACACCTGTATTATAAAAATACTGCCTTGGCCTTACATGAATTTTCATTCTTGCCATTCTTGCCAGATTTATTCCTTCCTATTGAGCATGATTTCTATAGTAAAAGCTCTCTTTCCACTCCATACCTTCCTAGACAGCCAATAACCTGCTGAAGCCATTTTCTTAGGTAACAGGCAGTGTGGATGTGAGTCTCTTTAAGCAGGGAAAGGAGCTGTACCCCACATCTTGTTTTCTAGGGACTGCTGTAATCGAAAAAGAGAGTCAACAGAAGATAGCACCCATCTTTCAGCCGTGTCTCTGAAAAAGCTCATCATTCTGAGCATCTTCAATATAGGGTTGATACCCTCAGACTTCCTGCAGTCCTAAACTATGTACTCTTGCTCCAGAAAGGTAGGATGTGGCTTCTGTCAAGTTGTCACAGGTTGTCTGTTTTGTACCTTTTTCTAACCTTGCAAGCACGCAAAGAGATGATTAATTTGGATTTCTGGATTTCTTTCTGGGGATGGGACACTAAAGAAAATATGTCAGGACCTAAAACCTCACCAAGTTTAGATCTCAGTCAGAATCCTACTCTTCAGAGGTATCTTGCCATTCAGAAAATAATTGTACAGGTTCTGGTGCTGATCAAGGTGACAAAAATATTGAAAGCAGGATACAATCATGGTCAAAATGACACCTAGTTGAATAGCCTACAACAGCCTCAGCTGCCTTAAAATGGTTAGGCCAACAAGTTTCTACATGTGAGGCAGCATGCTACAATAGATAGTCAGACACCAAATCTATCACTGCTGTGTTTCCAAACTGAAAGAGGAACTTATCCTGTCTCCTTTTCTTGAATGGTGCTTTTGTCATACGGAGGTTGTGATGGAGAAGAGGGAAAGGCCTCTTAGTTTTTGGTGGTAGCTGTATCTTGTGCCTTGAGTCTTGACTAAGTTAAGTCCCAGTCTAATCTAGCCCACTGTCATACACTTTTACAGTCAAAAGTTTATATTTTTATTTTTCCAGCTTGTTAAAAAAACATGGCTGTGGTGGTTTATGCTCAAATGTTCCAAATGACTATGACTGGATCAAGGCCAAGCATTGGAAGTTTTTGCCCCAAAGGAAGAAATTTTGAGAAAGATTCAAATGATTCAAACCCAGTCTTTTATGAATGTTAGAAATATGCACAGTATGCTTTGTTCACAATAGCTCTGTTTTCCCAGACAGAAGCTCCACCAACTGGTGGAATTGCCCTGGAATTCTGCAATACCACAGATGAGGAGGCTTAAATATTCCTGGACTGACTCAGCCTGTTCACTTTGCCTGGCTTTTAAGACAATAGGCAATTCTTTCTTGCTTGTGGAGATCCAAAATTAAAAGTAAAGAAGGTTGCCTATTAACGAAAGGAACGTCTGGCTTTCAGGCAAACCCACACACTAAACTGTGATCATATTAAGCCAAGTGGCTGTTGAGAGTATAATTCCTACTGCCCACGTAAGAGCTGATCAGGAATAGGAGAAGCCAGGACCAGACAAGGTTCAGACATGCAAGCATAGCAGATTATTCAATAAGGAGATGAAGAAGCGTTCAGAGAGATCTTAATTTAAGTATATTAATCATCTAATAATGAAGCAGCTTTAAACTGGATTTATTATGGATACACCAGAACTACATCTTGCATTGGCCTTGATTCTTTCAGAAGGACAATCTTATTTGATTGTATCCACTTAAAGAAAAAAGAGAGAGGAAAAAACAAAAAAACCTTGAGCTCATCTTATCCTGGCAAAGATCTTGAAGAGTATGATGTTTATTACAGAGAGATTCATTTTAATGAAGGATCAAGGCCATGGGGCTGGTTTATAAACCCTGAAAGTTAATCTTCCCCTCCCCCCCCTTAGCTTATAATTAATAATATAATAGCAATTATAGTTATTATTTTCTGAGTTCTTTTCCCATGGTTCCCTTATGAGCCCTTCCACTTCTAAACTTCATTCTTGACTGGACTGTCAATTTTCTAAGGAGTCTCCTTATTTACAGTATAAAGTACTACACAAACACAACTCTATCAGGGTTCTTTACCCCAGATTAAAATTTAGGCTTGTTCAGCAGGCATTGCCATTATACCAGACTAATACTTTCTGTTTGTGTTGACAAAGGATAGCTCCTCAAAAGCATCAACTTGTTATTTATTATTCCAAACATCTTTCCATGAGCAGAACCTTTTAAATTCCACCTGCTCTTATTGCCTCACCTTTCTGATTACCCTGTTTTACTCCTAATGATCTCCAAACCATTTACCTATGTTACCGAGCATTGTGTTTGATTCACTCTCTCTCTCACACATCTCTTCTGCAACTGCATTTTCTTTTCTTCCTACTATTTCCCTATTTCTCTCCCTTCTCACTACTGTGCTATCTGAACTGCCCATTTCAAGAGCCAGCTGCGAGCAGGGGTAAGCACAGGGGTTTGAGGAGAGAACAGTGGGAGGGTCCAGGTGACAAGGCAACCAACTGCCCAAGTTTTGCTTTTTACTTTCTATCTGTCCTTGCTTGTGCCTTTGCTCAACTCCATTTACCTCTGTCTGCTTTGTTTCCCAGTTTGTAAAATTACAGCAGGAGCTTTGGGAATTACACACAGAGATGAAAACTAATTACTGTTATTGTCTTACTAATGCACAAGGCCTCAGATCCCTAATGGCAATGATTCCTCTTTTTCTTATATAAATGAATTAGTAATTTACCTGAGATGATCTGGATGATTTCTTTCAAGCTTATCACATCTTAAAGATTAGAAGAGGGCTCTAGTATCATGTCACAGGTTAAGAGAGTTTAAGCATTGCCTTTCTTCAATTATGACTAAACTTGGCATCTCTGAATCAGCTGAGATACACTGTTAGCGTGAGATGATGAAATCAGCCCATCTTTCCCTCCCTCCAGACCATGGTGTGTGCACTCTAGGTCTGAACTTAGGGCCCTAGCTGCAGGAGTATGATGATGAGCTCAGTCTAGTCTTTGGGGTTGTGAAAACCATCTTGAAATACAAACTTGACTGAAACAGGCAAGTCATGGCTGCCAGAGTCCACAGTGGGCTGGAAATGTCATACCTAGAGCTGTGTTACACATGCTCCTCTGTGCAGCCCTCTGGAGATGGCAGAAGTGAGCAGTGCCAAAACAAGCTTTACAAACAAAAGAAGCAAAGTGCACTGAGCACAGGTGTGCTACTGTTAGACCAGTGTAGGGAAGCTGGGCTGTTCCTCTCCTACCAAAGAGGGGGAGCCTGCTGCCATTTCTGCAGGAGAAACTGTGAGAAAGGCAAGGGAGAATGATATTGCCTCGCACTCTTCAGGAAAGCATTTGAACTTTGAAATGTGTTTGGGAAAGTCACTCTTGAAAGTTAAACCAAAAGAGAACCATATTTCTAACTTTGACCCCTCCTGCTTCAAGGAGACAAGGAACTGGACAGTCTCACTTGATTACTATGCAAAATCTTACAGCTGGAGTGTTATATGAGATACAGAGGTGGTTCAAATAGCACAAAGTTGGAACATCAAGGAGTGAAAGTCAAAACCATAAATACAGCTTTAGAAAACAACCATCACTGCTTACAAGGCACATAGAGATCCAAAATTACAGAAAGGCAATGTTTCTTGATGAAGATGAGTGGGAGAATGCAAGAGAAGAGATTTCATGTCTAGCCTTCTGCTTGTTTAAGTCCTCCTCCCTTGAATGTTCTAGTTTCACAAACAGGAAGCACTGCAGGGGAACTGAAAACCAGTGGAACGGCTCGCCGCTGTAGCGGAAGGTGATATGTTTTTCTAGTAAAATGATATCCCCATTTTCAAAGTAGCAAAGTTGTGACAGATTCTAATTCCTCTGATTGAAAGAAACAACCAGCAAATGTTGGCAAAGACTCCTTAAAATCAGCATCATTCTGCATAGCTTTGACCAGTCTCAATACTCGGCATAACAGGAAAGGAATGGAAAGTTGTGCTGCAAGAGAATTAACGTTTGAGAAGAACTGAAGAACTGAAAATGAATGAGGAGAATCAATGTCTCCTATTTTTTCACTAAGGTACATTTTCTATTTTTAGAAGAAATTTGCCTGGGACAATGAGGCAAAAGCTTTGCCATGTTACAGTTAAATTTGGAAACAGAACCTAATGCATAATTAGAAGTTCTGGGCAATTTAAAAAAAAAATGTTATTCCCATTTTCTCTTTCCTTCACCAAAGTTTTCATGTGCTGAGTGCTAGAATAGTCTGGTGTTTTCACCCCACCAAAATTCCCCACTGATCATTCCACACATTTGTGCTTCCATACAAGTGGGGGGAAAAAGCTTCTTGCCATCTGTTCTCAGTTAGCTATCTTTTCCTATTATATTTTCCTGCTTTATTGTCTTTGTTCTTATGAAATAGTAACTTAAATTTGTAGGATTTGCAGCCTGATGAGGTTAGGCAAATTCCCTTTATTTTTCATGCTGCTGCTCTTAAAGACAGAACATCCCGTTCTCACCAGATTAACACTGCTGAGCTTCACCTTGTCATTCATTATTCCTTTTCCTATCATGGCATTTCCTAATGAGAGGAACTAGAAAGTGTATCATAAACAGGCGTTTATTAAAAATCATGTCTTTTCACGATCTCTTCCTTTCTAGCTGTTCAATTGGCCTTTTATTACTTCACCGTATTGCAGACATTTCTTGAGGGCTCCACATTATCTGCAGATTTTGTGTCACATCAGTTTAACTCCGCTGATTTGTCATTTGCGCTGATAAGCGTGCGAGGCATGCGCTGCTTTTAGACTCCTAGACTTCCACAGTTACCAAACTGAAATCCACTCGTTCCTGCTAAACCGTGTCACGCACGGCCAGCAGCGCGATCCAGCCGGAACGCGGGAGCTGATTGTTTTCAAGAAGGCAGCCGCGGAATATTTGGTTTCATCTCCTTCCTCCGACGTGGGGGAGGCCCTCACGAGAAACTCCTCGACGTTTCCCCGGGGCCGGTCGGTGTTACAGGACAGCGCGGTCGCACCACCGACCCCGGGGCGACGCTCTCTCCGTTTCCCTCCACCTAATCCCGTGGGCAGGTGACGGGCAGCGCGGCACGCGCGCCCGGTCCCGTGACGCCGCCGGCGCGCTTGGAGCCCAGCCCACCGCGCGCCCGCCCAGCTGAGCGCCGCGTGACGGCGGCCACAGTGCCAACAGGTGTTCCCGTGCCGCTGCTGGGGCACCCCCGCCTCTCCCCGGCCTCGGCCCATCGCACCGCATAGTAAGGCCGCCCTCTAACGAAACGGTTCCAAGCCCGAGCCGCCCCACTCCGCATTCCCTACTAGAGCGGGTGGCTTGAAGAAGCACTGCCGCATGGCGGGGCAGCCGCCCGCTGCGACGCTGGCCCGGGCAGCAGGTTCTCCTGCGTCTGACTTGTCGTCAGAGCGGGGAGAAAACTCAGGGAAGCTTCTTGCAACTTTCGGGAGAAGGGAACAACACGTAACTCCGTGTTAAATAGCCGTCACCGATAAGGCCCCGGGTGGGAGGCACACGGGGGCTCTGCGGGCGGCCGCTGACGGTTACAACACCGCTTCCACAAGGGAGTCGGTTACCTCGCGCCACCCTCTGTGGCGGAGACTCCATCTCCCAACCGATGGGGCTGCCCGGCCCCGCCACTCGGCCCACGCACGTTACGGGACGAAAGGGCCCGGCGAGGGCTCTGGGGGCTGAACGGAACCGCCAGGCCCAGGCGGCGACTCCATTTCCCGGAAACCTGGGACGGGCTGTTACGCCTTTATTTTCCGTGGGGTTTTTCCCAGAGACGGGGAAGGAGGAGGTGTGGGTGTGTGTGGTGGGGAATCCCCAGCCTGACACAGCGGCCGCTGCCCGTGCTGCCAGCAGCTCTGACCGGCGCGTCTCTGTCGCCCTGCCCCCGTCACACGCTGCTGCTGCCACCGCCGGTCACCCCGCCTGCTGCCAGGCTTCCCCCGCGCTCCGGGCGGCCAGAGCTGCGGCCGTCACCTGATAGCGCCTACACTGCGCGCGCGACCCCGCCCCGCCAGCGCGTGCAGACTGCACACAAACGGCCGGAGCACCGCGCGCCTCACAACAACCACCACCCCCCCATCTCGTCCGCCTCCTCTAACTATAAATAGTTCGAACCGTGCGTGTGTCACGTTCCCATTACGTACGCCTTACGCTGACGCACGGGGGCGGTGCGCTCCGTGACGTCAGCACGTATCCGGCCAATCTATAAATAAACTTCCGGCGGCGAGTGCCAGGGTCCGGCGGGCGCTGGGCCCGGGGTTGCTCCCTGGGGAGCAGCCGGCCGTGTTTCCCTGGCGACGCAGCCTCATTTCCCCTTGAGCTGCTGTTGGGCGGTTCCGTAGGGGGCTCCGGGCTCGGAGCTGCCTTCGGGTCTTTACGTCTCCCTTCCATGAGAGATCCGGGGGTTACGGACAGATCCCAGCCATCTTCTTGCCTACCTGTCCTCTTCAGCCGGCTGGAGGGGGTTAGGAGGACAGGCTTATGCACTCTGCGCTGAGTCGCTGCTTTCATGCAGAGTCTGTTCCCTCCTCTCGGTGAGGTGGTAGTGCGGCATGGCGCGCTGTGCGCGTCTTAATTCGATGTTTCTAATTAGCTCCCTGCTGTGAAGGCAGCAGGTGCTTTGGGTCAGGCCAGGGGGAACGCGCGGCTCCGCGGAAGGATGTTTCTAGAGCGACGCGTGGTGGGGCTCCCGTTCGCTGGGGCGCCTGAGGAACTGCTAGAGGGCACCGCGTCTCTTAGGAGGTGAACTACATTTGTAAGATAATGAAGCCTTTTCCACCTCTCCTCTCACCCATTGCAAGTTCGGAGTTGTGGCAGTATGCAGCCGTGTGTTTTATGAATATCGTTCTTTTGTGTTTAGCTGTGGACTGAGTTAGTAATTAAGTAATTGGTGTGCAGTACGCCCGAGTCCTTGTGCAGTAGAGATGGAGTGCCTAGGAAAAATGGTGATATATGTGATCCTGCTGCTCTCTTAATCTGAGATCCAGATCCTGGCTAGAGTTTCAGGGAATCTGTATATTTTAGCTGCCCGTTAGAAATGGAGGTAATATATTTCTTGCTACACAACAGGTGTCTCCTAGGCTTAGCTGCAACCATCATTTAAGAAGCAGGCAGTGTTTTTTTGGATCCTTTCAGCTCAAGCAGGGAAGTGACCATTGCTTTCTCTCAGTTTAGGCAAGTGCTCTAACCACTAGTCTGCTGTATGAAAGTGTCTGTGATAGCTGGTCTTGATGTCGTCAGTATGAATTAGGCCCCTCAGGGCTACGGGTGTAGCAAAATAATTCATTTTGCAAGCAGCTGTGCTGGCTGAAGATGCAACTCTCCCCCAGTGACTTGCTGCTTTTCCTCTGCCAGAGTTACCACCCCCACAGCTCTTGAGTTAATGTTGGGTAAGTGAGCAGCTGGGTGAGCTGTACTAATTTTGCCTGAAGCACACTAGGGAGGATTTGTATGCTCTTCCTTGGTGCCAGAGGTTTGGTGTTGGTTATCCATGACATGTAGATTATGACAGCATTATATGGTAATAATGCATTCACCTAGCACAGGGATGCTTCAAAGAAGATACCTGTGTGTTGGCTTTTGGCACTGGGATAACTTCTGTGAGTACGTGATGGCTCTGGGATTCAGGTGGGTAGACGAGTGCTCAGACCAGTGTAGATGGTAATACTTCTCGGTTTGTTCACAACAGTGCTAGATGCCTGAGTAACCTCCTATGGTGAGTGTAGGTGTAGGCAGCATGTGTGTGTGGCCAGCAGGTGAAGGGAGGTGATTCTGCTGTTCTTTCTCATGAGACTTCACTTGGAGTACTACTTCCAGCTCTGGAGCCTTCAGCACCAGAGAGACATGGACTTCAGTTGGAGTGTGTCCAGAGAAGGACTACAAAAAATCATCAGAGATCTGGAACACCTCTCCTATGAAGAAAGGCCAAGAGTGCTGGGATTGTTGAGCTTCAGAAGCAGAAGGCTCTGGGAAGACCTTATAGCAGCCTTACAGTACTTAAAGGGGGCCTACAAGAAAGATTGTGTCATGGAGTGAATCGAATCTGCTGATGGATGTCCAATACCATGCTGCAGTCATGCCAGCTTCAAAATGAAAGTGCTGGCTGGAGCAAAGTACCATGGAGCTTGATGTTAAGGCTGTAACATGAGAAGCTTCCTGTTCTGGTTGTTGCTTCTGTTTTCTGGGCTTGGGGTGTTGGCTTTTTTTGCTGGGCTGGCTGCTGCATGCGTTGGTGGGGGAGTCATTCTGCTTTTGCTAAGGTGACCATATAGTGTATGATCTCATTAAACTTTTTATCACAACCCAGTCTTTTTTTTTCTTTGTTAGTTTCCTTTCCCACCTGTGTGTGTTGGGGAGTGGGTCTTGTTAGAGTGGATTATGCTAACCCAGGACAGTTGGGGACAATCTTTTTTTTAGCAGGACCTGCTGCTGTAGAACAAGGGGTAGTGGTTTTAAACTAAAAGAGGGGAGATTTAGGCTAGATAGAAGGAAGAAATGTTTTACACTGGGGGTGGTGAGACACTGGAACAGGTTGCCCAGAAAGGTGGTAGAAGCCCCATCCCTGGAAACATTCCACGTCAGGTTGGATGGAGCTCTGGGCATCCTGATTTAAAAATACCCCTGCTCGGGAAGCAGGGTGTACTAAATGACCTTTAGAGATTCTTTTCAACTCAAAATGTTCTGCAGTTCTATGATCCTAGAAGTATAGATCTGGGTTCAAAGACAGGCCTGTGTGACTGGCTAAACAGCCTATTGAAAAACAATTCTGGAAAAATAAATCCAATTTTTGTATTTAAACTATTGCTATATAGCACTGCTAACTGAACTATTACCTAGTTTTGATTGTAAGCTTTCTGAGTAAAGGAGCATCATGATTATTGGCCATCTCATGCATCTCACTGCTTGAACTGAGGCTTGGTTTCCTTCTAAAACGTCTTTGCAAAGCGGTAATGAAGTAAATGTAAATAGCAGAGTTACTTAATGGAAGTCTGTCCTCCCGTACTGCTTGGGGTTTCAGGAAATCCAATGATCTTCATTGTTTTCTAGTGCATGGTATGTTTGTACTTCATATTGTAGCTCAACATTTGATGCTTGATCAATGTGGTTAAATCATAGGTTGTAAAGTTCTGGATGTTACTTTTTTTTTTTTTTTTTTTTTTGTCTCGTGCAAGTAGGTTTTAAAAAATAACTTCTCCCACTACCAGAATTACCCATTTCAGTGATTCAAGGTTTCCACTGAGTTCTGTACATTCGGTGAGTTTTCTATGTGTTTTGCAGCCCCAGGATAGAAATATTCATTTGTGTCTTTGAACAGATCAAGTGAAAATTTTACAATTAACAGTGGGTTGAATAGTGTGATTTCTAATCTCTAGTCAGTTTTCTGGGCATGTTGAACATAGTAATTTCTTGGAGATGTTAGAGGATTTCTTAATCTTGCAGTTCTTTGGAGGTATACTCTTGATGTACATGGTCTGTTGGGACATCATAAAGAGACTGTCAGCCACTCGGAGTTCAGATTTGATGATAACATCAATTATAGTTCTCAAGGAAAATGGTTTGCCTCTTCAGTAATTGCATTCTTGGAGAGAAATTCAGTTGTTCTGCCATCGCCTTATCTGTAAGGTTTGTAGCTTGCTAGAGAATTTTCCTAGACAGCACATGTGGCTGCATAGGTGAGCTGAAACTAGGAGCAGCTCAATTATCTGTGATAGATTTTGAAATCTCTGTTGTTTTTGACCACTTCAATAGGATAGATTACCTGCAGTGGGACAATTATCTTTGCATCTATGTAGTCATACCCAAAATATAGTTCCAAGACACTGACAGTTCTTTAGAGTCCCGAGGCCTTGAATTAAGGAAGATGAAAAAGGTGGGAAGTTAGAGGCAGTGCTGGTGGGGCTCAACCTAAACAGCAACAACAAAAAGTAGCAACTTTTTGTTGACGTGCATGGGAAGTAGCTCTGCTCATGGTAGTGACTTATTTGAATAGAAGACAAGTTAGAACAAACATAGGGCTTAGGGGAAAGCAGAGAAAGATGAATACCATATAAAGCTATAATGGCTTTGTGTAGGGTATGATAATGAGGCAGAAAACCTAGTTGTCTTTATAGATGTCTCAGCGCTCAGATACCTCTTAGCTCTCGCTGCTGGGTATAAACATCCTCTGCAGTGATGCTGTTTGCAATCAGGCTAAACGATAGTGTTTCTGTCTTTGTTAAACAGTAAAAATATTTTTAAAACAGACATTAATCATAAGAAAATAGCATGTTAATGTGATAGTATTGTACATTCTTTGAGTACTTCACCAAAAATCATGCTGCTTTTTCTATATGTTTTTTTGAAAGGTTTATTCTCTAACTTTAGACTGGGATACGTCTGTCAGTCAAGTCACTCTAGTCTATTTTACAGAATTCAATGTGTCAGATATATTCTTTTATTAAGAAAAAGAAAAATGTTCTGTTTCTTCTGTGATGTAGGTCTAGGAGTAAATTTGCTGACATTTATCTTGAGCAAATTCTTGTTGCTTCTTTTCCAGAAATGTTTTGTTTGCTGAAGTGAAGAAAATTAACTTAGAAAAACATGTTTGGATGGAATATAATGATGTACATGGCTGTATTAAAATACAGTTTGGTATTTGAATTACTAAAATTATGGCTTGGTACAGTTCTTGAATATGGTTGTAACAATACTGTGTGCAAGGGTTCTGTGTTTTAAAGAAGTTTTAATTTTCATTGTTTTTCTTGTTCCCTTGGTTTTCTTTTCAGGAGAGGCAAGAATGGGCTAACTTCATGGTTTGAGTGGTATATCATGAGCAGAAGAGTACAAGATAATGTGGTTTGTTAATGTCAGCCTTTAGTGTCTGTAGTCATTATTAAAAATGTCCTTCTTGTTTTTTTTTTTTTTTTTCCTCTTGCCTTCTGTTCTTTTCACCCTAATCTCTCTTCTGCCTTATACCTATAGAGTTTCCAATCCCTGGTTTGGGTGGCTTTTGTTCCATGATAGGCCAGTTCAGGACTTTCCCACTTACCGTTTCCCTACTGTTCTTCATTTATTTACTAAAAAAGTATGTTTTCATGCTGGCCTTCTAGTTTTTTAATAAAACTTATAGGCTTGATTAATGCTTTTTCTTAAAGGCTAAAGTATGGATCTTTTTCTTGTGCTACATTCAGCCTTCTTCTAAACATTTTTTGTCATTTGGTTTTCATTATGCAGTCTTCTGCTCTTGACTGTGTCATTCAGAACAGACTTCAGACATGAATAGAAACTAGAAAGTTTTGCTGTGGGATCTGGCGTGTAACAGAGACAGTTACTTATGTACGATGAGATTTGTGCATGCCTTTCCTTATGATGGTCTTTTCTACTAGTGAGTAGATCTTTTCTCCCCCACTTAATTGGTCTGCAGTTTGCTCAGTCTTCCCATGGGAAAGCCAAGATGTGCAGTGGGAAGGAGATGCAAGCATGAGATTTGATCTCTGTTTCTTCTCTGATGAAAAGAGCACCTTTAATATTCGTAAGTCCTCTAGAACCATAGAGCAGCGAGCAGTAGTCGTGGAGAACTAGTCACTGCTTTCTGTTTCGTAATGGAAATATTTATTATTTCATACTGGACGTATTTGGTGAAAGACTAATCACCTCTGTGAGGAGAAGCAGCATGGTCTTTCTTTGCTGGAGAAACACTGCTTATTATCACGCTTGTAATGCTGTGTCAGCATGATTTGATATTGTTTGCTTTCTCAGTAGTTTATTTACAGAAATGTACTTGGATAAGTTGATTTGTCTTTCAATTAATTTGGTACTCAAAAGGTGCATGATGGAGGTAACACTGCTTGTGCTTTACTTGTGGAAGAAGTGCTATGAAAGTAGTAAAAGGTAGAAATAAGCAGTGCAGCCATCTGTGCTCTGTTTAAATTTTGTTAGAATCTCCATGATCAGTGATGAGGAAAAGTTAGAAAATGAGTGGTTGAGGATTTAAGTGATTGTTCTTGACTCTGATGATTTGAATGTTGGGCCAATTATCGGTGGAGATGATTGGGTAGGGGAACAGTAACAACAAGATAAACGATTTGAAAATCATTGGTGGTAGAACTTGACAGGATTGAAAAAATGGGAGAAATCAGAGGTAAGAAGTCCTGTTAATAGTAGGTAAGATCTGTTACAGACAACCAGAAGAAAATACAGGAAATGCCATAGTGAAGTTCTGCAACTTAGACTTGGATTTAGAGCTTGTGTGCCTTTTTTTTTTTTTTTTTTTTAATTCTGCACTGTAGATTAAACCTGACTGTTAATCTCTACTTTTCAGTGATGCTTGAATTCCTCTTGTAAAAAGAAAAAGATAAATCAGTTTGTACATCCTGCTATAATAATTGTATACATGTAATGATGTGAGTTTGCATTTGCACTTACACATGAACAATAAATATTTTCTATTTGAAAACTGTCTTAATTGTTTCTTCAAACTGTAGAAAGGAGTTATGTTAAGTATTAAGCTAAAATAAGTTCTTGGCTGAACAGTGTGTGGGATTCAGTAGAGTCATGGATACACAATTGTACAGATTTATTTATATTTAAACAGTTTCCTGAATTCAGATTGTGCCTCTTGCTTGTATAAACACTGAACCACTCCCTCCCCCTATAATTTCACAATAACTTTAGAAGCTATGAATCCTCGTGCTCTAGTTGGCTACTGACTTTAGTAGCCAGTCATATGGTATAGATTTGCAAAGCTGACGCAAAATGGGGCAATTCATCTCCTCCATAATACAGGCTGCTGAAAGCATATCACCCTGAAGCTCTGCTCATTGCACTGTAACCCTGCTGAGCACCAAGACAAGTTCGAGGTTTTGGTTTTGGTCTTAGACTTTACAATGCTCCATGGCAATGGCCCAAGCTGCCTGAGGGAACACCTTCTGCAGTCACGGCTGCTCATGACAGCTGCATTCCACTGGAACAATGGCATTGTTGGCAAAATGGGGAATGAATGGGAGAGACAAACTGCTTCTGCAGCTAGCCCACAACTGAGGGATTAATTCCTGGAACATATCAGAGTGACTATAAACCTCTCTGTCCTCAGAATTAAGCGTAAAATTCACTTGCTCCTATCTCGTCTTTCCACAATGACTAGGGGGGGGGGGGTGGAAAGAAGAGAAAAAAAATCCCTAGGGCATGGACAGTGAAGATCTCAGTTGTGGGTTTGGTTTTTTGTTTTTCATTTTTTAATTCCAAATAATGTATATGAAAGTATAGGCAAAACTACTGTGAATTGTCTGCTATTCCTGTGTGGGTTTTGGTAGCCTTCCTCATGACTCCTCAGAACTTTCACTCTGAGGACCAGCAGTTAAGCACTGCTCAGGCTTGTTTTTTGGGTGAGGAAGAATCCCAATTGAAGAGGAGACAATAGAAAGCCAAGCAGAAAAGCAACACAGAAAAATGCTCCTAAACATTTTGCCTTCATTTTTGTTCTGCTTCTCTCTTTCCTCTGCACATCTGTTCTTTATATAATTTTTATTAAGAGTTGTGTTATTAATTGTTGGAATACAAGAGTAAAATTTATTAATCTTTGCAGAAGTGTTGCAGCTATTCTTGAGATAACATCACTGCTCTGTCGTAGCTTGCATTTAAATGGGAATAAGATGATCAACTATCAGGGTGAAAATACCCGCTGCAATTCCACCCCCTCCCCATCCATCCATCCCCCACCGCCCAGAAGAGCACTGGACAATGTTAATGGCCCATCTGGCTGTTGTTGTCCATTTGCTTGATGGTTAAATTTTGGGCCTGAGCCTAAAGAAACTGTGAATCTGTTCTGAAATAACTAACAAATGTCTCAATCTTTAAAGCAGAAGTCCACTAATTATGGGTGTCGTTAGAGGGTTACTAGAGACCTAATGTCTGTGGTGCTAAAGGAAGCTGCTGGGTGTCAGGTTCAAAACAAGAGGAGGTGGTTCTTTGCACAGTATGTCACTTGCCCAGGGACATGACAAATACTAAAACTTTGCCAGGGTCCTGCAACACAGTGGCACGGAAAAGCAAATTACCAAGAGTTAAGATCTATAATGACACAGTGTGCAAATTCAGGAGTGGTTGAGAGTGGAAAGTCTTCAAGGGGTGTGTTCTGTTATGCTGTTGCTTAAGTATATATATTTTTTTTTTAGTCAATATTGCACAGAATGCTTGGTTAGGGGATCACTTACCTGAGACAGTGCAGCTATCTCTGTATTTTTGTTTAAAAGAAGTCGAGGAGAATGGAGGGAACAGTAAAGCTTAGAGAGAAATCAAAACTAAAGCTGGTTGTAAAGCAGTGCAGAAGATCTTGTGATTCTGTATGACTGAGTGAGAAAATAGGAGATGAAATTCAGAATTTATAAATGCAAAATAATGCACATGGAGAGAAACAACTAATTATACCTACATGGGTATGCACTCTAAATTACCTATTACCACTCAGGAAGGATTCTGGACTCATTGTGAATAGTTCTGTGAAAATGTCAGCTCAATAATTCAGTGGAGGTCAGAAAGGCATGCAACACAGTGCTAGGATGGGGTAGACAGAGCAAAAATTAAAAAAAACCTTAAACCAAACCAAACCTAAAACAAACAAGAGTCATACACACACACACACAAAAATCACCAAACCAATCCCAAGCAAAACAACAGCAAAGAAAACAAAACAAAACCCCCCTCCCAACTATCACACAAACAAAGATTCCAACCAGCTAAAGAACCCTAAACCCATCAGGCTGTTACGTGAATCCATGGAGATCTTGAGAACTGCATGCATTTGGGGTCACCTTATCAAAAGGAAGATGGAGTAGAATTTGGAAAAAAACCTGAGCAAAAGAACAGGAGTCATTGGAATGGTTTTCAGACAAGGACAGAAAAGCTTTTTACCTTAATAGATTTCAAGGGAGAGAGGTTGATTATAATGGCTCACTGCAGAGGGATAAGTGGTGGACAGGAGGACATGGAGCAAATAATTCTTTTCTTAGTAATAAACCCCAAACGAAAATAAAGTCTTCCAGGTTGCAAGCTTAAAACCGAGCAAGAGTAGGTAGTTTTGAAGGAAAATACCCCAAGCAAATAATTACCTTGTGAGATTTGTTGCTGCAGGTGGTTTGAATAAATAGGTTAAAGCAGTGATTGACAAATTAGTGGAAGAGAGGTCCATTAATGATAACTAAACACAAAGATGGTGGTGCCGCTTCTGCTTCAGGAAGACAAACTGCTGCTGAAGGGTCATGGTGCTATGCTTTTCCCAAAGTAGTCAGTGTTGGCCACTCTCAAGGACAGCAGTCAGTGAAGTTTTGGCCTGACATGAGGACTGTGCTGTATATTACAGAATCACAGAATTGTCAGGGTTGGAAGGGACATCAAGGATCATCTTGTTCCAGTCCTCCTGCCATGGGCAGGGACACTTTCCACTAGATCAGGTTGCCCAGAGCCACGTCTAGCCTGGCCTTAAAAGACTTCAGGGATGGGGCTTCCACCACCTCCCTGGGCAACCTGTTCCAGTGTCTTACCACCCTCATGGCAAAGAACTTCTTCCTAATGTCTAATCTAAATCTCCCCTTCTCTATCTTGGATCCCTTCCCCCTAGTCCTATCATTACCTGTCATTGAGAGTAGTTGCTGTTACACTCCGCAGTGTGGTTTGTAGTAGATGGAACATCTTGTTCACAAGAGATAGTATGTGTATGTAATAGCTGAGGAAAGGAAAGCCTGCATACAAATACATTTGCTGGACTAATGATAAAGTGAAACATATAAATTTATTGTTTATTATCTCTTCACGACCAAATCACTCACACTGGAAGTGAAAGAAAACTCTTATCTATCTAATGTTTGAGTTGTTTTTTTTTCAGTGGCTTTTTGTTTGTTTGTTTTTTTTTGTTTGGGGTGTGTGTGTTTATCTATCTATCTATCTATCTATCTATCTATCTATCTATCTATCTATCTATCATCTATTTTGAAAACACCCTATACAAAGCAATTGATTATCTATCTATCTATCTATCTATCTATCTATCTATCTATCTATCTATCTATCTATCATCTATCTATCTATCTATCATCTATTTTGAAAACACCCTATACAAAGCAATTGAGGTAGTACTGAAATAAATGTTTTTTTTTTTCTAGTACCTGTCTGCTCAGCATCTTTTAAAAAGTACCGATAAATTGTTCCCAAGGAGAGTGTCTCTTGAATCAGATTGTTAACTCCCTGTTAACAGTGACTTCTGACCATAGCTGTATTACATTGTAATTAAAATAGTGTAAAACCCTTATAATTCAAACCAACAAACAAATTCAAAAGGTTGAGAGCTCAGGAGAACAGACCCAGATCCTTTGTCATAGAACTCATTCTGGTAGTCAGCCTGTTGAATACTTATTAACCTCACAACCTTTCTTATTTCTCTGTAAATCGTATTTCTTTAGTAAAAATTGTCTTTGCTGATGCATGCAACTCAACCACTCTTCTTTTTTTATTATTTATTTTTTAAATCTGGAGCTATGAAGTTGCTGAGTTCTTTCTACACTGGTAACCAATCAAAGATGTGACATGTATGTTTAGACACATGCACTAGGCATCCACGTTTCTAGCATTTTCTCTCTCTTTGGTCTGCTTGCTCCTTTGTATTTTTCCCAGTTCTGAGTGAAATAAAGAGGACAGGAAGGTGGAGGAGGAATGTGCTCTGCAGAACTGGTTTTCCCAGTAAACTCTTGTAAACAGGGCCTGTGAAAGAGGAACCTTCTGTTTCAGGACTGATGCATGAATAGTGTGATGTCTGGTCTGTACATTTGGAGGATATGCATCTGGCTTTGTGGTTTTTGCAGGGAAATTTTGTATGGAAGGAAACTCACCCAATGCAGTAGTCTCACCATGTGTGAAACCAATAATGGGCCAAATAGAGTGATTTTGCCAGCTAGGTGGAGCTCCCCCACTAAGTTTATTCTTGTCTTGGTTTTCTGCAGCCTTAGTCACTATCACTGCATCTCTTAGTTCATTGAACAGATGGTCAGTTTACAAAGAAAACTAAAATAAAAATGTAGAAGAAGCTTTCTCCTCCATAGACTTTGACACAGGCAAAGGTGAGCACACAGTAAGCTGGGATTGTCTGGACTTGTGCTGTATAGTTGAGGTGGTATCTTTCCATGTGTTTTTCTTTCAGTGCAATCCTGGAAGTACTGGTAACACTTTAAGTAGCTTTCTTCCTGGATAATGGAATTTTAAAAACAGCTTGTGATGACTCAAACATAGCCCATGGATTACTGTATGATAAACTTACCACTTAGCTGTAATAAACACCTGTTCATAGCAAAGCTTATTCTTCTCCTTTCCCTCAAAGAGTGATTCTCTAAGCCTGGCATCCTTTGTTTCCGTACTTGCTGGGTCTCTGAAGAGCACTGCATCAAGTGATTTCTGTGACAAGGATATGTGTCAGGGATAAGCCTTCCCACTGCAGCCTGAGATGTCATCCAGAGGGACCTGGACAAGTTGGAGAGGCGGCCCAGGTGAACCTCACGACGTTCAACAAGAGCAAGTTCAAGGTTCTGCACCTGGGCCAGAACAGTCCTCACTAACAATACAGACTGGGGGATGAGGTGATAGAAAGCAGCCCTGTGGAAAAGGATTTGGGGTTGCTGATGGACGAGAAGCTGGACATGAGCAGGCAGTGTGAGCTTGCAGCCCAGAAGGCAAATTGCATCCTGGGCTGCATCAAAAGATGCATTGCCAGCAGATCCAGAGAGGTGATTCTGCCACTTTGGTCTGGTGAGACCTCGCCTGGAATACTGTGTGCAGGTCTGGAGCCCTCAGTATAGGAAGGACATGGACCTGATGGAGAGGGTCCATAGGAGGGCCATGAAAATGATCAGGGGGTTGGAACACCTCTGCTATGAGGGCAGGCTGAGGGAGCTGGGGGTGTTCGGCCTGGAGGAGGCTTCTGGTACCTGAAAGGGGACTACAGGAAGGCTGGGGAGAGACTGTTTACAAGGGCCTGTCGTGACAGAGCGAGGAGCAATGGCTTCAAACTAGTGAAGGGAAGATTTAGATTGGATATCAGGAAGAAGTTCTTCATTATGAGGGTGGTGGAACACTGGAACAGGTTGCCCAGGGGGGCGGTTTGGACCCCTTCCCTGGAGATATTCAAGGTGAGGCTCGATGAGGCTCTGGACAACCTGATCTAGTTGGGGATGTCCCTGCTGACTGCAGGGAGGTCAGACTAGATGACCCTGGGATGTCCCTTCTGGCCTGGACCATTCTATGATTCTATGTGAGGTTCAGATGAGATTCATCATGCATTTTTATGCTGTCTCCACAATAAAGAATTTGCAGGACATTTTAGGCATTCATGCAACCACGTAATTTTTCTATTTAGCATTTAGTGATGGTGGAGACACTTAGACTTTAGCAGTTTTCAGTAAGTCCATGAAGTGAAGCTTAGAACATAGTTTTGTTGGTGCTTCAGGAAGAAATAAGGAGTCTGGATTTCTGTTTTACAGGGAATCCATGTTTTGGGAAAACACAATTGCTTTGTTGTGGCTGTGAGGAGAGCCTAATGTGTATCCTTATCAGTGTGCAAAACAATGGGTCTGATTTTGCTAAAAGCATGCATGGGGTTAGTTACTGTTGCTCAGCTTCTGAACAGTCATTCATTATGCTGCAATAATGTGTTTATTGTTCACTGTGATACCCATATGCTGGAGTAAAAAGTTATGGTTCTTGGTTTGAAAGGTAATAAAACAGATCTAGTAAGAAGCTAATTTCTTTTTCCACAGAGCTACTTTTAGAAGTAAAACACAACTTTTTAAGGACTACACTGAAGTGTAATTAAGTAAAGCTTTTGGAAAAAAAAAAAAAAAGGAAATGGTGAACAAATAACTCTCTGTGCCAATAATCAAAGGCATTTGTTTGAAACCAAATTTCTCCAACAGAAATTTTATGTATATCTGTTTCTACGCTAATATGACACTAGTCTGTAGGCTTGTGTATGATCATCCATGGAATCTATTCGACCACTGTCAATCATGGTTTCAAGTCACCAAATAACCAGTTAAAAAGAGAAAATCACTACCATGTTGTAGCATTGGCAGTAGAAGAGTTTTAGATTGAGGCAAGTCCTTTTATTTTTTTAATTCTCTTGAGGACATGCATACATTAGTCGAATGAGAAAATGTCTTTAAATCCACTCATAAGAGCAAGGGAAAAGTTTGAAGATTTTGAAGAGTCCTTTTAGTTCAGGTGAAGACAATGTCTGAGATACCTGCTGAAAAACAGTGCTTTGGGGAGCAGCAACCTTTCATCAGTTAAGTTCTCATGTTTTAATAACTGAGGGTGGCACATATACACATTTTGTCACAATTTACACAGAACATGCAAGATGAAACACCAGAAGAAGGAGGGAGGAATTTGGAGGAGTCATCAGAAAGTCCTTTTCACGTTTATAATGTTGTGGAAAGAAGGATATTTCAATGCAACGCTAATTTGATTTTATAAATGCAGAATTGTTTTATCATGAAACCAAATCTATTTTTATAGTTTTGCTATCCCAATAACATTGGAAAATTTTTGACCCTAAAACCTATGTAGCTGTTAAAGCTTAGCAGCCAGTGTATTTATTTACAACTGTAATTCCATTCACTTATTAACTGAAGAATTTTTAGGATGGTGTGCAGAGTGACTATATTAAGTATTCTGTGCATTCCCATGACACTGTAGACTTAGGCTGTTCTATGATGGCTTTTTCTTGTTTCTTGTAACCATATCTAAATCTTGGAGGAAGATGAGGGTTTGAGACCTGGGTCTCAAGGAACAGATTCAATTCTCTCTGCAATCCTACGTGTGCCTTTCCAGCTAATGATCCTGAGCTAAGGAGTGACCTGAGGTTTGTTGCAACTTATTTTTTTTAGTGTGTCACATAATGAACTTTGTTACTTCTTGAAGCTAACAACTCAATGTTAGTGATTTTGTATTCGTGAGGACATAGCATAGAGCTGCTAACATTTAAAACCAAACATCATGTCCATACTATTTAAGGAGAAGAAATTTGACTAAATAATTTATGGGAACCTTCCTGATTAACCAAAGATGATCGTAGTTTTGCCTTTAGGTTCATCACCAATGTAACTGAAGGATTTCTTACCTCTTTGCATATGACATTGCTTTCATAATGGGGTACTGGGATGTGATTGCAGAATAATGGATTGAACTATTCAAGATTTCACTGACTATTACCACAGAACACAAGTGTGTATTTCAGTCCTTTTAAGAAGGCAGTTGTACAGCACTCCCCTGTTGGAGCTGGGAGCCAGAATTCCATCATTGATGCAAAATAGGGATTTATATGTATCTGTATCTTAATAGGTGAGTCCTCATCCTTCAGGCAGTATGTAGGCATAAGGTTATCGGTCAGTATCTTCAGACATTAATAATTCACCCTGGAGTGGATGACTTATAGGCTGAGCAGGGCTAAATGCTGCATCTCAACAGGCATTGTTTTCTTCTGAGTCATATTTGCTTCAGGCTGTAGTGATGGCTGCTGACTTTGCAGATAGCTGGGCTGGCTTGGGATATTAAAATATCATCTCTTTGTTACTCATATTACTGCTGGAGAGTATCACCCTGGTAAATCTTGTAATGGAAATAAGTGTGCTTGCTTAGTCCACTACAGGCCCAGCTAGAAGGTTTGATTAAAACCTTGCAGACTGGACTAATGTGAATGAGGGAGGGCTCATACTGTCCCTTTTGTTAGAACTCTGGAAGCAGTAACCTCCAGCTAATGGGTATGAGGAGCAACCAGGAGAGATAGCAGCTTCATCCTACACAACTAGATCTGAAAGAGGATACATGTTTGTAGAAAAGTTTGTTCTTATTCAGAGTGCTACATCTTGAATTTCTATTTGCATGGGAAAAAAGATGCAGCTTCCCCTTCTCCAAACATGATTATTGCTAGTGCAATTTTGTATTTTAACTATAAGCTGTGCCAGTATAATGAACTTTCATATCCGGTTTGGTCTGTATTCACCTGAGTTTTGCTGAAAATGTCACAGCCTTTACTGAAATCGTTACGTGGCTAGAAAAAAAAACAAAACCACAAAACCCAAGCCTGAAGATGTTATATAGGTAAATGTTTATGTGGTTTTTCAGTAGTGTTTCTCTAGATAGGTAAACAGTTTAAAATGCTAAGTCAGAATATTGTCTTTTTTTTTTTTTAATAGTGTAGAGTGCTCATAATAAATGTAGTAAAATAAATAGGACAGATTTTGTTTTCACCTTCGCTGCAGAGTACAAATGTTTAAGAGACTTCTTAATCCTTTGTTGACTGTGTATTAGTTTTATTTCTGGCCTGCAGCTTGCAAAAAAGAGACTCAGAAAAGGAAGTGAAAAGTATTTTACAACTTGAAGTAGTTTTAATATCTAACAGACTTGTTGCAACATCTGTACAGGGGCCTGTGGGGAACAAGTATTCTGAAAAGTTTCATGCTTGCTTAAATGCTTCAGTGGGTTTATTTGTTTAGCATCAGCAAATAGAGTGGCCTGGCACCTCAAGACTTATGACCAGGAGAATGGTTTGCTTCAGAATGATTCTAGTTTACACATGTTTTTTTCTTATTTCTGTATATTATTTGATTTATTAACTTTAATTTTTGCTTGCTTGTTTTTCACAGCTCATTACAAAACCATCATGACCATCATAAGATACATATGTATGTATTTCAAAACACTTGCTGAACCGATTATACCTTGTTGGGGGTAGAGGGGTTCCAGAAGCATATCAGTATTGAAGAGACTGTTCTGAACCACAACATTTTGACCTCTTGCTTCAAAGGAAATTCCCTCTTGAAATGTATTAGCACAATGAAGACTATGTCTGTCTTTGTATCACGTATTTAAGTTAACTCTTCAGCCATAAATCAAGGGTTATAAAGGTAGTAAACAAAGAGGAAACTGTGTTTTACTTATTTGTCAGATGAGGAAGAAACACAAATATGATTAGGATGAGATTAATATGGCTAGGTCTGGATAGGGTTTACACTGTCATGATCTGTGCAAGTTGAAGAGGATCTTGAAGCAATGAGGAGCTACCAGTACTTGTGGTTTTTTATCTGTGATGATGGGTCTGGTAAGTGAAGAAAAATACATAAAAAAGCATAGGTTTTCTGATACTAAGAGTGTTGTGCTTTCAATTACAGCAACAGTGTCAGATGGATAAAATGAATTATGTACTTGTGTCTTAACAACACAAATTCTGCTTCTCTGCTCTCCAATGTTGTCTATACTGATAAGCATTACTAATGTGACTAATATTTCCCAAAGCAGTATTTACAGGACACTTACAAAAGGGAAAGAGGCTGTTCTTAGGGTGCTCAGGACCTCTGATGGAGTGGTTTACAACAATATCACCTCCCTTGAAAGTACTGGCAATTTACAGAATATAGGAGCAGTACTTCACATTGTTTTTGCTCCTTGATGACAATCTTCCTTCCTGTGTCTGCAAAGAAATGTCATTCATCCTGGGGAGTACAGGAAATGGCAGAAAGGTGAAAATAATAGTGCCAAGGACAGGAAAAGGATAGGAAACTGAAATTCTGTTAAAAAAAATAAGATTTTTTGATGTTTGAGAACACAGTCAACGATTAAGCTTCTCAATACATTATTTGTTTCCACCTTTCTCAAATTGGTAAGTTTCTAATGTGTCCCTTACCGTATCTTAAAAATATTAGGGCAACATTTCTAATGAGTGAGGAAGTGTAGTAGACAGCAACTCTAATCTGGGGGAATAATTGTCATAGAGGCAGCAAACTAATTCTAATAGTAACTCCAGGAGCAGTTTACTTTGCTTTGTTTCTAAACAGGAGATACCTGGAGATACATTCAAGGTCAGATTTAAGTGTTGTATTGATCAGAAATATTAGGAGGTAGCTTGTTCTCCAGGTGCTTATCCAGGAGAGATTTTTCCAAAGTTCAGTTTTCAAAAGGGGTTAATGACATGTGTTGTAGAATTGGTAAAACCAGGAGACAGGCATAGGATTAGCTGTTGTTGCACAAAAAATATAACCTAAAGCATCTCCATCTCAAAAAACACCAGAGTGAACAAGAAAGATCCTATCCATCCTATCAGTCACCTCATGCAGCACTTGTAATTCTATAATCCATTTCCATTTAATGAATTAATTACATATGTGAAGAGTTCTGATATTGGTTGCAGCACAAGAAGTGGATAGAATATGCAGCAGGACACGGTAGGAAAAAATTCAGCCTTTAAAGGAATAGCCTTTGGGCTCATCCATAAGCGAAGGCTAGGTTGAGAGTGAGGTTAGAATAATCCTCCTCTGAGGTGCAGCTTTAAGTATGAGCTGTAGCTGCTGAATGCCACTGTGTTTCTGTGACTTATCTGTGTGGCAACTACTAGCAGATTTGAATTTGTAGAAGTCCTTCTTCCCTCTTAAAACCACAACAAATGGATCTTAGAAAGGCCTCTTTTCTCTTTTGGTGCTTGGAAGGAGTAGCCACGATTAAGAGCAATTTCTTAGGCCTGTAATGTTCCAGGCATTGTGAAAAATGCAGCATGATTTCAAGGATGCAATATCCTGGTCACTACCCCTGTGAGGGAGCAGTGTGCTGAGAGAGAACAGGACAGATGTCTGTCTGTATCAGCGTTAGCCAATGGGAGCTCCTCTTGCTTTAGAGGACCATCTTCTAGTTAGGCATGCTGCATAGTCAGCAGCTGGGAACACCACCTTTCAAGTGGCCCCTGTGTAAATGATAGGAGACTTGTAGGTGTCAAAAATCCATCGTTCTCTTCCTTAGCCACAGAAATCTTACGCAAGATGAAATCAGGCAATCTAGATGCAATAGAACTAAGTAGGGAAAATGTTGGGCAATACCTGCTGACATCGCTACCACTGGACGCAGACCGTATGTGACTGCTGTCAGCTGAAGTATGTAAACTGTACTGAGCCGTGGTGTGCTGCAAAGGTTAAGGTTAGTCATATTGGTGGCCTAGTAAAAGGTCTCTTGAAGGAGGTCCACCTCTTCACCTTCTACCTCTGTGACATCTGAGACCCAAAAGAGTTGGAAAGGCAGAAGCTTTCCCTTGTTTGAGGATGTCCATGTCATCTGGGTGGTCGTCAAGTTGAGCACTGCTACAGCTCTGGAATCTACTGCTCTTCAAAAGAGCCGGAGCCTCGATGGAGAAGGACAACTCTGGTGAGGGTGCATACATGCTGCAGCTTTAAATCTGTAATGGGACATCTGGCAGACTGAAAAACTGCCAGGAATAGGAGAATAGGGGGGAAAAAAGGTAGTAGTTCCCAAAGCTTCTAACTGATGCATGCCTGTTAGCCTCATTCTTTCTCTGCTACCACCACTGAGCTGTTTCGTCAAACCTTGAAAAGAGACACTGTTGAAAACAGGATTTTAATAGACTTTTGCAGGCCAGCCTTAAGCGTTTAGCCTGGCCTGGTGGACCATACTTTGGGAGTGCCTTCTTAAGGGGAATTCTGGACTACATATTGTAATAAAGTTCTCAATTTATTGTCAGAAGACTGAAACTCTTTTGGGGATTTTACACTATTGTCATTTGACGTGGTGGCTGTCGGGGACTGTGGACGGTTTAGAAGTATATGGGGGGTATTGGCCTATCACAGATTCCCTGGGAGCTGTTGTGTGCCATGGGGGGCCTTGAAGTCTATTCTCTCTTGCAGAAGGGGCATGCTCTGCCACCCCCAAGGAACAATAATGTTCAGACAAAGGACATTTTTTCCAGATCTCTTTTGCAAACATGGAGCTCAGTGTAGAACCCTTTCTGAGCCGAGAGGGAGTTGCAGAATTTTGTGTATCTGCTCTGCTGTGAAGCCAGGGCAAACATTGGGCAGAGGCTTCTTTGGAGAGTGATGTTTTGGGACCATCTGAGCACAGATGGCTCTTTCTACTCTAAAACCAGACAAAGAGCTTCTGAACCCTAGACAGAAGGTTTTCCATCGGTGTCGTTAAAAAGAGTTCTACTGAATTATGGAGATGTGGGTAATAAAAGCCAAAGCACTTAGAAAAACAGACTGGAGTGTTCTGAAGCTGTAGGAGGAAGTTTGATTCCTAAGTAAATTAAGCTACTTCTGATGGAATTCCAGGATATCTACTGCATCACTGAGATCACTTGTGGGTTTACACAAGGTGTAGACTATGTGGGACAAAGACACAGGTATATTCTCTCAAGGACTATCTTTTTGGGGGATGGTCAAATGAGACAGAATGAGCACAGGTACCAGCTCACCACTACCAAAAAGATGAGATCCTCTACACTTCTTCCCTTTTCTTTTCCCACCATGGTCTTGGTGTTTTCTCAGACACTTGTGTGTCTCTGAGAACTAATTTAATTCACTTAAATGGCAAACTATTTGCACCATTTATGTTGTGGCAGCTTTCTGAAATTTCAGTCACTCTAATCAGGTTATAGAGGAGACTGATGCTATAGCCATAAAGTGTGACAGTGGAGTATGTGGCTTTGAGCAGGGGAGGAGGAAGATAGGAGCTGGAGTTTAGGAGAGAAGTAGAAGAAGATAGGGAAAACTATGGATATGACAGGCTTCATACTTTCATGTGTAGGAAGCCTTTATTTGATTTGTCTACCCATCAAACTTGTACACTTAAAAGATTTTTTTTCCAATTAAAGTTGAAGAGTTTTTCTTACTAATTTTTCTTATTAAAATTTTGTAAATATATTTTTTTTCATTTGCATGAGAAACTGATAGGTTATCTGTAATTTTAGCTCTTCACATGCCTGAATTTTTCTAAACTTTACTGGATTTTGTGACCTAGATGTCAGTATTCTCCTATTTCATGTTCCATGTCTTCTGCAATTATTTTTTCCCCCATAGGAATCATTTAATCTCTAATAAAGCTTTCAACTAAATAAAAAATAGGTAAGACAAGCAACAACAAAACACTAAATATCAGTCATATGGGACTCAGATTTAAAATGTGGAGTAAACTTCACTGCTTTGCTGTATGCAGTTGTTCTTGTGGACGTTAAGATTAAAGCAAAGAGAGATGGGCCATAAAGGCAGTGGTCCTTAGAAGCAGTGGCTGATAGAGAAAGGTAAATATCAGCCAACATTTTTATCCTCAGTTCCATAAAAATTTTACACAGACAGCTAAATACAGAAGCATTCTCCTAAATTCTGACAAATTGATTAAGGCCTGAGAGAATTTTATGTGGTTCAGATCCCACTAGGAAAAGCAAAGTCATATAATTTCAGAAGTCTGGTTTCTTGTTCTCAGTGAAGAAAGTGTCTTGAGTGATTGACAACTTCAACATTCTGTTAACGGGAATGCTGAAGACTCTGCACTTCACTGCTGAAGGTCCATCTCTCTGTAATAGAACCTGGGGAAAATCTAGGTTTTTCATTTTGGATCATTAGACTTCCTATGTACTCTATTGTTTTAAAAATTATGTTCCTCAGATGACAACAAAACATAACCAGTAGACCTCTTTTGGGTGATACAAGCATTAGTGATGCCGGGATCTGACATTTAGACTTTAGAACATCTGCTGGGAAGTTGTTCTTTCTATTCTGGCACTAAGAAAACAGGGACTGAAAAAAAAAATCTTTCACATATCTTTGCAGCCAGTTCAGACCTTTGCCCATGTACTCTCACTGCTGGCCCTCAATACCCTTTTGCATACAACTTTGATGCAACTATGTCAGGGTTCCTTTTCCCCCTCATAACTAAATTTGCTTATGGATGGGATTAAGCTCCAAGGTATTTGCCTTTAAATTGTTATTACTTGTAATTAGCAGTAAATGAAAAATTTCAGCAGACACTGAAACAGTGAGAAGGGATCAGTGGCAGATAGACCCACTGGCAGGGAAGGGGCTAAAACACTGTGACTCAGGGATAGTGAAGGTGTGACCTGCAGAGTTGAAGACCCTTCTACCAGGGAACAGGGGAACAGAGATGGGGTTGTGCAGAACAGTAACTGGGGAGGAAGAATAGGAAATGCTGTAATGGGGTGCACATGTAAAATGAGGAGCATGAGTTAAAGGGAGTACAGGGAATGTGACGTGTTACAGCAGTTGTGCTGATTTCATCTGCCAGTGTGGTGTGACAGGGAATGAAGGGGATCCACATTTCTGCTGTTTCTTACACATTCTTGTCATATTGGCAGGCATATATCAGAGCATTCATTTAAATTGCTTTATTTATATCAGAAATCTGCTCTAGAGGAATTTGTAGGTCCTTTAGCATAGACACTTTGTAAAAGCAAAGATCAACCTACAGCCTTTCATATTTCTTGACTAATTTTGTATTGAGATATTTATTATGTCTTTCTTGCCCAGGGAAAATCCCATTTGTCTTGAGCACACAGTGGTTTCTTCTGCTTTCTGTGAAAAGCTGTGCTTCTCAGTAGCTTCTGCTTCAGAGGTATTTGCTCAGAAATGCAGGCTCAACAAAAGCCATGCAGTTTGTTCTATCCTATCTGCTTTAAGCAAGCACATAGTAAGAGCTTCTAAAGCAAACAACACATTCTAAAAGCTGAGTCTTTATAAAGGTGCTAATGGAGAAGTGTAAATGAAAAGAGAACAAGTTGGTAAAATTTTTAACCTACTTTTCAAACTTATTTTGAATGTAAACTTCAAGTAAGTAGGAGGGTTGGAAAGGGAGGGTGAGGAAAAGGATCTCTCGCTTGTTCGTTCTTTCATTCTCTGTCTCCAGCTTGTTTACTCTGTCCATATGCCAACACAGTGTGGGTATTCAGTTTCACTCTCTTCCTAAGAGTTTTATACAGATATGTGCTGAATTTTTTCAGTTCTATGATTATTGCTTATGCTAGTAGGGGATATGAGACCTGTTAAAAAAGTGGAGGATCTGTTCCATAGAGCCACAGAAAATATCCCAGGGGATTTAGGGACAGACGTGGTATTTGCCCTGTTTCAAACTGCCTTTAGATTGGTGAGGTTGCAGTGTGATGTAGTGCCTTTGAAGTGATGGCTGAACAGCCTGTGCATCTGGGGACTGCTCTAAGGATAACTCCATGATAAACTGCTTTTGGCTGCTACTAGGAGTGTACTTTTAACTTCATCAGTACACACCAGCTTCTCATCATGTATGCTGGGTAACACACGATGGGAGAACAGAGTAATGATTCTCTAGATATCTGTTCAATCACAGGAAATAGCTGGCACACAGTCTTGCTAATCTTTAATCTGAATCAGTTGCATGGGAGAATTTTCTTACTTCTTCTCTCCATGGTTATAATCTGTCGATATTTTTTTCTTACTATAGATAACATCTGATAAGAGATTAAGAACATGATAAGGAGCTGATTTATATGAAATTTAAGAGGCCATTAACATTCCATTGAATTGTAAAATTGTCAGGCTAAAAACAGCTCTCCTGGTGTTCTGCACAGATGCAATAGCAAATCACTGAGTCACAGGAAATGATTCAGTCAACATTTCTAAACTTTCAATGTGTGTTTTATGGAAGAAACTTGATGTAAATGTTTAGACAGTTATGGTTTTGGAGATAAATATTGCAATTTTATGGAGTTTGGGGCTTGACGTACCAGAACTGTGGTGCATAGTTGTCAATTTACAGAACATCTAAAACTGTTCAATTATTGTATTTGATTCCAGTGTAGGATGTATTTTCTTTTGCTAATGAAACATGATGTCATATTTGGCCATAACAGATTACACATCAGAAAATCAAAGGAAAGTTAATTTTTAATCACCTGGGATTCCCTCTTCTCTGCTGCAGGAGAACTTTCATAGAACTCTGCACAGCTCTTAGTTTCTTGCCTCTTCATCTTGTAAATACAGCACTTCAGTGATATGACTTCTCATGGCAGGTTGTCCTCTGCCCTAAATGATTTTACTGGGAACAACTGCTTTAAGAGGTTAAGCCAAAATGTTCCCTTGCTCCTCATTTTAATTTCATTAATTGCAACAGAGCACTGACAATTGCAAAATTCACTTTTTCTTATGTCAGTTGCTTGCTGTTTAAGTGTTTCTTGTATTTTTCAAATATTTTATTTCAGGAGGATTTTAAAGAATGTTTTACTCTGTAAGAATTCAAATTGACCTGCAGTGTGCTATGGCTTTAAGGACATGAAATTGGTATTATGGTTACTGTACTTAACTATTATACCTAGGTCTACTTTTCTGAGTATGAAATAGCTGTAATAAAGCCAATATAGATTTTCTGGATTTACACTGATTTAACTGAGACCACTCAGGCGTAAATATTAATATTCATGATTAGAACATAAGCAGTGAGGCAGGAACTTAGAGTTTTTGCTAATTCTTGACATTAGATATCCAGTTTCTGAATTTCTAAAAAAAACAGCTTGCTAGCACCAGCACCAGAGACAAATCCTAGCTTCAACTGTATAATTTCCATGAGCCTAATTTTTCCTTACAGGCCAATAATCCCAGGAGACAGCTTCTGCTGGTGACCAAGTGTCTGCTGGTGTGTGTGGATCAGTATTTGGACCTGAGACAGCAGAAGAGCTACAGGGTGTCTAATGTTTCTGGCTGTAACAGGTGAGGACAGGCACGTTGAAACAGTGACCAAAGAGTTGTGGGTTCAGAACCAGGTGTGGGTGCCCAGGTGCTGGCAGTGGGAGCATTGGGGTACCGACCAAAGTACATATATTTTCCCAAAGCTGGGTCTATTTTGACTGTGACAGTAATTGGTGAATGATCTTCTTGTCCTTATGTGTCAGTGTGAGCTGAAATTCCCCACCCCCCCGACAATAACCAGGCTAGCTCAGTCTGGAAGCGAATGAAAGCTGTATTTACAAGCAAATCTACAATCTATGATGAAATGCAGTGAATATGTACAAATAGACACAATTCACAACATTTACAAATATATACAATCAACAGAAAAGCACAACCAAGCTCCTTTTGCTTTTCCCCAAAGGGGATCTCCCAAGGGGCCTCCTCCCCAGACCTCCTGGCAGAAAGCAGAGTTAGCTAAAAGCAAAGAGACCGTAAACTTAGCTCGCCAAGATCAGTGTGTTATCTCCAAGCAGAAGAGAAGAAGCAGCAGCCAGACAGCCCAGCAAGGAAGCAAACTCCCCACTCTGACTGTCCCTACTTGTTTTGAGTAGTGGTTCTTAAGCATTTCTATCTATCCAATGGAAGGGTTTAGAACAATCATTATTTTGCTTTCTTACACCCAATAGTGACTTATTTACACTCTTTCTCTGCTTGAACTTTGAGAAGAAAAATTAAAAAGACAGTTTCAAACCATCACAGCTTATCTCAACCCATGAACTTTCTTATCCTGTTTTCTTGCCCCATCCTTCTGAAGAAGAAAGAGTGAGAGAGCAGCTGAGTGGGCATCTGGCGTCTGGCCAAGATCAACCTACCACAAATGCATTTTGTTGTATGTGGGAATGATGAATGTTCTAATTCAGCCAAATACCTGCTATGTAATTGTCATGGGATCAGCTGAATCTGCTGATGGGTATTCAACACCATACTGCCATCATGCCAGCTTTATAGTGAAAGTGCTGGCTGAAGCAAAGCATCATGGGGCTTGTAGTTCAGATTGTAACAGGAGAGGCTTCCAGTTTCCAGGAGAGTTTCTCTTGGTTTATGGTTTGGGGTGTTGGTCTCTTCTGCTTTGCTGGTTTCTGGCTTGGATGCTGCCCTTTTCTGCTTGCTGACTTGTTTGCAGATTGTCTGTTGGTGACTTGGCTTTTTTGCTCATTCACATGGTATTGTCCATTGTATCAGTTTCATTAAACTCTCTTTATCTCAACCCATTGGTCTTTCTGTGTTCCTTTCCTTCCCACTCTGTGTGTGGGGGGGCTTGCTTGTGAGAGTGGGCTGTCTTAAACCAGGACAGTAATTTCTGCTGATGAGGACTTTGATGACAGATTGTTTTAAAGATGAGAGAAGGGAAGCAGGCCTAATATTGAATAGATATTCAAATGTCAAACCAAGCACAAGTAGCTTTCACTGAAAAGTGTCTTGAAAAATTTGTAAAGACAATGTTTTTTGTTATTTTTTTTTAGTCTCCATGTTGACTTTTCAAAGTAAAAAGCAATAAACTGTTAACAAATTCTCAATGCCAGTGACAGCTAGCAAAAAAATCAAAACTTTTAAAATTAAAATGTTTCCTTTGTTCAAGAGCTTTTGTTCAATAGCTAACTTTGAAATTTCAGTCCTTAAGCTTTTGCATTTCCTTCTAAAAAGTTTAAACTAAGTATTAAGGTGGTCCCTGATTGTTTACAGTCCCCTTGAAAGGCCAAACATATCCTCCTAGGACTTATACCACACACTCTGTTTTGTAACTTACAACATCTTTTTTTTTTTTTTTTTGCAATATCGGCTGTAGAATTTCATAGGCAGGAGTTGGGCAGAAATAAATTCTTTTTACAACAAAGCAAAAAATTCTTCAAGATCCACTGAAACGTGCAATTAATTGAAACTTAATGAAGCCACTATTAATTAACTTGTTAAGCTTACATCTGTCACTTGCCTATAAACCCTTTTCAGCATACCTATTTCCAACTAATATTCGCTTCTCCTGGGGAGTACCTCTTGCTATTAATATCAAATTGGCTCCAAGTAAATAATTTAAGGAGCTAAATATTTGAAATATTTGAAAATATATAGACATAGAAAGTGCTGTGACTCATGGTTTATCAGACTAGCTTGAGTAAAAAAACCTGATTTTATTAGTATACAGCTTCTGTAAATTCTTAGGGATCTGTCAATGCCAAAGTAGTTACAGCAGCAAATATAAAAATATACATGGCATGTGGGAGACAATGAAAAACTGGACAGACTTCTTTATCTCTCTCTTACACCTAATCAGATTTTAAATGTATCCTGAATTATCTAATCTACGTTTATAAGCTAAATTGTAGTAAAATGTGTCTGCAATAGTAGAGCAAAGCAGAAAGAAGGAACTGTTAAGCCTTTGTTTAAGAATTATTAATGGAATTTTGTGTTGTAATGAAGTTAATGGAAATTCAGGAAGGACAAGTGCCAAACCCTGCACCTGGGAAGGAGGCACCCCACAGATAATCGCAGGCTGGGGACAGAGAACAGCTCTGTTGAAGAGAGGGCTCATGGACCTCAGGTTGGGCAGGATCATAGAATCATAGAACGCTTTGGGTTGGAATGGGCCCTGGAAGGTCATCTTGTCCAAGCCTTCTCAAATGAGCAGGGACACCTCCAACAGCGTGCCAGGGTCCAACAATGTGCCCTGGCAGCAAAGAAGGCCAATGACATCCTGGGCAGTAGCAACAGGAGTGCAATCAGCAGGTGGAGGGGAGTGATGATTCCCATTTACTCAGCACCTCTTAGATCACATTTGGATACTGTGTTCAGTTTTGGGTGGATGAAAACAAGAAAGACGGTGGTAAACTGGTGTGAGTTCAATGGAGGGCCACAGGCAGGGTCCAGAGTACTTGCACAGTGGAGGGAGGTTGAGGGAGCAGGGCTCTTTGAGTCTCAGGAGGAGACTGCGTTGGGAGGTCCTAGTAGCAGCATCCTCCTACCTGTAACAAGGTAATCAAGAGGATGGAGCCTGCCAGTTCTCAATGGCTCAGTCTGGGAGAACAATAGACAACAAACAGATGTTGAAACAGGAGATATTCACAGTGGGTGTGAAGAGAAGCCTTTCACCAGGAGACTCAGATAGTGGAAAAAGTTATTCAGGTGAAGCTGTGCATTCTCCATCCTTGGAGAATTTTGAGGCCAGATGGAATGCAGCCCTGAGTAACCACAAGGTTCATCTTGCTTTAAGCAGGATGTTGGACTAAGTGAACTCTTGAGGTTCCCTCTAACTTGAATTATCCTGAAGGGAAGTTGTAGTAAGGTGCGGGTTGGACTCTTCTCCAAGTGACTTGTGACAGGACAAGAGGCCATGGCCTGATGCCGTGGCAGGGGAGATTTAGATTGGATGTTAGGAGGCAATTCCTCATGGAAAAGGTAATTAGACACTGGAATGGACTGCCCAGGGAGGTGGTGGAGTCGCTGTCCATGGAGGTGTTTAAGAAAAGATTGGATGTGGCACTTAGTGACATGGTCTACTCTATTTGGTGGTGTTGGGTCATATGCTGGACTTGATCTCAGAAGCCCATTCCAGCCTCAATAATTCTGTGATTCCATATGATAATGATGATTATTTTTATTAATTATTATTGTTGTTGTTTTCTGTAAGAGGTTGAAAGACTGTTGTAAAAAGCATCCTTTCCAAAGTTTGCATTCAGTCCCATTTCAGTCTCAAGTGCTTTTCCCTTGTGCTAGCTGTGATTTGATATACATGAAACAAATTGTGTTTGACACAGAAGACTTTGAAGTGCTTGATTCTATGATCTCAAGACATTTAGGTAATTACATATTTTTCCTCAAATAAAAATAATCCCCTGCTCATTTTGGTAAATATTTATTCATCTTCCCTGTTTTAATTAGTCATTAAACGAATGGGGCATTCTAAAATAAATACTTATTTTAGAAATTAAGAGTATAATTTGAAAATGAAAGGCAATTTTTTAGTTTGAATAGATTGCATGAATTCAACCACTATTCATTATCTGTTTTCACTTTATATCTTGGTTGTTTAAAAGGACTTAGGAATGTATTTCTAAATTCAGTGTTAGATGCAGTAATCACATTTTCTGGTTGGAAAGTTAAGTTCTTGAACAAACCTTACAATAGGCTCAAGTGAGCTAAAAATAAACTCCAGGCAGCTCATATGAACTGGGCAGTAACAGGCAACAGCAAAAAGCAGTATCCAGCTATGATGAAAACAGGAAGTTCATTACACAAGCTGCCCTTTGCAGATAGGTATGATTTCTTAAAGGCTTAACTAAAATAATAATCCCTCAAAGTTTTTAATAAAAGCAGAGAGCTGCCTATTGTTCATAGCTCAGTGGAGATGAAAAACATGCACCCCAGTACATTGTGAAAGATCTGCTGTGTTCTGGGAAACAACACTCTTTCCGTTTGGTTATTGGTAACCATGATTTCAAGTCGTTATGGATTTGATCCTGCAGAAGGGCTGAGCATCTGACCCCTATCCAGTAAATCTGCATAATGCCAGTAAGCCTGGGAGTGTGGTGAGATTGAAATACAGAAGTTGTCCCTGATTGACTGGGATCAGAAGTGAGTCTTGAGCTCTATTTCACTGACACTGAAGTTATCCATGCTCCAAATTCTCCCAGGAAACCACATTCCCCCTCTGAAGCAGTAATGTCCTCTCCACCTTCTCTTGGCAGTGCAAGTGGCAACAAAGTCCTTTCTTTAGAATTGACAGGTGAAGTTGGGCTAGACCACTTCTGGAGAGGTTTTGCTAGAGATGCTTTTATTTATGTGGTGAAAGGCAGGTAAGAGAAATAGTCCTCCTGCTGCTAACCCATGGTATCTAGAGAAGATCTACTCTTTCTCAGCCCCTTTTTCTGCTTGTGAGATGGTGAAGAGTAGTTGTGTGCACAACCAAATACCTGGCTATACAACTTCCTGATCTGGGTATGCAAGTAGGGTGTTTTGGGTGTGTGACCATCTTATTTGCATTTGGGAGGGGCTTTCTCTGATGTGTTGACACTTTCTCAGATGTGTTAAGAGGACAAATTACAGCAGTTAATGCGTGTTTCAAAGCGCCACTCACTTAGGTCAGGACCCAGCTAGACTGCAGTGACAGAGGGTGTTGCCTGCCAGAGAATGGGTGTGCATCATCCTCTCTGTGGCCTTTCTTCTGTCCTGTAGCCATGGCTGATTCTTGCTGCCTTTTTCCCACTCTTACCCCTGCATGACTTCACAGGGAAGGACTCACCCACCTTTCAGGAGACCACCCTTCCACGGTGTGGCTCTGCCTCTGAGGCTGTAATGGGAATCTGTATGTGTGTGGGAAACAGGATACAACCCAACTCTCTCTCACCTTGAGTGTTCACATGCATTTGCATGACAAAAGAAATGTCACTGAAATCATGTTGGACTTTCATGTTTACTCTGATCTGGGTGCTTTTTATTGGATCCTGCCCATCCAATAAAATGACCTCTGAAATTAAGATGTTTGAAAGTCAGAACTGACTATTTCCACCCAGCAGGATGGAGCATAGCCATATTATTGAATAATGACAATGTTGATTTACTGTCAACAAATTCTTCATAGGAGGCTAAACTCATTAGAGAGTCTATGCAGATAGTACAAGTATAAACTCAGACCCATGGACAAACCATTGCCCTTATGATCTTATCACACAATTTTGGTTCTCAGACTGGAAAAAAATGGTGCTTCATGTATTGATTAAATGACTGCATGGTCTGAAAAGGCTTCTTATTGTGTTTCAGAAATACACAATCGTAATGATTCTTGTGATATATGACAGGAGAAAGCTTCTTTGTAAACTTGAGGTTTCCCATGAAATCTCAGTTTTAAAAATTGGGAGTCACATCATTCCTTACTTAATTTGCCTACTTTTAGCTCACTGATTACAATAAGTGCTTCCACTTTTAACTATATGTTGCTCCAACAGGTTTCTTTTTTGCCGTTTGTGGTGGGTTGACCCTGGCTGGATTGCAAGTGCCCACTGAAGCCACTCTGTCACTCTTTTCCTTGGCTGGACAGAATAGAGGAGATATAATGAAAAATTCATGGGTTGAGATAAGGACAGGCCAGTTACCATCATGAGCAAAACAATCTTGACTTGGGGAAAAATTAATTTAATTTATTACCAATCAAATCAGAGTAAGATAATGAGAAAACCTGGATCTTAAAACCCCTTCCTCCATTCTCTCCCATCTTCTTGGGCTTACCTTTACTCCAAATTTTCTCTACTTCCCCTCCACAGTGGCACAGGGGGATGTGGAATGGGGATTGCAGTCAGTTCATTACATGTCGTCTCTGTCACTCCTTTCTCCTCAGAGGGAGGAGTCCTCACACTTTTTCCCTGCTCCAGTGTGGAATCTCTCCCATGGGAGACAGTTCTCCAAGAACTTTTCCAGTGTGAGTCCTTTCCATGGGCTATGGTTCTTCACGAACTGGTCCAGCCAGGGTCCTTCCCACAGAATGAAGTCTAACTGCACACCAACCTGGTCCATTGTAGGCTCCTCCTTCCCATAGGTCCACAGGTCCTGCAGGGTCATGGCCTACATTGGGCATCCACTTGCTCTGGTGTGGGGTGCTCCAGTAGCTGCAGGTGGATATCTGCTCCATTATTAACCTCCATGGTCTTCCGGAGGAGATCCTGCCTCACCATGGTCTTCCCCATGGGCTGCAGGAGGATCTCTGCTCTGGCACGTGGAGCACCTTGTCCCCCTCCTTCTTCGCTGACCTTGGGGTATGCAGAGTTGCTCTCACATATTCTCACTCCTTCTCTCTGCTGCTGTTCTTTCAGAGCAGTTTTGTTTCCTCCTTCTTAAATATGTTTTCACAGAGGCATGACCATTGCTGGTGATGCATTTGGCCTTGGCCAGTGGGTGGTTCATTTTGGAGCCAGCTGGCATTGGCTCCACTGGACACAGGGGAAGCTTCTGGCAGCTTCTCACAGAAGTCACCTCTGTAGCCTCAGAGCCATTATCAAAACCTTGCCACACAAACCCACTGTGCTATGTCCAGCTTCAATTCCTGTGGCTGCTACAAGCACATGGGAAGATGAAATTCTATTTGAAGGCAGAATAGAAAAGCCTCTAAATGAGAGGAAGAGGATGATGACATCTATGCAAACTTTCACAGTGACCTGCTGATCTGACATGTTTTTGATGTGTAGCACATTATTTATATTAAAAACATTTTGTCATGAAAAAATTGATTATAGTGAGTGGAAAAGGGGATTGTTGGGTTTTGTTATGGGAGAGAAGAAAAGAGGAAAAATGAGAAAATGCAAAGGAGCAAGGAAGTGTGTGTTCCACTGGGGACAGTATGGGCACATGGACAGTAATTTGAATGACTGGTGTGTCAGAGGTGAAGGAGGAGGACACAAAGGTGACAGGCAATCAGCAGTGACACAGTTCAGTGTCACTGGCCCAAAATCTCACTTTTCCCATCTGCTGAATTTCTGGCCCTGGGAATTCTCTTTCATTTTTTGACTTCAGTGTTTGCAGTCTATTAAGTAACTTTTTTTCCCTAACAGACAATTCTTAAGCATTGCTGTTATTTCATCAGATTGCCAAAACGTGTGGTAACTCTCAATAGTAATGCTTGTGGGTGGTTTTGGTTTTGTTTTGTTTTTTTTTTTTTTTTTTCCATGGAATCATAGTATTGTCAGGGTTGGAAGGGACCTCAAGGATCATCTGGTTCCAACACCCCTGCCCTGGGCAGGGACACTTCACACAAGGTCAGGTTGCCCAGAGCCACATCCAGCCTGGCCTTAAAAGCCTCCAGGAATGGGGCTTCCCCCACCTCCCTCGGCAACCTGTTCCAGTGTCTCACCACCCTCATGGTGAAGAATTTCTTCCCAACATCCAATCTGAATCTACCCATTTCTATTTTTGCTCTATTCCCCCTAGACCTGTCACTACCAGACACCCTAAAAAGCCCCTCACCGGCTTTCTTGTAGGGCCCCTTAAGATGCTGGAAGGTCACAATAAGTTCTCCTCAGAGCCTTCTCTTCTCCAGACTGAGACATTCTGTCGGTCTCTTCCTTGGTTTTGTTTGTTTGTTTTAGCTCTTTGCTTGTTTTTTGCCATTCATATTATGCTGGGTGCTGTTTAGGGCAGCACGTGTAGGGGGACAGCTGCTTTCTTTGAAGGAGCTTTTTTAAGTCCTGAGGAAGTTGGAATATGGCTGTCAAAGGAACTTTACTGGGTCTCTTTACCTTCTTTTTGCCTTCTTGTGAAGGACTCCCCTTCCAACTTGTAGCTGGATTTGGAGGGATAGGAGAGTTCTCCACTCCATCTCTGCCTTCAAAATGCCATAATTAAGCTCTAAAGGTTTAAGGTCTGACACTGAGATGACACAGTCTCCATGATTTTGACAGATAAACGTGGAGAAATGCCAAATAGGAGATTTGCTGGTAAGGTGCTGCTTCTGAAGAGCTGTTTTGTTGTCACCTGCTGGCAGAGTACTGAAAAAGGAGAAGCAAGGAGACCTTTCTGACTTCAAACACTTCTTTGTTGAGTGCCTGTGTGAAGGACTATTGCAGTGGATTGTGGCAGAAAGGACAAAAACCTCCCCAAGTGCTGCTGGGAGGGAATGGGCAACGACAGAAAGGTAACTGTCAGAAGAAAGGCATGGGACAGAGAAAGAGCACATCTGGAAGGAGAAGAGCTAGAAAGAAAGTTGTATCTGCAAGCAATAGTGATAACTAGAGTTTTAACATGTTAGAGTAGAAGTGGAGGGAATACTTATTATTTTCCAAGATAATTTTTGAAAGGACAGAGATGATTATTGGCTTTATACAAGTTCTCTGTATACTTTGTATAGACTTGATAGACTTTACCAACATTTGAAAAAGAAATCCTTAAAACAATGCAATCTGAAATGTCAACAAGAGAATGAAAATGTATAATACAATGGTGATTTCCTGAAAACATTATCAACTTGATTGGAAATTATTTTTTTCCCAGAATTGCTGATCAAAAAGACTCAAAACCTCCTTTTATTATATTGCACAGTTTTGCTTACTGTAGTGCAAGCTCTTTCCCGAACTAATGCAGATGTTAGTGTGCATCTAATCTGCTATTATGCCAATTAATTAAATTTCAGAGTCCAATGAAAATTTTCCCTACTATTGAACTTCGGTGTTCATAACGCAGTTTTTCCTTGGTATTTGTGTAATGCTGTTTTGTATTGCTCTAAATGGTTCTGCTAATGAATCCGTGTAGATTTTGCATATTTAAAATATTTCTTGCAGATGTAATTGTAACTTAGCTGTCATTTACCCAGCACTGTACATGTATTTCTCTTTTAATTTTATTTATTATTTCTTTAAAGTTTTGTTCTCCCCTAATGATTTTCATAGCTTTTCTTTGAACTTAATCCAATTTGTCTATGTTTTTCTGGTAATTAGGTGCTGGTAGCAGAAAAGCATTTGGACAAATTCCACCTGTTATGTCAAGAATCATCTCCTTTTATTTCTTTGGACTTGACTCCTACAAGCTTTCATTAGTGGCCCCTCTGGTGTTTGAAAAAACAGTGAGCACTTGATTTGTAGCTACCTTCCCACATGTAGTGTGATCATTTTGCATTCCGTAACCCCTTATGGTTCATTTCTTTTTACTTCCAAGATTACCTGCCCTGTTATTTTTGAATGGGAAGGAAGTTGAATTTGTTCTGCTCCTGCTTTCAGGAGCAGAATAGCTTTCTTTCTTCAGCAGTAGAAGTGTTTTTCTGTTTTCTCTGAGCTTCTGCTCTCTATTTAGCTACAGATTTTTTACCTAATAACTTTGGCAGTTTTTAATGCCTGCCCCTCATCTATGAGAATGCACACAGTTGATTTGTTAAATAATATTAGTGTGGCAAGAGTGAAAATCTGAAAGGAAAAAAAAACATTACAATTGCCTGGGCAATATTAATTTTAAGACTTCCCTCACTTGTATGATGTATCTTTAATTTATACTTTATACATATATATAAACTACAATACTGTGATTATACTTTTTTATTTCTTTCTTTATTTTTTATTCTGCACAGTATTCACTAAATGCGAAGATAGATACCACCAGGTGACAAAAATCTTCTACTTTGCTTCCTTATCTTTTAGCTGCATCATCTTTATTTTACAGGCAAGGGAAATATTTGAGAAAGAACTTTTTATGTGATGACATAACAGATAATGTCTGTCAGCGTGGAGATTCCCAGCACTGCTCTAGTCTTCAAAGCTGGCCATGCACATGCCTGGCAAGGCACATTTTGGACTGACCTTGCTACAGAACTGAATGGTCAGATCACACCCCTGGAAATTATTGTGTTGATTTTAGGGCTCATCTACAAAAGCAGTGCTGGTCTCTATTGGCAATGAGCCTGCAAGGGTGGCTTGAAGTGAGGCCAGCTGGTGTCATGCATTGTGGGCAGATCTCTGATATGATGAGTGTCTGTAGCTGTCATGTTGGGCTGGCAGTGTGTAACTGCTTCCTGTACATTCTTTCTTTCTTTCTTAATATACCTTAGTAATGCTATGGTTTAATGTTTTTATCAATGATCTGGACAAGGGGATGAGTGCACCCTTAGTAAGTTTCCATATGACACAAAGCTGGGAGGGAGCATTGATCTGCTTGAGGAAGGCTCTACAGAGGAATCTTGACAGGCTGAATCAGTGGGCTGAGGCCAGTGGTATGAGACTGAACAAGGCCAAGTGTCAGGTCCTGCACTTGGGTCACAACGACCCCATGAAATGGTACAGGGCTTGGGGAAGAGTGGCTGGGAAGCTGCCCAAGAGAGAAAAACCTGGGGGTGCTATTTGACAGCTGGCTGAACATGAACCAGCAGTGTGCTTGAGTGGTGAAGAAGGCCAACAGTCCCCTGGCCTCTATCAGCAACAGCATGACAAGCAGGACCAAGAACATCATTGTGCCCCTGTACTCAGCACTGATGAGGCCACACCTTGAGTACTCTGTCAGATTTTAGGCCCTTCATTAAAAGAAAGATTTTGTTGGAGTGTGTTCAGAGAAGGGCAGCAACGCTGGTGAAGGTTCTGGAGAAGAGGTTTTATGAGGAGTGGCTGAGGGAACTGGGTGATTTAGTTTACAGAAATGGAGGATGAGGGGAGAACTTCTCACTCTCTACAATTACCGAAAGCAGGCTGGGGTGAGGTGGGTATTGATCTCTTCTCCCTAGTTACAAATGATAGGATGAGAGGACATAGCCTCAAGTTGTACCAGGGGAGGTTCAGACTGGATATTAAAAGAAACTTCTTCGTTGAAAGTATTATCAAATACTGGAACAGGCTCCCCAGGGAGGTGGTCAAATCATCATCCCAGAAGGCGTTTAGAAGGTGCATATAGACATGGTTTAGCACCAGACGTGGTAGAGTTAGACAATAGTTGGTCTTGATAATCTTAAAGGTCTTCACCAATTCTAGGATCCTAGCATTCTATGCTTAATACACCTTTGCCACTTAAAAAAAATCTTTCCTCTTCTTATCAAGAGGAGCATTTATGAGAGGACAATATTATGACATTAGATACATTTTGTTATCTTTGTCTTCCCACCAAAACTTTCATTTCTCTTTCTGCCATTCTGCAGCAATCATATGCTTAGTCTATGCACAACTACGCTTGTGCTTATACATCAGTTCTACAGCACTGCTTCCCCTTGCCTGTAAACCAGTGCCTTCATGCCCTCTTTCCTTCCTTCCCTGAGTGCCTGCAGAGCTGTTTCCAAACTACTGGAAAGAGCTGTACTGCAAGAGGAACAGGAAAGGGAAAGCTAAGCAGAAGATGAGCAGCAGCCAATACAATGACCAGGGTGCTTGTCTATGAAAATTGTGTAGGTTTTTGGGTTTTGGGGGATTTTTTTTAGTGTTTTTGAGAAAAAAAATTAAATATGATAACTCAGACACCATAGCAGCAGAACATACACATTTGTACATAAAGCCTGGTTCAGTTCTGCTTTACAGAGTGATTCCCTGAAGTGGTATGGATTTCCTTCATCTAACAGTGCATTGTTGTATAATAACCACTGTTTTATCAAATAAGAGAGAAGAATCTTAACACTTTGCTTCCAGACAATACGTTTTTCTCTCAGTGAAACATTATAAACATTCTGGGCAGAGTGACAAAAATTAACAGATGATTTGAAAGCATTTAGAAATCAGATGTTGAGGACTGGTCTGTCACAGAGTAGTTGGATTAAAAACCAAAACCTGGGGACTACTATAGACTATCATAAGTGTTCTGTGTTAGATTTAAAGTGAGCTCATTTAAGGAAGTCTCTGATAAACTTATTGCTTCCAGATTGTAGCCATAGAAGGATGCCAGGAGAACGGAGGAAACTTTGTATTCAATGAGGCTGGTAAAAACAAGCAAACAAAGAAGATCCTTTCTGTGTTTTGTGAACTTTTCATTAACAAGCTCTTGTGAACACTGGGGATTTGTGCAAATTGTTTCTAGCAAAGTAATTTTGGCCGTATTAAATCCTTCTACTACTGCATTTATTTAATTTTTCATTGCTCATAGTTCTGCTATGACAAAAGATCTTGATCTTTGGGCATCCATTAATATTTTTGCTTTGATCCTGTAACCAAATAATGCTAGCCATAAAATTATTTTAATTTTGTCATGATTGCATTTGGGATACTTACTATTCATTTTGGTTTTGGCACTCACAGCACTGAAACTTAACCCAAACAACCAATATTGTCTTTGCAATAATGTCAAGCACTATTTGGCAATTACTTCACTGAATGATTCAGGGAGGTGTTTGGCCCTGACCTGATTGCATCTGGGAATAATTGTGAATTTATGAAACCAAGAGTGGAATTATGAACTTAACAGCTCTTCATCTCTGACAGGAACACAGCAATTATCTCTTTCAATTATATGCGGTTTTAACTGGAAATCAATACATAGCAGGTAAGAGATGAACAGCAGGCCAAGTAGCTCCTACCAAAGAGGTGAAGAGGGTGTCTAGGCAAGACTTTAGGCTTTGAGTCTTACATTTCTGCTTACTTCTCTTTCATGTCAGTATATATGACTGGGTTTTACAGCATCCTTGAAGTCACTCAGCCTGCTGTGGAATAATGAAAAAAGAGATTTAACTGATGTGTGCTCTATTTGAGGCCACTGATGAACTGGGTGTAAAAATAGAGATTGCAAGGGAGAGAAATAATTGTGTACAGTCTTGAGTTATATATTACCAGGAATTTTTAAAATAAATTTTTGCTCTTTGTCATGGAAAATGAAGAAAAGAGAAATTAAAAAATAGGCATCCTGGAAGTACAGGTAAGCCTGATAGGTAAGCAAGCAAACAATACACTGTGTATGAAAAGAATGGTTGATACTACCTGACTGAGGTAGTACTAAATACAATCTAGTAAAAATATATGAAGCAATGCAAATGATGTGGTCCTTCCTATTGATCTTGATAGGAGGTCTGTAATAATGTTAGCAAAGCCTGGGACAGAGCCAGTTAAAGGTATTTGGTATGGAACAATGATAATTAGCTCAGGGTGTTGTAGTCTGGCTAGAATGGATCTAAAATCTCAAATCCTTATTTCATTTTAGGACTAGTTGATATATCTTTATTTTAAGAACTGTATAATATTACCCATTAAAAAAAATCTAACTTATATGTAGAATGAATGGTATAAAAGGTTATTTGCTGAAGATTCATAATATCAGTGCAGAAATAACTAGGTGATAGTATCAGTATCATCATGGTAGTAGATGATGGTATTACTGTTATTTTTATCATCATCATTATCTCAGATTTTCGCAAGATCTCAAGCCAAACTTGTTGAAGCTGAATAGTGCCAATAGTTTCTGCTTGCTCCTAAGCATAGTGGGGTAGGTGCATACATTATAATTTAGTAACATTTTCCCATGGATAAATATATTTTAAGTTTTATTTCATGTAGAAGAGCCCCAAATCTGGCAAGAAATAAGTAATCAGGTAATTTTCTGTTTCCCAATGAATTCTGTGATAAACTGAGAAGAAATTGCCTGAATTCTGTTCTTTTCACACCACTAAAACTCAGGAGCAGATAAATATACAACTTCAACATAAAAGAAACTTCTTTAATAACTGAAAATTAATTTGCCAGAGATTATGTTTCAGATGGTTAAAGTAATGTTTTGGTTTTGTTGCACAAGTCCAGATCTATTTCAGTTGCAAGAGGAGTTTAGTTTTAACAAGACGCTTCCAACCATGAAGCTAAGCAGAGTGTATGAATTATTAGTTAGTTTAAGATAATACAGACAATAAACCTTAATATCCAGCCAGACATATTTTAAACCAACTCCAAGCAGCTGTTATTGAAAACTTTCCAGGGTGAATGGGCCTAGTTTGCTTTGTAGAGAAAAATGCTATCATATTACCCAATAAAACATTTATTGTAATTACCAATGACTGCCCTAACATCTCCATTTTGCTTGGCAAAAAACAGCATGGAGCATTGCCTCTGAGCCTCCACAAGAACGTCTAGCCAAGGTGGCTAGATGAGATTTTGGCACAGCAAGCTGCATATTTTCTCCTGCCAAATCCAGATGGTTCACATATGCAGGTGAAGTGCTGCTCTCACTGTTTTTTTGAGATATCATTCTTAGCCTCCTACCAGCCACATACACTAGAAAAATAGGGAAAACTTCTAAGTGTCATTCTTAACAGGTGCAAATATTTGTTTGTGCTGCCCTCCTGGCATATTAACATTCTGGCCTGCAATATGAAGGACACTACTTTACTATGACATTTAACTTGACAGTCAAAAATCACAGCCTCTTCTTTCTTACAGATGGATCCTAAAAAGGATCAAGTTAAAATCTATTGTAATTTCTTTCCAAGCCTTTATTCTGTGTGAGCGGGATAGAAAACCAAATTTCACTAATAATCCAAATCACATTGTATGTTAATGATAATGAATGCTAACACAAAACATTCTAAGGATTTTTTGATTCATAACTCATTCTTTGTCATAAATTAGCATCATAACTCATTCTTTGTCACAAATAAGCACTTTTGATCTGTCCTTAGAACCACTTCAGTCTTGCCTTTTCCTTTGCTCAAAACCTTGCCTTTGAAAATGGAGAAAACACAACAGTTCAAGACTGACTCCCAGAATTGTAAATTACTTTTCTGGTGCATTTTCAAACTTGTTTTGCCCAGCCTTTATGAAAGTTAAAATTCTTTCAGTGAAGTCTACTGGATGTTACTTAAATTGCAGGCAACAGATCTCACACAGTTGTACAGTGAAGGATTCATGCTTTGCTGGAAGAAAGTAGTCCTTCGAAGGAGTTTCTTATTTAGACATTTACTCACATTCTTATAGTTTAGAATATTGTAATTTCCATTTGACAGAAGTACCTTCCTTATGTTAAAATATGATAAGAGTTGCAAAACCATTCTCAGAAAGGTGGCTCTTGGACCCGAAGCTGGAGAAATGTGATAGAGAAATGATGCTGTTCTTGCTGAATAATGCAATTTTACAAGAAAAAAAGATTCTGATGTTGATAGCAGAATTCTTGTATCTGCCAAGAGGACTGAGATTTCATGAGTTTTCTAAATATTTTACTTTTTTTTTAATAACAAAAAAGAAAATTTATAATCATGCTGTCATGAAAATTGTAATTACATTTATAACATTGAGCTTCCAGGTAGTAATTCAAGTTGAATGGACTTCTTATGAGAAGTTATTTTTTAACTTCATTTCAAGATTTTTGGAATGACTTATGCTGTATCTTTATCTGTCCACCTGCCTCTTCTGCACTAATATATTTGCAGTTCCTTGGTCAAATTCAACCAAATCTGAGTTACCTGTAAGAGTTCTGTTTTACTTTGTGTTCCTTCAACTCACATAAAAACTTAGGGGGATTCAAGTTAGTTGAGGAATGGGTGGGCAAAGAGCAAGGATTACATATTTTACTAGGCAGCAGTGGACTAAGTCTAACTTTGGGCTATCCACATCACATAGGCTCTCTAGGGTGGCATGATGAGAAATGGTGGTGTCAAGTAGGTTTATGAGATGAAGAGAGTCATCTTTCATTAGTTTTGCTATCCATGGAAGAGGTCATTTGACTGGCATTGCTGTATCTAGCTTAGTTTAAAAAGAGAAGATTTTGAAAACCAATACCATGTGCTTTATTAAACTCAAGTCTTAAACCAGGCTGTATATAATTACTTTAATTTCTGAGGTTTCACAAGTAATCCTACTTAAATATATAGAGAAGATTTATCAGAAGTTGTTAGTGCCATTTTTCTTGATTATCACTTATTGAGGCTTTAAAGTACTCACTTCAAAGTACTTAAAAGCCAATTTTTTTCCCCCTTGCCACAGCATCCAGTAAACTAATAAAAGGCAGATTATACTGATCTACTGTGAAGCACAAGAGATAACTAACATATAAGGGATTTTTACATGTCTATGCCATAGGATTATGAATTATTCCAGGACTACAGACAATGTAGATAATTTTGTATTACAGGTACTGAACATTAATATTTAAAAAAACCCAAAACATTTTGCTTCAGTGTGACAAAGGACATGCCAGAAAGAAAGCTTTACCTTCGCACTTAAAGCCACAGGGTCTCATGCTCATTTGACACTTCTGCTACAGGAATCTCTCTAAAGACACAGTCACTGGTGAAGCACTGTCCTACATGGCCTTTGGTAGGTGACCACAAGGATGCTGCACAGCTGACTCTTCTGCCTCTAAACATAATGCTGTCTTGCAGGCAGTCTCCAGATGGCCACTCTGGTTGTGCCTGGTGTACCAGCAGGCTGCCTTAAGCCACTCTAAGCTCCTGGGTATTCTTGGATGCATGCTTATAGTTCCCCTTAGTGTCCTCTATAGGGACTGAGACTTTTCAAGGCACCCTTCAAAGGTCAAACTAGGCCTGGTTTTTGGCTTCCCAGCCCATTTTAGGTCACAACTGAAGCTGTGAATTTCAGTGTTTGACAAAGTTTCAGTGGCAAATAATTTTCCTTTAGGTGAGAACCTTTTAGGTAGCCCATGGAGGGCTCTGAAAGGAAGAGCAGAGTCTTTTCATTCTGATGTAATTGACAGAGTGAGGGTAAATTGAGTTGAGTGGTGTGGCTGAAAGAGTTGAGCTAATGCACTCTGAACTTGCAGAAGAAAATTCAAGCCTCAGTTAAAATCAGTAATAATGTGTAGCTATGTAATAATATGTAAAAATGATAATTTTAGTGGCATCTCTCTTTGCAGCGGAAAAACTGTTGAGATTTTCTTGGAGTGAAAGCCCCGGTACACATAATAGCCTTCAAGTTTTTTGTTCTCAGTTTCGCAAGTGTTCCACCACGTTCGGGTTTATTTCCATCTTGGCAAAGCTCTGGATGTTCAATCTGCAGTATCTTCTGAATTCTGCCAGTACTTTCAGGTGGCTGTTTAGTGAAGATTGGACGAGAGTGGACCTGCAAGGGGGTGAATAGAAATGGCTGAGATGTTGCCACAGCAGAACCTCTGGGACTTGATTACAGTTTGTGTTTGGCCACTGTTCTATTTCAGTTTGTGACTACAGCAGGCTGCTAAGATAGTAATGAAAATTTACCAGCTCTGACATAAAATTCTTAGTCTATCAAAAAAGAAAGATGAGAAAATACCATTTGTCTTAAAAATTAAATTTTAACTCTTGCTTAAATACAACGAAGAAAACCAATTATTCCTTGAAAACTGGCCTAGCACTAAAGCTGGTTCTCAGTGAGTTTAGCAGAGTAATTTATTGTTCTCTGCTGCCAGGAGTGGCAAATGTGCCAGAACTGAATTATATCAGAGCATGGCTCTTACAGAACTAGGCACTTCACAGAAACTTTGACGTTCTTGCCTGTGAAGCTTCTAGAACATGGTCGTGGGACTGTAAGGTGGTAGCTGAGTTTGTGAGGAGAAATCTTCTCCTCTATATATTAAACGGAGCCCCTCTAGCAAGCAGTGAACCAGAGTTTTGGCAGCCCCTCATTCAGTGGGACTTGATCCCATAGGTTAAGTTAGGGGTGCCTCAGAATGAACATGCCTGAGTTTTGGAGTTCTGAATATTGAGGTCCTCTGACAGAAGATAATAACTGAACCCCAAACTATTGTTTTATATAGTTCTAGATTTAATGACTTCAGGAAAGATGTTTGCCAGTGGTATTTCCTGCTGACTCCAGAAAAGAGCAGGATCCCACATATAGCAAGCCATTTTTGGGGAATAAGAATTCTGTTGCTACCTGCTGAAGTGTGAGATGATTTGATTAGATGGTCCAGGTTTCATTTGCATGTTAACTTTGGACAGCTGCACTTTGAAAACTAGTGTTAAAGTAAATGTTAAAATGAGAGAAAATGTAACATCAATATTTGTGCTTGGTGAGGACTCCCCAGACTGCTTTGCAATCTGTAGTACTGGTGTAATTAAGTCATAGGTCAGGCATGAACCTGGAAATGCTCCCAGTTAGCAGGATTCGTTGTACTTCATTTTGAGTAACGTCTCTCTGAGGAGGAGGAAAGGAGGAGTGACCAGGGTGTGTTGCTGTGACAGAGCTGATAGGTCACTAAAGCTGGCTAGAGAATATGGCAGCTACTTTTGGAGCCTGGCAGATTTGTAGGCACCAGCGATGGACTAGTTATGGAATAGACCAGGCAGATGTCATGAGTACGAGAGCCATGAGCAGGAGCTCTGCTCTGAGCAGAGACGTGGTGACCAAGTAGAGCCTCGGGAAATTGCTTCTTCCTTTGCAACGTCAGATCAGCTGTCAGAGAATCCCACAGAATCACAGAACACTAGGGATTTGGGACCACCCCAGAACCCCAGCACCACAGAACGTGGAAGGGACCTTGAAAGATCTGCTGAAGTTATCTGAGAAGTATAATGTGGACAGCCATGCCCAGTGGTGACAGGGTAACAACAGTTACTTCAGTGGCCACTTACACCTGTGAAAGGGGAATGGGTCAGGACACTTGCAGGAGTATGCTAAGAAAGGGAGGAGTCTAGATAATGCAGTTTTGATTACTGTAACTCAGGTCTCTCAAATTCAGCTTTGGTTATGTTGTCATCTCCAAAGCCACTGAAGCTCTGCTTGCTTGTAAACCTTTTGAGTGATCTGCTGAATGTGTGAGTGTGAGTGTTTTCTCAGTTTTGGACCTCAGTTATGCTCCATCCAGCGTCATGTAATCCCCTAGGTGTTTGGGTGGAGCCTTGAGATGGTTTTCAAGAATTTTACTAGAAAGGTTTAGAAACTGAACAGATCCTGTAATTAGAGCCAATCAGTGTGAGATAGAAAGGTTACTTGGTGACTGAAATGATAGAAAAAATTCCACTCTCTAGTATTCTAACTTCAGTAGCACAGCTGCACCATTTGACACCCTTAAGTTCTTACTTCTTAGCATGCATTAGAAAGCACCTGTTCTCTCAGTTATGCTGGACCTATGGAAATAATTTGGGGATCTCAACACGGCAGAATTGAACCCTTCCTTTAGGAAAGTCATCAGCAACTGAAGATAATGGAAGAATTGTATTGGACTAAATTGACATATAAATACCTAAAGGGTGGGTGTCAGGAGGATGGTGCCAGTCCTTTTTCAGTGGTAACCAGTGACAGTGCAAGAGGTAACAGGCACAAACTTGAATGTAGGAACAACAAACATGAGGAGAATCTTCTGCACTTCGAGGGTGGTAGAGCATTGGAACAGTTTCCCAGAGTGGTGGTGGAGTCTCCTTTTCTGGTATCATTCAAAGCCCACCTGGGGGCCATCCTGTGCAATCTGCTCAAGGTGAACCTGCTTTGGTGGGAGGGTTGGACTCTCCTCTCCAGAGGTCCCTTCCAACCCCTATCATTCTGTGATTCTGTTCTTACTATGTAAGGATAATTCTCATTATATGTTTGGATTGCTGCAATGTCTTACATTCACAATTTTCAAAATACTTCACTATCTATTATGATTTTGAATACCTCTGTGAGATATTCCTGTTGTAATTTCTGTTATGGACCCTTAATATATGAATAGCCCTGGGAGAACAAAAAGCCTTCTCCACACTCGTTGAGGGCAATGGATGAATGATGAAGACTTTGTGCAGTCCAGCTTGTTTTTCCAAAGTAAATGATGTATAGGTAAGGTAAATAATTGCTGATGCATGGGTCTGTGGCAAAATTTGCAATGAAACTCAGGTATGAGTACTGGTGTGCTAGGCAGTATATACAGCACATTTACAGGTCCACTGTATGATATTACTTATGAAATGTAATGGGTAGGAATTTGGTGGTGGTTAAACTTGGCTGGCATAAACAAAATAAAAGACTACAGGTGGTCTCACCATAACTGGTGTTCTCAGATATGTTTCATTGTGAGGGAGAAATTGTAGGCTGTTTGACTCTAACAAATAGCTCATTGAGTCCAAATCTTCTGTGCTGGATGACTGTCTCTAGCTAAAATGATTCCTACTTTTATGTTCAGCTATCATGAACCCAAACTATTTACAAGAATGTTGTTCCATACATTAAAATATAGCTGCATAATGCTTTTCCTGGGTAAATTCTAGAGCATTTATTTTAATTTAGGAAATATTTGAGATATGGTGGATATGGGGATGGTGACAAATACAAATGTGTTTTAGTCTCTGTAGAAGCCTCACAATGGGGGCAAGGTATAGAATCTGTTCACATGTTAGGTTGCATATGGAAATAAAGGGATAAACTTATCATCTAACTTACCTGAAGATGTTACATACTTGTTCTCTAATATCCTGGTGGTTTGGAAGGCCATGTTAAGTTTTGTGGAGCAGATCTCCAGAACTGTATGGAAAATACAATGTTTATGAACTAACAAGTGCTATATGGTAGATGTTGTAGTCTACCACCAGCATCTTCTGCTGCAATACTTCCCCTTTGTTGTGTGACCTAACATGACTGCTGACTCCCCAGCATGTGACAGGACCCACATGGATGCTCCACAAGATTCCAGGAGTGGTTCAGTGCTCCAGAGAGGTTTGGGAACATTGATTTATTCCATAGATAGAAGAAGATTATCAAAGTTTTCCACTGTTTCACTCTCCTGTTAGTTGCTGGCAATGTTTGAGAAAGAATAGGATCTCTGTCTTTTCTGTGTGATCAAATGCTTCTGCAGCTGGAGACAAGGCTAAAAGGAGGAGAAAGATGAAACAACACTCTTACTTTTTCTTTCTTTTATTTCCCCCCTATAAACAGTGTATTTATTTTTCAACTTTATAAAGAAAGCTAGGACTGCATCTGCAGAAGAACCCCACAATTTTCTTCATTTGTCTGCAAAACTGAGATTGCATCTTTGCTCAGAAGAATGTAAAACTTGATGGATAGTTGTATCTCATGATATTATCTTCTGATTATTTTGGTACTTCATTCTCCTCAGTGATGTTGAGAAATTTATGTTAAACTTATAGAAATCAGAAGCGTTCTGTTGTATATTTAAAGGATTAGACAGGTTGTTTGAAGGACTAGACATTTTAGTCCTTGTTATGTAGTAACATGTTTCCTTCTTTGTAATCAACGTGTTTGTATTGCCTTGTCCTGTTACTGGAATGAACAATATCGTGTCACACATGGGAAATTAAAGTATACTCACTTGTAGGCATTTGGAAATCTTCAGAACCAGCTGACACACTAAGTAACAAATAAGGCAAATAGCCTAGAACAGGAAACTAAAATCCTACTTCAGAAAGTTCTCTCTTGAAAAGCTCTTTCCTCATAATTTCTGTACTGTGCCAGTGGGCAGTCAGCAGTATGGATTCTGTCAGTCTTAGCTAACAGGATGGAATATAAGGGACTGGATATGAGGATGTTTGTTGTTAATTGTCTTGAGCTATTGCTCTGAAACTGCCTGGCTGGCAGGAGCAGAAGCCTGATAACAGAGGTCTTTCAGTACTGAAATGGGGTCTAGAGGAAAGATGGGGAGGGACTTTTTACAAGGGCATGTAGTGATGGGGTAATGGCTTGAACCGAAAGAGAGTAGATTTAGATTAGATTTTAGGAGGAAATTATGTGCAGTGAGCTTGGCAAGACACTGGAACAGATTGCCTAAAGAAGTTGTGGATGTCCCATCCCTGGAAGTGTTCAAGGTCAGGCTGAATGGGACTTTGAGGAACGTGATATAGTGGAAGGTGTCGCTGCTCATGGCAGGGAGTTTGGAACTAGGTGATCTTTAAGTGCCTTCCAACCCAAATCTTTCTGTGATTCTGTGAAGAGACAGCTTTCACAGAATCACAGAACAGTTCATGTTGAAAGGAGCCTCTGGAGATGCCCTGTTTCAACCACCCTGATCTGAGCAGGGTCGTCTAGATGAGGTTGCTCAGAATTGTGCTCAGTCAGGTTTTGAATAGCTCCAAGGACTGGCCTGGGCAATCTGTTCCAGTGTTCTGTCACTCTTAGAGTAAAAAGGTTTTCTCTTGTGTTGAAACTGAATTTCCTGAATCTTGGTATGTGCCCATTTCCTCTTGTCCTTTCACTGGATATCACTGGTGAGAGTTTGGCTCTGTCTTCTTTACTGCCTCCCATCAGATATTTATTCTGGGCTTTCTTATTCCCTAACACAGAGAGGTATGCTGTACATAAATAATAACTCAGCTTTTAAAAACAAGTGCAGTCATGTTTATAGTTACTTTTTCTTTTTTTCAATTGCCAAAAGAGCTCCAGCCTTGAATATTTGGAACTACTAAAGCATATCTTGACAAAACTATTATCTCTGCTGGTAACTTAAGGTAACTGTATTATCTTAACTGTGCAGCTGAAGGAACATTGAAAAGTTTTCTCACTATTATAAGTTAGTTTTCTGTGTTAGATGAAAGTTGCCTAATTGCAATTTCTAGTTTCTTTAAGGGTGGTGAGGATGGGAATGACACTTTAAATGACTAAATAGCTCTTTAAAAGTTGTATTTTTTTTAATGACACACTTAAAAATCATAACAACCTGCTCTTCTGTATGCTGGAGTTAATGACGTAATGCTTTCTGTGAAAGGTAAGCTAGGAAAAAGGATTGACAGCTGATTCATGCAGCACAGTGTAATTCTTAAAATCACTTCACATCCAAGGAGAAAAAACACCAAGCATTTAATTCAAATACCTGAATTTGTATTAGAGCTACAGCAAACAAAATTTAAACTGAACCAGTTGCTTTCTCTGGAAAAGCATTGGCCTTTCAGAAAATCACAGGTGATTGTGACAGGCTAGACTCACAAGTCTGGAAGTGGAATTTTTCACTTGAGGAAGTTTGTGGAGGGTGAGGATGTCAGTAGTACACCTGCTGTGCAAGCCTTGTGTAAGGAAATTGTCCCTGGTTCTCTCCTTAAGCCCTCATTCTATTTCTCTAAATTCATTTACTTTAATATGTCCTTTGCTAACTTGATTGTGTGCTCTGAAGAATATTTTTCTTTTGAAAACTGATGTCATGGAAATTTGTTATTTAACAATTGTTGTATTGGTTCTTTTAAACCTAAGCATTTCAGCTGAACCTGTGAAATGGCATTTGAATTGGTTTAAAAACACATCTTAAGAACTGAAATGTTTAAAAAGGTATTCATTATTGATTTTATCACAATAAATTGGATATGATAGTGTAACAGTGAGGGCAACAAGAATGTTGAATGAAAGAAAATTGGTGACAAGCCAACTTCTGAGGCAATTAAAAGCTGTGTTGTCAAGAATATGGCATCCCATATGGATTTCTGGTAACTGTACTGCAGGTCCACCCTTTAATCACAACAGAACTGATCCTTTCTAAGCTCCACCTAACAAATAGGTGCCCATATTAAGTGACAGTAGTTTCAACTTGCACAGCTTTCATCCCCAAAATCTGTTGTACTATGTTTTTGCTCTTTATAAAGGTTTCACCCACAAACATATTGCATTTATTTATTCAGGTCTTGTCTTCCTTATATTGACAAGTAGTAATATGAAGAGATATTCTTGGGGGTGGAGAGAGCAACTGAATGTATCTAGGTCCTTTAATAAACTTTATAGGTTATATTTTCTAATTGATTGTTCCTTGGTTTATTTTTGGGGTGTGCTTTTCTTTCATAATCAGCTTTTAGAACTGTAGTATTTAAATACAACTTCTTTATTCCAATTAAGGCCTAGTCACTGCTGTCTAGACTGCAGTAATGATGTTGGTTGCTTTCCTGTAATAACTCTATTGATACGCCCCAAAATAGCACTGACCCTTTTTCTCAAATAGCTGATGCAGGCTGACTGTACAAATAAGGGACTGGCATTCATCATATCTAGTCTGGGGTGTTTCTTTTTGCCATAAAGAGAAACTGTGCATTAAAGATAAATATTGTCTTGAAAGGAAAGGGAGGGTTATAGTGTGAAGGATCTTTTTCAGCTCTTCTTGGGTAAACTGTCATTCAAGCTCTACATATCAGGATTGCGTTGCTCTAGGGAACACAAATTCACCATGAGCCAGCAATGTGCCCTTGTGGCCAAGAAAGTTAATGGTATAAGAAGAGTTGCAGCCAGCAGGTTGAGGAAGGTTTTCTTCCCCCTCTACTCTGCCCTACTGACAGCACAACTGGAGTGTTGTGTCCAAATCTTGGCTCCACAGTTCAAGAGAAGGAACTACTGAATAAAGTCCAAAGAGGGCCAGAAAGATGATTAAGGGACTGGAATATCTCTTACAAGGAGAGGCTGAGAGACCTGGGGCTTTTTATCTTGGAAAAGAGAAGAATGAGAAGGGATCTGATCAATACATATAAATATCTAAAAGGTGGAGGTCAAGATGATGGGGCATCCTGGTATCCTGCTATCACTGTGACCATGCCTGTCCCAGGGCTGTGAACATTGGCATCTTCCTAATGACTTCTGGCCAACATCCAAAGGTGCCAGTGGAAACCTTGTGCAATCAAACTCACTAGTGGCTTTTGAATTTGCTTCTTAGAATTGGTAGAATGAACTTCAGAAACTGTATGAAGTAGTGAGAAGGACCTCTGCTCTGTTTCTCAATTTGGTTAAACATAATTCCCTTAAAACTAGAAGGTTCATTAATGTGGCATCCTTGAATAGCACTGGTTCATCAAAAGAGCCCTGGAAATACTTCTGGTGTATGATAGGAGTGAGGCTTGCAGTTTGATTTTATAGCTGTTTCATTATGTAAATGAAAAGAAAATTATGGGTAGAAGAAAGCTTTGCATTGCTTGAATAGATCTGTTACTTTTTTGGACAACCTCGTTTAGTGTTAAGAGGGATCTCGGAAGCCATTGCAAGAATGGGTAGAGTCAATGCAAATAAACCCTTCTGGAATCTGGAGCCTGGGCAAGTTTAGCAATCCTTTTGTGCTGTGAACAAGCTGCAAGGCACAGTTTGAGAGCCAGTGGTCTCAGCAAACAGAACTGGTGTGGTGACAACAGAACTAGTGGGAGACAAATAGCGAAGAGACAGCCCTTCACTGTGTGAGTTTTGCTATGTAAATGACTGCATCTTTCAGATGGAGAAGTGTGTATTACAGTAGACAGTGTCCATAAGCATGCACTAGATACCTCCAGATGACCTATGCACCTATCCAGGTAGTACTTTCCAATACTGAGGCCTTTTCTATTTTGATCTCATGGCAAACTCTCTGTATGCTTTATAGCTATCGGCTGTACATTAACTTGCCCTTTGAAAATCTACCTGCTAACAAGGCATTCTTCACCTGTCTGGAAATGATGGTAAAGAGGGAGTGCACATGGGTGATGTTCCTGTTTGTCATGTGGTGACACTCAGTGCTGGCAGACTCAGCTAATCTTTTGGGAAGAAACCTGGCGATTGCAGTGGCAGGCAGACAGCAAAGCACAAACTTACACTGGGATCTCAAGGAGTTAGTATTGGCAGAGATATTGCCTCTTGTGGTTTACTTAAAACTAGGAAGCATAGCAGGATTTTGGAGTTTGAGATGGATCACTTGAAAATTAGTGTTTCTCCTCTGTGGATGGACCAGGATGATTTTTTTGTTCTCTAAACAATCTTGTTTGCAGTTGCTAGACAGGCCTGCTTGCACTCACCTGTGGGCTCTACATGAGTACATGCAGGTTGAGAGGTTCATAAGTGCTATTTACAACCTTGCTGGCCAGCTGAAAATTTTTCAACACTTGAAAGATAACTCCAGACTATTTGCCTCACCTACACTGAGCACATTAGCTGATATGAACACACTAGCTGATATGTCTAGCTGCATGGAATTATAAATTTAAAAATGTTCACCATCCAAAATTAAACTACTTCTAGTAAAAAATTGTTGAAGTTAATTTAAAAAAAAACTTATTTGACATGACTTTTGATTTTTATTCAGTTTTAACAAAGCTCATGCTTTTCCCTTTGTGCAGCATTTAAAAATCAATTGTAGACCTCGAAATATCACTGTTACAAAAAGTCTGACAGCTGTGGGGAGGAATTCTGCCTCCTCTTATGTTTTTCTATCATTGTTGTGACAGACTGTAATGGCTTGTAGGATGGTGGGAGGCAACTCTGAGTAGCAGTGAACTTGGGAATATTGTGCTTATCCTCTATGAGCTCTTAAATGGTATCCCAGCAGACTGATAGAAGGCTCCTTCTTGAGACCAAACATTTTCTTTTTTGAAGATCAGGGGATGCATAAGGCTCTGTAGTGATTCTGTGCAGGAGCAGGATTTGGAGGAGTAAGGAGACCTACAAGTTGGTTTACATGTTACTATCTGAGAGATATCCACTGGTCAGGACATGAGAGCTGTGCCAGAGAGTATCAGGTACTGCTGGTTTAGCCTTCGAGTGCTAGTGTGGTGGATTTAACAGTGGGGGTATAAATGGAAGGTTGGTCCCCACCTGTGTCATTTTCCAGTGGTTATTGCCTCTGCTGCAAAGGTAGAAAGGAGGATTCACATCAGTTCCTTGTCTGCCCCATGTCACTATCCAGTATTCCATATCTATCCAAATCCCATATCTGAAGCAGATTATACTCTCGTGTTAGGTAATTAGTTTAAAGGCAGACCCTAGTCTTCTACCACTACCTGCACTACTAAGGTAGTATTCTCTGGCAGGGAGGTGCAGAATAGAGGTATGCAACAAATTACAGTGGTATTTTCAACTCTGCTAAAGAAATCTTCCAAAGTTTGTCTGCTACTCACCTTGCAGGAAGAAGAATCAAGGGATGGCCTTACTGCCATGTCCAGTAAGATCTGCTTGGAATGTGTATGTGTGTAAAGTACTTGGAAAACCTGGTACAGGAGTCCTCTGATAGCCATACACAAGGAAGGTAAGGACAGCTTGAACTGTGGTTTCAGTGTCACAGAGCATCCAGAACAATCTGAGACAGCAAATGCTGGTCCTGTAAATTCTTCTTCCCTCTCTGGCAACGCTCAGTAGTCTTAAGAACTGCTGCTGGTGGTGTATGCAAGTATGTCCACTTACTCCTGATGTCTAAACCACAGTTTTCCAGGAACCTTCCAGCCTTCAAGGTGGCTTCTTGGAACTCCAATGTTGTTGCATTTCCCAGAAACAGCAGAGACTCTCCTCTGACTGAATCGACTTGTATGGACACATATTCATAAAAATGCAAGGAAATGGCAGTTTTGATCCAAAAGCTACAGCATACTGAGCCCTGAGTTTGCTCAGGGCTGCAGACCTATCCTTGGTTGCGTAAGGAGTAAAGTTAATTGTTGCCTGGCTTCGGTAGACAACTGCATGAGCAATAACGTGTTTAATCACAAAGCCACTAGAAACAGCTTGACATGAGATGGAATTGGTTTGTCAGAATCTGTTCTAAAAGGACCAGGGACCAAAGCAGCAAGGAAACTATGTGTCATCAGTACAGAATCAACCTTCCTGTCTATCTCCTTCCTAAGCAGGTTTGATCTGAACCAGTGTAATAACAGTGTTGCCTTCTGAAAGGCACAACCTGCCTTGAAAATTTAAGTCAACCCCACAACAGAGAAATGGGGGCCATCACAAGTACTTCATTGCAAACCCCCACTTCATCTCTGAGGTTCTGGGTGAGATTTTCAGATATATCTGAGTGAGTTACTATGTGGTGCCTGGCACTCCAAATTAATTGAAAAACATGTTGATTATCTTCCTTGGATAGCTCTTTCTATGGGGATTTGAAAGTATCTTTACTTTCAGTATTGCTACCACTGACTATCACATTTCAGTCAACTGAGTTGCCCGTTTTAGCCTGTGAGAGCTGGAATGTGGTGATGGTGAAGTAACTCTTCTGAGTAGTTTGTCTTTTAACAGCCTATATATTCTGCAGGAAGTAGACAGGTATTTTAGCTGAACTGTCAGAGGGAGAGGAGAGGGGAGGGGAGAGGAGAGGAGAGGGGAGGGGAGGGGAGAGGAGAGGAGAGGAGAGGAGAGGAGAGGAGAGGAGAGGAGAGGAGAGGAGAGGAGAGGAGAGGAGAGGAGAGGAGAGGAGAGGAGAGGAGAGGAGAGGAGAGGAGAGGAGAGGAGAGGAGAGGAGAGGAGAGGAGAGGAGAGGGGAGGAGAGGGGAGGAGAGGGGAGGAGAGGGGAGGAGAGGGGAGGAGAGGAGAGGAGAGGAGAGGAGAGGAGAGGAGAGGAGAGGAGAGGAGAGGAGAGGAGAGGAGAGGAGAGGAGAGGGAAAGAAAAAGAAAGATAGGAAACAAGGGAAGGAAAGGAAAAGAGGAAAAAGAATCTTCACAAATCTCTGAAACGATAATTTTTCTTCTATTATTTTTCTCTTAGAAAAACTGCACTTGAGTGAGTAAGTTAAATAACACAAGCAAAAGATGATGATTCATGCTGCTTTTCCTGATAGTTTCTAATGTTCAAAAGCCAGTATCACAGCTGCAGCTTTGAATAAATGCGTGGGGAAAGGAATAAAATTATAGTAGGTATGTTAGCGTAATGTTCCCAATGTGCAGACTGTGTATGTGATTACCTAATATTCCTTACCAGCTGTTTCTTAACATTAGTCATAGTGATCTAAAACAACCACCCTCTCTTCATTTATCTCAGTAAACATTGTTCTTTTTTGAAGAGGTAAGCTGTTTAGGAACAAAAGTCGTTCCCTCCTCCCCTTCAGTTCTTTCGTACACATGTCGTAATCATCTTGAATTGGAAACAGCTATAGCTGGCTGTGTAACTAATAAACAGTGAAGAAATATTTAAATATGGTAATAGCTATATTTGAGTATTATTATGAGTGTGTTTCCTAGTAGTGTCTGGAAAAGGCAAGGCTCTGTTCTCATGCCAGTACAAAACAAGGATAAAAGGAGGAAATGTTTTGTTTTGTTTAACACTGTACTTCTGTCTTTTCAAATGGAATCAAGAAATTCTCTGCAGTTGAGTGTTTGTCTTTTCAATTGAAGCTGTTTATACTATGCAACCATTTTGGGTTTATTTTGAATATGCATTGTCATCGTTCATTACCTGTTCATGCTAGCATCTTCATTAAGCACCTGTCCCATTTACTAATAGGTGAGCTGTGCTCTATTCCTGCCTAGTTCATATAAAATTCTGTGGGAAATGTCTTCTCAAATACACTAGGACACATTCAGTGAACAAAATGCTGCTCAGGGTGAGGGGAATCTGCTCTAGGTGTGTCTGAAGGGGAAAGGACAGGAGTGATTGTGAGACCTAGAGAGGCTGCAAGTGAATCTCCTGACCCTGTGGCTTCAAGTACCTTCTCTAGGCAGGGTGATGACCTTCCTTGACCGGACAAGATGCAAGCCAAAACCTTCCTGTAGCTGAAACCACAAGACTCATTCCTTTCTCCAGAAGAAGGCCACAGTCAAGACATGAAATGATATTTAGGGTCATAAGCTGATCATAAGCAACCTGGTCTGGACCATGTGATCTCTAAGAGGTCTTTGTTTTTATGTTACATCTGTGTAAGCAAGAATGTAATCTTCCCCTGCCCTTAATAGTGATCATTTCTCTCTACTTAGTCTAAGGAAAGATCAGATCAGTTTGTATTCTGGTATGTGTAAGACATTGAAGTAGAAGCTGAAATTTCCTACCTGATCTTGAGCACAGAGCAGATTGACAGGAATGCTTTCTGTCAGCTGTCAGGAATGAAAAAGATTTGTGGTCCTCTGCAAAAATAAAGCATTCATGAAACAGAAATCAGTTGATAAGATGGATAAGTATATGAATAAGTATTTAGAAATTCTATTAAAAACCCAGAACCACAAGAAACTCAAAGGACTAACCTACGTGAAGAAAGAACCAAACTGGGCATATATGGAAGGAAAAATACTTTATTTGCAAGTTTGAAGGCCAGTAAATGGTAGATATCAAGGCTCAGCTGGGGACTGATTAAAGATCTCATTAATATGTAAAGTGCAGCATATGCACCTCTTTGTCAACATATAGCTGATGCAAAATCAAGATGGATTTCTGCATCACACCCCCCACCCCTCCTCACTCCCAACCCTTCTCCTTTTGTTTTGTTCTTTTCTTTCTGATGGCACTGTGCTCCTGATCAAACTGATGGGCAAAACAGAACAGATATCTGATCTGATTGTTATTTTTATATGAAATTTTTTTCCTCTTCAGAAGAACAATCAACAACTGAGAGAAAATTTAAGTGATTTTCTCAGTGTAGTTATAGAAGACAATCTTCAAAATGCAGGCCCTTAAAACAAAGTTTGCCATTTATAGACAGTAAATAAGCCTTCAAAACTGGAGCACATTGATCAATGTGACACATTCTGCTCTTGCAGTTATTAAATATATGCAGAATACCAGTATGAAGTATGTACACTCAGTGTTTCTCTGTGTACTTCCGTTTAGATGTTTGCTGCAGCACAAGACATGTGTCAGCTGAACCATATGGTAGGATACCTGACAGACTAAAATTCAAGGCACAATACTGAAATACTGAATTCAGGTCTTTTGTACAGGTAGCCAGCTGCTATTTAACAAAAATACACTGCATAATTATTTGTAGCAAAAATATTTATAGTGAGTACATAAGCAATGAAAGCATACATTCTGGAATGTTTTAAAAACAACTGTGTAAAAACAATTTATATCAGAGGAAGTTTAATCCAGTGTACTGCCATACTAGCTCACGCTCCTGCTGTTGCCCATATATTATGTTAATGAAAAGCAACAGCTGTAACATCTGTTATCATCACAGCATTAACATACATTTAGATCATGTATACAGTTTTTCTCTTCCCCTCCTCTTTTTCTGAGATAACTGCCTCTCCTTCATATATAAACATAATGTGCTTATACAACTAGAGGCTCTAGAAGTTGAAAGGAGTCCAACAGGATGGCATTCAACAAGTCCAAGTGCCGGGTGCTGCGCTTTGGCCTCAACAACCCCATGCAGAGCTACAGGCTGGGGTCAGAGTGGCTGGAGAGCAGCCAGGTGGAAAGGGACCTGGGGGTACTGGTTGACAGCAGCTGAACATGAGCCAGCAGTGTGCCCAGGTGGCCAAGAGAGCCAATGGCATCGTGGCCTGCATCAGGCATAGTGTGGCCAGCAGGAGCAGGGAGGTCATTGTACCCCTGTACACAGCACTGGTTAGGCCACACCTTGAGTACTGTGTCCAGTTCTGGGCCCCTCAGTTTAGGAAAGATGTTGAATTGCTGGAGCATGTCCAGAGAAGGGCAACGAGGCTGGTGAGAGGCCTTGAGCACAAGCCCTATGAGGAGAGGCTGAGGGAGCTGGGACTGTTTAGCATGGAGAAGAGGAGGCTCAGGGGTGACCTCATTGCTGTCTACAACTACCTGAAGGGAGGTTGTAGCCAGGAGGGGGTTGGTCTCTTCTCCCAGGCAACCAGCACCAGAACAAGAGGACACAGTCTCAAGCTGTGCCAGGGGAGGTTTAGGCTGGAGGTGAGGAGAAAGTTCTTCACAGAGAGAGTGGTTGGCCATTGGAATGTGCTGCCCAGGGAGGTGGTGGAGTCACCATCCCTGGAGGTGTTCAAGGGGGGATTGGACATGGCACTTGGTGCCATGGTTTAGATAGTCATGAGGTGTAGGGTGACAGGTTGGACTTGATGATCCTTGAGGTCTCTTCCAACCTTCTTGATTCTATGATTCTGTGATTCTACGAATTCACAACGTATTTGGATCTTTTGCCAAATCCCTTTTCACTGGGAACATACAGAAGACTCTTGTTGGGAAATCCTCAGCAGTTATCACACAGAGTCAGAGAAACATTCAGGTTGGAAGAGACCCTCAGGATCACCAAGTCTAACCAAGAACCCTACTCTACAAGGTTCACCCCTAAATCATATCCCCAAGCACCACATCCAAACGACCTTTAAACACATCCAGGGTTGGCTACTCAACCACCTCCCTGGGCAGCCCATTCCAATGCCTGACCATTCTTTCCATGAAAAAAATTTTCCCAATGTCCAGTCTAAACCTACCCAGTCATAGCTTGAAGCCGTTCCCTCTTGTTCTATCACTAATTACCTGGGAGAAGAGACCAGCAGCAGCCTCTCTACAATGTCCTTTCAGGTAGTTGTATACAGCAATAGTGTGCAAAGCTCTTGAAAATCAGTACTTTCTTCTTCTCTTTAGCTTATCTGTTTCAATAAGGACATTCCCTTAGACAAAATGTTAATAATTCTGAGATGTCAGCAAAGATAATAATGTATCTCCTGCATTTCTACAAAGCATGTTTCCTTCTTCTTAAACCAGTCAAATTAAACAAGGGATTAAAACACTTTAATCTTATTCAAGTCTTTATTTTGACTTGTTTGTCCTTGTTTGTTTGTTTAAGTGGGTTTTTTTGTACTTAATGGGAAACAACAGTAATGAGCCAACTAATAGATAACTGATACTCAGATTTCGTGGTCCTCTCTTGCAGTCCTCCATATTTATGCATCTACTACAGAATTTACCTCTTGTTTTAGTCAGGCCTTATGTACTAGAAAGATGACGAAATAGCAACTGTTCATCATCAGTCTATTACAGATGGAAAGAACCAGCTCTGATGCCAGATCTTTGGTCTCTTTTTTTCACTTTTTGTCATTCAGCTTGTGGGTGTTTGCTCATCACACAAAGTGTGACTGAATTTGATTCACCAAGCATTTGAGCTCTAGTTTACCAGTGCTATGTAACATCAAAATCTCTGCAGCTCATAGGGTTACACCTGCAGATCTAGCTAGCTAGGTCCTGTGTTGTCCCATGCATCCCCCCTCCTTGGTCAAACATAGCAAGAATTTGTGATCAACACTAGCATGACACAGAGATTCAAGACCAGTCCAAAATGAAAGCCCCGACATTCAATGATCTGTGACTGACTGCTGATGTCTCAGGCAACAGCTTCCCACCAAACAGTGTATTTCCATAAATTTTGGTTATCTCCTAGAGTCTAGCTCTTGACAGCCATTGACAATCTTGACTATCCTTGACAGTCATCCGAGATTGCTGTCTTTGTTTTCCCATCTGGGTAAAACAGTCAACTCAGAAAACAGTTTTTTCCTTCCTATGATCTGAAGAGACTGTAATTGATATGTATGTCTGTACTGTACTTTGTGACTGTTTGGAATGATTTTCATATTCAAAACAGCTTTTGGATCACCACTGCTCTCTGTGATTATTACAAATAGGCTCAGTATAATTTTCATTAAATAATAGTAATACTCAGAAGCTCACATTAAAATAAGTCTTGTTTTTATGCTGATCTACACTATTAATACCTGCAAATACCCCTTGAACTTGTTACCAATTTGCTGGATGAGGGAATAACAGACTACAGATGACATACTTCAACCTCTATATCATTGGAAGCCTTTTACTCCTTTGTTACTAGTAGGTGGCTTACTATTAAACAATATTGTGTCAGGCATGATGCATCTAAGGAAAGCTGTAAGATAAAAACCTTCTAGTAATCATATTTCAGAAAAATCATAGAATAGGATGATAGAGTTTACAACCCCTCTCCCATACAATCTGGAAACATGCTGTTATCATCATCCTGTGCTTAGACATTTCAGTATGATCTCTTATGCAGGAGCAGTTTCTTAATGTCACAGGGCTTACAAGAAGGATGGATTGAGACTGTTTACAAAGGCCTGTAGTGATAGGATGAGGAGCAGTGGTTTTGAACTAAAGAAGAGTATGTTTAGATTGGATGTTAGGAGCAAGTTCTTTACCATGAGACTGGTGGAACACTGGAATGGGTTGCCCAGGGAGGTGGTTGGGGCCCCATCCCTGGAGATACTCAAGGTAAGGCTTGACAGGGCTCTGGGCAACCTGATCTACTTGAGGATGTCCCTTCTTACTGCAGAGGGGGTTGGACTAGGTGACCTTTAGAGGTCCCTTCCAACCCAAACCATTCTATGATTCTATGATCTAATCCAAGTCTGTGGTAAATAAAGATATGAAGCTTTGTATTCTTATTGATCAAGATGTAACTTTTTGCCATGCAGATTTCCTGAATATTTCACGAATCATGCTGCTATAAGAGCAAAAGTCCTTCCCTGGAGAAGCTTTCCTTGTTTCCAGAATGCATTTGAGGCCTGGATTTTAGCCTGGTTTGGTGGAGACTGGGAAAAGCTTTGGCTTAAGGAGGTTTTGGAGAACCGTGGCCTATGGATTTCTTTGTATTTTATATGCTTTGCACTCTCGTTTGTAGTTTGTGAATAGCACTTCCATTTAAATTTCCAATAATATTCTGTATTTCTATCCAATCCTGTGTGGATTTTTTTCTTTAACTACTTTTAGAAGAGTTAGGGAGACTGTCTTGCTCCTAAAACCAAGAGAAGGGGAAATTTTGTTGAGGAGTTGGAAGTTTCTTGTTGGAGCTTTCTGCTTGGGCTCCTCCTTGCTCTGTCCCTCTTCTGCTCTTGAGAACTGCCTTCTATGGTGCTCTGCTTTTGCTGGGCTGAGGGTAACTTTACTTATCTTGTATTAATGTTGGTATTAATTTGGTTATTTCATTAAATCCCTTTTCATTTCAGCCTGTGGGTCTTCTTTCCTTTTCCTGATTCCCCTTCTCTGTGGTGGTAGAGTAACTGCTGTAGTTTAGCCCTAGATGCAGACTAACCATGGTGTGGTATGTAGGGTCAGGGGCTAGAGCATGCACACAATTACTTCCTTATCAGGGGCCTCATTGCCTCCACAAGTCATATGTGGACATCTCAGATAGGTTTCCACAGCACCTCCACTGCATGGTAAACTACTTCCAACTCAACTTGCACCCTTCTATCTGCATTTAAGCTACAATTTAATGGTATGAACTATTGTTTAATCTTCTGCTTTGCAGAATGACTTCCATGTGAAATACACAGTGTATTTCACATAGAAATAGACAGTGAAATACTGAAAGTGTTCTTACAGTAGTTACAAACAACACTTCTTTAACTCAAAAAGCTGCAGGGTGTTAGACAAAGAAATTGGAAAACATGGGCCCTCTTGGTCTGAAAAACTTACAAACTACTTCAAGAAGGTTAACACCTGCCATACTATAAAGACACATCTCAAAACCAGATACAGATTTTTTTTTTAATATTTGCTTGACAACATAGAGGAATAAAGAAATGAGAACAGGGATGACAAAAGTAACGACACTTTGAAAGTAGAACGTATAAGAAAAAGAGACAATAAAAAGTTATGAGAACATATTAATCACACAGAGTCTCACCATCTGTTGACTCCATATATATACCCCTTCCTACTGCTCCATATGGTACTTGAAGATAAATACATATAGTGATGGATAACAAGTGAAAAATAGCACACAAAAGGTCTAACGTACACATAGTAAATAAGCATACGGCATCACGACCCCATTTTGGTGTGTCTGGTGTGACCTCTCAGAATACACAAGCAAGGAAAGGAGCTGATCAGCAATTGAGCAAATGTGGCATTAAACACATCTAGTGACTTCAGTCACTGGAAATTTAAAACCCCTCAGCCATGGGAGGAGCCTTAACTGAACAGTCTAGGAACATTAAACTCTGACAATAATGGGACATCATACAACCACAGAGTTCTGCCCAATTGCTGTCACTCCTCTTCCATTGCTCTCTCTCTCTTCCATATACATCCAAATATCAATGACTTTCTAGTCATAAATCCTGTTTTTCTTAGTCTGTGGGTGCCTTCTGTAATGGAGTTTCGTGTTTAAAGAACCAGAAACCATTGGAGATACTCTTCTGTGACCTGTGGAGCAGACGACAGAAGCAGAGAGTCTGTGCTTCCTCTTTTTCCTGCTGATTATTGTCTCTGAGACGTAGAACATCACTCAACTAAGAACCAGATCTTCTTGCATCAGAGAACAAGGCTGGCCTATAGGGAAAGTGGAAATAGTATTGCTTGGAAGGTGGATGGGGCTCCAGAGGAGCTTGTAAGTGTTCATTTCTTGCTTCTCCTGCCTGCCAAGTTTTTGATAGGACCCATGCTGAATTATGTGAGAGATGAAGGTTACCCATGCATCGAAGTGCTGCAGTTTCTTTGTGGTCCTTGTCAGGAGAGCAGGTGTTTTTTTTTTTTCCTACCATAAACTCTGGGCACTGAATAGAGGCATCTTCAGCTCCTTATTCTGGTTAGAGAAGCTGGTTTGACAAACATCCTGTGGTCATTTTCAGATGGTAATTTTCTGCTTTAGTCCCTGCTTATTTGGCCAGATATGTAATTTTATAGTCTTTTGTAGTTTACTGTATGAGTGATTAATGGATGGATAGTCTGTTTAGCATCGTCTATATTTCTCTCTTAAAAATATAGTACTAAGGATGGAATTTGTCATGCTGTAAGTGGTAGCAGTTTCCATATGAATTTTTGGATGAGAATCACCTGATACATCAAGGAACTGGGCTGTGCAGAACAGATGCAAGGCACCTCGGAGAGCAGCTATCATCTACCAGTTCACAACAGATGTTCTGATCTGTAAGGGAAGCAGTCAACCTGGTGCACAAATTTCACTAGTTTAGAAGGACTTCCCTTCACCTTGTGTTTGTGGACTTCCATGTCAGGCAGAAGAGATGAGCCTCTGCCAACTGGCTACTGAGGTTTCGATTACTTTGGAAAGCCATTGACTTTTTCATCTGACTGGAATTTTTTATCTGACTTTCTTAATGAGTTCTGCTTAGTGTACGAGTATTTCCTGTATTTCTGTTCCCACTACAACTAAAAGGTTTCCTTTTGCTTTTCAAATGAGACTATTTTCAACCCATCAAGAAAGTTATACTGGCGCCTAAAGGAAAGTCACTGCAAACCACTCACCTACTGGCTGTGCTGTAGCATTGGCGGTTTGGTTTGTGAGTGGAGGACAGCACGTCATGGGAACAAATGTTTCTCCATCCACTTTCCTGGTCCTTTGCAAATGATAGACCTGCCAGGGGTTGAGACTCTTTCTGGAATGTGGAAAAAGCTCTAATGCTTCACCTCCCTTCATGTGTAGCTCCAATATTAAGAGTGACATTGCTCCACATACAAGATAAGGGAGGGGATTAAACTTGGTCCAGTTGCTAAGTACTTGTGTGATTAAAAACAGAGCTCTTGTCAGACTGTTTATTGTTCTTAGTCATGTTTTGTTTTCTTGTGGTCCTGATGGATGGTTATGGTTGCAGAAGGCATGTTTGTCACTTCTGTTGTCACAGCAGTGATATGTGTTCTGCAAGGTAAAATTTAGAGGCATGTGTTTCTTTGTGGCAGAACGAGCTAAGAGGATTTCATGAGGGAGTGTTAATGAGAATTTTTTATTTATTGACCACAGGTAATAAATGAAAGACCCAATAAAAGCCTTCTTGAAGTCTCTTTGGAAAACTGACCTTTCTGGAGGTTCAGCTTCCCCCCTCTCCTTAACTTCTGGTCATCTCTTCACCTTCTGGTTTTGACCAGAAGTGGAAATACTGACCTGCCATGAGAAATGCTTTTTCTAGGTTATTTCTGATCCACTGAGGCAGTGAAGTGCTAGAAATCTTATTCTCGTGAAATTTGGAGCGATGTTTCCTCAACAGCATCTGTGTACTGGGAAGAAAGATAGAGGTTGCTGAGCAGTGTAACCTTGCATCTGTCTTCTACTGAGTTAACTACCTAGAAGGGGTGAGAGTGTACAAATGGTGTTAGCAGAGAAGTCAGTGCAGCAAAGGTTATGGGTAGACAGTGACAAATCATGACATCTTGGACAGAGGATTGTCCGTTGCCTAGAATGCTTTGATTTATTTTCCACGCTTAAAAGTGCCTCACATTAGTCTGTGTTGTCAGGGCTTTCTGGTTTGTGATGATAAAGACAAACTCTAACTTTATTCCCAATCCAACATGAGGCTCTTTCTTTTACCTCATAAATTATGCCTAGATATTAAGCTGCAAAGGGAAGAAAGTTCAAAGATGAGAGAGCCATCTGAAAAATTAAGACTAAGTAACTTACTGTAATCACTGCATCACAAAACCCTGATTTCCTGCCTGCAGCAAACTATGACAAGCAAGAGATGAAAACTCTCTGTGCAGGTAGTTGGCTTGGCTGATACAGCTAGTACCTATCTTTTCTGGAGGAGGCTACAGGACTGGGCCTGATTGAATCCATCTGGATTGGAGCTTTGTGCTTATTGCTTCCATGGACTCTGAACATGTAAGTGATACTTTTTTTTTTTCTTTTTTTTTCTTTTTTTTTTTTTTAAGCAGAGTAGACTGGATTTTTACTGGTTTGGTTTTAACTCTAACCCAAATGTGTGTCTGGAAAACCAGGCTGTCCAAATCATTCCTGGATGCCTTTGGCAGGCTGCCATTCCCAGACAAACAAATTCTCTGCCCTTGCCTCAGGCTAGGTGTTAACTAAGCAAGTACATTTCTGTTTGGTATGCTAGCTGTAAGTCTGACGTAGTCTTATTTTCTCACTGGCCTGATCTTCAGATGTATAAAGCACACACAAGTCAAAGGATATCTGGGTGCTCTGAAAATCTTGCCATAGTTGGAGACATTCAATTCAGCAAGAGGAACACTTGCTAGTGTTTGCATTGGATAAATTTGTACCAATTTACCTTTACTCCTGTGCACAGTCTGTGGCCCAGCATGAGTTATCCAAACTGGTCGTATTCATGTGCACAAGTGAAGTAGTCTGTTTTTAATATAAACCCCACAAAGAAGGGTTGTTTTTTCTCTCCTCTTAAAATTCACCACCTAATACAATATGCAGTCTCTTTAGGTCTGAAAATCATGGTTATGATTTTTTTGATCTATGAACTGGATACTGCTGTTTGACAAAATCATTATGAACATATTTCAGCCAGAGGAAGAGTCTACTGAGTTTTAACTATGGCTGGGAACTTCTGAACTTCAGTTTTCGGTAAGGTGGTAGAGAATGACAGGCTATGGAACAATTAGAGATTGTGGGAAAGATTTGTAACATCATTTCATTAGGTAATTAGAACATTTAGGTGACTCAAGTTGGGTTTTTTTGTAATCAGCCATACTGTTTGGAAATATTTGGAGCCTTTTCAAGCTGATGAAGATGTTCCTTGAATGTCTCATACATGCATTGCTTTCCCAAGGTTCTGTTTCTAAAGCTGCAGCAAATATTTGACTGAATTTTACTTTTCTACTACAGATAAAGGAAGGGCTGTGAGTTAAGTATGAAGGCAACTTGTCTCACTAAAGAGAAATTTTGTGTACTCATGTGTTCTTGGATCACCACAGGAAAAATGACTGATGCACAAATGAAAGTTCACATTTGTTGGTCTAGCAGTCTCTGTTTCCCTACAAAGTTCAGGCTGGTTTTGGGTGGAATGAGAGAACAGTAAGACTGAAGGATGATGGATTTGAGAATGGCCTTATGGCAAAATAACTCTGATCATGAGCAGTAATAGATTCACAGAATGATTTGGGTAGGAAGGGACCTTAAAGATCATCTACTTATATATGTTGGTATTTTATTATTTATCCATGTGGAAGCAGTTTATCATTACCTCCCCCCTACTTTGTTTTTCTTTTTTGATTAGATGCAGGCTGTTTACTTCTTTTATTGAAATAAGCCCAAAGTGATCTGAAGAGTTTTTCTCCCTCTAACATTACAACCTAGTCCTGAAACACAAACATTTCCATGACACCTTCTTATTGGTTTTGACAAATGATATTTTTTGACTTTTGAGGGAAGGGACAGGTGTCAACAAATTTTCAGACAATTTTGTGACTTAATCTGGGAATTTGTGTAGGAGAAAACTAGGAGCCAAGTACTATTTCATTGCTCAATACTAGCCATCACAAACTTGAACAAAATGTGATGATGTGGGGACTGATAGGTATTTTGGCTCTACTCTGTAAAACTACTCTTAGAAAAACTTAAGCTGATGCAAAGTGTGTTTGTAGCTGGAATGGTCAAGTGTGCACTGAGTTAACTGGATTTCTGTGACTGTGCCTATAACAACTACAGTAGATCAGTGTAGTTAACACCTTCCTGTTCATTGCAGAGCTGTATTTTATCCTGAATCACTTGATGCCTTAAATTCACTTGTATTGAATAGGGCAGCAACCCTTGAGTTTACTAAGGAATTACTACTACAGCAAGGACAGCAGAAAAAGTGTCTGTAGAAATTTCTAAAAATGCTCTAGGTTTCATTCAGCTCTCATCCATAGTAAAGTCGTTGAGGAGGATTGGAATAGGAATATGATGGGTGCATAATAAATATATGAAGCTGGTGTGTGCAAAGGCAGATTCACCTGACCCTCTTCCCCTGGCTGGGACAATTAATGTGCAATCGCACAGTTTTGTTCTAAACGGAAAAACAGCTGGTGCTCAGAGATGTGGGCGAGTGAAAAGAGTGTTATTTGGAAATAAGATCATGCAAAGGCTTGGAAGACAGCTATTGTGTGGTTACACCTTCAAAGGAACCCTCTAATTCTGTTCAGACAAAGGAGAAAGAAGGCCCAGGTCCATTCATGCGAAACCGTGAATAGTTTCCTGGCTTTGGGGAACATGCAGCTTATGCTTCATGAGACTGTCATCTCCTCCTCAGAGAAAGCACAGTGGAAATACCCTAGAGGGAAAAGTCACATGGGAGAAGATCAAAGCAACCTGAAAAATGTAACTGAATGACACAACAGAGGCAAGGGGGAGGGATGGTGGAAAATGCCTGCTACCTAAAGCCTCTGACACTGGCAGGGTCAAACAGAAGGAGATCAGCTCAGTTAAAGAAGAGGCACCCTCAAGAAAGCTCTTGCCATGGTGTGCTGTAACTACTCCAAAAGGTGCCTATCCAGAGCAATGCTCACACACCCTTAAAAAAATGAAACAGGCTGATTTGCTCTGATATTTTTATTTTACTTTGCAATGTTTTTCCTCTTCATGCTCAAATAAAGCGGGCGGACAATTTGATTGCCTTTTAGACTTTGGGATTTTAGGAGAGACTGGATGAAAGAGTATATACCTGGCATCCATCCTGCCTGTCACAGGGCATTAGACCATGGAACGTTCTCCTACATGGTGAGTTGCTTTCAGACCTATGCCTGTCCCTCCCCTGATGAGTGACAGTGGGGAACTTGTATAGATGGATGAGGAGAAGGCTGAGATTCTCAACATTTTTGCCTCAGTCTTCAGTGGCAACCCCACTCCTCATTGCTCTCATGTTGATGGACCACAAGTTGGAGACCAGGGTGACATGGTTCCTCCCACTGTAAGTGAAGACGAGGTGCGTGATCATCTGAGGAACCTGAAGATACACAAGCCCATGGGGCCTGATGAAACACATCCCAGAGTCCTGAGGGAATTGGCTGATGTGGTTGCCAGGCCACTTTCCATGATATTTGAGAAGTCCTGGCAGTCAGGTGAGGTCCCTAGGGACTGGAAGGAAGGAGGCATCACACCTATTTTTAAACAGGGTAGAAAGGAGGACCCTGGGAACTACCGAGATGTCAGCCTCACCTCCCTGCCTCCAAAGACCCTGGAACAGATCCTCCTAGATGCTCTGCTGAGGCACATGGAGGATAGGGAGGTGATTCAGGACAGCCAGCATGGCTTTACTAGGGGCAAGTCCTGCCTGACTAACCTTCTATGATAGAGTGACTATGTCAGTAGATAGGGGACGATGTATGGATGTGATCTATCTGGATTCTGCAAGGCTTTTGACACAATCCCCCACAACATCCTGCTTGCCATGTTGGAGATACATGGATTTGATGGGTAGACTGTTCAGTGGATAAGGAGTTGGCTGGATGGTCGAATCCAGAGGGTGGTGCTCAATGGCTCGAAGTCCAGATAGAGAGCAGTGACAAGTGCTCAGGGGACCTGTACTGTTTAATATTTCGGTCAATAACATAAACAGTAAGATTGAATGTACCATCAGCAAGTTTGCAGATGACACCAAGCTCTGTGGTGTTGTTGATACACCAGAGGGACATGGACAGGCTGGAAAGGTGGGCCCACATGAACCTCTTGAGGTTCAACAAGAGCAAGTGCAAGGTTCTGCACCTGGGCCAGAACAGTCCTCACTAACAATACAGACTGGGGGATGAGGTGATAGAAAGCAGCCCTGTGGAAAAGGATTTGGGGTTGCTGATGGACGAGAAGCTGGACATGAGCAGGCAGTGCACACTTGCAGCCCAGAAGGGCAATCACATCCTGGGCTGCATCAAAAGATGTGTTGCCAGCAGATCCAGAGAGGTGATTCTGCCACTTTGGTCTGGTGAGACCTCGCCTGGAATACTGTGTGCAGGTCTGGACCCACAATATAGGCTCCAGGAGAGGGTCATGAAAATGTTCAGGGGTTTGGAGCACCTCTGCTACGAGGACAGGCTGAGGGAGCTGGGGGTGTTCAGCCTGGAGAAGTGGAGGCTCCAGGGAGACCTAATAGCAGCCTTCCAGTACCTGAAGGGAGACTACAGGAAGGATGGGGAGAGACTGTTTACAAAGGCCTGTGTGACAGGACAAGGGGCAATGGATTCAAACTAGAGAAGGGCAGATTTAGATTGGATATCAGGAAGAAGTTCTTCACTATGAGAGTGGTGGAACACTGGAACAGGTTGCCCAGGGGGGCGGTTTGGACCCCTTCCATGGAGATATTCAAGGTGAGGCTTGACGAGGCCCTGGACAACCTGATCTAGTTGGGGATGTCCCTGCTGACTGCAGGGAGGTCAGACTGGATGAGCTTTGGAGGTCCCTTCCAGCCTGGACCATTCTATGATTCTATGAAAATACTTACCAACAAGTCCAGAACCCATTCTTTCCCCAGCCAACAGCCTGCCTGAATGTCTGCTTAAATATAAATTTTTATAGAAAAGGGTCTGCTTGTGATGATAGTACACATTGTGTGAAGCATGATAGCCAAGTGTTCCTCTTAAATTCTAACCTTTGGAGTATAAATTACTAAACATCCCGTGATTACAAGTCAAAATTTTTTAAATGGATCTAACTAAAGGGACGCTTCTTAACCAAAACCTTTGGATGATAGGCATCACTTCCTGATTCCTTTTCAGTTCAGAAATGTCTGTGGTCAGAGCATTTTCATCTCTCTTGAACCCAAGACTCTAGATTAAGAGAAGTGGCTAAATTGGATTTTTATAAATTCAGTGCAAATGTCACTATTTTGAGGAAGTGAATTTTTGCTACAAGACATGTTCTTCTGAATTTACTGCTTGCTATCCAGGTTTCAAGATCTAAACGATTTACTGTTTGTTGCCTCTAGCTTGCTGAGAAATTTCATTCCTATGATGAACACTCCTGGGGAGATGCACCCACTTGTAGAGTGCTTCAGGTCAGGTCAGCTGTAAGAGTGTGTGTATAACACTACCAATGACAAACTTCCTTGGCTGATTTTTTTCAGTGTGTACTTGTGTATTTTATTTTTTTAGTTTTTGGTTTTGGGGCATAGTGTCTAGGGATTATAATCTTGATTGGAACTTCCAGTTCACAAAGGGAGCAGTAATTATTTCCTTTGTTTGACTGGGGTTTATCAGAGCAGTGCTTGTTTAACCTTGTGGGCGTTGCCGTCTGATACCACTTTTGGGCCTGACAGGCTTGGGAGATTTCCTTCTCTACCACCTATGACGTAGCTGTGCAAATGAAAAAAGGGAACTTAGTTTACTTCAGGGAGTAACTTGCTTCTATTCTGATAAGATTTGGTGTCTTTCACCTCTAAGTTTACTCAGAGTTCCCAAAGATTAAATAGTGTTTAGATTAGCTGAGCCAGATGAGGTTTTTAATCCTGCCTTCTGAAAAGTAATACTGAACACTTTAGAGTTTGTTTGCTTGATTTACCAGTCTTATAGTAATCAGGGAAACTCTTGATACAAAGTGGGAAAGCTTCAGACCTGGAAGCAATGCATGGGTGAGCAAAAGAGAAAAAAAAAAGTCTTTTGAACAATTTAAATGAGGGATCACAGCAGGCTCTCATAGGGTCAACATCAGCCTCATGTTTGCATGGGATGTGCTCACCTGAGCACACTGAGGAAGCACAACAGCAATCACTGCTGAGATGGCATTAGGTGAGTTGGCCTGGGATACAGCTCCTTACCCAGAACAGCCTCAGCCCATAACAAAATATGACAGACCTAGGGGGATAAGTTTCCACCTTTGATTAATCATATAGCCCCTCTTCCCATGGCTTTTCACTGTATGTAGTGAATGTCTTGGTCACCTAAAGGTTTGAATGTGAAACTCAGGAGGCTGGGAAGATTAACCATCATGGAATCCTACTGTATCTCATTCATCCTATAGCTGGTAGTTCGTAGCTGGGGCCACTCTCTGCCTGGGTGTTACTTGCACAGTATTGCCACTTGTGGTGTTATTTACATGAAGCTGTGTGTGTGCTCTGTGCTCAGTGTAGGTATGCTCACACTTTCTACATGAGTCTCTGCAGGGTCAGTGCTTTAGTTTGGTTTCTTACAGAAATTCTGGTGATACAGTTATATAGTGCCCTTTCTCCTTTCTCCATCCTTTCCCACCTTCATTAACTTCGTATAGAATCAAAAGGTTGAGGTCTTGAAGAAACATGTTTCCTACAGAAGCCATGAAGAAGCCATTCACAAAACAACAAGCTTGCCTGTGCCCTTATTGAGGGTCTGAGTTTGGTGAGCTGGGCTCACTCTAGGCACAAGAAAGTCAAAGAGAGGAACCTTATGAAAGCCTCAACCATAAGAAAAACTTCTTCTGAATCTCCTGTCTGAATCAGGCAAGCATAAATCTGAAAGTGTGAATCTTTAGTTCTGAAGTAATGGAATGACATCATAGCCTAATTCTCTTTCAAGGCCCAGTTTCAATTGAAGACCTTCTCTTTACTGTCTCCTGGCCTGAAATCTTCTCTCAGTCCATTTTTATCTGAGGAATTCTGCTTCCAGCCTTCAAGATTGTGTCAGTGTGAGCTGAAATTCCCCCCTCACCAACAATAACCAGTCTAGCTCAGTCTGGAAGCAAATGAAAGCTGTATTTACAAGCAAAATCTACAATCTAGGATGAAATGCAATGAATATGTACAAATATACAAAAATTCACAACATTTACAAATATATACAATCAACAGAAAAAAGCACAACCAAGCTGCCTTTGCTTTCCCCCAAAGGGGACCTTTCCCAAGGGGCCTCTCTCCTAGGGGCTTCCCCCCCAGATCTCCCTGGCAGAAAGCAGAGTTAGCTAAAGCAAAAAAGTTGTTAACTTAGCTGCCAAGGTCAGTGTGTTATCTTCAGCCACAAGAGAAGAAGAAAACAGCAGCCAGACAGCCCAGCAGGCTGCCCCGACTGCCGAATGCAGAGTGCCCACTTTGTTTTGAGTAGTAGTTATTAAGCATTTCTATCTATCCAATGGAAGTGTTTAGAACAATCATTATTTTGCTTTCTTACACCCAACAGTGACTTATTTACACTCTTTAGCTTTCTCTGCTTGAACTTTGCAAAGAAAAATTAAAAAGACAGTTTCAAACCATCACACTGATCAAGGAGTAGAAACAAAAGTTCACAGAGGCACTGAAGAGAGAAGCTTGGTGCCTCACCTTCAGCTCGGCTACTGTTCTAGTACTTTGTTCTGGATGAGTACCTTGGGTTTCTGAAGAAAGCCTTGTGCTAGTATCAGAGTTAGTTCTTCTCTCTGTTTCTTCTGTGGAACCTTACTTGTGTGAGAGGTGGGAGAGCTCTGAGATAAGGATGTCTTGGACTGCATGCCATCCCTGGGGCAGGAACCACATCTATTCTTCTGTAAAAGATTTGGCATGGTTCTTGGAGTCACAATGTAGAATGCACTGAGAGGTATTTAATAAGCATCATGCATCTCTACAGTGTCCTCTATGGAAAAGAATAAGGGACAGCTGAGGGACAATAATGAACTTCATTTTCATATGTGACAGTCAGAAAATGTCCTCTGCAGGAAGATCAGGGGCACATACCAGCTGTTCTGTGTAAAATACTAGACCTGTATAGATACAGGTGTACATAGAAAAGGCATTCGTGTCTCTTCACTTGATTAAGGATGCAGGTTAAGCCCAAATGACTGTTAACAGAAATTATATATTGCATAACTTACCACCTTGGAATACTCTCTTAAATGTCTGCTGTGAACCTAAGTTATCTCTCAGTTCATCAAAGTTTCAGAGTGGGAACCTTATAGGAAAGTAAGAGTCTGGGAGTTACTTGCGCTGCACTGAGAAAACAAGCCACCAAAAAACTCACAGTGCGCTATTGGAATTCTTGGTGATTGGGTTCAGGTTCCTCATCCAGTTTGTGTTAGTGGATTTTCAGAATGACACAGACACATACACAGACAATGATGTCTCCATATTTCATAAGTAATTTGAAAAAGTTCTTTGAGTGTTCCACATTTATACACAAAAAATTGCAAAACTTGTTGCTGTTTAGATTGGGATTGAAAGTAATGGCACATTAACCCCCATGCAAGGACAGGCTTCCAATTCTTGTCTAATTTGTGACATAAACAAATAGCAAGTGGCTTTGGAATGTGCATCTTGAATAGATCAGCCTGGGAGTAGAGATGGTTACCCTTTCTGTCCCATTTTCTCAGCTTTTGCAAGCTTTCTACAGCAGAGAAGAAAGGGCTTCTGCTGAGGCAAGCACTGTTAACTTCAGTGATGAATGGAAAGTGGTGTCCGACCATGTGATAGGAGAACAGCACTTTCCATGTTTGCCTGATTATCGAAGAACTGGAATCACCATTGACGAAGATAATGTGATGTCACTCTTTAATCTGGCAAGCCTGCAAAACCACTTCCTCCTTGTGTAGGCTGGAGGTCTCATGATTGCCATTTTGCTCTGAAGAATTCATTGAAAGTGATGTAAGACAGTAGAGCTTTGACTCGGTACTTCTTTCTTTCTTTCTTTCTTTCTTTTTTTTTTTTTAAATGAATGAATGGTACTGTGAAACTGCTTGCAGCTATAATAGGAAATACACTGGTTATTCAACAGAACATGCTGATTATCAAACAAAAAGGAAAAAATGAAAAGATGGAGTTAATCACAAAATACAGATTTTAAATTTTTTAATTTTTTTTTTTTTTTGTCTTTAGCTTTGATTTGATTGAACAGAGATTAAAGGGTTGGCCATCAAGTTAAAATACATGATCTGAAATACCCAGAGGCTGGGTATTGTCAGAAGAAGCTGGTCATCTCAGAGATGGGGGTGAGTGGGTATTTTATACCATGAGGATCTTGTCTGTAACTTTGTCTTAATATGTTCTCTGGAATAGAATATTTACATTTTTTGAGATTTCTAAATGACTGTGAAAATCTTGCAGGAGGCTACTCCTGTCAGGATTTGTACTGCCATCACTTGTGTAGTAGGGTAGATGCTTTTGCAAGGAGTAGTCTGTAAACTGTTAATAGTCAGGGATCAGTTAGGTATTACAGTGAGGTCCCTAAATGCTTTTGCATCACACAGTGCCACAGCTCTTGTTGAAATAATGCATGCTGGTTCTGCAGACAGGGGGTTGTCCAGTAAAAATACATTATAAATGTGTTCATATGCATTTGACATTTAGTGGAATACACTCATAATAGGGGCTAGCAAAAAGTCTTCTAACTATCCCTCTCATATTCCAGTCCTCATTCTCTGGCCCTATTCTCCCTGCCTGTGAGGGCTGCAGACTCTCTAGCTAGGATCACAGCCTCTTCCAGTAGCTTTACTATAACATATAGAAAGTGAAACTGATTTTTTTTATGGGGCCTTTGGAACATTACATGTTGCAGGTAATAATCACTGTTTCCTTATTAAAACAGCTCAGTTTGCTAATTAGGTTTGAAAGTGTAAAACAAAACAATTAAGGTAAATCCTGAAGTTTTTTTGGAAAATAGCTTTTTCTTCCCATCCTTTCCCCCTCCCTCCCCCCCTATTTTTCTCAATGTGTATTTGAACTAGATTTTTAAAAGACTGGTAAATGAACAGAGCAAGCATTGGATGCCGTTAGAACCAAAAGTGAGATGAAAGATGCCATAGTATTAGGTTGCCTAGTTATTTATTTTTTTATGTTCATGAATTTTGAGGAATGTTGTTTTGAAACTGTGATTTACACTCTTCAGGATAGTCTGGAACATTATGTAGAAAACCAAAAATAGAGTAGTTTTTCAAAGACGGATGGAAGTTGTTCTTTTAGGGCATTATCATTTTGTAGAACGAAGTATGATAGCTACTTTGGGTTGTTGAAGGAATCAGGGGAATGAAAAAAAAGAAATGTCATTAATATAGCTTCATTCTTTTCATTTACTTCTCCTTAGACTGCTGAACTAAAACCCCATACAGACTTGTGGAAGCAGACAGCAAGTGCTTCTATTACCTTCATGTATATGGCAACTCCTATAGAATAGAACAAGCCTTCTTAAAAATATTCTTTACTATATGTGACATGAAACACAAGCATGCCTGCACAAAGACTAGGACAGAATGTGACACTGAGTCTGATGGCAAGGTATGCTGGATGCACCAAAGCTTGGGGGCACAGCTGAGCCTTGTGTGGTCACATTGTATGTGCTGTTCTTATTCTGCTGGGGCTTGACACTGGCTAAAGGGTGAACTGTAAGGACAGACTGGTTAGAAGAGTGGACAGTGATGAGGTGTTTTTCTGAGAGCTGAGAGAGAAAAGGAAAACATGGATGCATCTGGGGGGTAGGGGTTTGTAGCAGTAGTTGATTCAAAGCTTCACCCTGTGTTCAGAGAGACTGCCTGTTTCATACAGCCTTCAAAGTCACTGTTTGGCCTCTCTCATCATCAAGATGAACATGAGGCTTGATTTTTTTTTTTTTAAAGAAAATTAAGGGCCCTGTAAATTGCTGTTCAAATTATTGGCCAACACTTCCAAGTACCTAACTTTGAATCAATTTCCTGTCTCTAGTGTCACCAGTGGCATAGCTGAAAACGCCAACAGAAGTGACTTTTGAATCTCAGCATAAGTTTGACAATTCATCTAGATGAGCTAAGCAAGATCTGTGATGCTGTACATCTGCCAGCATGTTCCTGGGATAATTATGGTGATAACATTGAGATAACCTTATTCTTTCACTAAGTTGGTGCTAAACAAAGCAGCAGAATACATATTCAGGGCATTTCAGGATGGAGGTATCAGGGTCCAGGAGGAGCAGTGTACCATAGTATGTGTGGGTGGTGTGAAGAAACAGTAGTGGCCTGGACAGCTTTATACTAAATAAAGCAGGTAAGGGTCTTCTTAGCTTCTTATGTAGTACTGGGATTGTAAGAAAAAGAACATCTTGAGAGGAGGGACAGATATAACATGATGCCCTTAAAGCTCTAAAAGCATTAAGCAAAATTATTTGGTAAATAAGCACTGCATTAAGCAAAAATACTTCAGTAAATAAGCACCTTTTCCCAAGTTTCTCTTATGATGCAGCTTTCTTCTGCCATTCTTACCTTGTTCAGTTTGGGGTAAAGTGCCTTTTCTAAAGGTACCTCTGTACCATGCAGACCCCTAAAATTAAGGAGTAATATAAAATCATATTCCTTTTTCTTCCTAAGTAGTTAATACTATCTTTTTACATCCTTCAGTGATTTTTACTGAGTGGCTGCTTAGTCCAGGAAACTTCTACCTCTGGACAGGCAAACCTGACAGACCTTTCATTCCACAAATGTGAGATGCTCATATATGACTGAGTAAATGTATTTGGCAAACCAATCTTTGTGAGCACAAATGGAAGTCTATCTTCCTGGCTCTTTGGAAGAGCTGAAGAGTTAATCCAGAGCATGCAAAAATCTAAAGACAGTATGTGAGGGAGCTTCAGAAGGTGCAGCTGCCTGGCCATTGCTTTCTTTTCTCTCCCCTCTCCCTGCAGCAGTGATAGAATACTGACTGGGCCAATGAGAGTGGAATTGGAGGCGGTCCTCCAGCTGGCTCTAGCTGCAGATTTGGCAGTTTGGCAGTTTCTGCAGGAGAATCTTCCCCCTACTTTGGCTGTTAAGTCCTGAAATGTCTCATCTGGTGAGGCTGTAATTCTGCAGGGCAATTCTCCCTCAACATGCTGGAAACAGAAACAGCCTTGCAATTACTTAGTGATAAAAATTGATTTAAAAATCCATCCCTGATTCCCCTTATCCCTGTTCAGCCCTGTATCTACTGTCCTTCACTACCATGGGATGCATCACTGGTTTTTCTGAGTATATTTTACACTATTGTTTTGTATCTCTTACTGTATATTAGCACCAGATCACTATCATGCTGTAACTGAAGGGTTTATATCACTCTGAAGCTTTAGAAGAAAGAGGCTAAGAATGTGGATGGTTTGGGATCTGCTTTTCTAGCACATTTCTGGATGACTCATTAAGGCTAAATTTAAATGCTGGTGGCATGTCCTGTCAGGTTGGCTTTGTTTGTCATTATTCTTTACCCCTTCATCCAAGGCCAGTTGCAAGGTCTCTACCCTGTCTCATTGTAGATGTTAAAAGTTCACATCACTCTGCAGCCATTGTTGAGCTGCAAAGCACTCTAATAATGATCTTCAGAGTCCAAGACAGTACCAAAGCTCAAAGAGGTCAGATGGCCAGCTTGTATATGTCAATATTGTGGTTGACAATTATGTTGATTTTTACAAATCAGTAGAATATCTAATAGTGCTGGAAGAGTAGATATTTTCATTCTTGACCTTTCCATTGAGTCCATTTGTTATGCTCCTCTCTTTTATTTTTTTTTTTCGCAGAGAAATCTGAAAGGTATCTGCCCCATAACAGATAGCAGTTTTGATCTGTTGTTGAGTAAACTATTACAAAATGCTGCTTTCTTTCGTATTTATTTTAATCCCTGTTCTAAATTTCTCTTGGGGCTTTTATACAGTGTTTATCTGACAAATGTCAATGGAATAATCTTGACAATTTCCTTTGAGAAGTCTTTAGCAGATATGTAGGTATCTGACACAGAAATCTGATCCTTTGAGTCATTGGATTATTTCATTAATTGGGAGAAAAGATTTTACTATTTTAAAAAACAATGTTTAGTATGTATCCCAAGGCAGAGATTTCTGCATTGCAACAGGAACCAGAATGCAGAGAGAGAGTGACTTGCTCATTGTAACACAGGAAGCCAGCACATATATTTGAAGTCAGATCTCTGTTCTGCCCCAGGACATTTTTCCTGGCTTTTTAATACCTTGTATCTGAAGGCCAGATGTCAGGATTTAAGAAAATGGAAAGCTATCATAATTTGTTACTATGGAGTATATGTGATGAGCTCACTGACCACTGTTTCCTTTGGTCCAGAAATGGTCATCTTCTACTGTCGTCTGTCAGATGTCATTTATAGTAGGCTAGCTTGCAAGACAGGAAAAGGGAGCTACAAGGCTTTCCTAAGGAGAAATGAGCTAAGAGGCTGCATAGCACTGCTCTTCCAGACACTGTCTGTTTTTGAATTGCAGTGGGGAGTGAATTCTGTCCTGTCTGGCATCTGCCACTGGCTGGGGTGTTGGTTCATGTTATGTAGCAGGGATGTTGAGTGTAAGAGCTGTGTCTCCCTAGGAAGTATTGGGGGACACTGCCATCTACTGTCTCCCTTACCTGAAATAATAGTCTGATTATTGACTTAGTAGAGAGATGAGATTCTTCTCCTGCTGCTACTACCTTACTACCTTTTTTTTTTTAAGCAACTATTTTCAGTTTATTGAGTTCCCGACTTGTGCATCACTTTTAAATTTGGAGGGATCCTGTCTGAGGTGCAGAAGTGAGAACATGATGCTGGGATTTGAACAGAGTAGCTCTTATATCCACCATTTAGCATGTTGGAGAACCTTGGTCAGATTCCTCTGACTCTCTTTCCACCCTGCTAAATGAGTGGAATGATACTGACTGCATTAGTGTTTTAGCAGCAGGTCACTCATTATTACTCTGTTAAATAGCTACAGATTCAGAATAGTCCAAAGGAGGAAGAACTTGGGCCTGGGAAATTCATGCACAGGTGTGAGGGAAGTAATTGCCACAGTAGTTTTCTTTTTGACAAAAGTGGCCAGTGTTCTGTGCTCTGGTGATGAAAACTGTACCATCATACGGTTTCACACTTCTTCCTTTATCCTTGCACTGGCCTCCATACAGAGGTGGGCTCTTGCCCTTGAATAGAATCACTGTGGTCTCCAGTGGGAGTAGCATACATACAGCAGCTGAGGGGAACATGTGGTTCCACATTAATGATGTCAAAATTTGTTTGTAAGACCACACAGGCATCCCAATGGCCTTAGCTCAGTTATGCTACTTGGTACAAAGCCAATACGAAGAATGCTGGGTTCAGTTCTAATTACCCATTCACAATTAATCCATAATTAACCACAACAATGAAGACTGCTGTCCTACTCATTTAATGTCTTCAATATTTGAAGGCTCTGAATCAAAGTTTTTATGTTTCTCCCTAAATACACTTGTGTGAGACAGCTACAACTCAGCAACATACTCATCATGTGGAACTGATTGTTTTGTGTAGTAACATTAGGTATTCATGACAGGAAACAAATAAAATTGTAATGTGCTATATAATGTGGGTCTAACTTCTGGACAATAGTTACTACTGGGCAGTAAACCACTTAGATTGAGCCCCAGGTACAGAAGGGCAGCCCAGCTGAGAACAAGAATTCTGAGATGTAGCCTTCTATCTCTCTTTCAATAGGTTCATCTAGGTGGTAAGAGCTGGATGTGTTGCTTCTTGCAGCTGATCATGTTGGGTTTGCATATCTTAATGCTTCTAGGCAATCAGTGCTGCAAGAATGCTTCAGGCAAAAGTCATTGTCCTACAAGGTCTTCACATGGCTGGGAACTCATTTTCATACCTCATCTGTAGAAAACAACATGTACAGGCCACAAGGTCACAGAATCAGTCAGGCTGGGGGGGACTTCTTGAGGTCTCCTTGTCCCACCCGTCTGATGAAGCAGACTAGCTAGAACAAATTGCCCAGGCCCAGGTTCACTTGGATTTTGCATATCTCATGGATGGAGACTACAACCTTTCTGGGCAACCTATGCCAGTGTTCAGTCATCCTCACAGTAAAAGGTGTTTCCTGGTGTCCATATGGAATTTTATGTGTTTCAGTTTGTGCCCACTGCTTCTTGTCCTGCCTCTGGGCAGTGCTGAGAACAGTCAGGCTCCTTCTCCATCCCTCTGAATGGGTCTTTATATATTTGATAAGATCCCCCTTTCGAGCCTTCTCTTCTCTATGCTAAACAGTTTCAGCTGCCTCAGCTTTCCTTCCAGTCCCATAATCATCTTGGATACCTTTTTCTGGACTTGCTACAGTAAGTTCATATATTTTTTTGTAGTGCAAAGCCCAGAACTGGGTGCTATAGTTCAGACATGGCCTCAGCAGTGCTGAAAAGAGAGGAAGGATCACCTTTCTCAACCTGCTGACAGTGTTGCTCCTAATACAGAGGATTTGTTGTGCAGCTGACAGTGACAAATAACTGTGCTTGAGTGCCATCAGGCTGGACATGCATGCTCGAATAGCTTGTGTTTGGAAAAGACAACCATGCAATATCTTACTTTGGCCATTCTGGTACAACTTCTGTCTGGCTGTCACTTTTGCATGCAAGTGGCATTTTGTAAACCAAGATTTCTTAGACCATACAGATGGAATCCTCATTTTACAATTTTCCCAGCTCTCTAACTTACTTGGCTGCTTGAAGGTAACATTTGTGTCCTCAGAAGTGTTATGGAGGAAGCAGAGAAGCAATCAGAATTGCAGAGGGTTCAAAAGCCAATTATTTTTCAGTATAACAAACATAAATGATTTGTAGAACTAGAAAAAATAATCATATCCTGCATCTATTTCTTACCCTCCTCATCAGTTTATAACATTTTAATTAGTCCTCCAGAGCAACCAGAATCCTCTTTTTGCATCTCAGGGCTTCACATCAAACTATAGAATCTCTCTCTCTTTCTCCATTTCTCTCCTCTCTCCCTCCTCTCCTTTGTGTTCTGTAGGTGGTTTCTTCTTTTGACCATGTCTAGCCTACAAATCAGTCCCATATGCTCCTTACGTTTCTCTTGCTTGCTCTTTCCTTAGCTTCTAATGCCATAATTATTTTTGTGGTCTTTCTGTGATTGTAAGAACTAAAAATTTCAAGGGGATTAAAAAAAAATTAAAAAAATCTCTGAAAGTTAATCATAGAACCTAGAACGGCTTGAGTTGGAAGGGACCTTAAAGATTGCCTAGTTCCAACCCCCTTGCCATAGGCAGGGACACCTCCCGCTAGATCAAGTTGCTCAAAGCCTCATTCAGCCTGATCTTAAACACTTCCAGGAATGAGGTATCTACAACTTCTCTGGGCAACATGTTCCAGTGTCTTACCATCCTCATAGTAAAGAACTTCTTCCTAAAGTCTAATACTACCCTGCTCTATTTTAAAACATGTGCCCCTTGTCCTATCACCACAGACCCTTATAAATAGTCCCTCTCCAACTTTCCTGTAGGCCCCCTTCAGGTACTGGGTGGCCATTATAAGGTCTCCCTGGAGCCTTCTCTTCTCCAGGATGAACAAACCCGACTCCCTCAGCCTTTGTCTTTGTAGGAGAGGTGCTCCAGCCCTCTGATCGTCCTTGTGGTCATCATGTCAACCGTCTTCAGCAGATCTGTGTCCTTCTTGTGTTTGGGGCTCCAGAGCTGGACACAGTACTCCAGGTGGAGTCTCACAAGGGCAGAGTTAGAGGGGCAGAACCACCTTCCTTGACCTGCTGGCCATGCATCTTTTGATACAGCCTAGGAATCAGTTGGGTTTTTGGGCTGTCAGCACACATTGTCAGCCCATGTCAAGCACCTCATCAAGCAGCACACTTAAGTCCTTCTCTGCAGGGCTGCTTTCAATCCTCTTGTCGTCCAGCCTGTATTTGTGCTTGGGACTGCCCTGACCGAGGCGCAGGATCTTGACTTAAGTCATTGTTTTTCTATCTATACTAGTGAATGGTTGTCTCCTCTAAAAGAAGACTTGTAGGTATAACTCTTCAGTCTTATTAACACAGACCATGAGAGTCACAGTGAAAGACTATCACAAAACCAAACTGGATCTTGTGATCTGTAGCACTAGCACTAGCACTACTTTCTGTAGCACCAAGTTTTACTGTCTCTCTTCACCGAACTACTACTGTGACCTTTGGTTCATCTCTAGTGCAATATAATGCATCAGAAAAGAGTTTATGCAGAAGCTAATAACTGATGATCAGATACACTAAGCCAAATTGTAGTCTTCAAAGTCAGTAAAATTATTATGGTTGACCTTCACCTGTATAAAGTGGAACTGGGAAAAAAAGGGACAGATTTTTATCTCCAATAAACTAACACAGGGTCATGGATATCAGCAAAGTAATTTTCAACCTCTGTCAGTAAAGGCTGCTTTTCTGTTTACTCTATCTTTAGAGAGAGTGGCAAATGAAGATAAAACACTGAGCAGATGTACCTATCTGAGATGAAACCTTTTATTTGCCATTGAGCCTGCAGAATTTATAATAAATAAAATAGCAGGCTACATTTATTGCTGGGTAGTACACCATCTGAGATCAGAAGTGGATGAGTGATGTGGTTCAGAATTCAGTTACTGAACTGGACAGCTGTAATAGCTGCTTGAGGGTCTACTTGTATCTTGTGGAGTTATCTGTACATCTGGGGAAGAAATGCCCTTCATCTTTAAAACCTGCTGCCATAAAACTGATCTGGCTCCCTGGAAGCTTCCATGTTTTGGTGATACAGAGCTAAATCTCCAAGCATTGGCTAAATACTGAAAGCTGCTGAGTGTATCTTACATGATCTGGACCATTTTAGCATAACTGATTTTTAGTCAAATTGCCTGTTACCACTCTTTACAAAAGAGCTATAAAGTAATACAAAACTCAACTGTGCTATCAACGATGGCGCCAGCTGGAAAACACTTGATATCATTCATAAAAAAATCCTGTGATATTTCCATTGCTGCGCAAAATGATTCAAGTAAGTGCTCCTCTCATCCCTTGAAGTGGTTTGAGCCACGTACTGCTGTGATGTAGGAAGTTGTTTAACCAATGAGCTGGTTATACCCTTAGGTGTTTGAGTCTGAATGAACAGAGGGCAAAATCATCTGTGTTGAGTCCAGACAATTCACGCAAGTAAAAGGCCTCTGCTGCAGAGCATGACACAGTCTGATCTTGAGGATCTGGACATGGCAAGGTCAAGAGAGGATATATTTGATTCAGAGAATGTAGTGTCAGAACTAAGTGAGACAGTGAACTATCTGCCACTGAGGTACCAAGAAAGGTTTCTTCATAATGTAACTTGCACAAGGCAAAAAAAAGGAAGAGATCGTAAAGAATAAAGCTGTCAGGATCAAAATACTGCACATAAAGCCTGAGGCATGATGGAGATGAGATGTAGAGGACAATACTTCTCCTCACAGCAGTTAGCACAGATGGGCTTAGCAAGTCAGTATCAATGAAGAAAGCCATAATTGTCTTCATTAAAAAAAAAAAAATCCAAATCTTTATTTTTAAGATAACCAAAGAAGTACTTGAAGTAGTCTCATCATTGCTCAACAGCCTGTGTAACTGTTACATGAAATGCATGGTCCAATATTAGCAATTTCTACATAGCCTTACTTATGGTTGCCCACGCAAATGTTCTCTACTTTGCTTCTAAGGGAGGATGTCCCACTGTTCAGTGCAGCAGTTCTCAGCTTAATATAGATAAATCTCCTCCCTTGCTGTCTTACTGGTAAGTTGACCTATTTATTTGAAAAGTACAGCTACTGAAGTTTGTTTTCACTGTAGAGTTTGCAAGATGCAACTTATCAAGTGTTGTCTCTTTTTGTCCCCTAAGCATGAATCCTTTTCCCAAATTGCCTGTCACTGATGATTCAGGACAAAGGAAGTTGAAATATTAATGCTTTTCAAGCAAATACAAAACCTGAGTAGCTGCAATGTGACTACAATCACCTGGGTGTCAACAGTGTGGTTTTTTTTTTTTTTCCATTCTATGCTAGAACTGCTAACTTCTAACTGGATTGAGTAAACCTTTATGACAGTGATTTGCTCAGGAAATAAATATCCAGTATGCTGACATTTTTATTAGGTTGCAAGTAGTCATCCAGAAATACTGACTGCTCACATCTTAGCCAAAGGCTCTGTAGCTGATTCTGCTAGGGATTGCATAGCTGTTTTTAGCATGAGGCAACAGAAGACTCTTTAGGATAGTCTTGGAATAACCATAAGAACTACAGCTATGTATTTTAAGCACAGTCTGAGTTGTTTATTGCCTGTTTTTCCATAAAACACCAAGTACCATAGCTAAGAAAGTAACATGTCCTGGAATTTAAACAGCATTCTGTAGATACCAGTTTTGCTGTTTCCTGCCGCAACTGGGCTTGTCTGGTTGAAGGTAAAGCTTAGTGTGTGTGACTTCAGCTCAGCTGTGAACAACAGTTAACCATCACTGCACTTTCTCTGTGCTTTGCCTTCAGATACAAGCAGCATGCTCCTCACATTGACACAGATCATAGAGTCTCTGTCAGAATTGATAAGCTCAGCATCCAAACTCCTCCTGAGCCATAAGGAATGACATACAAGCCTGCTGGTCCTGTTGGCTGATCTCTGAGAATAGCTGTACCAGAGTCCCTCTCCTGCAGCAGCCAGACTCTTCTTACAGACATACTGAACCACAAGAAAGATGACTTTTCCTGGAGGATGGAAGCTAGAGTTTCCCTTGACAGCTTTTATTCTCTAAGCATATTTTTGATTTTATGGGTTTTTCGCAACCAGAGAACAGCAATACGAAACGTGGTATTCTGAGTTTATCTGGCATTCTAAGCTAGAGCTGAGAGAGAGATGAGTAGATGCTTTGTGCTGGGGAAAAAAGAAAAAAAAAAAAAGATTGAAAGAGCATGTAGGCTACTTTGTCCTCCCTGTGGCTTTTCTTCAGTTAGTTATAACCATTCTGATAAGACTTGATTGGCCACAATATGGACTGGATTTGTATTTGAGGAAATACTATAGAAATACCAGCGTGAGCCTCTGTCCCCATCCCACTACTAAAGGAAACAAGCAAGCAAATAAATAAAAAACCCAACCAACAAAACAAAAAACAAAACAAACAAACAAAAAAAAACCACAAAAACAAACAAACAAAAAAACCAAATCAAATCTGAAAAAAAAAATGGAACTAAACTTTCTGTTGACAAGTGAGCTTGTGCCTTGACATGCATGACACAATTGACTTAAACACCAACAATTTATCAAAAAATAAAGGAAATAATCTGGAAGATAGATTGATAGAGTAACATGCAGTATCAAACTGTTTTATTTTTTTCCCCTGAAGTCTCGCTGTTCTCACTGTTCCTCTGTTTTTTTCACTGAGACTGCTGAGAGGTTACCTCGTGGCTTCCCACTCCCCTTGCTAGGAGTTAATTTTCAGTTTGAGATAGACAGGTGCCAGATGCAGCATCTTTTCTTGGCTAAGCTGGCTCAATTGAAGCTGCCAGTCAGACCTGCTCTTGTCCTGCACTAGTTACTCTGAGAACAAGGTGATGTGTTAACTCCTCTTTATGGTCTTTCTCATGCAAAGATCAATAAATGAGAAAATACTGGACTCATAAAAATTATGCAGACAGTGGGTCAAATCCTAGTCTGTGCATCAGGAAGCCCAAAGGTGGAGGGCAGTTAGATCCTTCTCCTTCTGTGTTCAAACTGATAAAATTCTCTATCAAGCAGTCTGTAAACTACTCTCTTAAATTGTTCTGAAAACCTGAAATCCTTCCTTTGGGGTGGTGCAACCCGATGATATCAGGCACATGAGAGTACCCACAGAAGCTTGATTTGCAAAATAATTCTTCAACATTCCTGCAAAATGTCAAAAGACTGAAGTAATTTGCCTAGTTCTGCAGTAAGAGAGGTGTACTAGAACAGCACAACAGAAAGCCCACCTTAAAGCTATTTATGATTCATGCCTTTCTAAAGACTTAAAAATACTGTTTGTGTTTCTTTACTGACCATTAAAGAATAGCTAGGTAGTTAGGAGAGCTCACTGTCACTCAGGAGATTGAATTAAGCATGATTTATTGACACAGAACCATTTGGCCATGGGCAGTAACAGAATCAATTCTCTGGCTTGTCAGCTACCACCAGATTCCACCCCTTTCCTCTGCATTTCAAGAACACACTTGGAGTGTATTTCCGTGAATTCATAATGAAAATTAAATATTCCTCAAGGAATACCTTCTCTTCCTTCACATCTACATGGTGTGTGGTAGTTTTAGGCTGATGCCTAGGAAATTTTCCACAGATTGAGTAGAAAGTTATAGAATGTAAATAAATCACCATTGGTTGTAAAAGGGAAAATAATGATAAGGTCTAGATAATCCCATTGGTCTGATTACCAACATGAAGTTAGTTTTGTAAACTAACTTTCTCTTTTTGACTTCTTCACTCTGGCAGATACTAACCCGTGCTTCTGCTGGCTTTCTGGCCTTGACTGCATTTCTTTGTTGTGGTTAAGTACTAACAGCTACTCTCTGCTCCTCTATCTCTTCTAGCTTGTACAGGGGAAAAGGGAACAGGGAGTGGGGAAGCTGATGGTAGCCCCCTGGTTTTGTCCAGGGGGGTTCTTGTATTGTTTATAAGTAGTAAATATATGTAAATATTGTATATTTGGTACATATTCATTGCATTTCATATTTTAGATTGTATTTTTGCTTGTAAATATAGCTTCATTTGCTTTCATCTGAGCTAGTCTGGCAATTTTATTTTGGGGGGTAATTTCAACCCACCACAACGGTGCTTTAATGATGTAGGAGTGAAAAGGAAGTTAAAGTATTTTGTTGCTGTTTTGGGGGCTTTTGGCTATTCATTTAGACCATACATCCTTTTGCTCTCATCTTCCAAAAGAGGACAGAAAACAAATAAAAACAAATAAAATAAATTTGTCCCACTTCAAATATAATACTTGATGGCTGTGACAAACTCCCTGGGGAACCTTGAATTGGAGAATCTGCTCCCCACAACCTTTTCACACAGACAGTAGGAGAGCCTCCTGGCTACTGCTGTCCATTAGAAGACACTTACACCTCTCTAGACTCCTGTGGTCTGGAACTGAGATCTCTGGTTTGTTGCTTCAAAAGAAAACCAATAATTTCAAAACACCTCCAACTATTATGGTTTAAATATCCTAGCAAGACTGCAGAAGAGTTCAGGTACCTGTGTACTACAACTCAGCTTATATTTCCTACACCTGAGTAATAAATATATTATCATTACATATCTAGCTCAAAAATTACTCTCATCATTCTAAGGTACATAGATCTAGATCTTCTAGAACAGATGACATAATTACATTAGTGGCTCTTGCTTGACATCTCAGATAAAAAAGTAACAACATCAGGAGGATAAAAGGCACAGGATGTTTAATCCCTATGTTTTCTTTCTAGGCATACATGAACAGTGATTAAAAAAAAATCTGCATTACTTTCATGATTTTCTTCATATCTTAGGCAAAACTGTAAAATGTAAGAGAATATGGCTCTCTCAAGTGCTTTTTGGTATTGCATTTGTTCTCTGTTTCTTTCATTTGTCAGGATTGGCATTGCTCAAAGCTGGGAGATCCTTGGTCTCAGAGTGACGTGTCATTTTCTATCTTTGTGTGGATTGTGAAATTGCCCAATTGTTTTAGAGAGAACATAAACGTAGAGGTAGAATAAAAGGACCCAGAGGGCCAAATTCTGCACAGATCAAGAACTGTTTGCTTTAGGGATTTAAATTAAGACATAATTTCTTTCTTGAGCTAATTTAATCTCTCTTACGTGCAAGAAACTTTCACTTAGGCAATTCTAAGTTATGTAGATGTAGCAAAACAAAATATGGCTTTCTGAGAAGAAGTGCCAAGTTTTTTTTTAATTTGAAACCCCACTGACTTCATTTGTGCTACACACAAGTAGAGGAAGGCATTTTTAAACCCAGCAGTTTATTGGTGCATGCATTATGATTTGGAATACATACACACTGTCACTAGTTCTTCCAAAGGGAAATTTTTCTCAGCCTCTTCACCAGAAAGTAATTCAATGGGTTGTGGCTATAAACGGCTCAGCTTTAAAATCTTCCCTGCTGTTGCAAAGAATAAAAGCAAATGAGGAAACTGTATCTGAACCAGAAGCGATGGCGGACTAAGTCTTACTTGGAAAAATGGGAACGATGAATTTACTTCCTTAATTCTGAGAGCTCTCTGAGCTCAAATGTTTGAATGGGTCCTAGTGTGTCACTTCTCAGACATCATTTCACACTGAAGTTAAGAGAGTAATTGCAAACAGAGTCCGCAACAAAGTGCCAAACTTCTGATATTTTTGAAAGATACCTTTCAGTATGTAGTCCTAACCATTTAACATTGTTCTTATACACTGGGCTTTTGCAGGACAGCTGGATTTCCCCATTAGTCCATTATAAATTGCTGTCCTCCTAGAAGATATCCAAGGAGTTGTATTGACAAGTAGTATGAGGACTAATATTCTCCTCTTTCTAAAGGCTGACTGAATGTCAGACACTAGAGTAACACAGGCATTCAGATAAGGTGCTGGTAACAAACATGCACATCTGCTGCTAGGTATACCCTGATGGAATTTCATGGGCTTGATTAAGGAGTTTTTTTAATTATTTGGACAGCTATTGAAAGTTTGGAAAGGGAAGATGACTTTATAAATTAGTTTAAATGAAGCTAGGGATAAGGCTGTGAAGATGTACCCATCTCCTGGAGACACACAGTAAAATGAGCAGGAGAGAAAGAGAGGCCTTTGTTTGAATATTTAATCCTTAACCTCCTTCAGTTGTAGGAGCTATGAGGAGATGTTGAGTTCAGTAAATACTTTTGATAGCCAGTGACTGTTGTCCTGTAACTACTTTGGGTAAATACAGTAGCTCCAGTAAGCCCTGCCTAATTGCACGTGCCTGAAGCACAGGTACCATGAAGCAGTATGCAACAGGAGAAATACAGCCAGTGGGTAACTTTTTTGATCCTGGGCTCTGAAATTTTGCATGTAGTACATCAGACTGCAATTTGCTCCATAAACACAACCATCTTCTGGCCCAAATCAGCACTAGCAAAAAAGGAGGTCTGGATGTGACCTTTACAGTCTTAAATGCAACGTTCTAAAAGTGAAAGATACAGAAACAGTTAAACTACACTTCCACTTTTCCAGCTTCCAAAGTGTTGTGGGTTAAGGTTAGATGCCTTGAAGAACCAGAGAGCTGGCAGTCCTCCAAGGGACTAGATGGAGACTCAGGAAATTGTAATCTATGGGTTTTTTTATCCCATAAGCCCTGTATCTGCTACACAAGCTGAGCACAGAGATTGTTTGGCCCTTTTTCCTGGCCTTTTTTCTGCCTCTCTCCCTTCCAAGTGCGGATCCTTTCTCTTGCAATGTGGGGGAGGTTTGCTGCCTGGCTCGGTTGTGGCAAAGCTGGTTTTGTAGCGGAAAACTACTGAAGCATCACCATTGTAAAAAGTTCAAAGTAACAATCCACTAGTCAGAAAAAGTAGATTTGAAAGATTTTGGATTTTTTTTGCATCCAAAACTGCCTTTCAACTTTGTACACTGAACTTCCCCTATCACAGGTCTGACTTTGGCCATTTGTATTCAATAAAAAGCAAAAGGCTTGCCACTGCCCAAATTAAGACATACTCAACCTTGAATCCATCCTAGGGGCCTTTATGGGACTGTCTGTAACAGTAAACCTGTTGATTTGCTCCTTGTTAACCACAGGAAGAGCTGGTAGAAGAAGAGGTGGTAGGTGTCTATGGAGAGCACAATGCTGCGGTACAGCACAGCACTACAAATTTGCCTCAAAACAACTCCAGGAGTGTTTCTGCAGGTCATAGGATCGTAGGATCACAGGATGTTAGGGATTGGAAGGGACCTTTGAAGATCATCAAGTCCAACCCCCCTGCCAGACCAGGACCATAGAATCTAGTACAGGTTGCACAGGAACACATCCAGATGGGTCTTGAAAGTCTCCAGAGAAGGAGACTCCACAACCTCTCTGGGCAGCCTGCTCCAGCGCTTTGTGACCCTCACCGTGAAGAAGTTCCTCCTCATGTTGAGGTGGAACCTCCTGTGCTGTAGTTTATATCCATTGTCCCTTGTCCCATCACAGGGTGCAAGTGAGCAGAGCCTGTCCCCTCCCTCTTCACCCCAGCCCTCAGATATTTATAAACATTTATTAAATCCCTTCTCAGTCTTCTCCTCTCCAGACTAAAAAGCCCCAGGGCTCTCAGCCCCTCCTCATAGGGCATATTCTCCAGTCCCTCAATCATCCTGGTGTTGTCCACTGGTATCCAGGGAGAAAATTCACTCTTGCAGAACTTTTTCTTTTGTTAAAACTTGCTATTTTGATCTGAAAAGCACAGATTTTCCCATCAAGCAAAATTATAATTATGGCAAAATTCCATTGTAATAGCCACCATTGTGCTTTATTTTATGAAGTATTGGTGGGTTTGTTCGTTTTGCATGGAGGCAAAGCAAACCATGAACTGTAGTTGTACATTATGAAAGATTTATAGAAAATAAAATTATTTTTAAATCCCCTTCTTTCACCATCACCTTCTCTTTCCCACCATATTTACCCCTTTTCCACCCCACCTGCCCCATTTTCCCCCTTTTCCCCTCAAATCCAGGGCTCTGTTGGAGTCTCCTCCCATCCCAGGTGTGACCACTTTGCCCTCCCCGCCCACTCCCCTTTTTAATTCCACCCAGGAAAGGCAGAAGCCCCAGGCTGAGCCCATCTGGGCTGAGGATCCTCCTCTTCTCCCTGGTGAGTACCCATGGTGCATACTTGGGGGTGGGGGGGGACAAAGGCTGGGGGGGCTGGTGGCCCCCCTGGTCAGGTAGGAATAGGGTTGATGACTCCTTCAATACCATCTATGGATGCTGGCTGGGGCTGAGCTCCTCTGTATGGTGTCTTGGCTGGTTGAGGGTCTTGCCCTTGGCTCTAGGATCGGTGCAAAAATGGTGGTGGTGGAGCGGAAGCTGTTTAGGCAGGGTGGAGGGTGGTGTAGAGGGAGCAGGAGTTGCTTTGGGAAGATGAAATGGGGTGGTAGTGGGGGAGCAGGAGCTGCTTTGGGAAGATGAAGTGGGGTGGTGGTGGAGGAGGAGCAGGTTTTGTTCTTGCTCCTCCTTGTTTCCCTACATACTGAAAACTCCACGATTTCATGATCACTGTGCCCTAGACAGCTGCCTACCATCACATCTCCCAGCAGCCCTTCTCTATTTGAGAACAGTAGGTCAAGCAGGGTATCACCCATGGTAGGCTCATGTAACAGCTGTGTCAAGAAGCTGTCCTCCATACACTCTAGAAACCTTCTGGACTGCCTCCTTTCTGTTATATGAAGTTCCAGGCAGGTATCTGGCAGGTTAAAGTCACCCACAGGAACAATACCTGGTGATCTTGAGTCAACCTCCAGCTGCTTGTAGAATACTTCATCTACCTCTTCATCCTGGTTGGGTGGTCTATACCAGACTCCAACCAGGATGTCAGTTTTGTTAGCCTTCGCTCTGATTTTAACCCCTAGGTACTCAATCCTTAACCTCAAGTTCTGTGGCATCAAGAGATTCCCTAGTATACAAGGCCACCCTTCCTCCTCTTCTCCCTCACCTGTCTCGCCTAAAGAGCTTATAACCATCCAGTGCAATGCTCCAGTCGTGTGAATCATCCCACCACGTTTCTGTAATGGCAACTACATTGTAGTTTCCCTGGTCTACCAAGGCTTCCAGTTCCTCTTGTTTGTTACCCACACTGTGTGCATTGATGTGCATGAGCTTCAGGTGGGCTGCTGATTTCACCACTGACTCTAATTTACCTCCCTCTCTCTCCTCTCTATTTTCCTTCTTGTTCCATAAATGTAGTCTAATTTTTAAAAAATCTTTTTTAATTGCCATTCACTTCAGTTCTGAAAGTTTTTCAAAGGGAATCCTCTTTCACTTTTGACAAAGCTGTTGTATTTAAATAAAAGTTTCTGTTCAGTACTGAACCCAGGGATAATGTTGCAGGCAGGGTAATCAATGTGTCTTTGAAACTAACAACTAGGAAAATAATTCTGTGGTTGTCTTATTCTTGGAAGATAATGGAGACCTTTCTTTCCAGGACTATCCATGGATGGAAGGAGGATCTGTTTGGGTTAAATTTGTCCTTTCTAGTAGGTTTAAGCTGAACACAACAGAGGAACTAACCCCTGGTTTATTTCTTTTGCTATAGGTACATATCTCTGAGTTTCCTAACTTTTACTCTAGAGATTTCCTATACTGGGATGCTCTAGAATTAAAAAATACTGTTAAAAAAATCAAAGCCAAGTGTATTTCTGACAGACTAAATTAGAGTATTTCACAAGAACCAGGGGGAGAGCTGGAGAAAGACAGGAGAGGTGTTTGGATATTCATCTGGGATGTGAATCTGAAAGCATGTCAAGAGAATACACCAGCTAGTAAGAACTTTTGTTGACCTGTCTTTGATGGTGAGGATTTAGGCAAAGAACCCTACCCCTAAATCTCAGCAGTAAGAGATGGGGCACTGCATCAGGGGGTATCAGAGCTTGGACAGAACTTTCTAGAGCAGTCAGTTCTAACATTAACCCCTTCATGAACATCACATCACGTGTAGCTAGATTGTCTGCTCATATTTAGGGATACCCAAAGTACATGCCCTTCCTCCCTGCCTTTTTTTCCTTTCCCCTCAGTTAGAATGGACCTGAAAACTCCCTCAGACTTCATTTACTTGACACTTTTCATTTGACAGCTCGGAAATGTTCAGTTTTTGTGACTCTACAATCTTTATAGATCCACAAAGAGCCCCATATAAATAACAAAACCATGTCATTGCTATTTTTGTATGTATAAAAATCTCAGTTCCCATTCTTTTCTATAGACACTTTCTCATTGTGGGACCCTGCTTATCTAAACAGAAAACTCAGTTTGAGCTCATCATTTCCCCCTGAAAAAAAGTATCAATATGTGCCTCTGCTGATACAGATTTTTCAACATAAACTGACCTTGTGCAGCATTTTTACTTAGTGAATTAAAATCAGTGGAGAGAACCAGCCATGTACAAGTCTCATTTTATTATATGCACTTTAAGGATAGGCTGTTAAGGAGGAACATTGCTTGGATGATGGTGAATAGTGATTCAGGCAGGAAAAGCACAGTGGAATCACTTGGTTTGCATCCTGATCTGTGCATTTCATGGCTCCAAGTCCTGTGCTGTCCTCCCTCTTTGTGCATCTGCGCCCTGCATATATGATTACATCTTCTCCACAGCGTCACATCCATTTGTGTGTCTCATGATGCAGTCATAATGCCTAATGTTGAAATCAATATCTTATTTTTCTTTTATTTTTGGGTTTGAACATTGTCTGAGTTTCAGATTTGTGGCAGCTGGAAATTATTTCCTCTTCGCGGTCCAGAAGGTCCCCATTCTCTACCACAACAGGCACGTACCAACATTATAACTGTTGATGTCCTACCACACTCCAGTGATGTAGTTCTTTCTGAACATGGATTTGTACTTTTATTCCCTTAGATCCCATGTTCTCCGCAGTTGAAGGATAGGCCAAGAGGTAGATAGAAGCCAGGGAAAGAGAACACTGTGAGGAAAACGCGATGTAAACCAACAAGCATCACTATCGATAGTGTGCCAGAAGCACACTTTTGGGACTTCCTGTTTAACTTTTAAGTCATGTGGAGTTATTTCCAAAGTACAGAAGCCCATCCCTTAATCAGCCCCCCCTAAGTCTTGAAAACTTTTGTATTTCTCCAATTTCTAAATGTTTTCGACACATCCTTGCAGTGCTTCTGTGGTGACATGAAGCCTCCAACCTGTTCTAGCCCAGGCTAGTGACTTTGTGCTTCCTCAGGATCTGCCCCAGGTAGGAAGATACACTTTGCACTGTCAGTTTCACAGCTCTTATGTTTGAGACTAGGTGCAACTCAGATAACTAAATGCACAATCTGTTCTGGGGGTGGGACAAGCAATGGGAGCAGTCTTAACAGTTCCCATGGGTGTGTTTTTGTTAGGAAAGGGCATGCTGACATTCTTATTTTGTGGTGTCTTCTTATATTACCTTAAACTTCACTAAAGCAACTGAAGTCCTCCAAGGAGGGGCTTCCATAGAGTTTTATGAGAAAGCTTACCTTTTTTCTCTTGTTATTATATCTCTTACCAGTTGAAACCTACCTCAGTAATTTTTCTTACTAGCCCTATTAAATATCTACGTATAACTATCAACTGAAATTGTACCACAGCAGGAAAAAAAACTACCACCAATGTGCACAAAGGGCTACCTTCCAGTTGTCTGAAGATGTCTAATAGCAACACTGCCACCAGAATTCTTCTTGTTTAAAATCAGATTAGGAATGAAGACTATCTCTTTGGATCTTAGCCTATGGAAGACTAGAGCGCTGAGCCTTCAGAACCCCATCTGTGTTAGTACAAGTGACTGACATGAACAATAACAATAGTCATAAAAATGTAAAACCAGCTAGGGGTAAGAGCTTTGGGAAGGAATCAGATTCTTATGTTAAGCATAAGAATAGAAAGAAGGGATTAACTCAGGCTTTCCTGTCTAAAGGTTTTGGAATTAATACTAGTGTCTTTTACTAAGGGATGACTTAGGGAACATTGTACTCAAATTGTGAGAAGCTACAGTTTATGCTAGGTGAAACACTTCATGTATTCATTCTGATACATCCTTTTCTGCTACTAAAAATTGTTAAAAACAAGCAACCCCCCCAAAATAGAGACTACATATCTGTAATGTCATGAAAGGCACAAAGGAAATGCAGTACTGAAGATTCAGCTGAAGTTGAATTATTGATGTCTGTTTAAATTAACATAGAACAGATTTTTTTTCTTTAATGCATAGTGACTAAATATATTGAGACAAAGTGTGTGATTCAAAGTCTCAAAATCCCACATATAACACTAATATATAAACTTGGGAATTAAAAAAAAAACTCTCGAGGAAGTTTTAATAGTAATAATGTTCAGTAGGAACACTTGGAGAAACAGAAATGACAATTAAGTGCCTGGAAAGCATCTTCACATCACCCTGAATGAAAACCAGTATCTTAAAACTGATCTGTGTGACAGCAATGTGCTCTTGTGGCCAAGAAGGCAAATTGTCTCCTGGGTGCATTAAGAGGAGTGTGTCAGCAGGTCGAAGGGAAGTTCTCCTGCCTTTCTATTCTGCCCTGGTGAGACCACATCTGGAGTACCATGCCCAGTTTTGGGCTCCTCTGTTCAGAAGAGACAGGGAAATACTGGAAAAAAATCCAACAGAGGGCTATGAGGATGATTAAGGGACTGGAATATCTGTCTTATGAGCAAGGCCTGAGAGATTTAAGGCCCTCTATGTTTATAAACATCTGAAGGGTGGCTATCAAGAAGAGCCAATTTCTTTACAGTGGTGCCCTTTGATAGGAAGTGGGGCAAAGGGTACAAACTGGAACACAGGAAGTTCCACCTCAACATGAGGAAAAGCTTCTTTACTGTGAGGGTGATGGAGAGCTGGAACAGGCTGCTGCCCAGACAGGCTGTGGAGTTTGCTCCTCTAGAGACTTTCAAAACTTGACTGACACATTCCTGTGTGACCTGCCCTAGGTGATCCTGCTTTGTCAGCAGGGTTGGACTCGATCATCTCCAGAGGTCCCCTCCATTCCTTACCATTCTATGATATCGATTTGCATACATATATTTAGATGTTTCTGCATGGAAGCAAGACAATAGGTACATTAATTACCTGTGTACTTCTTCTTCAGCTAGGTCATAGTTTGCAGTTGCATCTAATTTATTGTGAATTACTGTGAGATATTATTTTACATCCACTAGTATTATCCATTCATCAACTATATCTGCTTGGGCTGGTGCTGACAGCTGCTATTGCTTTTACATCTGCTATAGATACCACAAAAGATCTTGCACTCTCTAAAAAAACAGCTCTGTTTTGGATCTCTAAGATGTAGGAAAAAACCCCATTTACAGCAGTTACTGACATCTGTTTCAGCACATACAAAATATCTAGCCTCACAGATTTTTTTTTTTCCTTCACTAGTGAAGGCACTGTTTAAAAGTACACATAAATATGATGAGAACGCAATAACTTATATTTTCCTGCCATGGAGTAGGAGTTCTATTCTGCATGTTTCCATACTTTTATAAAGCTGTAGAAATTAAAGATGAAAATAACTTATATTTTTTCACACAGGAAAGATTCTATCCTGTTTTGAACAAAGTTAGATCAGAGTCTTTTAAAAATAATAATATTCAGTGCATGTGTTGACAAAACCAGAGGTTCATCTCATGCAAAAGCAGTGCTCAGGGAACTCAGAGATGCTAACACAGGACTATAGAATTTGAAAAGGTATGAAACAGACTCTTCTCATGTTGTTTTTTTTTTTTTTAATACATTTTTCCCCCCCTCCACCTGCATACCCATTTGTTTGCCTGGTAAAATCTGGAGGCAGAAAAAAGCATATTCTGCATCAGGATGTTTGTTTGGATGTCGTCTTCTCCTTTCTTCCTCAACACAAAACATGAATTTTTGATCATTTTCCAGTGTACTTCCTGACAATTGTATTGTAATAATGAGCTGGTGCACTTTGCTCTCCTGAGGTGCATCTATTTCAGTCACCTTCCCCTTAGAACACATCTTAACTAACCACTTATTTTCGAGGAATATTAGTATCTTTTACATGGTAAAATATATAATCTTTTTTCCATTCTGGAAGAATTTGTCGATGCATAATGGGATTTTTTTCCCCTAAATATATTTATTGGGGTTACAACACAGATCCTGATGCAAATGTTTTGGGTATTTCATGGAAAAGTAGCTGAATGCTACTGAATCCTAGACAAGAGGGACAAAATTTGAAATTTAGAACTGAGATGAAATTCTAACCACTGCCTGGCTTTTGTGAGATTGTATGTACCAAGAAACCTGCCCAAAACATCAAACCCCAAAGGCCTGCTCTGTTATTTTGCAGTCAATGGGAAGACTCCAACTGACTTCAGTGGAAGGGAATGAAACATCATTTGAGTATTTTTCCTAAGATTTAAGTAGATCAGATAGCTCTTTTCCTTTAGCTGCATCACTGCTGAGCTCATCTCTGGATATGCCAGGAGGCCTTACAGGCCCAGGGGTGGCTGCTGTCTGGCTGTGCTCAGTTGATGCATGAGGCACTTCAGAAACATATTATTGGAACGCACATGGAAAAATCTTCCAACAGCTGAATGCTGAGGACAAAAGAAAATCATGGTTTCACAGAAGCTTGTTGCCTGAGGAAACAACTGTGTGCAATTCTTGTTGGCAGAGTATGATGCCCTGTCCTTAAAGCCAATGAATCTTCTGTCATTTACTTCAATGGGTGCAGGACCAAACAGGTAGGCTATGAGTTAGAGTCCAGTCCTTGTCCTGGATTGTAAGACCCATGTGATGACTGGTGAGGAATTCCTCTGGTGGAGGGAGAATGCAGTATTGCTCCCTTGTGTTCTCACAGCCCAATTTTTACTGTTCCTCTTTGCCCTCTCTCTTGCAAGCTGTGTCAGTCTCCTGATGGTGGCTGTCCATGCTACTTCCCAAGACTGGTTATGTGCTATGCATGCTGCAAGCCTGTCCACAAGTCCCTGGGTGCAGTGAGAGTATGCAGAGCTCAATGAGATAATATGACACCAGGGTTGACCCCCACCCACCAGGGTGCTGTGGATTGGGGATGTGCAGTAAGCAAAGCACGCTTTACTAATAGCCTTCCCAGGATCTGCTCTTTCATAGTGGTATGCCAGAGCACATCTTCCAGACCTGAAACTGGGCATATTTAATCAATGCATTTTAACTGCAGGTTCATCCTTTAGATTAGAAAAAGAGGATGTTTAAAACTTTTGCATCAAATCTGTAATTGTGTGTGGTTTGTTTTTTTTTTTTTTTTTTTAGCTCAGAGGAGAATATTTGGTTTTTATGGGGTTTACTGGGGTTTTAGAGAATATCCAGTACAAGTTGAACACTTCTTTAGAATAAGGAAATATAAGCATACAGACATGAAAAGGCAAAGAGATGTGGTTTGTCCTGTCTTGCAGAAAATGATCATAGTGGCAAAATGAGTGACTGAATACAGAGTCCCTCCTCCCCTCCTTGAATTCGGTGATATCTGCTTAGGAAGAGGTTTTAAATCATTTTTCCTCTTAGCTTGTTTAGGGCTGGTTGATGTTTCTTCTTCTTTTTTTTTTTTTGTTTCAGATGACGAAGATTTCAGCCACATGCTCAGCTTTCTCTTGGTGCTGGCGATTTCACTGCTTATTTCAGGCTCCAGCATGATAACGTCACTTCTGCATGGTTCCAGGAGAGCTGAAGTAAACACTCCCATGCAGTGCTCTGAGAGCCCACATACAGTGGCTCATGCTCGTTCTGCTGTTTCATCCCAGACACTATATTGTCTGCATAAATAAACTGTAACAGCAATTCATACACCAACCATTCGTCAGAGACTTTATTTCTATTTTTGCAGCTTGCAGTAATTATTTCCTCATAGGGAAATTGATTCTGCTTATATGGACTTTTCTTGAGATGGAGCATCTTTTCTGTACTTTTCTCATACTTATTATAAAGAAAGATTATTCATCTCTAAATTTATAGCATCTAGACATGTTCCCACTTGCAGCACCCAGACAGTTATTCACTTAGCTCTTCTCAATACCTGTTTAAAAAAAAAAAAAAACAAAAACAAAAAAACCCAAACTTTGAAAACAACTAGAGCCTGTCCTTATCATACTTAATAATAGCTTTTTGGTCTTATGACATTAAAAATCCACCTTTTTATTGACAAAAATCCAGATGCCTATTAGGACTTCTTTGTTCCCTTATGTAAATGCTACTCTCACCATTTTTGTGGCCAGAGTCTAATGAACTCCTATGACTTAAATTATGCATTGAATTAGTTAATTTAATAGGTAGGGAGCTTGTAACATGAACATAGAGAAACACTTGTTTCTTTAATAGAATCTCTTAAGACTCGTGATAAAACTTATTTCTGGGTTTTGCTTTCAAACGTCATTGGCAAGCTGATGCTGCAGAGCATTCAGGCTTTTTCTGTGTGGGGAAGATAAAAGGTTTGAGGTGAAGAAGGAATGTGTGGAGATTGTGTCTTCTTAGCATTATGACCTAGCTCACTGTTCTTGTTGAAGGAGTAAAGGATTGCCAGTAATACCTATGGGGGTGAAGAGGCTCACTACAGTGGGAATAAGGAAGTCAGTGCAGGTTCTTGTTGTGTTAGGTCTGACAGGATTAAATTTGCCATCTCATTTGTCAGGGTGTGCAATGTGTAGTCTTCACACTTGTGGTTGTCTGTCATTGGAGAAAAAAGTGCTGGTCCTCAGCTCTGCTGTGCATGGCTTCCACAAAGCCTCCATTGGACTCCTGAAAGATGGCCAGCCAAGGGTTAATTTCAGACTGCTCCATGTTATGGCATGACCCTTTCTATTGCACAACTGACCTGGAGTTGAGCAGTGTAAAAGCAGGAACAGTGACCTCACTAAAGAGGAAGAGTGACATTGCTGTGGAGGGACCATGGAAAGTATGGTGCCTTTATAGGAGGCTGCTGTTGTCATAGAATCATAGAGATTGGAAAGGACCTTTAAGATCAAGTCCAATTGTGACTCTACCACCATGGCCACTAAACTATATCCTGATGTGCCACATCATTCTAGTGCCCAGTCTCACCAGACCCTTTGTCCCTTTCTTCTGGCCTGTTTTTTCTCCATTCAGTGCAGTCAGATGACTTCCTCCTCCCTGCTCTGTGGATGCTACCCAGAACAGCATTTACAGGAGAAGAAACAGACATCTTTCTTCCACCACCAGTGTGCAAATCAAAGCACCTGAGAAGCATGATTACAGAAAAAGATGTCCTGAGCACCATAATACTATGAAAGAAAATGCTGAATCTTTTTGTAGAGATAGTCAAATATGGAGAGATTCTATAGACTCGATAAAGAGATTACTGACTGCACCTCTGTCTCAAAGTACAGACAATTTAGAGCTGTTCAATTAGGTTCTCAGAAATTCTGTAGCAGCATTTTTACAGCTGACATAAATTATATTGACAGAAACTTTAATAAAAAGTCACTCCCAAGGTGTGTATCATAATTAAACTTTTTGGTACAAATGACTTACGGGCTGGCAAAGTTACAAAATGGGGATCTTAAAACAAGAAGTGTGAGCTACATCTATGTTGCCATGTATTGTCCTGCATACAGAATCTTCGAATCATTTTGGTTGGAAAATACCTTTAAGATCATCGAGTCCAATTTTTGAACACCTCTAGTGGTGGTGACTCTACCACCTCCCTGGGCAGCCTGATCCAATGCCTCACCACTCTTTCAGTAAAAAAATTTTTCCTGATGTCCAATTGTCCTGGGTTAACACAGTCCTCTCTTACAAGTTCCCCCCTTACCCCTTTCCCACACAGACAGTAGAGAAAGCATCACAAAACCCCTCTCTGGGTTGAGAGAAAAAGTTTTACTGGAAATGATCCAATACACATTTACCTTAGCCTATTGGCAGAAAAGCACAGCAAAATGCAGAAGCAGTAGCAGAAGGTAACGACCTCCCCCCACCCCCTGACCCACAGCCAGCCCATCAGAAAACACCAACACCCCAAAACCCAGAAACCAGAAGCAGCAGGAAACCTCTCTTGTATCAATCTGGACTTCAAGCCCTGTGATACTTGGCTCCAGCAGGCGCTTTCATTTTGAAGCTGGCTTGATGGCAGCATGGTGTTGAATATCATCAGCACCTTCAATTCAACCTGTGACACCAATCTAAATCTCCCCTGGCACAGCTTAAGCCCATTTTCTCTCATCCTATCACTAGTTACTTGGGAGGAGAGACCAATGGCTTCATCAGACCCCTGGCTACCAGAATCATCTTGCTGTCTTGAGTCGACATTCATCTTCTTCCTGCACTGACCGGTCTATCGATATACATTTGGAAATTAAGGTGAGGGAACGCAAAAAATCCCAAACAAACTAGGATCTCAGTTTCTTACTGCTAGACTCCAAGAGGAGTTGCCTTTGAAGTGTTAGACCATGTATTTTCAGCTGTGCCTGGGATCACTCTCGGCTGGAGCTGCTGATCACCACCTGGATTTAGCTGTGAGGTTGACTCGTACTCTAAATGTCTGCTCTGCCAAATCAAATCATCAAAATAATTCACCTGCCGTAGTTAAACCTCATGATTTTTTTGCAGCCTGTCTCCTGATTTTTGGAGCCTGACTCATGGTTTCTGTGGAAAACTTCGTCTTGGCAAATGCTGAAAGCAGTGGGAGTATTTGCAGCTTGAAGGCACTGTTCAGCGAGAGGAAGGGTGGAGGAATCTGCCCCTCAGCAATTAGTAGACTCGCTTTCTACGAAAGGACGTGTCATTTGGTAGGTTATTTTAGCATGCTGTACAGATGCAGATTATTTTTTAGAATTTTTAATTGGTGATACCATAGCAACTTTGTACAATGAAAAACAGTCCAGGCCAGATTGTGCCTGACAACCACCCGCCTGTTTGGGGGTGGCATAAAGCTGTACCAACCCCAGAGAGCTTTGTAAAGGCTCTTGACGCTCCGAGTCTTGGTGTGGAAGGCTGTCAGGAGGTGAAACGGATTGCTGACCCCACAGCTGGAGGGGACAGGTCCATTGCTTTGTCTCCCTAAAGGCCTTGCTGGTCATTGGTCAAGATGCTGCAATTAAAATCTTGAGATGTCAGAAAATGATTTAAACTCCGGGGTTCTGATAGATTTTTGCCCTCTGTGGATCAGAGATGGGAGAATGTCAGAAGACGTAGTGTAGGGAAGAGATACATGTAAGTGATTGCTTTGTTTCTAGGCCTACTAATGCTGCACTCAATAGTTATCATTCATCCATCACTGAGAACTAGGCTTTCCCTCTGTGTGTTAAACATTGCCTACCCTTTTAAGGATAAAAATCTGGATGCATTATGGTCAGTGCTGGTCCCACTTCCCTTGGTATCAGTCTGACAGGGAGAGACAGAAGAGTGTCACATCACTATCCTGATGTAGAACTTTTGGTGTTCTCTCCTTAGCCAGAGGATTGTTTTCCATAGCTGAATGCTGTATCAGGTGCAAGGAGATCTCAAGTGAGATAGAGGGGCCGTATTCAACTTTGTGTAGTATTGTGCTTTCATGCATGAAGTCTTTGCCTTTTCTGCTGTGTCTAAAACCTGTATATGTGTGTAGGAATACGACTGTGAGATGTTTTGGAGTCACTGATAGAAATGAAAATGGACTGTTCTTGATTGGATGAGTAGATTAGGGATCAAATAAAGAGGCAAAATGCATGAAGCAGACAGAATGGATGTAAGTATATAAAAGTGGAAGGATTTTGGCTAAAAGATAGATGAATCATGAGAGCAATTGTGGTTCCCAGCCCACCTAGGAAAGATAGAGAGCAGACAGTGGCTTTCACTCAGAAACAGTATTGGGGAAACAAAGAGACCTGGGGAGGCTGGAGGCTTTCAGAGGAAAGTAGGCTGTGGTCCTTACACTGTGATGGGTAGTTAGAAAAAGGGAGGATCAAAGCAGTGCCATGTAGGTATGATTTATTGTGGACATATACTACAACAAAGGCTGTCTTGTAGTGAATTTGGTCTTTACTTGGAGAAAAAATTCCACATGTGATTAAATGGGACCAAATGTGTGGAGAATGGTAACTCCTGAGAAGGAGTATAGTAAGGAAAGAGATATTTTACAAACTGTGCAGAAGATTGAATGGAAAGAACTGAGACTGATTCAGATAGAGGATGCATGAGGAAAGTACTTGACAAACAGATTTCCCCCTTTATGTATGGAAGAGAAAGGAGAGGCAGGGAAAGAAGGCCACTTACTTACCTTGATAATATCAGACTTCCTTCATCAAGGACTCCAGCAGCCCTCTATTGTACAAATAGGTGTATGAGAAAGGAACTCGAAGGATGAACAAGTCGATGCTTGAGAGCTGTCTGCTTCATTCCCAGTGTAGATTCATGGAAAACTAACATGGATCACCACTGTGCTAAATACCCAAAATCAAATGTTTTCCCACCCTTGTCGGTAGCCTTATGTCCCTGGTCATTCCCTGGAGGTATGTACAAATTGACTTAAAAAATACAGCAGAATAGGAATGTTGCTGAGTATCCCTTTAGTCAAACCACTTCCCATGGGATTTTCAATGGAAGAAAGCAATCTGGCTGTGGGAAATTAAACATCCTTGAAGCTATGAGCAGAATTTATCACGAGTTACTGCTATCGCAGTAGAAAAACACCTGAAAATGTCCCCAGGAGTCCTTTAATAACAAATTTTAAATGAATTTTTAATCTGAAGATGGAATATATTGTGTCTATGTATATGTATGTTATTATTAATGTGTAAGAATTTAGCATTAATTATCAATTTAAAGAAATCTTACCAAAGACTTATTGGATGTATTTTTGTTAGTTTCTGTTATTTATGAAAATAAAGTTCTGCATTTTGACTAGTAGTCTTAGAGTCATGGAAGTGTTCCTTTTTTAATTAGGGAGATACTAAATACTGATCCTCATTCTGCCAACGTGGTCAATGAATGCATCACTACCTGAATGTTACAATTCTGCAATGTTACAATTTAAAAGTATGGTGGTTATCACTTATTTTTCAGAACACATACATAGTAATGAGCTGAGTTTTTCTCTCCATACTAAATTGCTTTTAATGAGAAGCTAAACAGGAAACAAACACAGTGAAGCCAAATCTTATATATTTATTCCTGCATAATGGTATGCTCTACAAATCCTTTCCATGCTTTATTAAACCATAAATAGCTGCTCCCCTTTCCAACTAATCTTAGTTTGATTGAAATATTTATATCAATTTATGATAAAAGATTATCAGGATGTTACCTTTTTTTTTTTTTTTGAGAAACTCTATCACTGCATCTTTCATAAATACTAATTAAAAAACTTAAGCTTACGTCAGTGCCAAGATTCATGTCAGCAGTTAGTGCAACTTGTTATTGTAAGATTAGTTCTGACACATCCCTTCCAGCACAGCAAGCAGTGGGATCCTGTGCAGCACTGGGAAGAAGTCATCTCTCTAGAGACTGCCGGTAGGTATCCAATAGGAAGGAAGACTGCTTTCTTTAACAAGATTAAAAACTCTCTGCTGACATACTCCCTAACTGAATCATCTTGAACTGTAAGTCTCACCACGCAGAAGGAATGAACCTATCACTCATCACTCAGTCTTCTCCCTTTATTTCACTCTTAGGCCATTTGTATTATAACGTTCATTCACCACACCCGATGTAAGGTTATGGGGCTGGCTTGAGGAGCCTCCTCTAGTCTGGTCAGGGATCACTCACAACTGCAATAATTGGCAATGATTTCTTGACTACAAGAACATTGAATGCTCCTTTGGGCAATTACTTGCTGTGAAAGAGAAGTAAGGGGGAGAAACGACCTCATTCTGTTCAACTGGCATGTACACTGCTGATTCAGGCAGCATTCACTGGCCTTTGCTTAAAGGGGTGCTGGTAGTGGTGTCGATGTTTAAATGTTACCATTTGAGTTAGCTGAGATGCCATTACTTCAGTGCCCAATAGAAAACTAAGTAGAAAAGATGAACTGAAAAGATAAAAATACACTTTAAACTGAGCATGCATAGTTTCATCAGGTACAGTGAGAATGTGGGAACTAATGCCACCTCACACACCTTGAAGAATTCAGTGCAGTCTTTGTCTAGTACAGAAATGCTATGCCAACATGCAAACGCTGGTATTTGAAGAGCTATGTAAAATATTGCATCTCTTTAGTAGAGCTCATCCTCAGAAGAATTGCTTTAATTGTTCAGATTCACAGGGGTTCTGGTGCAATGCCTTTTGGGTATCATTTCATTTCACTCTGAATGCTTGTGAAGTTGTAGAGTATGGTGACAGGGAGATAGGGCTAGACAATGCTCCAACGCAATACAGAGACTGCTTGCCGAGCGCTGCACCACGAATCAAGCAGTCTGTCTTGTTTCACAACTTGTTAAGACCCAGATTTTTCAGAACAGTGTAAGCATTTGTGTGTCCAGTTGGCACATGCAGATGCCGTGAGTGTGTGCACAACTGTAATAAAATGGAGATGTAAGGGGCAGAGTATGTATCTAATGGCCTGTGTGCCTAAAGTGATTCAGCAAGTAGAGTACTCCCTCAAAATTGGATCTTAATCATACTGCAGCTCTGAAAAACTGTCTAGCCTGAAAACTTGGATCCTCATGAGAACTGAGGCATATATTAGCATGGGGGGATTTGCACTGGAACAGGCTGCCCAGGGAGGTTTTGGAGTCTCCTTCTCTGGAGACTTTCGAGACCCATATGGATGTGTCCCTGCGTGACCTGTGCTAGATTCTCTGATCCTGCTCTGGCAGGGGGTTGGACTTGATGATCTTCGGAGGTCCCTTCCAGCCCCTAATATCCTGTGATTAGCTTGTATGTACTTTTCTCTCTTTTCAATTTCATTTTTTCCTAATGAGGTACCATTTTTAAAAACAAGCACTGCATATCCACAATCAGAAAGTTAATAAATAGATAACCCTTCTTTATCCTCCTCTTTGCTGCACTGACTTAAAGCAAGTGAAGCTTTGTTCCCACTTTGGGCAGCTAATGATGAATTTGGTTCTCTGAAGAAGAAAATCATAGACTCATAGAAACATTTTGGTTGGAAAAGACCTCTAAGATTGAGTCCAACCATTGACCTGACACCACCATGGACATTAAACCACGTCCAGAAGTGCTATGTCTACAGGTTTTTTTGAACACCTCCAGGGTGTCCATCCCCAGGGCAGCCTATTCCAATGCTTGACCAGTTTTTTCAGTGAAGAAATTTTTCCTAATATCCAATCATTATGGTGCAAAGTGGCCTGACTGGTCTAGCAGTTGCATCAAATTATACTGTTCTGGAACGTGCATTTAGACGTTGTAATCAAGTTCAGCTTGGAATTCAGATACTGTCTTTGGCCATGTGTTTAAACACATACTGGAAATTAAGCAGTCAATATCAAATGCCAAGATATGTGTCTTCTGGGTGGGGTGTGTGTGGTGCTGTTCTAAGCATGCTAGTGCATGGGAAAGAGGTATAAACACGAGAGACCACAGAATGATTTGTGATTGCTGTCTTCATTGTATATGGAACATCAGTGGGAGGCCATCTTTACAGCAAAGATAGCTGTGAAGTGTGATGGTACTTTTTGATTTTGTCACATGTGCTGCATAAATGACTTATTAGTCTTCAAGCAGTATCTTGCTTGAAGAACCTAGGCCTGCACAACTGGTAGTAGGCTGAGCAAGATTTGAGCACGTAGATATACACACAAAAGCCTTGAGTTTTTTAAACGTCCTGAACTGGAGGGTGCTTCTTAGCAACAGCTCACAAAGTGAGCAGAGATACAGTGATCCTGTCTGGGTGCATCAGTTATCATCTTTGTCATTATCCATTAGAAATGGAGTTGCTGGTTTTAAATCTGCAATCATGGAAGAAAGCTATATCACAAACAAGTCCTTAATTGTTTGTGGGTTGGTTTGTTTGTTTCTCCTGAGAAATGCTGAATTCCTACCCTAACAAGAACTTTCCATTATTAAATAGAAAAGAAATTGGCTTCTTTGTGACCCTCAAGTGAGCCATATATATTTAATATTTCAAATATTATCACAAATGGCATCTTGAGAGTTGCCTTTTTTTTTTGTAGGTAGAGGGAAATACTTTTAGACTATTCTCAGTTGATGCCGAAACTCAGGTCAAGAACTCCTACTTTATTAGTGCATGTGGTGGAGACAAAGGCAATTGGGGGCACATATTTAAACTCTATAATTTTAATGTGTTTGTTTGAATTATTTACTCTGAAGTCTGCATGTTGTAGCTTCATGTCTTTAGGTGCAGAATAAAATCCCAAGGATATGAGAGGGAGGGTGCTACAAAAGGCTATCAAAGGAAAAAGGGCACAAAAGACGAGAAATTAGTGTCATTAATATACAGGAAAGAGGTGGGGAAATTAATCATGACTCAGAAATTGCTGAGATGAAGTTTGAAATTTCTTCCTTCAGGCATTTTTGAGTTGTGAATGTATAAACATTTTGTATAGAACATATGGAAGAAACCTTTTATTTCCACTTGCATAACTTAAAACCTTTAGAGTTTATAGGAAAGGAAAGAAAAAGGGGGGTAAAGGGAAAAAGGAAAAAGAAAAAAAGGAAATAGAAAAAGCAAATTTGTCTGAGATCAAGCATGAAACATTTACATTCAAAAGAAATACTTTTTTGTTGCTGTTTTGTTTTGGTATTTTAGAAGGAGTTGCAGTTAACAGAAGGGGTATCTGAATGGAAAGCAGGATGCCACCTTTGCAGATAATCAACTACACATGCACACAGAGAGGAGATATTTGGTGTATGAGAGTTCCTTAATTTAAACTTAAAAAAATATGATTTATTTCATCCTTATGCTTAAATTAACTGCAGTTTCAAATGCATAATGTACATATGCTATAATACTGGGGATGGTAACATCAGATTGCTTTTTAAATGTATACCACCGTTTAATCTGTTCCCTAGATTGGTACAGGTATTTAGGCTGCTGAGCATTACAGAAAGCTGACAAAATAACTGGACTTCCACCAGAAAGAAAGAATTAATTCTTTCCCCAAAGCAAAGGTTGTTGTTAACTATTCCAGAACGGTAACTGTTAAAGCATTCAGTCTCAGAGATACTCTAATGAAGACAGAAGGTTTATATAGGCTTGGCTAGTCCCCATGGTAACAGCCTTTCTACTGGGTTACCATAGGAATCGTCAAAGCCTTCGTAAGCCTCCCTTAATAGAGCATATACGCTTTCCAGGCAGACAGGAATATCTGCTGGAGGATACACCTCCTGTTGTTAAATATAAATATAAACAGATTTTGTTTTGGAGTGGTACTCATCTCTGTTTAACTAGCTATGCTACTCTTTACGTTAGAGTTATATTAAACATTGGAGTCACCTATGATACAGGCAAATGTGTGAGCACTGCGTGGTTTTACGAACGAGACAACCCTTAGACGTTTGTACCTAACCTGTAGGGAACTGCTAGCAAAAATACAGCACCCCTGACACACAGCCCAAACACTGCCCTTTCGCCTTCCTGTGGGCATCGCAGAGCTTCAGTCAGTCTGAAGCTTTGCTGGACAAAAGTTATACAACAGGAAACAAACAAGCAAGAAATGGAGCCAAAGGAAACAAACAGAAACTCCAGCTGAATGAAAAAAAGCAGAGAGCAAGCCAGTGAGTGACTTCAGATCTGTAAGTCTTTCAACACAGTTGTTGTTTTGCGCTTCTGAACAATGTTCCTTGAAATCTTGTACCTGGGCAGAGTAGTAGTAGTTTCTTGGATAACTGGTCAGGAATTGTAGCTTCACATTCTTGATCCTGAGGCTTTTTAAGAACAGGGAAGTACGGTGGAGTGCTGCAGGTTGCGAGGGAACCATGCACCTACTTGCTGGTCTTGTCATCACAGGCTTCATTTTATTCAGAAGACCTTTACAAATAAAGAATTTTAATATAATTTTGGTTCTGTTTAAGCTCCCAGGACTAACATAGTGTTCTTCATAGAGGAATGACATTAATAAGATGACTTGTTAAGGAAATCTTGCCAAGATCTTCAGGGCTTGTTATTTTTCCAAACAAATGCTAGCTACATGGGTTTCTACTGTAAAGCTGACAGCATCAGCATGCTTTTATATTTTACTTTCCAGCTGGCTAAATTTCATTATACAGTTTGGTCTTATAAATCAGTAGAACTGAATTGAAGGACAGGGTCTTACAGGATGACACTAGCAGACAATTTGGCCCTTGAGCTCCAGTTACCAAGACACCAGCTTCTGCACATCTAAAGATCTCTACAAAAACAGTGGGGCTACCTACATGCTTTGGTTAGGCATGTGCTTCCTTGTCTTACCAAAAAAATACTTCTGATTGGAGAAAACAAAGTTTTTGGAATTACCCAAAATGTGTTTGTTTTAAAGCGGATAATTTAAACTGCAGATAGGAAAATTGCTCCATATTCTGGTAAGTTTACACAGATGGTATGGCAAGGCATACGTTTTATATTACTCCTTTCCAGAACTGGTAAAAAAGTAAAATATTTTTCCAGGAAAATATTTGAATGAGGCCACAAATTTAATTGATTTCACAAGTAACAGAGATGCCTTTATTAAGGACATTTTTGGACAGCCTAGCTGAAAGATGACCTCTCTAGTTACCCAAAATTAGACAGCGAGGATCTGAGGACAGCAGTCATCCAGAATGATGAGAAAAAAAGATTTGTGGGAGAGTAAAGAAGGGATTCTTCTGCACATTGATAATTCAAAGACTGCATTAACTGCTGGTTATGAGCTGATCTTAAACAGAAGCTGATCCCACATTTTTTGTTTCATTGTAGGAACTGACAGAAGTCACAAAGCTGGTATATGGAGCAACAAGAGAGGCAGGATTATGTAGAGTATAACTGTATGAGTGCTCTTCAATGCTCTCTCCCACTACAAACACAGCATACTTACTGTTTTTGGAGTTCTGACTTCCCTGGCCATGCATTGTCTTGCCAGAGCAGATGGGCCCATGCCAACCTCATGAAGTTCAATGAGACCAAGTGCAAGGTCCTGCACCTTCGTAGGAGTGCACAAATACAGGCTGTATGACAAGCAGATTGAAAACAGCCCTGCAGAGAAGGACTTTTGGGTGCTGCTTGATGAGGTACTTGACATGGGCTGGCAATGTGTGCTGGCAGCCCAAAAACCCAACTGTATCCTAGGCTGCATCAGAAGATGCATGGCCAGCAAGTCAAGGAAGGTGATTCTGTCCCTCTACTCTGCTCTTGTGAGACTCCACCTGGAGTACTGTGTCCAGCTCTGGAGCCCCAAACACAAGAAGGACATGGATCCCTGTACACAGCACTGGTTAGGCCACACCTTGAGTAGTGTGTCCAGTTCTGGGCCCCTCAGTTTAGGAAAGATGTTGAATTGCTGGAGCATGTCCAGAGAAGGGCAACGAGGCTGGTGAGAGGCCTTGAGCACAAGCCCTATGAGGAGAGGCTGAGGGAGCTGGGACTGTTTAGCCTGGAGAAGAGAAGGCTCAGGGGTGACCTCATTGCTGTCTACAACTACCTGAAGGGAGGTTGTAGCCAGGAGGGGTTTGGTCTCTTCTCCCAGGCAACCAGCACCAGAACAAGAGGACACAGTCTGAAGCTGTGCCAGGGGAGGTTTAGGCTGGAGGTGAGGAGAAAGTTCTTCACAGAGAGAGTGGTTGGCCATTGGAATGTGCTGCCCAGGGATGTGGTGGAGTCACCATCCGTGGAGGTGTTCAAGAGGGGATTGGACGTGGCACTTGGTGCCATGGTTTAGATAGTCATGAGGTTTAGGGTGACAGGTTGGACTTGATGATCTTTGAGGTCTCTTCCAGCCTTCTTGATTCTATGATTCTACGATTCTATGATCTGTTTGAGACAGTCAAGAAGAGTGCCATAAGGATGATCAGAGGGCTGGAACACCTCTCCTACAAGGACAGGCTGAGGGAGTTGGGTCTGTTCATCCTAGAAAAGAGAAGGCTCCAGGGAGACCTTATAATGGCCTTCCAGTACCTGAAGGGGGCCTACAGGAAAGCTGGAGAGGGACTATTTATAAGGGTCTGTGGTCACAGGACAAGGGGCACATGTTTTAAAATAGAGCAGGGCAGATTTACATTGGACATTAGGAACAGGTTCTTTGCTGTGATGGTGATGAGGCACTGGAATGTATTGCCCAGAGAAGCTGTGGACACCTCATCCCTGGAAGTGTTTAAGATCAGGCTGGATGAGGCTTTGAGCCACCTGATCCAGTGGGAGGTATCCCTGCCCATGGCAGGGGGTTTGAAACTAGACAATCTTTAAGGTCCTTTCCAACTCAAGCCATTCTGGTTTTTTATGATTTGCCCTGCTCTTTGCCACTGTTAAGTTCTTACTGGCTTCATTTGCAGAAACTGCCACTGAAGCTTTTTGGAGGTGACAATTCCACCTGGTTTGTGACTCATGTTTTGAGACTGCATGGCTGCAATTTTTCCCAAGTATGTCAGGTTGGGAATAAAGTGCTGCATGGGCTGCAGCCTCCCAACCAAAAAGCCAGCATGTTTTATATGTTTTTGTGTTTGCATAAGAAATCACTGACAATCAAATTGTATTCTTGTGCAAAATATGGCACACTAACAATTTGTTTGGCCTGCAGGGCATGCAGTACATCTGCTCCATTACTGAAGGTGCTAAAATGGTGGGAGCCGGCTAAAGGTGTTTGGCAATTTTGTGGTAATAGGAGTTCATTCTAAACTCCATATGTAGACTATCTGCTGACAGATGCACTGTCTTTCTCAGTGAGAAAGGAACTGGGCATAGCGTTTCTGTTCTGTTAGGTCTCTAACTGCCCTTAGTTCCATTTGTATCCCCACTCCCTTTTCTCCACCCCATCTTGTGCTTTCTGTTTTGCTCTGCAAAGCCAGAGGTCTGGATCAGACTTAACAAAGGGCTGGGATCATAGAATTATAGAAGCATAGAATGGTTTGGGATGGAAAGGAATTTGATAGGCCATCTAGTCCAGCAGTGAGCAGGGAAGTCTTCAGCTAGATCAGGTTGCTCAGAGCTCTGTCCATTCTGACCCTGAATGTATCATTCTGTAGTTCTTTCTCTGGTGTGAATTTTTGCAGAGGATATTTCCATCTCTGTACCTTTCTTTCCTCACAAATATGAGTATACACACCCAGCGTGTTGTATTATCTTTGTCTTTCCCGTCTGGAGAACCACTTTTCCTTCTGGCCATTCTCAGGTGCATGTAATCAGATTTAGACAGACATGTTTGCTGTAAGGTCAGACCATTGGGGCTACCTATCCTAGGCACCAAAAGTAAATGGAAGATCAGTGTACTGGAGTCTGTTTGGCTTCTATTTCTCTCTCTTCTGCTCAGGCCAAGGGCTGAGGTGACAGAGTGATGCCATGGCTGGATACAAGCTGCTCAGAAGCACACACATGGAAAGTGAAGATGGGAAGTTTTCCTTCCTGTGACACAACAGCAGGAATGCATGAGCTCTGCCTTGAGATGGATAATGAACTAGTCAAGAGTTTAAGGGTTAGGATTAGAAGGCAGAGATATGTGGGTAATTTTGCAGAGGGTGGCTTCTATGCACCACCTGTCAGGAAGAAGTACATGATGGCTTCTTCAGATGACAGGTAGAAGCCTCATGTTCACAGGCCATGTTGCTCACACTGGAACTTGAGCCACGACAATATCTGCTGGAGCGACAACACAGAAGGGTATAAATGATCCAGGATGTTTTTGGAGTTCATTAATGACAGCTCTCTAGCACTGGTGACTGAGGAGATGACAAGGAGAGGGAGTCTACTATTCCTTGTACTTATGAACAAGAAAGAACTGGCTGAGGATGTAAAGCCCATGGGTAGCTCCTTCTCAGTGGTACCCAGTGAAAAGAGGCAATGCACACAAGTTGTAACATAAGAAAATTCATTTAAACACAAAAAAAAGTCAAAACACTGCAATGGTTTGCCCAGAGAGGTTGTGGAGTCTCAGTCTTTGGATACATACACAAATCTAACTGGACATAGCTGTGTTTTGAGCAGGGTGGGTAGACTAGAGGATCTGAAGAGGTCCCTTCCAGCCTCAATCCTTACGGAATTCCAATTTTGTAAAGTAAGAGAAGCAGTAGAAAGACTTAGATGAGGATGGAGGAGAAAAGGAAAAATGGGAATTCTATTGGATCCAGCACAGCAGTAGAAGGAAGCACCTCTCAAATTGAAAACTAAAGCACTAAGACAGCAAGATAAGGAAAATTAAGAATGTCCTAGCCTACTTCCCACCCTTTCTAAGCAATGAGGCATTAGCAAGCAGGACTTTTCCAAAGACAAATGTGGCATGTCTGAGTTGGAAGCAGGTAATGAGCAGGTGCCAGCCCAGAGACAGTACTGTGCTGCTGTCTGTGTTGTGTGCTGTCACCAGTGCTCCTACCTTATTCATCACATGCCATGTGTGCTAAATGAAGTTCTAGGGCTTCATACTTCTTCCATGCTCCTTACTACTTCTCTCTGCTGAACTTATGGCCTTCTGTTGGCTCCTATCATGACCTGATAGCATTGTCCCTCTGACCTCAGCATCTGCTGGACTGCAGAGGTACTAAGTAGCCACATGTGATATAGTCCTAGAGGACCTTATTCCCTTGCTCGTGTGCATGCACACACCTCTTTGGACTGCAATGACAGCACCTTTTTGTCATCTCAAAGACTTTGCATTCTGTTGATGTTGGCTGGATACATCAGGCCTGAGCTGGTTTAATGCTCAAGGATACTTTTTAACTTGAGGGAGAACATGTCTTAAACAAAGAAAAAGAAAAACCAGCTGAACATGATTATATCCCTGTTTGGAAACGCCTGGGCAACCGTCCCTAGGGTAACAAGGAAAAGAGGTCACTGAAGAAACACTGCAACCTACAGGGTGAATGGGAGGAGTGTTGATGTATCTGAAGCGTAGGAGCTGTTGACAAAGAAAATTGAAGGCTTTTTAAAAGAAAGAGAAATCATGTCAAGGAATTCTGACTGCTGCATCACAGGTGCCTTTTGGAAAAGCTTAAAGCACTGCCACAGAAAGGGCTCAGGGGGACACCAGCAGCTGTAAGTTGCACACCTAGGGGAAGTGATCAGCGTTAGATGCAGTTAAAGAAAATACTTGGTGTTTTTCTTGTTGGAAGAGAAATGTTAATGCCAAGAAACAGGTAGAAATGCAGGTAAGTAGCTTGTTTGTAAGTTTATAGACTCAAAAGATTCAACATGTGGAGAACAAGGGTAAGACTCTAACAGTCAAGACAGTAGAATAGAACTGAGAATCAAAGGGAAGGGAGGTCTAAAGTCTTTCTAGTTCATTTGGTTCATTTGGTTTTGTTTGTCTAAGATATTTCAAAAGCTGAACAGCCAGTTGAGCAGACTTGAGTGCAAATGTGCATAAGTTTTTTTTTTTTATTTTTGTGGAAGTGTTCATGTGGGTACACTCATTCATACACTTGTTTGGAATGCATGCTTGAAATCATGATTCCTTAATTCAGTTAATATCTATTTATTAAAGTATTAATAAATTACAAACAGAAAATACCAAGAAAGCAAAATTGTTGTAGATGGTATGAGAGAAAGGGCAGTGAGGCCCTAGGCCAATCTTTGGTGTAAAAAAGCAGAGTAATATGAGCACCAAAGGAGCTGTTGAATGGAACAGTGCCAGCAAAGACAGTGGATAATTTACCCTGTACATACAAAGATGATCTTTATTTCTGCCCACAGTTAGCCTGTTAACAGCTTTCAAGATCACAGTAGACATGAGGAAGAAATAATTTCAAAAGATCCCAGAAATGCTGAGTTGAAAGCAAGGAAGCGAATGTTTATGGGAAACATTTATGAAAATATTTACTTTTGGCAATGTAGGCATCCCTTTTAAGCTGAATGGGAGAGGCAGGGTTTAAAATCATAAGAACCCCTTAAAAATTTGTGCCAAGATGCAGCCTAATGGGAGCAAGAAAGTACTGAAAAATGTTCTTGAGAGTATTGGTTGCATCCTGGTTTCACGTGTATAGGGTAAAATTAAAAAGGGACTTAGTAAGAATGATAAAGAAGACATAATCTGAAAAATATACCCACTCTAATCTGTCAGCAGTTTGTTTTACTCTATTATTAATTGTTCAAATAATGAAGCCCTAGTAATTTTTAATTTTTTTCTCTCTGCTGGAAGTATTGACTGGGCAAGGAAAATTAAAATCAGAAGTAATTACATAATGAAAAGAGTCTAGATTCCATGTCTCTAACAGAGATTATTTATGTATGGACTGTGTATATTTATTGTATATAATGGTTGGAAAATGTCTTTTCCAGAGAAGGAAAATATTACTCAGAGCTGTAGAAGATTCTGGTGTTATCATTTCAACCTCTGTCTTTTTATCTTTTCCCTTCCAAGTTTTATAAATGTTGTTTTTCTTCATTTTTATATCCTGATACTTGTGGCATTGGAAGGTGGAGGTTTAAGAGACCATATTGGGCCAAACAAGAACAACGTCAGTTAGTCATTATAAAGACAATATGAAGAACTTGAGACTTTTTAGCTGTCATAGTTTGGAAGAGGGGAAAAAATTGCCATGCTCTTTTGAAGGACTTTGTAACTTTTTATATACATATAATTTTCCAGGTGCATGCTTTTTTTCCCCTCAGCAGAACTGCCACGTGTCTGATGCTGTGAGCCTGAGGATAGGCAGCAAAAACCCTACCAAAGGCTACACCTTGTAGCAATTACTTTGTGTTGTAACGTCTTATATATTATAAAACACTTGCTGTAAATACTTAGTTTTCTAACATATTTCAGTTAAACTTTTATCTTAAATGTTTTAGAGTCCTGTGCATTCACCTATATCTTCTTATCTTGATACTTCAGAAGCTGTATGTTTTGCATGATGTTGTTCTGTTAATCCTCATTTGTGTGCACGCCTCTCATACCCTTACTACAATGGATTCCATTGAGTTTCCCACCAGCTAGGAAGCATTCAAAACTGCTTTTTTGTTTTAATGGGGAGTTTCACCACATGTTGTAGTCACAGAATCACAGAATTGTCAGGGTTGGAAGGAACCTCAAGGATCATCCAGTTCCAACCCCCCTGCCATAGGCAGGGACATCTCATGCTACATCAGGTTGCTCAGAGCCACATCCAGCCTGGCCGTAAAAACACCCAGGGGTGGGGCTTCCACTACCTCCCTGGGTAACCTGTTCCAGTGTCTCACCACCCTTATGGTGAAGAACTTCTTCTTGACTTCTAATCTAAATCTCCCCTCCTCTAGCTTGGATCCGTTCTCCCTAGTCCTATCACTGCCTGACACCCCAAAAAGTCCCCCCCCAACTTTCTTGTAGCCCTCTTCAGATACTGGAAGGCCACAATAAGGTCTTCTTGGAGCCTTCTCTTCTCCAAACTGAACAATCCCATCTCTCTCAGTCTGTCCTCATAGGAGAGATGTTCCTCCCTCTGATCATCCTTGTGGACTTTCTCTGGACACGTTCCAGAGTATTCTGGTCCTTGAATATTTTGAATGAATCACCCAAAAGCCGAGAAGAATGAGAAATCAGAGATCATTTTGGTGTCTAAAATCAATTATGCCCAAATTTAGTGAGTACAAATCACACGTATGGACTTCAAGATTAAAATTATTATCTCCCTTCTGAGAAGAGATCAATAAAATGAATTTTAATTAGTGATTTTGCTTCCATGCGGGTAGAAGAATGTGGGAGAATGGAGGAGAAAGATCTAGAGCTGAATTTTCTAAACTAGACTGATACATTGATCATGCTGTCACCAATCATTGCTAAACATAAAAATTCACTTCTTCAGTTTTCAGTTTACCAGCATTAAAGGAACACATTAGGAAGTCATGTGCACTTCAGCAGCTGGTAGCCTGTGTTTTTATATTTCAGAACAATAGTTCTGACATGCAGCCATAATAAAGCTACATCTTGTATAACCAGTAGGCATTTTTTGTCTTTACTCATCCTGGATATGCCATATTGCACCCAATCATTATTTAGGACTAAGATATTATAGGCTGAGTTTCCTGTATGTTGTTTGGTCTTTTCTAAAATTCTGAGTATGTAAAAGAGCCTTGAAAATGGCTGCAGATTTGGCAGAAACTTTCACAGACATGACAGTCTCGATAAGTTCACAATGACTTACAGTGCCCAGTATGTGAATGATGCAAACCAGAAGACTTCAGAAGGTTCATTGAGTGTCATTTCCTACACTTGCCTCTGTTCATGCAAATATTTCCATGCTGACAACATTGTGCTTTAATTGCATTTTGCAGTTAGCTTCCACGTGTGTAAATGGAGCAACAAGTGCAAGATTTGTGCATTTTCAAAGCTCAGTCTTTTCTGTGGATGAAAATGTAAGATATAATAGGATCATAAAGGAAGTAGGAAAATGTGATAAAGGTAAGGGTCTGTACACAGGAAACAAAAAGTGTGTGCTTATGTTTTTATGGTGTTGTATGGCACATACTTTTTGTCAACAAGCTCAGTCCTGAGGTGAAGATGACTTCAGACATAGGCAGTTGTAGAAGTACTAGAAATGCACTCAAATGCAGACTTGCCATAGCACCATGTTCATAACCCTTGCAATTAAAGATTGATTTAACTGTGATGAGTGACACAACTAGATGACATCAGGGGAAAGTAAAAGGTGTTTTATTAATACTCTTGCTTTCTGTCTTGTTTCTTGGCATTATAAAGTCAATGCTGAGTCAGAAGTTTCCATCTAGCAGGGGACAAGATTGTATGCCTGTTAGCTAGGCACTCTTTGAAACCTGTGTCTCAGATATGATCGTGCTCTCTGTGTTCAGGATATTTATCTGTAGTGCTCACCACTGTATACTCATCTCTTCTTGTCATATCTGTGCAGATCTGTAAAAGCTCTTCTACTCAAACTGGTGTATTTAATGCATTAATGTATTAATTTATTTAATGTATTAATCTGTAATGAAGCCAGCACAACACATGTTTTTCTTTTGTTTCCTGTTTAGGTTCAGTTGTGACTGGTTTTCTGCTCATGCCAGTTACAGTTCACTATGTGTAAATATTATATAACGTGTATGTTTCTTCATGTATAGCTTCTGTGGCACTCTCTGATTTGGTCATGCAATAATCTAAAATTTACTAGCAACAAAGCATTTAAGACCTCAGACAAGTGAAAAGTGAATGTGCTAAAGAGATCATCTGTGAGCATTTACCATTCAGTTTGCAATAGTGTGCTGCAGGAGCCATTTTATTTAGGGGTAAGGGCAGACAGACCTTCACAGCAGGTCATCCTACAGAAGGAGGTTGGGAGAAAAAAATAAATTTTCTGAACTTATGAATTCTATGATGAGCTGGATGAATATAAATGGAGGGCAATGATTTCTCCTCTTTTTTTTTTAATTTTATTAATCTAAAGTTGTTAAAATAGACAATGCACTAAGGTTCAAAAGTATTCCTTTCAGATACTGGTGTAAATATAAAAATCAGTAATAGCGAATTGTATAAATCATGGTAAATCCTGTGTGGTGCTTTAACATGGCTGGCTGGAACCTGTTGAGCATTATATCACCATCCAAGGAGGTATATAAAAAATGTGTAGGTGTAACTTAGGGAATTATAGAATAGAATAGAATAGATTAGAATAGAATAGAATAGAATAGAATAGAATAGAATAGAATAGAATAGAATAGAATAGAATAGAATAGAATAGAATCAAGAAGGTTGGAAGAGACCTCAAGGATCATCGAGTCCAACCTGTCACCCTACACCTCATGACTATCTAAACCATGGCACCAAGTGCCACGTCCAATCCCCTCTTGAACACCTCCAGGGATGGTGACTCCACCACATCCCTGGGCAGCACATTCCAATGGCCAACCACTCTCTCTGTGAAGAACTTTCTCCTCACCTCCAGCCTAAACCTCCCCTGGCACAGCTTCAGACTGTGTCCTCTTGTTCTGGTGCTGGTTGCCTGGGAGAAGAGACCAACCCCCTCCTGGCTACAACCTCCCTTCAGGTAGTTGTGGACAGCAATGAGGTCTCCCCTGAGCCTCCTCTTCTCCAGGCTAAACAGTCCCAGCTCCCTCAGCCTCTCCTCATAGGGCTTGTGCTCAAGGCCTCTCCCCAGCCTCGTTGCCCTTCTCTGGACATGCTCCAGCAATTCAACATCTTTCCTAAACTGAGGGGCCCAGAACTGGACACAGTACTCAAGGTGTGGCCTAACCAGTGCTGTGTACAGGGGTACAATGACCTCCCTGCTCCTGCTGGCCACACTATGCCTGATGCAGGCCAGGATGCCATTGGCTCTCTTGGCCACCTGGGCACACTGCTGGCTCATGTTCAGGCGCCTGTCAACCAGTACCCCCAGGTCCCTTTCCACCTGGCTGCTCTCCAGCCACTCTGACCCCAGCCTGTAGCTCTGCATGGGGTTGTTGCGGCCAAAGTGCAGCACCCGGCACTTGGATTTGTTGAATGCCATCCTGTTGGATTCTGCCCATCTGTCCAGCCTGTCAAGGTCCCTCTGCAGAGCCCTTCTACCTTCTAACAGATCAACACCTGCTCCCAGCTTGGTGTCATCTGCAAATTTACTGATGATGGACTCAATCTCCTCATCCAGATCATCAATAAAGATATTGAACAGGATGGGGCCCAGCACTGATCCCTGGGGGACACCACTAGTGACAGGCTGCCAGCTGGATGTGGCACCATTCACCACCACTCTCTGGGCTCGGCCCTCCAGCCAGTTCCTAACCCAGTGCAGAGTGCTGCTGTCCAAGCCACAGGCTGACAGCTTGGCCAGGAGTTTGCTGTGGGGGACGGTGTCAAAGGCCTTGCTGACGTCAAGGTAGACTACATCCACAGCCTTTCCTACATCCACCAGGCTGGTCACCTGATCATAGAAGGAGATCAGGTTGGTGAGGCAGGACCTGCCCTTCCTAAATCCATGTTGGCTGGGCCTGATTCCTTGGCCATCCTTCAGGTGCGCAGTGATTGCCCCCAAGACAATCTGCTCCATGATTTTCCCTGGCACTGAGGTCAGACTGACAGGCCTGCAGTTCCCAGGTTCTTCTGTCCGTCCCTTCTTGTGGATGGGTGTCACATTGGCCAGTTTCCAGTCTTCTGGGACCTCTCCAGTGAGCTATTAGTTTCATTAGGTGATGAATATCCAAAATATTCCATGTAAGCATGCAATAATAATAAATTACTTATGAAAGGACAAGATGATACTTCTGGGTATGGTCTGGAGCAAAACCAATGGGTTAAAATGTTGCCTCAGGGGAAGCACGGGGAGAAACTATGTCTAGACACTCCTCTGTGAACAGTTTCTCATCTTTCCCTCGTTGTTGTATGTTTGTGATAGGGATATAGTAACATGATTCCACCTCAAAAAGGTCAGCATGCTCAACAGATATCTTGTCAGCTCAACAGGATGCGTGTGTGTATGGTGGGTTGCCTGGGACAGAGCAAAGATTTGCTCCACTTGTCAGTGGAGGGGCTCAGAAATTTAGAACAGAATGTTTCTCAGAAAATGCCAATTAATTCAGCTGTAAATGTTACGTGGGAATGTGTCAGGATTGACTATACTTTGTTTGTTTTGCTTGCAATCAAAACAAAGATTTTTGATAACTTTTTTATAATCTTGTCATGACAGAATATTTGAGCGTTTCATTCTGGAACAACATTTCATTCAGTATTGTGTTTGGTATTATAAATTAAGCAAGAGAAAGAAGATAAAATTGTAACTTTTCATACAAGTTTATCTTGCATGAATTAAAGAAAAAAAAAAGTCCTAGGGGAAACCTTTACTTTTCTTCAATTTAGAAGGGGAGAAATGTTAAGATATCAGAAATGTTAAGATACAAGGAAACAAAAATTCTTCTTTCATGAGAAGTATCTGACAAAAGTCCATCACTCATCATTAAAAAAATGAAATTTTTACAGTTTTCAAAACCAAATTAAACAGTTCAATGAGAAAAACTGCTTAAAAATGATGTTTTACAGTCATCTAAATGTTGAGAGATTAAAAAAAATAAAATGGAATCTTTCATTTATTGAGTTACTGGAAAAAGTTTTCCAAATTGAAAAATGTTTTCCAAGGGACCAAATCAATATTTGAATATTTGAGTCCTGTCACTGGGCACTATCAAGAACAGTGTAGTTTTCCCTCATTCCCTTTCATCAGCTGTGTACATACATTGATGAAATTCTCCCCTGAGCCTTCTCTTCTCTAGGCAGAAGAGTCTCAGCTCTTTCACATGAGGTGTCCCAGTCTCTTAATCATCTCTACAGCCCTTCACTGGACTTGTTCCAGCAAGTTTGTCTCTCTCTTGTACTGGGGAGCCCAGAACTGGACACAGTATTTCAGATATGGCCTCATCAATGTTGAGTAGAAAGACAGGGGCAGCTCCTTCAGCTACTGGCAATGCTCTTCCTGATGCAGCCCTAAACACTGTTGGCTACCTTTGGTGTATTGCTGGCTTGTGTTCAACTTGTCCACCAGGACCTCAAGGTATTTCTCTACAGAGCTGTTCTCCAGAAAGTCAGGTCCCAATGTGTACTAGTGCATTGGGTCATTCCTTCCCATGGGCAGGACTTTGCATTTATCTTCGTTGAAATTCTTCAGATTCTGCTCTCCCTTACCTTGTTGAAGTCCACATCTCCCAGTTTCATTTAATCTCTGATCTTGCTGGTGATTCACCTTATGACGCTGTCTAGTTCCTTAATGAAGAGGTTAAACAATATTGCCCCAGTGTTTACCCCTGGGTTACACCACTAGAGAATTCCCTCCAACTGGACTTTGTGCTGTTGATCACAACCTTCTAGGCTTGAATTTTAACCTGCCTCTCTGTCCTCTTATCTAACCTATACTATGTCAGCTTATCTAAAAGATTGCTGTGTCAAAGGCCTTAATAAATTTGAGGTAAACAACATTCAGTACTCTTATCATCTGGCAAGGTAGGAGGTTATGTGGTTGTTTAAGCCTGACTTCCACTAGCTAAATCCATGTTGATTACTTCTGATGATCATCTTTTCATTCTTCATGTGTTGAGAACTGGTTTCCAGAATTAGTTGTTCCGTCATCTTCACAGAGACTGATGAGCCTGTAATTCACAGAGGCTGGTCAGCCTGTAGTTCCCCACATCTTCCTAATTGTCCTTCTTGAAATGATATTTGTTTTTTTCCAAGATAGGAGTGATGACATGACTGCATTCTTTCCTATGCCCTTTGCTTTCACATGCTCCCTTTTACCATGAACAGATGCTTAGTATTCCCATATTCATTCATTCACTTTCCAGATGCACATGCTCTGGATTTCCTTGGCATAAGCAGTTGTTGTAAGATCCTGCTCAATGCAGCAGGGATATTAAGAAGCAGAAAACTCATACAGGACTCTGAAAGAACATTTTTCTTCATCTTCTCTTTTTGAATTACATCTAGAACGTTTCTTCACTTCTATGACAAACAAGAGAAAAAGATACAGAGTTGCAGGGCTTCTTTCTTCTATACAAAGCAAAAAGAGTTCCCCTGCTTTGGTGGCAGAGGCTAATTACAATTCTGGAAATGTTTTCTTGCCCTTTCTGATCATGGCTGTTTCTCTGGCCAAGACTGCCAGGAGACTGCACATCTTAGAAACAATCTGACGAGGCAATCACATGTGAGAAAGTTTGGATCTATGAGCTATTAAGAGAGCTGGGGCTGCTCGGTCCACTGAAGAGAAGGCTTGTGACCTTCCAGTATCTTAAGGGGGCCTACAGAAAAGCTGGGGAGGGACTTTTTAGGGTGTCAGGTAGTGGTAGGGCTAGAGGGGATGGAGCAAAACTAGAAATGGGTAGATTCAGATTGGATGTTAGGAAGAAATTCTTCCCCATGAGGGTAGTGAGACACTGGAACAGGTTGCCCAGGGAGGTGGTAGAAGCCTCATCCCTGGAGGTTTTTAAGGCCAGGCTGCATGGGGTTCTGAGCAGCCTGACCTGACCTAGTAGAGGGTGTCCCTGCCCATGGCAGGGGGGATGGAACTAGATGATCCTTGAGGTCCCTTCCAACCCTAACAAATCTATGATTATATGATTCTATGAACCATCCTACCGTTTTCCAGATCAATAATTATTCTGGACCTGTTGGTCTTCATGACCCTGTCTATGACTGATCTGGATTTTCTTCCTGGTTGAGCTTTAAGACCTATGTTAATAAAACTAACTTCAACTAGATGCTATACTGTAACTTCTCTGTGAGCAGTTCAGTGACATATGTAGCCCTGAAACAAGGGTATTTTATTTTTGATGGTGACAAGTAATAGAAACTTTGTTGCTTCATTTATTACTTTAACCTACATGTTGGCTCTGAACCAGTGTCAGAAATTTGGCTGAAGCTGAATTCTTTGTCAGTGATAGCCTTGAAGCTGTAGAAAACTCCAGTTCATGTGGAAACTTGGAAACATTCAGAACTAGGATACCAAAGAAATATCTGAATACAAATGTAGGTATAAGAGAAGGACACCAAACCCCAGAAATTTGTCCAGGAACACTGAGACATAATTTGATGGTAATTTGTACTTAAATGCTTGTGGGAAGATTAAGAAAGAAGAAAATAAGATGAAAATAGAATTGTCTGGTTCTAGAGACCACCAGGCTAGATCAGAATAGTAAAATACCCTGGATAAATTCATCTGGTACTCAAACCCACATAGTTCTTTTACCCATGGGGAAATTTTAAATATGTGGACATCTGCTGGGTAAAAAACATTGAAACTTGGTTCATTGAAGTGCAGTTCTGCTCTTTAAACTGGATATGTGAGAATGACATCTCCATGTTTGTGGTCTCTCAAAGTTTGCTCTATCAGATTGCTTCTGCCCACCAGTTAAAAGAGGCTTCTTTAACATTTCCACAAGCTTAACCTTATTAACCTAATAGCATGCAGCTGCTACTAGTGTATGCAAAATGAACAAGTGAAAAAAGTGCTAGAATCTGCCCTCAAACTTGGATTAGACGAAGTAACTATAATGTCTAAGTAAAGAATTTTATTCTCTAGTTCTTAGACTGGTAAGCTCAGCCCCAAGAACATACCTGGTTCCGGTTTCTTTCCCTCTTGAAGTGTGGTTTCTGTAGCCCTGTTCCCATAGAGAACAGTATTTTCTGCAGGAATTAGTATTACAGTCAGCTTCAGCAAGCATCTGTCCTGAGACCCTGTTACATACATTGGTACATAATTTTCTATACATAATGAATAGATACTCTGCCCTGTATCATCATCTTGAGAAGAATAGTCAGCTTAGCTGAATTATAAAGATTTTATGAACTTCTCTGCTTTTTGGCTCCCAGTGTGTATGCCTGGTTATTGCTGCCATCAGTCAAAACAGGTATATAAGACACATTTAGGGAAAACAAAACAAAACAAAACAAAACAAAAAACCCAACCAAGAAAAAAAGAAAGAAAAAATAAAAATAAAAAATAAAAGAGTGCTTGTGAAATCCTGACTTACGATCTCAGCTTACATTTTTAATGTATGAAGTTGTACAATTTTTCTGCAATCTAAGAACAGCTGTTAACTGTTTTAAAATACAATTAGTCTATATTGTAGTATCAGACAGAAACCTTTCTGATGGGATGTATTCTAGCAGCTTCCTTCCTTCCAGAAGGCAGCAGCCACTCCCTGTGTCATTACTGAAAGAGTTAAAAGAACCTATGTTTTGCATTTAGGAATAAATCAAAGGAAGGAAGCCAGTCCTTATTCTCCTGTACAATATCAGAGATGCTCTGCATCAATTTTTTACAAGTTATGGCAAGGCCATATCTTATATCTGCTGATATATTTCTGAAATGTGTTTAATACATTTATTGTATTAACAAATTATTAGCATTAAAATTTAAGAACAGAAGCTTGTCCTACAAAGATTAGTAAACATACTGTACCATTCCGATTCTCAAAGCTCTACAACAGCACAATTCTAAGCCAAAACACCCTATTAAAAAGGGAAAAAAAAGAAAAGGCTTTTCTTCTTCCTCATTGTGCATTATGAGAGTCTCCAGTTACATGGTGTGCCCATTCTTTGCTCTCCTCCTGCTTTTTACACATGATGGACTGTGTTCTTGTAGTCCAGAAGGCTTGCACAGCCAAGCAGTCTGCTCTCTGTAGACTTCCTTCATTTGTTGCAAAAATTGGAAGATGTGCAAGGCAACTGTGGGAGGGTGGAAAACAAAGGTTCCTCCAAGAGAGTTGGCTCCTGTTCAGATAATTGAATTCTATTTGTTGTAGACAGCAAGAATTCCCTAAACAAAGTGTTTTATGCATGATCACTTAAAAATTGTTCTGCTACCACTTCATGCTCTTCTCAGTTGATGAGATAGGATCAACAGGATCCTGACGTTGGATACATACAACGCTACATATATATAACACCACATGCTCTTAAAAATCCAAGTAGGAGGCATCTCAAAATGCGCACAGCCATATTTATTGAATATTTTTGCCCTTTGTTTCTGCTGTCCCACTGCAAATTTGGGATAGTTGACCCTGTCTTTTCATAGGAATACTGCAAAGATAAATTAGTTGATGTTTGCAAACATTAGCTTTCATTCAGAAGCTGCAGTGATGAATGCCATTAGCAAGCTTGCAGGAAATTAATTTAAAAATGTTGTAGATTTCCTCATCAGCTAAGTGACTGAATACTTGGTGGCTGACATTTTTTTTTTTTTTAATTAGGTCACTTATTCAATGTTATATGAAAGCGCAGTGGAGCATGGTTGAAGTTACACAGCAAATTTAAATCCTGGCATTACTTCTACAAATCTTACTTCTTCTCTTAGTGTAGATTGTTGGTTTTAAAAGCTCAACATAAATATTTTCACAAAGATTTATATTTAGGAATTTATAGTGTGCTATGTGTAGCAACTGGCTCTTTTTTCTTACCAATGACAATGGAAAGAATACTGTCAGGTTCTTCTGGTCATACCCTGAAATGCCATGTGGCCATATCCCTCCTAGAAAAATGTGTCTGTTGTGGAACATCATCAACTTCTTCACATGTAAAACACTGTTGGCATAAAGTTTTGCCAATATGCAGAGTGTTGCTTCCATAAACTTTACCATGAATGGAAGCTTGTAGACATTATTTGTTTTAAGAAAAAAAAATATAAAACAATTTATAATGCTAAGATTTAATACTTTAAAGCAAAGAAATGACCTGAAGTGATTTAATGAGAAAAAATAAAAACAAAACACCTGAAACAGAAACTTTGCCTTTACTTTTCTTTTCCTCACCTAACATAGAAAATCATGTATTCCACAGAGAGTGAGAATTCTGCCTACATCTTGTACCATCTTTGTTTACCAAATACAGCCCTCTTTATAGTCCCAGTTCAACAGGGTACTTTGGACACTGTAACTTTTAATAAGCAAGGAAAGCAGTCGACTTTAATGACACCACTCATGGATGTAAACCCAAGTATGTGCCTAAACATTGTGCTCTGTCCCATTTAGCTGACACATATACAGAGTGCTTCATTAATATACAAAATTTCAGTTAAATATAAAATGGAAGAGTTGTTCCATAAGAAGAGGTAAAATTGCAAAATCTCATACATAAAGTGCACAGTATAGGAAGCTAGCTAAACAAATATTCTATTTGTAAAAAATCCCATCTTTCAGGAGAACTTAGCATTGGACCTTTGCATCTGAAGAAAAGCAAGAATGATACACTGAGCTAAAGCTGAATTTGCTTTTTAGGAACAATATTGATTTCAGTCCCACCCTGTCTCTAGAGTTTGGTTTCAGCCTCCTGGAACAACCTGCGCTTCCTATCTGATAAGGTAGAATATAGGGATACATTTTTTGGTATCTTATCTTACACACAGCAGAACAGATGAGAAGTTAGGAAAGGTCTTTCTTTTTTTTCCTTTTTTTTTTTTTTTTCCCCTAGAGAAACACCATCATGGCACAAAAAATCATACAGATTTCATCTGCACACCAGGTGAAATTTCTAGCATGCAGAAAACAGAACTGAAATTTTCCTTGTTGCATTGACATTGCCGGGGCACAAAGACAACCCTGTTACACCTGTGGGTCCTGTGTTGCTTCTGGCATGTCCTTCTCTGTAAAGCTCATAAACTCCCTATAAGTCCTGTTTTATGAAGATGTGCTTTAGGTTAGCTCTGTTTTTTTGTTCCACTAACTGGCTTCCCTTCAGGATTTTGTGTATGTATGTATGTATGTATTTATTTATTTATTTTAAATAGATAATGTTAAAGGCAACAAACAAGTAACTCTGGTAAATTTTAGCACTTGTTAGATCTCATTCATTACCAGTATTTTTTTTTCTGTAGCATTTGCTTGTAAGGAATGTGTATCTGTGATGCATTTCCACATTTTTTTCCCATGTCCCAACACTGCATCTTCTGACATATCACCAGCGCCTTGGTCCTCTACTACAATTTTCTTCAGACAGAAGGTTTTTAGCTGTAATCTCCTTTACAGACTATTTTGCTACTTTGATATGTGATCTGTAACATTTCTTTTCCTGAGAAATTATTTCTAAATAATTTTTTATGGTGTGGGTTTGTTTAGCAGCTCTTGGAAACGTTTACCCATTTCTTGCTTTATTTCACAGAATCACAGAATTTCTTGAATATTTGAGAAGCCTTTGCTTGTTCAACCGAGAATGGACATAAACTTGCCTGCTGAGATCCTATTAAGCTAACGTTTTACTATTTCTCTATCAGTAACCAGTTCAATATGCTTAAATCTGCTATACACATTCTTCCTTTTGTTTCTTCTCATGCTGCTTTGCTCTGCTTTCATTTGTTATATATATATATATATATACATATATGTATGTTTTTTGCAGGTTCTTGTCCTTTCTGGAGATATTTTGCATAAAGTGATTTTTCTTTATTTTGTTTTCTTTCTTTCCTTTCATTCTGCTTATTCTTACTTTTCTGGATTTCTATGTGGTTTGTATTAAAAGCAGATACTATTGTGACAGGTTTTGTGATGCTGCCAAAGGAAGAAAGTTTCTTGATATAGAAAAAATGTCTTTTGGTGAAGGTAAATTTTAGTACTTTAAACACTGTTTTTGAGACCAGTTTGAATTTGCAAGGCTCATATATCCTGCCTGTTAGTCTTCTACTAGCCTTCAAGGATTGTTTCTTGAGTTAGATATCTGTTGGAATCTGTGGACCTGAGCAACAGGCAATTACTTGGACATGCAAGTAACCATGAAGTTAGAATCTGCAATAACATGTGAAATAAATGAGTGAATGATCAAACTGTAGTGGAGGCTGATAATTCAATAACACAATCTTGGCACATAACATATCATTGCAGATAGAGTTTTGCATCTGAATTCAAACATGTATTTATGAAGTGTGTTTTAATTTTTAATATTTTCTGAGAGCTGTGATTAAAGGTACTGCTGCTTCACTATTTAATCCTGTCAATTTTTATCTTGGTGAATCAATAGTTTCCTGTAATGTTTTTAATTGCTGTTTAATTCTTAAGTACTTTTCTAACCACTTTATGATGCCCCCCCCCTTCTTTTGTTAACTGCTTTACAATGGGAAGCACATAGAGGAAAATGTAAAGACCATTATGTAGTTGGGAAAGAATTCTTGATGCATCTTGGCCCTTTTTTGACCACTGAACTGTTGCCATTTACTTTGAGAATGGGCTGACAGTGTCTTGAGGGTGAGCAAGGTTCCTCACTTTTCACTACTATATGAGTACACCTTAAAGTCAAAAGTTTGTCTGATACATGTGCTTTCTTATTGTCTCAAATAATGAACAATCAAAAAACTGTCTCTAAGTGTATGCATTTCAGTGCTCTGCACGTTCCCCAGTTTCTGTCTGTGAGCTAAGAGCTGGCTGGCTGGCTGGCTCAGTAAATTCCTGCTTATGTAAGCTTGTGAGTTGATAGTGGTGTTGGTAGTGAGCAGTAAAGCCATCCAAGGGCAGCTGAGGCCTGGGAGGGAAAATCACTTTCCTAGATACCCCAGAATGAGGTCAAGGCCTAGAAGAGACTGACAAAAAGCCCCAGGTTTCAAAACAGTCATTGGTTTTCAGAAAGGGCTTGATCTGTATTGCCTCGCACCAGCAAACATGTCAGATTCTTAGGGGAATTTAATCTTTTAAGTACAGAGCAAAATTTGTTAGGTGGCTGCATGCCCTGCTGATTAATTTTCTTTTAATTCTGTTTCATAATAAATACTGAAACTGATTCTCATGTTATGTTGGGATATAATAGGGGACACAATATTCAAAGGCTGTGAACTTCCATAGCCCCCACAAATTCAGTAGAGCCACAGGACTTTTGTAAGTATAGGCTGGAATAAAATGTAAGAAGTTTTAATAGTGCATGAAATTCTGACAGTATGACCATAGAACTGTCTAAAAAATATTTCTCTGTTTGCAAGTAATTTATGATTCCTTTTCTTTTTTCAATTGGTGTGAGTATAGAAGACGTTGAGTAGTTTTTATTGATAGCTGAAGTAAACTAAGTGGGACATCATTCATTTGCTACTTGTGACAGTTCATTGGCCACTTAAAACTTCAGCTTTCATTCAGATACTTCCAATTTCTCTTTTTTTAGGTTAACAGTTCAGTGTTTGTCAGGCTTTCTGAGCTATTCTTACTGGCTTCCATAAATATTCAATTCTAATACTGCAGCTTATTATTTGAAAAAATAATTTTCATCGGATCTTGTGAATTATTATTCTTTGTTTTGATATAATGCCTAGCTTAAGAGTAATTTAGAGGACATAAATAAAAATGGTAAATGAATATTGTTCTGCTTTCCAAAGGAGTCAAGTGTCCTGCATATTTTTTTACTACAGAAAGTTATCATTCATGGATACCTTAAGTTTGTTTTGAGTTCATTTTAATACCAAAAAGCCCCCAAACCCATAAACCCCCAAACAAACCAAAACCAAATCAGCAAATGACATGAAGAATTATTTTATGCAAGTTGTTAGTATATATTGGAAAGGATCTCTATGCCCTCTTTGGAGAAGCCAGATTTTTCATCTAGAACTTAATTATTCAAACAAACAAACAAACAAGCTTTATTTTGGGAGAGCTAGAATATTGCTCCATGATACAATCAGAAAAATGTATGCAGACAACCACTGCAGAAAAATATAGTTATGCCCACAGAGTCATTAGAGATGAATGAGCAATGGGTAGACAGAATGTGTTGCTTGGTAAATTTAGCTCTGCCTCTGACTGCCACTTGTTTGTGAGCTGCTTTGGTCTTCCTTGAATCTATTTGTTACTCAAAATTAATCTCCAGCCATGGTGGCAGCTCTTGTGTGTTCTCACAGCCCTGGGAACTATAACAAATGTGGTCTGCTGCAAGCAGAGCCTCCTGAACTGGGCAGGCTAGAGGGCATGGGCCAGACTCAGAATCTGGTCTTCTAGCTTGGTCTTTGGGCAAAGGCTGAACACTCTTCTCCTTTTGATATAAAGCCAAATATATATTACAGATAATAATACAGATAAATTACCCAGGTATGGAAAACAGATTAAGGGCTGAGAAAGTGGAACATCTGGATCTCATCAAAGGCAGAAATCTCAGCCAAATATGCTGGAGTAATTATCTCAAAAGTACATCCTAGTCTCAGCAGAATGGAAAAGAAATTGAACCTTCGAGTATGAAATTCTGCTGGTGCAGTTGCTGTCTTTGAAACACGCTGCAAGCAAACCTGGTATTGGTGTGTGTGCTCTTAGGGAAGGAATAGTAAATCAACCCAAGGGACCTGTATCAGCTCCTACTGTTCACATGGAGATGATCCTTACATTAAGGCATTAAAGTAGGAAAAGAAGAAGGCATAGTTATACTCGTGACACAGCTGCTTACAGTGGGATCAGATTAATCAGCTTTGCAGTTCTAACGATCATCTCATTATACTCACAGTTGCATTTGCAAGAATATATTAATAGTCAGAGATGGAGTTCTTATCTACTAGATCAACCATAAACTGACTTAAGATGACAGATGACAACAAACTAACATTCAGCCTAAGGGTTGCTACTTGTGATTCAGGCCACTATTGTGCAAGAGAGAAAAATGCTCATTTAAAGAGTTGAAAATAAGAGATGAGACACAGCTAAAGCAGAGAATACAAAAAATGTGGAAGAATCACACAATGATGCTGGTCACCAAGAGCTGGCTTTTAGAAAACCATTGATTGAAGTGTACAGGAAGTTTTGATACTGTAGCTCCAATATAAGGCATGCACATTAAGAATGAATGGACTTTTTCATTGAGTATCATAGTGATAAAGTGGATAAAGACAAAGATTCAGAGACATTTTCTAGACAGCCAAACCACTTATGAAAGTATTATTTTTTTAAAAGAGCATAAGGAAACAAGCAGGACATAAGGGAACAACAACATTTCTGATGAACTATAAAAGCACAGGAAGACGTAAAATAAGAAAAAGATCTACTTTTTTTTTTTTTTCATGAATTTGGAAAAAAAAAGTAAATGCAAAGTGAGATTCAAATCCTTACTTTTTCAGATGAACAAAATAAAAGACTGCTGCAGGAATTTCTCCTAAGATCCCACCTAACTTTTGCAGTGTCACACATGTTTAACAGTTACATGGAGGATTTTCTAAGAAAATATGATTGAAAAATTGGTCTGTTTTGGCTCAAATATTTTTGGTTTGTCAGCTGCCTTAAAAAAGATGGGACTGTAATAAGAATAATAATAGTAATAATAATAGTAATAATAATAAATGATTTTACAAAAATAGATGTGACTGTATAGCTCAGAACTGTAGTGTGGTCACAACAAAAAATTTAGATTGCTAGGAAAAGCATTAAACTTTGTCTTTGCAGAGCATAACAAAAGGATGAGATCTCTGCCTAATTTGATACGAAGTGATGCTACTCACCCTCTACAACTACCTGAAAGGAGGTTGTAATGAAGTGGTTGTTGGTCTCTTTCCAAGTAGCAGGTGACAGGACAAGAGGAAATGGCCTCAAAGCATGCCAGGGGCTGTGTAGATTGGACATTAGGAAATCTTTCTTCACTGGGAAGGTAGTCAAGCAGTGGACCAGGCTGCTCAGGGAAGTGATTGTATCACCATCCAAGGAGGTATATAAAAAATGTGTAGGTGTAACTTAGGGAATTATAGAATAGAATAGAATAGAATAGAATAGAATAGAATAGAATAGAATAGAATAGAATAGAATAGAATAGAATCAAGAAGGTTGGAAGAGACCTCAAGGATCATCGAGTCCAACCTGTCACCCTACACCTCATGCCTATCTAAACCATGGCACCAAGTGCTACGTCCAATCCCCTCTCGAACACCTCCAGGGATGGTGACTCCACCACATCCCTGGGCAGCCCATTCCAATGGCCAACCACTCTCTCTGTGAAAAACTTTCTCCTCACCTCCAACCTAAACCTCCCCTGGCACAGCTTGAGACTGTGTCCTCTTGTTCTGGTGCTGGTTGCCTGGGAGAAGAGACCAAACCCCTCCTGGCTACAACCTCCCTTCAGGTAGTTGTAGACAGCAATGAGGTCTCCCCTGAGCCTTCTCTTCTCCAGGCTAAACAGTCCCAGCTCCCTCAGCCTCTCCTCATAGGGCTTGTGCTCAAGGCCTCTCACCAGCCTCGTTGCCCTTCTCTGGACATGCTCCAGCAATTCAACATATTTCCTAAACTGAGGGGCCCAGAACTGGACACAGTACTCAAGGTGTGGCCTAACCAGTGCTGTGTACCCCTAGGGGTACAATGACCTCCCTGCTCCTGCTGGCCACACTATGCCTGATGCAGGCCAGGATGCCATTGGCTCTCTTGGCCACCTGTTTCTGTGAATTACTTTTTTTAAAAATTAAAAATCACCCAATGGATTTGCACCAATTCCAGATACCTGACTGAATCATGACTCTAATTCACAATGGTTTTTGTGAGATGGGCCTACAGATTAATCTGAGGGAGGAGAATCTGAAAAAAAAAAGATTCATATGGCTTGGAATAAGGGATGACACCTGGCCAGGGATTATTGTTGTAGACTATGAGGATGTCTACCTGTTGAGAACACTGCAACACTGATCCACTTCTGCTTAAACTACCTGAAAACAGCAGAAGACACTGAGTTTGTACAACAAATAGAGGAGGAATCGTTATGGTCCGTATGAAAGAGTCCTTCATATCCTCTCTGCCTTACCTGTTGCAACACAATGACAAGAAATGTATGTATTAATGTTTTTTTCAAAGAGTTATATTTCAGGGAAGTATTTCTTGCCCTTTTTTTTTTTTGTTTCAGAAGATATCACTGGAAGTTCATAATACATTTATTTTCCACTGAAAAGACAAAATTAACTTATTTAAAGTTAGTTTTCTTGGTTTCAATTGGGATAGAGCTACTTTTCCCCTTTAGTAGCTAGAATATTGCTATGTTTTGAATTCAGCATGGGAATTTGTAGAAGGATGGTAGCATATTTATATTTTTAGGTGTTGCTAAGAAATCAAGGACATTTCAACTTCCCATATCTTCCTAGCCTACAGGTGCACAAGCATCTGGGAGGGAGCATAACCAGAGCAATGGACCCAAACTGTCCAGTGGAATATTCCATATTATACAATGTCATGCTCAGTATATAAATGAGGGGAGCTGGGAAGTTGAGATTCTTCCAAGATTGCAGTTTTGGGATTGTCTGTCCTTTGGGACTGCTAGCTGGGAATGAGTTGGGCACTGGTCAGCAGGTGGTAAATAACTGCATTGTGCATCATGCGTTTGTGTATTCTATGAGTAGGATTATTATGATTGGAGGTGTTTCTCCTCTTCTTGTTTTTCTTGTTCTTCTTGCTCTTGTTCTTATTATTAACCTTAACATGAACTTTATTTTAGTTTTATTTTATTTGATTTCAGTGATTAGATTGGTTTTATCTTAACATATGAGTCTCCTTACCTTTACCGTTCCAATTCTCTCCCCCATGTCCTGGGGCAGGGGGAGGATGAGCAACTGCAAGCAACTGCATGGTGTTTGATCTGGTAATGTATCCTGTTATATTTGCAATGTATGTACTACTATATTTAATCTGTATTTTCCCTCATGGTGTACTTTTATAAACATGGTATTAGTGCACTTGTATGGGTATTTTCTTAAAGGTTATTAAAATTCTGTTCCCTGTGGTTAACCCCTATGTAGTGATAAATAAGTAATGCATCATTTAGCAGACATGTCGAGTACCTGAAATTCATGAGATTTGGATTACAACTTCTTATTTGAACACTGCTGACTAGTGCTTGGCCTGGTATTGTTTCCTCAGTACTCAATATAAATATTCAAGAATGAATTATATTCTGTTCCCCTCTTTATAGCACACCATTTTCCTTGGTATCTGAAGTCCTATAAAGCCATCCATTAACTAAATGGGAGGGGGGAATAAGAAAGCCATGTTTAGGAACTCAGTGATCAGTGTAGACCTTAGATCACCTTTTCACAGGCAAAAAGTGGGACCTATAATTCAAAGGAATTACATCAGAATAATTAAGATCAGAAAATGACCTTTAAGGACACATCCTGCTTATTCTTTTTCTGAACTTTTGTACAGATCTGTAGCAAAAATGGGACAGGGAGCTTTTTATAATGGTTACAAAGAGATCTTCATGACACGAAGATATGACACTCACATATGTGAGTGCTGTTAAACTGATGTATCAGCTCTGTCTCTGCATTCTACCCAAGGGATGTCTGAGCTTGGCTGGAATCAATAGCAAGTGCTGGGAGCATGGTAGGAATTGTTTTAGGAGTCAAACCCCCCTATAAAATAACAAACTAATTATGAGTATAACCTAGTCATGTAAAATCTTCCCAGACATGTGGAACCAGGTACTCTCTACAAATTTTGCCTGGTAATGGCACAGATTTTTCTATAGGAGGCCAAATATGACGTTTCTGAAATAAGGGATAACTGTTTCCATGCAGATTTTCTTTACAGTCTATGGCCTGTTATGTCTTCCAATGTTTGCCTAATTTTTCAGGCACCAATGTTATTTCAGCTTAAACTTTTTGGGTGAAAGAGGAGAAAAGGGATAATAAGAATGATATAATTGCTTCAAAAGCTGAATTACATGGGTTGATTCAAAAGCCTCAATAAGGCTCAGTCGCTCTGAAATTATATTATCACCCTCACAAAGAGTATGCTCCAGGCTTCCTTGATTTCAAACAGCCATATGCATTTACATTGATGGTTTGAAGCAAATCTCATGAGCTTTTAGAGGCTGACAAATCATAGAATCAACCAGGTTGGAAGAGACCTCCAAGATCATCCAGTCCAACCTATCACCCAGCCCTCTCCAATCAACTAGACCATGGCACTAAGTGCCTCATCCAGTCTTCTCTTGAACATCTGCAGGGATGGTGACTCCACCACCTCCCTGGGCAGCACATTCCAATGGGCAATCACTCTGTGAAGAACTTTCTCCTCACCTCCAGCCTGTACCTCCCCCGGCACAACTTGAGACTGTGTCCTCTTGTTCTGGTGCTGGTTGCCTGGGAGAAGAGACCAACCCCCTCCTGGCTACAACCTCCCTTCAGGTAGTTGTAGACAGCAATGAGGTCTCCCCTGAGCCTCTTCTTCTCCAGGCTAAACAGTCCCAGCTCCCTCAGCCTCTCCTCATAGGGCTTGCGTTCCAGGCCCCTCACCAGCTTCATCTTTTCTGTCAGGTAGAGTTGTATGAAGCATTTAAATTTCTTTCTTTGTACTCACAGTAAATAAAAATATTTGCAAACACAGGTTGTTTTAACTGAAAAGTTATCGACTTAGTAATGATGTTTTCAAAACATACATTTTAAATTATTTATTCAGAAAACTTTAATGTCAGAAGTTAGTCACATTTACTAGTGAAATAGTTGAAAAATAAATACCCCAAACCCTACTGTAACTTAACAGTTTCCTTTGACCTGAAATGGAATATCCTTTGCAATCTGATTTTACTGTGGGAAAAAAAAGCCAGTGGCTGATGGTCAGCCAGCATTAACTCCACTGTTTGTGCTGCCCTAATTATAATTGCCTTTTAATTCTGTGACAATTCAAAACAATTTCCATGTGCACTGCTCCTTTCATCATGTGGGGTGGTTGTTTTTTTCTTTTTGTTTGTTTGTTTTTATGGTTAAAAAGGTGCTGAATTACAAGTATGGAAACTTGGAAATATGAAGAGAAGTGGTGGTTTTACCTGTGACACAGCACTGCCAATTTGCTGTGGAAGTCTGTGGGCACCTACTGTGATGGTTTTAAAAACTGTCTTTTTAATTTTTCTTCACAAGGTTCCAGCAGAGAAGGTGAAGGAATGTAAATAAATCACTATTGGGTGTAAGAAAGGAAAATAATGATTATTCCAAACACTTCCATTGAATAGATAGAAATGTTTAAGAACCACTACTCAAAACAAAGTGGGGCAGTCGGAGTCTGGGTAGTCTTGGCTTGCTGGGCTGTCTGGCTGCTTCCTCTTCTTTTCTGGCTGAAGATAACACACTGACCTTGGCAAGCTAAGTCTAACAGCCTCTCTGCTTCTTAACTCTCTGCCTTCTGCCAGGGGGGTCTGGAGGGATTTCTTCTGGGGAGGGTGGGTGGGTGGGGGAGAGGCCACTTGGGGAAGAAGCCCCCTGGGGGGAAGCAAAGGGAGCTTGGTTGTGCTTTTCTGTTGACTGTACATATCTGTAAATATTGTGAATTGTGTATATTTGTACATATTCATTGCATTTCCTCATAGATTGTAGTTTTGCTTGTAAATACAGCTTGCATTTGCTTCCAGACTGAGCCAGCCTGGTTGTTGTCAGTGGGGGGATTTCAGCTCTCACACTGTTACACCTACAAAAGTGATTAATCTTCAGTCCTGCCTGCAAAGGAATAGCTTTGGTCTTTGACAGCAATTAGAGGGTTTTTATCTGACGTTGTGTTGTGTTCTCCTGGTTTCACAGAAAATTTTGGCAAAATAGAAAAGTAACTGTACTTGCTTCTACTGTTTAACCTAACCTTCCACAGCTTCATGTGAAAAAAAAAAAGTCATTTTCAATATAACTGCTTTGAAGAGCAGCAGTAAAATGTTGTCTTACTGTCACGGTTCTAAAGTCTAGCTTTCTTAGTTTATTTTATAAATTAGACAAAGTACTACATAAATTTTAAAAATATTTCTATTTACTTACAATATACTTGCAGTATTGATTTTTTTTTGGGGGGGGGGGTAGTTGTTCAACAGTTTTTCAGTGTTCAAAAAGCTCACTAAACACTCTAACTAAAACCTAGATAAAAGAAAGTTAGAACTTTCCCTCCCCTTTTCTAGAGAGCACTTAAGGAAATGTGTTTAGAAATGCTAGTACTGAAAGTTTTCAACTTTTTAACTGCACACTGTGCATTCTTGCTCCTTCTAGTTCCTGAAGCTTCAAGCTGAGATCTTGGTCTTAGTCCTGCAAACACTAACCATACTAATCAGGGGCAATTCTGTTTCCAAACAGGCTAATGAAGTGAAACAGAAAAAAATAAGCAGCAGTGTTCCTTTTTTTCCAGCTTGGCACTAAGGTGATTAGGATACCTGCTCAGTGTCAGGAAAGTTTGTTGCAGTAACAGGACCTGAGCATCTGTCTTCACACTCCCAGGCTTCTACTACAGATAAAGTCTTTCCTTCTGTGAAACCCTATTCTTTCTGAAATGCTATATTCAAGATTCAGAATGGTCTGACCTGAGTATTTGAACACACGTTTCACATGTGTAATATTTTCCATAAACTTAAAAAAAAAAAAAAACCCAACCAACCAAACTTAAAAAACTGCTTGCTAACATTTATTTGTTTTTTTTTTTTTTTTTTTTTTAAGGCCATTAAATAGATTTTAGGCCACACTTATGAAAAATTTTGCCAGCACAAATATCTTCCTTTCTCAAATCAATATTTATGTGTCCTAGCTGGACATTTACATGAACAAATATGAGTTTTGCCTGGGCAAACACTGATACATGAAGGTTCCATTGGCATGTCTCAGGATAGAGCTTTGACTAAATATGTTTTCTAGCAATAAGTAAACTACCTGTTCTGAAAAAGTAGTCTTCTATGATTTAAGAATGATGCTTTTCATGTTATTAAAATCTAGAAAAAATGATAAACTAATGGGACAGAGCAGAAATGTTTGATTCTACTTTTTTTTTTTTACTAACTTTCCCTTAGAAAGTTATTATTTACTGCTTTGTAGTGCACTCTGCATTTTTGCTGTAATTTCTAGATGCAAATTCTCCTACACAAGCCATTAATTCAGTGTCTATTTAACTTCTCAGTTTTGAATGAAATGCATTGACTGGAAATTCAGGACAAAAAAAATCAACAACTCTTGAGGGGGTAAGGCAGAGAAAAAAATCCTGTGACTTTAATGTGGCATAGAATGATTGTGTTCTTTTGCTCTGGTTGTTGTTGGCTGTAGCTGCTCACCACCATCACATCAAAGACCCTGTCCTGAGAACTGGAAACTGTCCAAAATGTATGGAAGTTAAATAAATCCAAATAAATATCCTCTCACCTGCATTGCAGTTCTTCTATTCAGACTGGGAGGTCTTGAAGGAATCTGTCTCCCTGATTCTTTTTAGTGCCTGGGAATTCAATCTAGAAAAAGAAATGAATGCCTAAATTTAAAACTCTGATCCAAGTTTTGGGCTTGGTGGGTTTTGTTTTGTTTTTCATTTGCTACCAACTCATAGAAGTGTCTTTACAGCATGACTTATTTTTTCTTCAGACATTCTTTAGGTATCTGAAACATGTGCCTCTCTGTCCCTGTAGACCTCTGCCCAGGGCAGAGGAGGAGTTGCCATCCCTGAAGAGTCTTAAAAGCTGTGTAGATGTGGTGCTGAGGGACATGGTTTAGTGGTGACCTGGCAGTGTTGGGATAGTGGTTGGGCTTGATGATCTTAAAGGACTTTTCCAACCAAAACAATTCTGTGATCTTATGAAATCCTTTTTCAGACACTTCCTCCAGAAGAGCATCATGAGAGACAGAGGGCTGATCAACCCTGCTACCTGGGTCATTTCTACAAAGAGTCAAAAGTCTGGATCAATTTCTTACTTGACCCATCCCTTTCCTTTGCAAATACAGTAAAATCAAACCTCCCATTGCTTCCAGTCAGGAATGGAGGAGAAGCCTCACATTTTTGGTTTTCTATTGCAGACAGAACAAAAGACCTTTCCCAACTTTTAGCCATCTTGGAGGTGTGCCACCAAGTCCACTGAAAATGTGTTTATACTGACACTGCAGTCCCTGTGACACTGCAAATCACAGTCGTCCCCTTGAAATCACAGCATCGCTGCTCTCATGTTTGGCCTGAGCCCCATGTACTGCAATAAGCCTTTATGATAGCTGGCAAGAGGCACCTTCAACAAAGTCTCCTGTTTCTTATGCCCCATCAGAACAAAGGTAGATGTAGTAAAACAAAGGAAGATTGGCTCACTTTGGGGAATCTTCTTGAAACTCACCACATCAAAGGTTTGTTTCCAAGAATATTAAGTAGCTTATGTTTGAGAGTGCTCTTGCACGTAAGTACTATAGATGGGAGTTAAAATGCTGTTGAAGATACCAGGGACAGCCAGCAATAGAGGTGTGGCCTCTTTTATCAAAGTGTTAAAATCAGCCCTGTGCACTGCTCACACTTTAAGACATCCTACATTGGAGCCACAAATTTTTATCAGTTTAAAAACAAGATTTCTCTCCACACAATAATTTAACCTCTTGTGTCAGTGTGAGCTGAAATTCCCTCCACACCAACAATAACCAGGCTAGCTCAGTCTGGAAGCGAATGAAAGCTGTATTTACAAGCAAATCTACAATCTATGATGAAATGCAATGAATATGTACAAATATACAAAATTAACAACATTTACAAATATATACAATCAACAGAAAAGCACAACCAAGTTCCCTTTGCTTCCCCCCAAAGGGGACCTTTCCCAAGGGGCCTCCCTCCCAGACCCCCTGGCAGAAAGCAGTTAGTTGAAAGCAAAAAGGCTGTTATCTTAGATCGCCAAGGTCAGTGTGTTATCTTTAGCCAGAAGAGAAGAAGCAGCAGCCAGGTAGCCCAGCAAGTTGCCCCTACTGTGCCTACTTTGTTTTGAGTAGTAGTTCTTAAACATTTCTATCTATCCAATGGAAGTGTTTAGAACAATCGTTATTTTGCTTTCTTATACCCAATAGTGATCTATTTACATTCTTTAGCTTTCTCTGTTTGAACTTTGAGAAGAAAAATTAAAAAGACAGTTTCAAACCATCACATCTCTTCTGAGAGAATCTGTTGGCCCTTTTACAGTTTGTTATTTGATGATGTAATTCTGCTTTTGACTTCACATCTTTTTCACCATACTCCAAAGTGATGCTAGTTGTTACCTGTCACCACAGGTGTCCTGGGTCACATACAGTGTAGATTCATTATGCCTGAGTAAAAGGCACAATGTGCCTCAGATTCTGTGCCTCAGAATCAAAGATGAGTATTCAATTCCTTTACTTCCAACACAGTTAAAATGAACCAAAGTTTGTGTTGTTTAGTAAGAAGGTTGTAAAAATTAGAATGAGTCCATCAGTTACTAGTGGTACTTGACATAAGCCAATACAACCTCAAGATTTATCTCTCTAGGCATCTGAACTACTTCCAGTTACTTTGCAATTGCTCTATCACACTCAGGCTTCATGTCATCAGTTGCTGGGTGTGTTGGTTGGTGCATCTGATGTGCAGAACTTGTCCTCTTCCTCTAAGTGTGTCTAATGGTGTGGAACTCAAAATCAGTAACAAGTAACTTAGACTTTTATTCCACAATGCCTCTTGTCTGTAACCTGGGGGGTGTGTGTGTGTGATTCTACCATTTCTGCTCTCAGAACATGCCTTAGAAAATTAACAAGGACTTGTCACAGCCCCCAATATCTGAGTATGAGTTGTCAAGCACAACTGGATCCTCCAGATTTAAACTTCTCAGAAGAGAAACTGTGACAAGATCTACTACTTCTTGCCAAAAAAATTCAATCATTAGAAAGTATTCCAAATGTGCTCTACCTAATGTCTCCTCAGGTGAAATTCAATGGCCAATAGTTCTGTTTAGCTGATCCCAGATAATCAGCAGACAAAATGGAAGGACATTATCTACACCATTTTCAAAGAACAAGGAAACCTATGTGTAGTTCTGGCTTGTATCATTTACCCATTAATGGTGAGACCTCAATTTCTTTCAGCTTTCTAGAGAGTCTTTAGATGATCTACTGATCAGCTTCAGTAGCTTTAATCAGGCATGATCCAAGGATATTTCTAAAGGCTATCTCTGGCCTAGTGAAGGTGTGATGGTTTGAAACTGTCTTTTTAATTTTTCCTTGCAAAGTTCAGAACAGAGAAAGTGAAAGAATGTAAATAAGTCACTATTGGGTGTAAGAAAGCAAAATAACGATTGTTCTAAACACTTCCATTGGATAGATAGAAATGTTTAAGAACTATTACCCAAAACAAAGTAGGCACTCTGCACATTCTGCGTTCGGCAGTGGGGGCAGTTGCTGGGCTGTCTGGCTGCTGTTTCTTCTTCTCTTCTGGCTGAAGATAACACACTGACCTTGGCAGCTAAGTTAACAACTTTCTGCTTAACTAACTCTGCTTCTCTGTCCAGGGGGGTCTGGGGGGGAAGCTCCTGGGAGAGGGAGGCCTCTTTGGGAGGGTCCCCTTGGGGGGAAACAAAGGGAGATCGGTTGTGCTTTTTCTGTTGATTGTATATATTTGTGAATGTTGTGAATTTTGTATATTTGTACATATTCATTGCATTTCATTGTAGATTTTAGACTCTGCTTGTAAATACAGCTTTTCATTTGCTTCCAGACTGAGCTAGCCTGGTTATTGTTGGTGGGGGGGGAATTTCAGCTCACACCGACACACTTTTTATTTTTGGCGCCCAACGTGGGGCTCGATTGCTTGTTTGATTTATTTCTGCTCAGATTAGGAAGCAAAATGAAGCTGTTTTGGATTCTGAGTCATTCTATTTCATCTATTATCAGTGTGATTGTTTACAGATGGGCCATTTCTTCCATGATAGACAAGATTGTGAGATATGTGGCATATAAGTCATTTCTTTGGGTTAAGAACAAGTTACTGAATGTTGGTGAATTCTGTTGTGGTCTTATTGGGCTAAGAAGCTATGGTAACTCAACTATGGATCTGCTAGCAGACACATATGAGTTTGTTACTCCTCTTATAACTACAGAGGGTCTTTGTAACCAGTGGTACCCTAGATATCTTGTGCTAGCCTTAATCTTAATTTTGTTGCTTCTTGGAATAATCATATGGCTACTGATAGCACTGTATCAAGAAAGACATAAGGCTACTTGCTCTTCCAACTCTGCTGTGAATGTGAAAACCAAGCCAGTAAATTTGGTGGCCACTGTAACCAGAAAGCGTAAAGGAGCTGCAGGAGGAGATGCAGATGCTGCAGGAGATGGTGCAGATGGAGATGAGGGTCCTTCTACTCAGGGTCCCTCTCTTAAGAAAGATCCTTCTGATGAGGAAGAGAGGGTTAGCCTTAAAACTCTGGTAGACCTCTTGAGACCCCACATGGATGATGGAGATGTAGGTCAGGATGTAGACCCTGGTAGATTAGCAACTGCTGGTAGTGCCTCTGAACTCAAGGAAATTCAACGGAGGATTAAAATAGGATTATGGGGACAGCAACCTCAGGATGATGATGATGATGAGGATGAGGATGACATACAGTCAGCTAATGCACCCAGACAGGAAATTAGACATGTGAGGAAGGATTACATCAGAGGAGATAATGAGCCAGTCCTGTCTTGGCTAGCCAGGTGTTTTGATATGGGAGCCCCAGCATTGGTGGTAGGTGACAAGTCGGCCTCTCAGTTGGGGATGCTCTCAAAGGATACAGGCATAGACAGGCACCTAGGCAAGTGCATTGGTAAAGCTTCTCTGTGGGCACGCCTCCTACTGGCAGTCTCGCTGAGGTACCCCAGCAGAGATGATTTACCATGGAACCCTAAGCCTTGGACCACAATAGCTGAGGGAATCAAGCGTCTGAGAGAATTTGCTGTGAGAGAAATAATGTATGGAGACCATAAGACTCTGAATCCTGATGAAATTCCTGTTGGAACAGGCCTTGCCAAAAAGCTCATTAAGCTTGCTCCTCCTAATTATGCCACTATTCTGGCAAGCAGGATTGTGGCAAGAAATTATGGTGGAGCACCTCCTACTGTTGGCCATTTCACTGACCAAATGAGGCAGTTGGAGGATAGTCTTGCACGTACTTCTTTGGTTTCAGCCATTGAAACTTTGTCTGGAGAAATGAAGAATTGCATGAAAGAGCTGAAGGAGGAACTTAAAACCTCCATATCCAACTTGATGAAGGGGGATGATTCTAATTCCTCTTCCTCCAGATGGATACAAGTTTCAGCTGTTAGGAACAGACGTGCTCCAAGAAGGCCATTCCAGAATAGGTCAAACCAAAACAGACAGCAGAGGCAATCACGTGGCAGTATCTGGATAACTCTGCGTGATCAGTTTGGTGAGAACATGAACAGATGGGATGGTCAACCAACTTCTGATCTTTTCAAGAGGTTACGGGAGCTGCAGAGGGGCAGATCCCGAGGTAGCAATACCAGGAGGGTAGCTGTCGCTTCCTCAGTTTCCCAGAACAACTCTGATAGCTCCAACAGTGATCCTAATTCTGGTGCTGGACATTGTGCCAGCTGTACATGTGGAGGTAATCCCCACCATTAGGGGTGCCCTGCCTTCTGCCAGGGGGAGGTAAGGGATAATGGAGATAACAGAATCTATTGGGATGTGTACATCCAGTGGCCTGGCACTTCAAAATTTCAGAAGTACAGGGCCTTGGTTGACACAGGAGCTCAGTGCACCATAATACCATCAAATTATCAAGGGGGAGAATCTATAACTATTCAGGGAGTCACTGGTGGATCTCAAGAGTTGTTTAAGATAGAGGTTGATATAAGTTTAACTGGGAAGCAGTGGAAGAAACATACTATTGTAACAGGTCCTAATGCACCTTGTATTTTGGGAATTGACTTTCTGAGAGAAGGGCGTTTTAAAGACCCTAAGGGTTACAAATGGGCTTTTGGAATAGCAACTGTAGAAATTGATGGAGGAAAATTGAAGTTGTCCATTAAACCTGAGCTTTCAGATGAATCTGCAGTTGTTGGACAACATGGGATAGAGGATGTAAAGCTGCCGGTTGCTTCTCAAACTGTGCATCATAGACAATACAGAACCAACCGTGACTCTTTGGTGCCCATCCAAAACTTGATTCGTCAGTTGGAGAGTCAGAAGGTCATCAGCAAAACTCATTCACCTTTCAACAGTCCAATCTGGCCTGTGAGAAAGCAGAATGGAGAGTGGCGTCTGACAGTTGATTTCCGTGCCTTGAATGAAGTAACTCCACCCATGAGTGCAGCTGTACCAGACATGATGGAACTCCAATATGAGCTGGAATCCAAGCAGGCCAAATGGTATGCTACCATAGACATTGCTAATGCTTTCTTCTCTATTCCCATAGCAGAGGAATGCAGGCCTCAGTTTGCTTTCACCTGGAGAGGCATTCAGTACACATTCAATCGTTTGCCCCAGGGGTGGATTCACAGTTCAACCATCTGCCATGCAGTGATCCATGATGCTTTGGAGAAAGGTGGAGCTCCAGAACACATTCAGTTCATCGATGACATCATCGTCTGGGGTGAGACTGCTGAAGAAGTCTTCGAGAAAGGTAACAAAATCATTGACATTCTCTTGCAAGCTGGTTTCGCTATCAAGCGAGACAAGGTGAAAGGACCTGCCAGAGAAATCCAGTTTCTGGGAGTGCGGTGGCAAGATGGTCGCCGTCACATCCCAATGGATGTGATAAACAGAGTCTCCACCATGGCAAATCCCATCAACAAGAAAGAAACTCTGCGTTTCTTAGGCATAGTGGGATTTTGGAGACTGCACATTCCTGGATACAGTCAGATTGTGAAACCTCTATATGATGTGACTCGAAAGAGAAGGTGACCTCCTTCAGCTCCTTCTGGAGTCAGCAGAGAAAGTCACATCCCAAGTTTGGCTGTAGTTTAAATTGGAATTTCATTAAACTATAAAGGACAGTATGGTTAGATTCCTGTTGTAAATCACTTTCTAGAAGAACCATCTTTCAGCACTGACTACAGAGGGAAGAGAGAGATTAGCTATTGTGAACGCTTCCGTGGTTTTAATCATGATTTATCACAAAAAATTATACCTGTTAAATATTAACAATTGCATGCCAACATGAGTAACATTTGTTCTTAGAACTACTTAGAAGTTAACTGCAAGACATTAGTAACCCCAAGAAACTGAAATGGAAGTGTAGTGAACATATACCACCCCATTAAGAGTTTGGGGAAATCCAATTACTTGTCATATCTACTTTCTCTTCTCTCTGATGTGGCTTGCTGGCAAAACATGGAAGACTGGCACAGTCATATATGTTTAAGTATTTAGATACTTCAGATAAGGTAGACATAGTTGTTCACAAGCATTTGCCTTTATCACTTTCAATCTTACCTTTAAAATCAGATTGTTTAATAAAAACCTGGTTTGGTGTTTATCACGGTAGGTTGAAGATGTAAAGTGGGAGTTACATAGTAGAAGATCAACCTGAGTCTGAGTTTTCTTTGTAATTCTCTTTGTTAAAGTGCCTGAATGAGTAAAATTTGTGGAGAAGCCACACTGAAAACAGTCTGAAAAGCCAGAAAGCAGAACAAAAAGTCATTCATACCTTCTTACACATTCACCTTCAAACAGGATTTCAGAAGTTTTGTGGTAGTTTTAGACTATGCTTTTTAAATTTTTCACAGATTTCGAGCAGATAGTAGTAAAAATGTAAATAAATCACTATTGGGTGTAAAAAGGAAAACAATGATTATTCTAAACAATTCCATTGGAGGGATGTCTCCTATAAGATTTGGTTCCCAAAACAATTTTTCCTCTTCTCTTGCTTCTTCTCTGGGGAGGGCTGGAGCACCTCTCCTGTGAGGGCAGACTGAAAGAGTTGGGGCTGTTCAGTCTGGAGAAGAGAAGGCTTCGAGGAGACCTTATTGTGACCTTCCAGTATCTTAAGAGCATCTACAAGAAAGCTCATGGGGGACTTTTTAGGATGTCAGGTAGTGATTGAACAAGGGGGAACGGAGCAATAATAGAAGTGGGTAGATTCAGATTGGGTGTCAGGAAGAAGTTTTATACCATGAGGGTAGTGAGACAGTTTGCCCAGGGAGGTGGTAGAAACCTCATCCCTGGAGGTTTTTAAGGCCAGGCTGGATGTGGCTCTGAGCAACCTGATCTAGTTGTCCCTGGTCTAGGTGTCCCTGTCCAGGGCAGGGGGGTTGGAACTAGATGATCCTTAAGGTCCCTTCCAACCATAACAATTCTGTGATTCTGTGATACAAACTGTCTTTGCTGACCTTGGCTACATCACTTTTATTTTGGTTAAGTCTAATACATCTCTGCTTCTCTCTCTTTTCCCTTTTGTACAAGGGGGGTAAAGGGGAGGAAGGGAGGCAGCTTCCTTGGTCTTTTGGCCGGAGGGGGTGTGGGGTGTCCTTGTGTTGTTTTGTTAATTGTAAATACCTGTAAATACTGTGTATTTGTACATATTAATTGCATTCCATTGTAGATTGTAGTTTTGCCTGTAAATACAACTTCCATTTGCTTCCACTGAACTGGTACGGAAAAGTTAATGTTGGGGGTGTGTTGAGGTGGGGGAGTAATTTCTAACCCACTACAAGTTTCAATTCAAAAAGAAGCCTAGAAGCTACTAGGTAGGTGGAAACCACATTATGATACATTGAATGCATACTTAGGCAGCATTAGAGCACATGCAATTAGGTGATGTGAAACACCTGTAAATATTGACAGGAACAGGAAGCTGTGAGGGTTTTTTTGTTTTGTTTGTTTGTTTCATTTATTTACTGTGTCTAGAGAGAAAACCAGCTTGCACTTCTCAAAGAAAATGTAATTATAAGAATGCCATAAACCTGTTGTTATTTGCATTCTCATCTGGTGAACTGCTTCACACAGAGAGGAAAATCCTCATAGGAGCCCTCAGTTTTCCTTCAACTACTCTCCCTTTCATTGTTTAACTAAATGTCTTCCATTCTGTGGAGCATTAGGAGAGCTCTTGGGCTGGTGATTTCCAGACCACAGCTGAGAAACTGACAGTGTAAAGGAGTGGTAATTTACAGTACATATGGATCTTATATATCAAAAGTGTCATCTTTTTCCAAAGTTGCATTCCTTCTACTGTGCATCAGAGGGGCTTGTGAGAGAAGTGAACCTTGAAGAAAAAATTATGAGGTACTCAGCTATAATCATATCTATCATAATTCTGTGTCGCATTAAATATAGCTTCTGAGGAAGAGACCATTTAAAATTGAATTCATGCTCATCTGAAGTTGATACTTTAAAACCTGAACTTCTTCATTAAAAAATTACTCTCCATTTTTACCAGAATTGGCATTTTTGTATGGACAATGTGCTGTAATGTGCACATTCTCCATACACTACTCCCTAACCACCAGCATTTCATTCCCCTTCTCTAAGTCTGCCCATAGATGTGGATTTAATCACTGTAGCAAATGAAGTGCAGTGATAATGCTCTCAGCAATTATTGCTATTATTGGTTTGTGTGGGCTACTGCTAACATGTGCTAGGCATTTTAAGAGTACATACTCATCACAATGAAAAGAGAATGGTGTGCATGGGGAGATGCATGGATGGAAGATGAACAGTTCTGTTCCAGGTTTGGAGCACACAGCATTCTATCTATCTGCAGCCTCACCAGCTTCACCTGTGCTTACACTGTTTGACTGCCTGTACAGCCTAACATTACTTTTATTTTTTTTTTTTGCCAGAAGGTGACTTTAAAACAAAACAAAACAAAAAACAATGTTCAGCCTGTGATAAAGTTCCTTAATACTGTTCTCCAGAACTAGTACTAAACCAGTAGCTCCATGTCCTATATTTCTATTAATAATATTTTCAATTAGATACCCTTTATGAATTCCAGGATACTTTTTTCAGATCAGTTCTCCAGTTTGTTGGCATCCAGCACACTTGTAGACCTCTCCTCTTTCGTTGTTGGCTAATTAAAGTAAGCATCTGCTCTGTTTCTTCATATAAGCTGTTAATGAAATTATCAGTCAGCATTAAATCCAGAACATGGATCTTCACTCAATACATTCTTCAGGCTGATAGTGAACTCTGTGTGCAAACATTTTTTATCCAGATTGCGTTGCATTGGATTGGAATGGACTCTCAAAGGTCATCTTTTCCAAGCCTCCTGCACTCAGCTGTGACACCTCCAATTAGATCAGGTTGCCCAGGGCCGCATCAAGTCTGATCTTGAGTGTCTCCAGGGTCAGGGCCTCAACCACATCCCTGGGAAACCTCTGCCGATATTTTACCACTCTCATTGTACAGAACTTCCTTCTTATGTCCGTCCAACCTAAATCTACCCTGCTCCAGTTTAAAACCATTGCCCCTCACCCTGTCACAGAATCACAGAATCAATAAGGTTGGAAAAGACCTCAAGGATCATCAAGTCCAACCTGTCACGCAAGACCTCATGACTACTAAACCATGGCACCAAGTGCCACATCCAATCCCCTCTTGAACACCTCCAGGGAGGGTGACTCCACCACCTCCCTGGGCAGCACATTGAAATGGCTAACAACTCTCTCCATGAAGAACTTTCTCTTCACCTCCAGCCTAAACTTCCCCTGGCGCAGCTTGAGACTGTGTCCTTTGTTCTGGTGCTGGTTGCCTGGGAGAAGAGACCAACCCCCTCCTGGCTACAACCTCCCTTCAGGTAGTTGTAGACAGCAATGAGGTCTCCCCTGAGTCTCCTCCTCTCCAGGCTAAACAATCTAAAGCTCCTTCAGCTTCTCCTCATAGAGCTTGTGTTTGAAGCCTCTCACCAGCCTCGTTGCCCTTCTCTGGACACGTTCAAGAGTCTCAATGTCCTTAAATTGAGGGGCCCAGAACTCGAGGCACAGTACTTGAGGTGTGAGTTGCTACAAGTACTTCTAAATAGTCCTTCCCCAGCCCTCCTGTAGGTCCTCTTCAGATATTGAAATGTAGACACTTTTTTTTTGGCTTACTCTATGGCAATTGTATCTAATCTCTGGCTGTGTCTACATTCATGATCTGAAGCAGTGTATCTATGGCATTTTTATGTGTGTTGGTTTGGGTTTAGGGAGATTTTGCAGTGTGTGACCTTGACTCCTTTGAGATGAAACTAAATCTGAACTGTGGCTCCAGATATTTACTGAAAGCTCTACAAACCTCTCCAGGGAATTGGGGGATACAAACTAGTGATTGATTCTTTAGGCGTCTTTAAACAGAGGCCTCTAGTTGTGCTTGCTCCTGTTGTGCCAAATGTGTAGCATATTTTCCAAGCCTGCTTATGAGACTGTCGCAGAAGGCAACTTTTGAGAGTCCTGTTAAATCCACTTTGGCTTGATTTGGATTCCACAACTGTGTTACAGTGGCTTGACTCCTTTGCTTTAATGTTTTCTTCAACGTATGAAAGCTCCTATGTGATTTGTAAACGAGTAAAGGAGTATATATCTACAAATGCTTAAACAGCCTCTTGATGTGCCATGGGAACTACAAATTGTCACATCAGTTCACAGAATTTTGTGAAGTAGCATTATGGTCTTTCCCTGAAAACTGCCAATTTGAGCACAGTACTTGTCAAAACTGGTTGGGTGTATTTTTTGGTTTATTTTGGTGGTTTTTTCCCCCTTTTGTTTGTTTGTTGGCTTTTTTTTTTAGTTTACTTTTCTTTGTCCATTTTACAATCAGGCAATGAATATGTCTAGTAAGACAGATCTTTTATCTGTACTGCTTCCTGAGAAAGATTGCTGTTGTCAGGATATCTGTTGCCAGCTACTTGTAGGAAATCATGTTAGTAACCCATAGCTGCTGCTAATAAAATGAATTGCATGATCTTCTAAGCAGCAGGAGTCTCTGTAAATTTTTTTACAAAATTTGTCTTTCCAGGGCAAAGTGCCAAAGTGTGCAGCTGGGGGAACACAAATGAAGGAAAAGACGAATTTATTCTCTGTCCTTCTACCCTCACTGAAATCTTCATATGGGGAAGTGTCATGTTTCTTAAAAAAGGACACTCCTGAGCTGGGATGATGAAAGTTTGTGAGAGGGCACTTTAACTGAGCACAGACCCAGACACTGGGTCCAGTCTTCTTCTGTTGTAAATGGGTAGAGGCCCACTCCTTGAGACTGTGCTGACTTACACACTAGTGAGACATTCTTCTTGGTGCTTCCAAGTGTCTTTCCTGACTGCAAACTTCTGCTCTATCCTCTGAATTTTTGACTTTCTAAAAACCATATATTTACTTAGTAGTATTTACTAAAAGATAAATGCATGAAAGTTTTTTAAAATGCATTTATCACAATCTCTGCTTTTGGATCTAATTCTCCTCCTAAACTCTTTGTCACATTGAAATAATGCATGGCTGTAACAGCAGGGCCTTTGGTGAAAACTTCAGGAGAATAAGGCCCCACATATTTTTGTTATTTATATGCACAGAAGTTTCATCTCCCAATAGCCATTGCAGGAGTGTCAGCACCAGTAGTGACTATGGCAACAGGACTGCTTTGCAGACGGAGTTATCATCCCTTGTCATTGCTTGGGTAAATCAAGAAGCCCTCCCCAAATCTGCCCAAGCCTCTTTCTTCCCTGTCAGTTGCACAGCATGGAGGCATGTCCTTTAGCTCAGCCTCACGCTTGCTGTGACTGGGCTAAGACAAGGAAAAGGTCCATCCAGGTGTTACCTGATCAAAATGCTGTGACAAGAGGGTTCTGTGCACACCCAAGTCAATCTGTCACTTCACATGGTAGCCACAGTGGTAAAGCACAAACAGTTAGTAAAAACTGTAACTGTCCTGGGGAGTACAGGAAAGCCTCTGAGGCTGAAGACTTCCCTGCAGCAACTAATAAGGTGTCTGTGGTGCCTTTTGGAAGAGTAACTTTGATACAAGGAACAGATCAAGCTGTTGAAACTGGTCTTCCTATCGTTCTTCAAGGGACAGTTACTGATTTAACCACTTGACTGGCCTCTGCATCAGATCGGTGATTCATACAACAAAGATCTTAATTAAGGCTAGGACTTATTAATGCATGCAGCAGTCACTTTCTCTGGCTCTTTTTATGGGGATCTTTCAGCCTCAGGAATTGAAGTGGCAAGCAATAAAAAGCCCATTTTGTACAGATTCTGATGAGTTGTGTTGGCCAGTCAAAAGGCCTGAGAAGGCTTGGAATGAATATGAGTGGATCTCTGGTTATCATCCATTTGGGAAACAAGCCATCTCTTTTGTAACATTTGAATTTTTTCAATTGCTCATTGTTCCTTGCAGTTCTGGTTCCCAGGACTTGGTTACCATAAATCTTCATGTGAAAGCGATGACTTGTATTCTGATTCATGGAAGATGTGTTAAGATATGGCAAAAAAATCAGAGTCTGGGCCAGTTTTCAAAAGACATCTTAATGCAGCCAGCACTGAAGGTTAATATAGCCAGCACTGAATGTTTGCAGGTCTAGCTACAGTATAAACTGCACTGACTCAGACTACTTTCCACGTATTAGCCAGCAAGGTTCTTTGCTGGTTTAATCTGTAGGCAACTACAGACTGTCTGGTCCATAATTTCTTAAAAGCAAACCCCTCCATCAGCGCTTTATATATCTCCAGGAATGTCAAATTTTAACACAGAAGAATCTTCATGTAAAGCATTGCAGCATGGTGTCATTTGTCCTGATTCTTTAGTCAACCTCCAGTATGAAATAACAGCTTATGTAACGATACAGAAAATCTTCCTGTATCTGGTATTTTATGGCTTTTATTTCAGCAGTAAGGACTGTTCCACCCCTTTATGTGCTTCATTTCCCCATATAACATGGTTGACAAGTGATCATCAGGTTCTTACCATCATTTGTGTGGTTTAACTGAAGATTTTCAATTTAATCAAAGGATTTGTGTCCTGCTGTGCACCAATTAAACACACATTTAGACACCATATCAAGTAATCATGCAATATCCCATATCTTTGTCGTCATAATAATTCAATGTGTTATGAGAAAGACAAGAGAAAAAAGAAGCTTATCCAGACTTGTGGCTGACTGATTAAGCTGTAACTATTTTTCTAAAGCTACACCTCACTTGTGAAACATAAAACCACAGAAATCACAGAAAACTTCTGGTTGGAAGAGACCTCAAAGATCATCCAGTTTAACCCTCGACCCAGCAATGAAGGGTTGACAGTAAACCTAAATGCCAGGTCCACACACTGCTTAAACACCTCCAGGGACTGTGACTCCACCACTGCCCTGGGCAGACCATTCCAATGTTTGAAAACCCTCTCTGTAAAGAAATATTTCATAATATCCAGCCTAAACATCCCCTGGAACAGCTGGAAACAGTCCTGTCACTTGACACCAAGTAGAAGAGGCTGTCCCCCCCCTTGCTCCAACCTCACTTCAGGTAGTTGTGGAAAAAGATGAGATCTCCCCTCAGCCTCTTCTTCAGACTGAACAACCCCAGCTCCCTCAGATGCTCCTCGTAGGTCATGTACTCCTCATAGGTCATGTGCTCCTCACTCCCTCAGGTAAAATCTTTGCTTGAAATTTGATGGGAGCCTCAGTCTACTTTATCTGGAATTCAAAGTATAATACTGAACTATGCTCTTCATACAGCAGTGGGCAGAAATGTGGTGATAAGTTCTACATGAAACAGAGTACCATCTGTTGGCAACTGAGTCACATGCACCCTACTACTAGTTCAGGGCAACTTGCTGCTCCTGAACCATGCTGCTTCTGCTAGCTATCACAGTTAGTCTTGCTAAGGTACCAAACGATAGAAACACATATCTGAAAGTCTTTGCAGTGAGTGCTGTATGTCCTTTTATGCACCCTGGTGTGTTCAAAATACATTAGAAAATCTGGACTAACAGGCTGCATTGTCTACAAACACTGGTAAACCCAAATGAAACCAAACACACTAAACAAACAAACAAAAAACCCTCCACAAAACTAGCACTGAGCTGAGAATGGTGGCACAATGCCCATGTTTCATCTCCACCTTCGTTGTAAAAATAACCTCACAGAGCAGTGTCCATGCCTTCTTGGGTTTTGACACTGGGACTAGTCATTTGCAATGGCTTCTGAAGGATAGTGAAAAACATTGCTTTACTACCAGTCCCTTCAGCAAACCCTTTGGACTCCTGAATCTCCACAGCCATTCTCTGGACTTCAATTACTTTTCCATGGACTCATGCTCATCTTGACCAGGCACTGTAGCAGTCCTAATTGGAGATGTCATAAGGTATGCATACACTGTGCTGGTGCCACTACATTGTACAATGTCCTGTAAAATATACCAGTTCAAATTTTGTGGCAGTAAAACTATGGGAAAGTAACAGCCTGTTGGAGTAAACAATCTTCTGTAGCATTTAGATCTCGTCTTATGCTCTACTACACAATGTATATATAAGTATTTTGCTTTTTCACGTCCTTTCTGTCACTACCTCTCCCAAGGAACTGTTCACATCCTTAAGAAGTCTTAGATGGAGATAGCAGAAATTCTTCATAACTGGAGAAAGGAAGGGTTACTCATTTTCATAGTTTAACCCCAGTCAGCAACTAAAGACCATGCAGCTGCTTGCTCACCCCTCCCCATTTAGTCTGACGGGGAGAATAATCACCAAAAAAATAAAAAAAAAAAAGTGAAACTCATGGGCTGAGATAAGAACAGTTTAATAACTAAAATGTAACAGAAAAAAAAACCAAACCAAACCACCCCCACAACTATAATAGTAATGAAAAGCAAAAAGAGAGAAATAAGGCCTAAGAAAAGATCAGTGATACACAATACAATCGCTTACCAAGTGCTGGTGGATGTTTGAGCAGGAATCCCCCTGTCCTGGCTAGCTCCCTTCAGTTTATATGCTGGACATGATGTTCTATGGTATGGAAAATCCCTTTAGCCAGTTCGGGTCAGCTCTGCTGGGCAAACTCCCTTCTGTCTTCTTGTTCACTTCCTTGCTGGCAGAGTACAGAAAACTGACAAATCCATAACTTAGGATAAACACTACTTAGGAACAACCAAAACATCAGTTTGTTATCAACATAATTCACACACTAAATCCAAGTCACAGAACTGTACCAGCTGCTAGGAAGAAAACTAACTCTAGCCCAGATGAAACCAGAACACTAATCCACTTCTTATACTTTGCCAGGATTTTATCTGCATTATCTTCCTCCAAAGATAAAAAAAAAATACACAGATGTGACTAATTGAATTTGTGGAATGAAATTTAATTTCTGCAAGAAATTTTGTCCTTTCTAGTAAAGTTCTTCTCTTCAGTTCTTTCATCTCCACAACAGTCAGAAGTTTAATTCAACTTCAGTAAGTAATTCTTGCTGTCCTTGGGAAAGTAACTTCACATGTAATCAGAGATGTCTTTTCCATCACTAAAATTCCTTCATGACAATGGCAAAAAGAAAAAGAGCATAGAGAAGAGCATAACCTAAATGATCTCTGGGACACAGTATGTCAAGTAAAACAAGCACCTGCTCATTACAGGAGATGCTGGACTGAAGAACCTTCAAAGGTTCCTTTCAACATTAGCTGTTCTATGTTTCTGTGAAAATGCTACACAGAATTAGGTCTGCAACAGCCACAACAAATCTTAGAGACTATAAGACAGTAGTGAAATCAGCCTACTCTGCCTCGTGTTTACCAAAATCAGACATCCATGTTTGTGTTGGGTATCTAACCTCTGCACTGTTGATACAGAGGAATAAAACATCCCTAGAAACTGAGTCATCTATTCCTAAGATAGGTTGTGTGTAAGATAGTTCAAGTCAGCCATCATTTTGGTTCATTTCTCTTCAGTGACTGCAAGACAGATGAAAGTGACTGACATTACAGACATTATACATGATATTAAATTTTCTGAGGTCAGGTGATATGAAGTCTAATATGTTGTAGCTGAAATAATTGTGTTAGTATGTGAAAGTTTCACAGCCTGATAAAGAGTGTACTAGCTTTTAAAAGTCTCCTCTGTAACAAAGCAAAAAGAAGTGAGTTCATTTCTTACCTGGTGTAAAGCTGGAGATTCCGTTGGCAAGGTAGCAGTGACCCAGTGCTTCACTTCTCAGGGTGAAGAAAAAGATCTGTCTGTTATGTTTTACAATTTATTACCTGGAATCAGGTTCCTCTCACTTCATTACAGCTGACTTTGTCATCCATGCTGCCCTCATGGACATTGGAAAGCAAAGAGCACTGGTAGCATGGAATTCACATAGTTTGTGTTAATTAGATTATCTATATGACCATTAACTCTAAGAAAATCTTATGTTGGTTAACTCCTGTGTAAATGTCCATATTGCTCTATTCATCTATGAGGCAGATAGTATTCCTAACACATGGAGTGGCTGATTCCACCTTAATCCATCAACGTCATAGAGATAACTTATAGAATCCAAACAGTTTATATAAAATAGCTGTTATTTTCTCTGGTGTTCCTGCTACTAACATGTTTTACTTCTCATACAGCTGCCATTACTACTCTTCATGGGAGTAACATGGGAGATACATTAAGGTATCAAGGTAGAACAGACCTAGGTTCTGGCTTCCCAAGGTTGTGCTCTTCTTAGGCACCTGCACTGCATCATTTGCAGAAAACACTCAGCATGAAAAAGCAAACTAATTCAGCTTAGATGTTTTACAGTGCATTTTGAATGCTCTTTTCTCAGGCTTTAACCATGAAGGAAGGATGGTTGTGATACTGGGCTTTGTGATGGAACATAAAGTGAAGAAAACACTGGATTTTTTTACTAACCCAGAAAAAAAAAGAAAAAGTATTCTCTCCTCTGCCTCCTAGCTGCTACTCAGATTTTAGAATAAGGAAAGGCTAGCACATTTTTTGGCACAGGAACACTTCCAGATTGTGTCTTATTTCTTTGAACTATGCAGGCTAAGATAATGATATAAGGATAATTATATTTCATGCTTCAAACTGAAGTTGATAGGGGAGAAATATCCTTCTGTGTGAAGCTTTTACATCATGTTTAAAACATCTGTTATTAGCTGAAGCCAGAACGACCTATGCATGTATTTAAAGAATACATTTAAAGAATGCAGAACATAACCAGCATTAAAAAACCCACAACCCTTTCCCTCCTTATATTAGCTAATCTGATATTTTAATTGCATCAACACTGAAGTTGCCAGTGATATATCCCATGCTGATCATCAGTGTACTAGAAAGGTAATTTGCTAGTAGCTTTAGAAAATGCAGTTTCCAGAAAAAGGTAAAAGCAAAAAAGCAAAATCTTTTGTCTAAACCCCCTATCAGTAGCCTCCCCAAAGTCTTTACTAAGTTAAAAAAGCAACCAAACAATGAAACCCACAAATAAACAAACCCCACAAAACCAAGCCAAACCAAACCAAACCAAACCAAACCAAACCAAACCAAACCAAACCAAACCAAACCAAACCAAACCAAACCAAACCAAACCAAACCAAACCCAACCAACCAACCAACCTACCAAACAAAAATTCAAATCCAAGGAAAACAGAGGAGGTTTCTTTAGAAACAACCTCACCAAAAATGAAAGAAAATGCAATGGTTCAGGCTGCTACTCGAACTGTTCAGCTCTGCGTCAGGAAGAGTGGAGGATTAGAAACTGAAAGGCTGTTTCCTGAGGGCTGCTGAGCTTCATCACTGAGGGAGACCATGGTAGGGCTGCCTGTAGCTAGGCAATGCCCTGTCACTATTCAGGAAGCTGAGTAATGATGTAGTGGAGGCTGCTTCAAAATTAGTTACTAGACAGATGGTTGCAAAGGGCCTTGGTTGCCTCTCTTTTAGGTTTTCTACTGTTTAAAACCGTACTGAGTGAAGATAGATCATGCAATTGAAAAAATATGAATAAGGAAGCTTTCCTGAACTTTGGAAGAAGACTTCCTCCAAGGGCCTCTGGTGCTGGAAATGGAGCTGGAGCAAAAGCGTTCAGTAATACAGTAGTGGGCAGTAAGACTTGGTTGGCATTTGGCCTTCTGCTGGGACATGAGGCAGCAGGATTTGTGTGTGACAGCTGGCAAGCAAGACTAGCAAAATGCCTAATGAAATAGATGAAAGCCACCTCCTGAAAATGAAGAGAGATGGTGGACAGAGATCTTTTGTGCTGTACCAGAAATATCCAAGATATGAATCCTTCTTTTATCTTTCACCTGATTTTCTTGATGCAGATGCTCTCATGATAGGGAAGTGAAAGGGCATTGGAAACCTTATGTTACCAAATGAATAAGGAAGAAGGAGGAATTCCTCTGCTGACTTCTTTCACCCTCCAGAATAGATTTTGTAAAATTCTAGAGATTTTGTTTTACTTCTTGTCCATTAAGCTAATTGAATGATTAGGTAACTTACTATCTTTTTCTTTCCTGTCACTGAATAATTTTAATGCTTTACATGTGAATCACTGTAAGGTCGTGAAACTGTGGTATAAATAAACTAAAAGCTAAAATTTTGGGGGTTAATTCCATATTTTTAATTCATAAAAAAGGATGGAAGGTTGAAATCACCAGATGCTGGTAAGAGTAACTCTTTCTCGCAGTTAGGGTAAGAATGTGCTGCAGAACATAAAGTTGTTCTATTTGAAAAGAAGCTGGAGCAGCATCTAACAGGATATCTGACAAAGCACTTCACTTGAACATCTCTTGCTATACACAACATGAAGCTGAGTGCTGGCATAAACTCTTTGAGGAAAAGGATGTTATTGGGTCCTCCTTTCCTCTGTGACTGGCAACATGACTGTAGCTGACTGGTTAGTGAAACTGCTGATCATCATTTTTAGTCTTGAAATTGTGGGGCTGTTTTCAGTTTTGTTTTGCTTTGTTATTAGAGAATGGGAAAATAATTCATGACGAAACCATATAGGACACAATAAAAAACTCCACAAAGCAAAACCCCTTTGCTAAGCAGTCAGTATTCTGTTCTTCGACAGGCAGAATTTAGAATAAAAGGTTACTAACATTTTGGCAGTGTTTCCCTCAGGCTTTCTCTTGTATCTCTGCCAAATATCTCACAAGGCTCAGATTTGATTAAAATGGCAATGCTCTCTGCTACTTGAATGTAATTAGAGCCATTCATTACAGCTTTAGTTGACAGTTTGGCAACCTGTACATTTTTCTGAATATGGACAAGTATTCCATGGAAACATTTCAAGGGAAGAGTGCAAGAAGAGGGTTCTCTCTTGAACTGCAGCAAATGGAAGGCTGTCTATGTTTAGAGAAGTTTACAGTTTTCCAAACTGTCAATCGAAGCTGCAAGGAAGAGCTCTAATTAGATTACAGTAGCAGAGCACTGCATGTTTGGTTTGTTGTTGTTGGGTTTTTTTTTTTTGTTTGTTTGTTTGTTGTTTGTTTTTAGTCAGCTTCTACAAGCTCCTGCTACTTAGTTATCATGTACCTTGTAGGACCATTAAGTGTTTCTATTGCTGGTCATTCAGTTTTGCTCTTATTAACCCCCATCTAGAACACTGTTGGATGGAAAGTAAATCAAGAAAATGTGTTTGCTTGTGTAAACCTTTTCTGCAAGCCATCTTTTTGCAGAATTCAGAAGATTTTTGATGTGCTTGAATTTCCCACCCTTTCCAATATATGTTAAATAAAACACAGTTTCAACAAAGTAAGAGCAGTCCTGGGCCTCTTTCAGGTTCCTAATGAATTATATCTGTCAGTTAAAAATATTGTCAACTATTATTGCTTTCATTTTGCATCCTTCTGTGGCACACCCAGGAACTGCTAAAATATATCATGAAATGCCATTTTAAACATCTTCCAAACAATCTGAAAACACAAAACCTGTTGATTCCAATCAAGTTTTTCTTGTGATTAAAGTAGGACAGACTGGGTCCAAAATCTGACTAGAACAGCTCTTTGTTTTCCCTGTGGCTCATCACCACGTTAATCTGTAGTTTAATTTGGCACTGCTTGTTGCCAGGCTACTTCTCTATGTGAACTAGGGGATGATAGCCTCATTGCCCTTTTGGTTTCTTGGCAAACTGAATACTGAGGCTTTGCAGGAGAGGGGGTGTATCTGAATGAAATGCAGGTTCAAAGTTGGGATAGCCTTGAGGTCATTTGTTTGTTTACAGGGTTGTACACAAACCCCAGTTCCTCTCAACAGAAGTAGGAAAACGCAGACCACAAACTTTTGCCAAAGTCTCCCACCAAACACTTTAGCTGTGTGTCAGAGCAACATCTGTCTCTTTCTGCCTCAGTTCCTTTATCCTCTGACATTTAACTGGTTTCCTCATTCCCCGCCTTGTTAGATGTCCCTGAATCCAGAATCCCAGAAAACTTTTTAACTCTGGGTGGAGGCATGGCTTCAGGCCTGCCAGTTAGAATTGCTTTTATTCTGTTTTGCAGTAGTGGGACTTGCAGAGCAGTGGAACCTCAGGGCATGGAGGGCCCCAGGAAGCTGTCATATTCCTGATCCTCAATGACTGCCAAGACGTTCCCCTTTCCTCCCAGGTCAGCTGAACCTCCCTGAGCTTGATGACGTTACTTTTACAATACTTATGGTGACCTTTGGGGTAGTTGCTTGTGATGTCTGTTCTTTTTTGTTGTTGTTTTGTTTTCTTAAGCCTTGAGTATTCTTACGCATTAAAATCTTTGATAAGAAAGTAAGGGAAGGTAGGTTGTCAAACAAAACCCTTACTGTCAGTGCAGGTCTCCTGGTAAGATGTGCTTACATTGCTAACAGTTGGTGCCATACAGAACTATTATAATCTCATGACTGCTGTTACTTGGACAACATTGATTTTACTGTGTTTGGGTAAATTCACACCTTTAAGTAAAACAGCTACATTGGTAAAAGACCAGCAGACGTTTATTGCCTCTAATAGCGTCCAACAGACATACTTCTTAAATCCAGCCTACCACTATGGAGCCTGAGGCCATGGCATGATTCCCAAGATAAGCAGTGCCAAACACACATGAAGTCAGAGGAACAAATTAACAGAATAGTCACAAATGTTTAACTATTTATGCAGTATTCTCCCTATCACAACTTTTCAGCTTATTATTGCAAATTCATTTTATTCCCTTCCCATTCTTCTTAAAACCTCCCTCTGTGTGATTATCTCTCTTTCCCATACAGAATGGAAAGAATGGCTTTCAGATGCTGTTGTTTGGCTTGGCAGAGGGCCTTGCCGGCGATACCTCCTCAAGTGATTCTAGCTCATAAATTGGGATTTTACTGGCAGCTCAACTGTATTTGGTGCCCACCTCTATACAAATGCGTCACAGTTGTGTTACATTCTCCCATGGGTTAGTCTGTTTTAAAGTCTCTTCTCATGGGAGTGGAATAAATACATTACAGTTCTGAAAGTTTTCCTATGCCTCAGAAACATTTCTATGCAGTTCTGTCTCAGATTTTCTCTAATATGTGCATGCACTTAAATGTAAGAAGCCACTCAATTCACCTTAAGAAGTATCCTTAGCACCATGTGTTCTTTTAAGCCACAAACATGAATATCTGTGTTGAATTTGAAAGGGAATTTGAAACACAGGTTAAGGGACCAAATCTGACTGTGAGATGAAATAAAGCCAATCAAAACCAAAGTAAAATAACCTGTGGAGAGCTCTGTGGTTAGCTTTGTTTCCAGCAGTTTGCTAGTAACTCACTGTATATATGACTTAGCCAGAGATAGTCACAAATGACTTTCAAATGAATTCCCTACCTGGCTAGGATGCTCAGCACCATTTCTTTATCCTGATGCATGGTGTGTCAGTGTGAGCTGAAATTCCCCCCACACCAACAATAACCAGTCTAGCTCAGTCTGGAAGCGAAGTGAAAGCTGTATTTACAAGCAGATCTACAATCTATGATGAAATGCAATGAATATGTGCAAATAGACACAATTCACAACATTTACAAATATATACAATCAACAGAAAAGCACAACCAAGCTCCCTTTTCTTCCCCCCAAAGGGGACCTTTCCCAAGGGGCCTCTCTCCCAGGCACCTCCCCCCCAGATCCCCCTGGCAGAAAGCAGAGTTAGCTAAAGCAGAAAAGTTGTTAACTTAGCTTGCCAAGGTCAGTGTGTTATCTTCAGCCACTAGAGAAGAAGAAACAGCAGCCAAACAGCCCAGCAAGTTGCCCCCACTGCACATTGCAGACTCCCCACTTTGTTTTGAGTAGTAGTTCTTAAACATTTCTATCTATCCAATGGAAGTGTTTAGAACAATCATTATTTTGCTTTCTTACACCCAACAGTGACTTATTTACACTCTTTCGCTTTCTCTGCTTGAATTTTGCAAAGAAAAATTAAAAAGACTGTTTCAAACCATCACACATGGGAACCTTCATGGCCAAAAGTGTCTGCAAAGACCCCATATTTCACACTTCAACTGGTTTACCTCTTTTATTCACAGGCTGCTATAGGTTGGTCCCTAGCATTAGGACCAATGTTTACTGCATTTCTTCTGTAGAAGCAACACATTTCAAGGAAATTTCTGTTGACTAGACACACAGAAAAGTACTTCCTAGTGTTCTTGCCTTTTTAAGATCTAAAATGATAAACAACAACTTGTATTTTCACTTGTCCAGATCCTGCTCAGATTCTAGAAGTCTAGATTTCAGGATTTTTTAATTTTTTTTTTTTAAATATCTGGACACATTTTGATACACTGTATTTGTTTGAAATGAATTAGATTATTTAATTATAGATTGTCCTTATCCTACGTGTCTGCTTTAACAAAACTTTATCAATAACGTTTAGAATGACAACTCACTAATCTTAGGGTTATATTAGGCATGCATACATACATGCAATGTGCATAATTCACTTATAATGTTTTTTATAAGTCATGGAGAAGAAAACGCAGGCTTAGTCCATTGTATATTACATCAGAAAGTTTGTTCTTTCTCCCCCTTGACAATTTAACTTTGCATTCCCACAAGGTTATCCCATTCAATCCTTCATTATAGTCTTTACCTTAGTGGAGCATGATAGCTTTCAGAGCAAGTTTCTCGAGGTTCTCAATAAATTCTTTCTTTTACCCCAAAACACATTCCAGATTTTGTCCTGGCCCTTGTTTTTAGTTAAACTAAATACTATTTCTGTTCCTTGGGATTTGCAAATCACTGTTTGTTAAGCTGAGGTTGATTTCCTGTACAACTCTGCCATTCTAATCCTCTGACTTTGGTGATTTTTAGGCATATTTCCTGTTACTGTTTGAACTTCATGTCTTAGAGAAATCACTATGTTAACAAGCACACTAGATAAAAATGTGTGAGGCAGCTAAGAGCAGGTAGATAATTTCTGGCTGGTTGAAACCAGACACCACGGCACTTGACTCTTGCAGCATTTGATCCTCACCCTTAGCCTTTCTCACTTCAACTCCCTGTAACACAGCTGGCAGTCTCAGCTATCCCTCTCCTCTCCACCCTGTGACCAAGGCTGTGCCTACACTCTGGATTCCAAGGTCAGCCCTGGACCCACTCCATGGTGTTAACATACTGACAGTTTCCCAGAAAGGAGCTGATCCCATCATAGCAGCAGGCTGATGTGACTGCTCTTGCCCTCAAAATGCCCACTCTCCTCTGAATTCCAAGGGTGTTTACATGAGGGGTTTACACCTGGTGTTTACACTGCAGACGCTGCTTCAGTGCCACGTCTGTAAAACATGAGGACTGTAGTGGTTTTTAGCCTAACAGGGAAAATGTGAAGATCAATAGAGGTTGGAAAGGACCTTGAAAGATCATCTAATCCAACCCTCTGCCAGGATCACCTAGGTCACACAGGAATGCATCCAGGTGGGTTTTAAACATTTCCAGAGAAAGACTCCACAAGCTCCTTGGGCAGCCTATTCCAGTGTTTTGTCACTCTCACAGTGAAAAAGCTTTTCCTTATGTTCATGAGGAACCTTCTGTGCTCCAGCTAGCACCCATTGACCCTTGTCCTTTCTTTGTATGCATTGATTCATATGATGACCCAGATATATTTGAAGCAGGGGGAGTTCATAGGTGAACTACCATTAAACAAAGTATGGCAGCTATGGCAGCAAAGTCGTGCTTGGGCTGTATGTCAATGCAACTGCTCTGTACACTGGGTTTCCAATGGTGCTGAGGTTCCTAGCACTAGGCAGAACGCTTCTGTGGGTACCAGTGCCTTGAGTTTGCAGTCCAAGCTGAACAGTGCCTAACAGAGCACAGCAGGATGAATTCTGGCACAGAAACAGAGATCTAAACCTGTATGTACACCTGCACACACTCTGGGTGAGTGAGTGTTTGTTGCAGAACCTCAGTGACGCTGGATATTAGGTAACTACAGATATCTGCCTCTGTTTTGGCAGTCCTGAGAGCTCATCACTTACGTGGCTTTGGCAGTGCTAGGATCTGTTTTATCAGTGCTGCTGTGTACTTCTGGAGGCTGGAATCCACACACCTCTCCAAAAAGAGGAGGAGGCTTTCTCTGGATCGTTTCTGACGTCTTGGCTTTGTTATAGTTGTTTTACCTGGCTGGCTGATCAAGCAGCAACACATAATGTAGCAGGAGCAGAGCCAGGTGAGGTCTTGGCTGCCCTGTCAATGCACACACGCTGACTGGCCACTTGGCTGGTGTCTCTGGCCATGCACAGTGGCTGGGTCCCTTTGACAACACCAACTTCATGTTTCTTTACATGAACACAAAACTTGTAGAATTTTTTTTTTTCCTTCTACCTCTTCGCTCATATGCCAAGTGTGAATAAAATTACTTGGTTGTTTCAAAAGAAAGGAGGAAAAAGAAATGTGTGAGTGAACAACCAAGGGCAGACTGTGTGACCATCTAAACCTCATTTCCTTAGAAATCCAAAGTAATCATGGATATCCAGAATCCTAGAAAACAACAAAAACTCTCTGGAATATTGCAAGGGGGTAGATGATACAAGGGATAAAATACATCCTAGGTTCATTATTTTGGCTCAGAGCAATAGGGCTATGAGCCTAAAGCTGAAATGCATATGGAGAGAGGGTTTGATTTTTGGTGACTGGAAGCCAAAGCAAGGCCATCTGAAACCCAGTTTCTTTCCTCCTGTACAGTTTTCTGAGGTAGGGTTTAATGTTTTCCCTGCAGAGAAAAACAAAGTATATCCTTGAAGAGTATTTATAAACCTGAGGAAGACTACATGCTTGTGACATCACATCACAAATGGAGTGCTATATTGCCTTGTGGGCATGGAAATTTCAAACTCTTCAGTACACTATTATAACCATATTAAAATGCATTTCTTGCAAACAGTGTAATTTCTGGAGACACTTTAGTTGTACATTGGCTTACAGATTGTTATCACAGTTGTGGGAAGAAAAGAAGAAAATATTTCTATTTCCAAACACCAAAATCAGAGTGACAGAACTGCACTCTCTCTGAGAGATCAGTGGTGACTTCTGTTTTCCTTTGACTGCACAACTGCTCTCCAACCCTTATGCAAAAATATTAATCTTTGCTAGAAACAGGGCATATTTATTCATAAAAATCCCTTTGAGGATTTGTCTTAGTATGATTTCAAGTCACAATATTTAAATGCTTTCACAAAAGCAGGATAAATTAGAAAGAAAGATCTGACCTGGAAAAATAGCACTGAGTTTTAGTCAGATACCTCCATGTACCTGCCTGGCCTTGCTGTCACACTCAGGTTATGAGGCCCTTGTCAGCATACTTGTTGGCCTGTTACATGTATTTCAAGAAAATTGGGTTGTAATAAATGAAAACAACTTGTGGTAGCATAATGTTTAGCTAACTAAAGCCCTTTCTGATCATTTGGGTTAGAAGACAGTGAGTGGATTCCCCAGTTCATGTCCTTGCATCTTGAAAACTCTGATTTTATTATGCTGAAGTGACTCCCAATAGACTGATGTCTTGAATATCCTCAGTGAAGTTAATTTCATAGTTTTTGCTGGCACCTTGTTTCTTCATTTGCAGCTAGCTATATTCTGCATTCACATACTAAGAAATTTTTGATTTGTCTTTTTTTTTTTTTTAATTTAAGTGACTTATTTTATTACTTCCTGGTCTTCTCAGTGGGCTAATGAGACAGATTTATCACTTATCTAATAACCATTCATATGCCCATGAATAATTCTGCTTTCCCTTGCTCTTTGCTTTCCATGAAATCTCCTTCATAACTGAAGATGTTCTGTCTTAAACTCTTTCAAATTCTACAGCATTTTAAAAAATTGCCCCTATATTTGCAACAACAGAATGTAAGATCAGAGCTATCTGTAGTGCCATAGTTGTACTTTCAACATGCTGGTTTTATTAGTACTACTCAACACCATGTTTGACTTTAACAGTCATAGTAACAAACACAGTGCATTCATTAACAGCTTTAATCTTCCTCTTATGTGATTGGCTGATGTCTTTATAATGGGGGGGTTTGGCTAAGTGTGAATCAATTTGAATAAATTTCCCCACCTGATCCAAGTAATATTTATCTCTTTAAAACCCTAGATTGCTATATAAAAAAATCAGTAGTGAGTTTTAACTGTCCGTTTTGTCCCATGAACGGACTTCAAATGCTGAGTTTTCGATGCTTAACTCAAGAAATAGAATAAATTTTTAATGCCCCAGCGCTTGAAGGCAGTTAAGAAGTGCCAGCTATGAATGTCTGGCTCTGCTGACCTAAGGAGAGCTAAGTACACCACTGTGATGTGGAGAAACATAAGCAAAGGTGGGGAAAGTTGCTGGGGTAGTGGGAATAAGCTGATAGCTGTTACAAGGAGGAAAACCATGTGTGAGATACCAAACCAGACCTAAGCTAGAACTGGCTGCTAGAGAAGTCATTTTGTTGGAGCCGTGACCGAAGACTGAAACATTATAGACTCATAAGAACCTTTGACAGCAGAATGTGACTTCATAGTAACCTGCAGAAGATAACTGGACAACAGTTTGGATTGGATAGCAAGGATTTTGAGTCTGAGTAAATTATGAACGCTAATGAACACAGAAATGGACTTTCACATCTAACTCTTGCAAGATTTTTCCTTACATTGTTTAAAATGGATTTTCATTTTATCGCCAATTGGCAGGAACTTACCAGCTTGTAACTAGGATGGAACAAAACTACTGGATCCAGGTAGGAAATGCTATTATATGAAAGTAACATTTCCTCCTTGCCTCAAGTTCTTTTCCGGTCTGATTTGTAGCACAAATTTCCTGCATGGCATTGATTAGCATGAAATGGATTGCTCAGCAAATCTTCCACTTCAAGCTTCTGCCAGACTAAAACAATCCACTTACCATTATCCATATCACATCAGTGCAAAGGATCTCATTACTTGCTTTAAAATTCTGAATTGGGACTGGTATTTTAGTCAATCCCTAAATTAATTTTGATTCCTAAGAGCCAGGCTCTTAAATACTTGTGTCGGGTTCCTTATCCTGGTACAATACTTCAGTGAGACAGGACTGGGTTATAATTACCCATCAAAAAGACTGCTGCAGGATTTCCTTGAGGAGATTTAAAGTTCCTTGAAAACTCTTCCTGAGCAGACAGTATCCTTTCCATTATTGTCCCGGTTCTGCTGTTACAAAACCACGAGCTGGTTTTCTGTGGCATACTGGTCCCCCCAAAACAAAGAAATGTGCCCTTCCTTCTTATTACTTAATACTTAATACATCCCTACTTAATACTACTTAATACATCCCTACTCCTTGCTTACTGCTTGCTAAAACATGTGATTTATTTTGTGTTGTTATGAAAGTGTTCCTGCTCAAACTTTATATTCAAGTTGATGATCTTCTGTGATAAGATACTGTACAACTTTACAGTGTCATACACTACACAGCAGCATGCAGGAGCTCACATGATGGTCATTTAATATCTATGACTCACAGTCCACAGGACTAGGATTCTAGCCAGCTGGGATTTGTTCTAAGTGGCGTGAAATGACAAACAGTGCATGAGATACAGCTCAGATACCAAACATGGTGGCCGAGCATTTAAAAAAAACATGGATCCTTGCCCACTCTGATTAAAAAAAAAAAAAAAATCATGCAATAGATCCATCCCAGCACTGCTGAATACTGTTTTGCAACAACTTAAGAAAAATGAAGTGGCAAAATAAAGAATGTGGTATCTTGGCCTTTCTGGGTGGCTTCTGCATCCCTCCCCTGGTCTCTGACTGTTTTCTTTCCTTACCTTGGCTTTGTTTGATTTTTTTAGTTCGTGTTTTATGGTGGAAACAGATAAGTGCTTTAACTGTGCTTGCAATCTTTCTGCCTGATTTTTGTATTTAAAACTGCAGCTTATTTTCTGTGGCTTGATATTCAGCTGGGATGTTACACAGTTGCGGAGTGCAGGAGGGATGAGATGTTACTCTCTGATTCACCCAGTCCCTGAGGAGAGCTATATAAAGCTCATCCTCTTCTCCTTGGCCCCAGGGAAGCTAGGGGGCAGATTATGAGCTAGCGGAAAAGACGAAGGCATAAAGAAAAAAACCCTCACCATCTGCAAAGAGGTTCCAGGAGCACACAGTGCCCTGCTCTCACATCGTACAGGAGTGGGGAAAAGTGTGCTCCACTGCTTGGCTACTGTTAGTATAGCCAGAGAGGGGCAGTTTTAGGAAAACCAAATCTACTAAAAGTTCTCTTTCCCCCACTGTGACTGCTTCTTTCAGAGAAATTACTCAAGGTTTCCTTTTACAAAGGGAAGAAGGTGATGTGGAAAGCAGGATTTAGAGATTCTGTTGTTTGCAGATGTCTTTTCTCTATAGCTTGGGAATCTGTGATTACCTTGTAAGGGCAGGTTATTTTCAACCACTCCCTTCATTTATGTTCCTGTTAAACCCATGGCTTAAGTGGGGCTTCTGTGCTGGAGAGATTTTGAACTGGCTGTCTGCCCAGGGATGGATTGCAGCAGGAGCAGACTGACAGAAATAGGTGGTTATGTGTGCAGACCTCTAAGTCTTGAAATGAGAATATCGCTGCTAGAGGTCAAGGTTTATGCTTGCCAGTATTTCCCTCATTCATTGAAGTCAGTTGATTCTCCTTTACCAGTGCTGGCTATTTTTATAACAGTCTCACTATGGGGGGGATTTTCTTATTTCAGTCCTTAAAAAAACTGACAATAACTTGGGATACTTTTGCCTCTGAGACTTCATTAAGAAGTTAAAACTCTGTTTTCATGCTAAAATTTCTTCTAGATTGCTCGTTTGCAAGTGAAAACTGTTTTAAATTCATTTCTATAAAATATTTAATTGTATTTTTATGTGTTTTATCTGAGGCTTTAATATTTTAAGATCATTATTTTGTTCTCCTGAAACTCTTGTCTTTCCTTATCTCTCAGAAGCAAAGCTCTGAATTCTAGAGAAGAAAATCAAGACAGCTGGGTTTTGGTTTTTCTTTTGTGTGCAGTTTGGTGTGGTGTTGTTGTCTGGGGTTTTTGTTTGTTTGTTTTTTTAGTTTGGTTGGTTTTGGTTTGTAAACACCCCCAATATTTAACAGTTTTGAGCTGCTTGCTCAAACACCTGGAATGATGAAATTGCAATCAAAAGTCTCATATCTGGTCCTTATTTTGCTTTTTCATGGCTTTTAAGGAGGAATCAAGATGTGATTTAGAAAATTGGGGGAAAGAAGTAACCTGAAAGCTGACAGTTATGACAACACCTGCCTCAGCTTTCTGTGTTCCCAGTGGCACATTTATATTTATCTTTCTATTTTTGCATCAACATTTTGTCCCACATCTTGTCACATGGAGCAGGGTTTTGCTACTTCAAAGTCTTTGTCCACTGTAAAGTCACTGCTAGATGTAGCTTACCTAAGATAAAAAGCCTTTACAAAATAGATGTTTGACCTTCTTACAATGGGAGCAGTGTTTTAAAATTTTTATTTTTTTTTTTTTTTTTAAAGATTTGAATGAAGAGTTCTGCTGCTGCACTATCTGGTATTACCACTGGCTTTACTAAGGCTTCCCTGCCTTAACTTTTGTTTTTAGTGTTCATTACGTTCAAATGTGTTTTGTTTTTAAAATACATGTTGCTATTCATGTTACTGAAAGTGAATCCAAAGGACAGGAAGGTAATGAGATTTGCAATGATTCTCAGTTCTTTGGGGAAATATTTTAGCCTTAGATGGCACTTTGGGAACATGCTGCTCTTGCACAAATAATCTTCCCTTAGTTATACAGAGATGCTTAATATAGGGCAAGATTGAAATCAATGATAAAAGTCGTAATGATTTCACTGGGTCAAGGATTTTACTACAGGAGAGTTAAACACAGACCTGAACAGTAATGAATGATGTACTGCACTGTCTCACCTGGGCTGTGAAAGAAGATCATTTTTGGTATGAACGCTGGATCTCAACAAAGCACTGCTTCTTCTGAAGTGAGAGCTGTAACATGCATGAAGATGAATCCACACCATGCTACCCACTGGATTTTTTGGGTTGGTTAGTATTTTCTTTGCAATAACATGCAAGGAGGGGAGAGGAGATTCTGTAAGCACTTGTTCGCTATGAGTAGATAGCATTGCTAAGACATGTTTAAAAATTTGGCTGACTGGCCTTAATTTCTTTACTGTCTGACAGTCTAAACTCAATTTACTACAGCTTACTGAACACTGAATCAGTAGATATCTAGAACAGCATTTCCTTCATCTTTTGACAATAGCTGCTCCTTTCTAGCAGTTTGCATCAACTATTGAACTACTATTGGGCCAGCTAGGCTCTGGAGCCCACTGATGCTTTCTGCTACAGACATGGCAATAAATGAATGAAATGACAATTTTCAATTAAAAATGGGGTTACAGAGAACCTAATAGACTAAGATGTTTTGCAGAAGTATTATCTAACCTTAACTGGCTTAATGCCATAAAATTGGGAGGGGGCTGCAGAATTGAAAAAAGAAAGAAGGAGGAGTTGCTCTGGTTTGGAACAATTACTTTTTCTCTGCCTTGCTCTATGGTTCATATTTCCAAAAGTTAATGAATGCACTGGCATTGGTGATATGTTGATTTAAAAAAAAAAAAAGGTATTCTGAGCCCTATCCTGCATTTTTCAGGGCTAAGTATGCTTCTTTACCCAGTCTCCCTCTACCTTACTCAGGCCATTTGATAAAAAGCCTGAATCAAAGCACTTTGCTCATCTAATTCACAAGGCTGCCTCTCTCTGTGTGCCTTAACTCTTAGCCCATAGTGCCTTGCACAATTTCTTCTACCTTATCTGTTATTGTAGAGGAATACATGTGCTTTTGTAGGTCCAAGTGATGTATATTTCAATTTGCTTAATATAATAGTTTAGATGTATTGGCATTTATTGCCATCACCTTTCTTGTCTGGTTCTCTGACAGGACTTCATCATTGGAAGATCATGTCTACATGGACGTAACTGTTGTATTGGTGAAGACAAGATCAGAAGATGCTCTGAGTAGATATTTTGGAGAGTATGTATAAAATCACGGTCAAGTTGGTGGATCTCTTTCACACAGCAAAATATCAAGAGTCTGAAAGGCCTTTAAGTGGGAAAGACCTTCACATTTTCTGGTCACTGACCTGTTTCTCCTATGGAAGAATGCCCCAATGCAACTTCCTATGTCTTGTGGCTTCTGTTTGGTGATTGGAATGTAAAGACAGCTTTATGGATCTATTGTCTGTGGGAATCAAGCCATGTCTCACTCCACTTGGATCTTCAAGGTCTTCAGGAATCATTTGAGGGGAAAGGAAGGAAAAGTCTGTGGGCCTGGAAGACATGAAACATGGTTTTATGAATAAAACTTCTACAGAGGTTCAGATCTTTATAGGTTGTCAAATGTGATGAAGTGATATCCCTATTATGATCTCTCTCCTTGCTTTGTTGTTGAAGAAGCAGCAGAATAAAGACATTTTTCACGTTGCAGTAGTTTAGACATTAAAGCTCAAGTATTGTTCTCAGCCTGGACTCTTTCTCTGATCTTGAGCAAGACTCAAAACCTTCCTAGTACTTTATTTTATAAATGTCATTGCTCTTTTGCCTCACAGACAAGGCATAATTTATTCAATGTCTGCAGACAGTTTAAGCTATCTATTTCAAGGAGATATAAGATATTAGTATCTTATTTATCATTATTTTTATATATCCCCTAAACTCCCCACTTTTCTGGTTTTTACAGAACTTTTGCAACCTGTCTGTGAAAATGAATTAGAGAGTAATTATCAAGCGATTGATATTTTTCCCTTTTAGCTTGCTTTCCTAGGGAATTAGACTCATGTAATCCTGCTTGCTTGCTTTCCCTTCCTTTGTGTGTACATTTGTCTTTTGTGTCTGTTAGCCAGTTTCAGTGAGAGCTGATAGAGGGCCAGAGGTCTTGAAGATACTCAGTTCCTAGATGCTTCATGAAATTCTGCACAGAGTAGAAAAGGATGGTTCTTTTAATCCTCATGGGGAGGGTGGAAGAGCTGCTATGTTATCTGTCAGAGATACTCTGGGAAAAGAGTTGTTATGAATGGCCAGCCTCAGGAAATGCTTCCTTCAAATGGGTGCAGACAAGAAGAGATCTACTCCACAGCAAAAGTTTTGTTCCTGCATAGACTCCTGTTCTATAGTCCTTAATAATGGGGTAAAGAAATTTAAAAGTTATCAAATGCCATTCAAAATTAGGCTGCATGAGTTTATGTTCTCAGCCAGCTACTTGTTTTCTTGTGAAGAAATACAACAACAACAACAAAAAAGAAAAGCATGTTCAGAATTCTAAGGGTGAATTTGAACTCAAAGGTAAGGCTCTGTGTTCTTGCATAGAAACCATGAGTTGTGAAAACATGTTATTAATATAGTACTTTGTGCTAAATTTCACAATGATTACTTTAAAATCCATTGCAACCCAAAACTTTTAATGTTCTTCTTAAACTCCCCTTAAGAAATTGTTTGCTGCTGGCTTTTCTGGGTGTGAGGAAAACAAATGTCACATTGGCTGGCTGCCTCTTCTCCTGGGCATGGTCACTGCAGATTGGCTCTAACCATTGTTTGTTTGTTTTTCAAATGTTCTGGGGCAAAACAATGGGACAGGAAACGTCTGAGCCTGTCTGACACTCCTGCATCATGAGCCCTGCTGCAGCAGCTGGAGCTTGTTATTTTCCTGGGTATTCCTTGGCTCAGGCCAAAGTTTCTTGGCACTTTTGAACCCCTTCAGTTGTACAGCTCCTAGAAAAACTGTGCCGTGGTCCTGAGTGCATTAATGGGCCTTAGCTGATCTGACTAACCCCACCTATGGCCTCCACACATAGCTTCTGCTCAGGAGCTCCATTGTGGCTCAGTCCCTGCCTAGGTAATGCTGTGAATGTGCCTGTCTGTAGATCCAGCTGTGCTGCAGTCATGCCTGGCCATGAACCCTGTTGACCTGGCTGGACTGTGGACCTGTGAACTTTGCTCCCAGCTTGACCTTGGACCTGCCTTGACAATATTGTCTTGTCTGGTGATCACACGAATGTATATGACTCTGGCTGCCACTTTCACACCTAGTCTGACCCTAACTTGACGATTTCCATGTCAGGCTTGACCTTGACCCTACCTTGTCATTGAAAACTGCTTGGGACTACAGGATGCCTCACACCACAGAGATGCAAGGTTGTAGTTTGTCTTAAAAGGGTGGAGGTCCTTCCACTACTCAACCTTCCTTCTGTACCTTCTGTGAGGAAAATTACTCGATAAAGCAAAACATTATAGCTTTGACTAGCCTGTGTATGTCAATCCATTACTCTTGCTACATCCAAAAAATCCTGGCTGAAACCAGTTACTTATGTGTACATATTGGTATTAACACAAGTGATATGGGCACACTGCTGGGAGGGGTGCCACTAAGGCATGGCTTGGCCTTCCTAACCCCTTCCCCAAGGAATGGAAATGTCCTATCTGACCCAGGAGATAGTGGGTCTTAGATTCCTTGAATTTCAATTACAGGTGGAGGAAGGGAAAGTGGGAAGGAGAGCTGGGTATTGTTGCTGTCTGCTTCCCTCTGCAAAGCACATATTTCTGCATGGATTTCCAGCAGCAGTCATTGATGATCGCATCAGCAGTAATGTTCCTTGATGCTTGCAGTCCCTCTTAAGGAGGCCAGGGACTGGAGAACTGCATGGAAATGGAACTGAAAGCAGAAGGGGATACCAGTGATGGGTGAAGGGGAGTAGAGAACTGCTCTGTGCAAGGAGAAGTTCCATTTAGCCCAATATCTTTTCTATGGTAGGAGCCAGCTGTAGGTGCCTGCGTAAGAATAAAGGAGCTGGCCATTTCTGAAGCAATTCCTCCCTTCTTGCATCCTTCCTCCATATCTCTAGCAGTCTCTTGGTTCGAGACTCCTTGATAAACGATCCAGGATGGTGTAGGTCAAGACTCCCAACAGATCTGACATTCATGGTTATATTCATTGTTCTGTAGAGAAGTTTGTTATGCCTATCTAGCAGTGGGTGACACCAATATAAATAATTTCAATGTATAATGTGCAAACCTCCCCTTTCTTTTGTGCAAAGACCTTTCTTTCTAGATATCTGCCTAGGCATGCCAGAGCATGGGCAGAAAAATATGATTATATCTCACCTCCAGTAAAACTTCTTCCACTGTCTGAAGCTCCTTCGGTCTGAGTTTTTGCTGGTAGAGTTTGGGTTGTCTGTTTTGCTGTGCTTTATGTTAGAATCATAGAATCAGTCAGGGTTGGAAGGGACCACAAGGATCATCTAGTTCCAACCCCTCTGCCATGGGCAGGGACACCTCACACTAGATCAGGCTGGTCTGATCCTATGTTCTCCCATAGGATGGTAAGGTAGAACTTTTTAAGCTGATATATGTTGTTTTCAATTGAGGATGATGGCTTTTGCTGAATGGAAAAGAAAAAGCACATTACCTTATGCCCTAGTTTATTTATTCCTGACTAGCCATTGAAGTAGACACCTGAACTGTCAACTGCATCTTCTGTGTCTGTATGCAGTAGGTAGAAATCCAGCTTCCTTATTTTACTTTGCTGTGAACTCCCATTCTAGGAACTCTGCTTCCTGTGGTTTATCCATCCAAATATCATTGAAGATTGTATGATCAGCCTTTCTTCTATAAACAAATCCAGATTCAGAGCAGTTGTCAGATGGAGCTAGCTCACGTATTGAAAGCCACTAGATGTGCAGCTGGAAGGGCCAGTTAGGTTATTTGGGTATATGACTGAATTTATATTTATTAATTTTACTATTATTATTTTAATGTATTATTTCTGAAGGCTTTCAACAACAACCACCTTGCATTCTTCATCTCTTTCAGTAAAAACCTCCCAGAACACAATAGAGAAAGTAGGAGTTTTCTGAAGCTTATTTCTGCCGCAGGGATAGGCAAGAGTTTCCACTATCCTGTTTCTGTAAGAGCTGCAATGACAAAGTCATGGGAATTGCTTGCAAGAAAATTAAGCCCCTTGTGGATTCAGACAAGCAGGATGGTAGTTCTCTGGAATTTGTGTGTCGTTTTTAGGATGACATAAAACGTTCTACCATCATTGTCAGTGTGTGATTGAATAACTTTTACAAGTCACCTGTCCAGGCATTGACAGAGAAGGATGAGGTTTATTATTTACAATTTTTAAAAAATTATTTAATTTTTAAATTTAATTATTATTGGTGACTTTCTTTGCTCATCAGTTTGGAGTCAATGGTCTACTAATACTCTTGCTTAACTGGAAGCTGACATCCTAGGGGCAAAACAAAGATTGGTCAGTCCACTAGGCTGGCCTATAGTGGCTTAATAAAATGTTCTTTCATTGACATATATTATGTTTTGATCACTAAAGCACCATGAAATTTACTTATCTGTGATCTGCTCTCTTCTCTTGATCATTTACAAGCTAATAGCTTAATTGGTGTGTATGGTGGTTGCAAACCTCTCTGCTAAAAATAGAATTAACAAAGGCATCTGGTGTGTTTCAGACAAAATCTACCTTGGTCCTCAACTTTTCTCCAAAGTCTCGAAAGGAAATATTTTTTAAAATGAAGAAATGTAAGGAAAACAGTATAGGAAATCAGTTTTATTTTCTGAAACAGCAAAGAATTATTTTAATATTCTCCCCCCTCCCCCCCTTGGCATAGCAGTTTATATCAACCTTGAAAAATGGTTGAATGGGGATATTTCCTGTCGATTAAAAGATGGTTTTGAGTTGAATTAAATCAGCACTGAGAATTCCACCTTAAATTCTCCAAAGATGGCACTTGCTTAAGGTTCTGAAGATGGGAGTATGATCTGCTAAAAATCAGACAAGTGAGCAGAAACAAACTATGACTTCTGCCCCAGGGGTAATGGAGACGGAGATGAATCCTGACAGGCACACACATGACAAGACCTAGGCAGAACAAGAACGGGTGACTCACAAATTGTAGTGGCACGTTCTCTCCAAGGGCCTCAGTGTTCAGTAATGCCTGAAAGATCTCAACCAGGATCACATGATGCATACAGTGGTTGGCTGACTGTTGAGCCATATAATAAAACCCTAACAAATTAAGTATAAAACAGCCTCCGGTGAGCTATAGCCCTAATTAGAAAGAAAATTAACAGGTATCAGACCAGCAGAATCCCTGCCAGTAAAGTGTGTAGGGGATATCATTAAAGAGACAGGTTTTTGGTATGTGTTTTATGTTTCTCTGAAGTTGATCCCCTTTTTAATTACTTGTGCCACTATGAGAAAGCTACCTGGATTCTTTCACTGAAAAGACCAGGACAAAGCCACAGAGAGGTTCATAAGTCATCATGGGCAAATAGAGAATGGGAGAGTTCTTTAACAAGGACTTTCGTTTCTTGTGGAAGTGTTCTGCTGAAGCTGTTTGTATCCTCTCCCCATGCCATCCCCCTGCCTCCCAAATGGTCAGTGAATGGAGTGCCACCACTGACCACGCTGTTGCCAGCACTCCCCTTACACATGGGCACACAGCTTTCCCTGCTGTTAGAGTTTACTGTGAAATGAGCTCACATCCAGCCTCAGCCCAGGTCTTTGGAGCTGGGTATTTCTTCATTCTTTTCCCTCCATGTTGAACTCAGTTACAAAAATCAGTCTGGGTAGAAGGTTTATTTGCAAAACCATAGTTTTATGTCTTCCAGGTCCCAAAGTGCTTTTGTCTGCCCTTTATTTCCTTCTCAGGTGTTCCTGTTTGTTCACTCCAGTCCTTCTTTTCTCTGCTCAGTCTCTTGCTATTCCTTTTCTTTCTGCTTCCTCTGCATCTTTACCCCCTCCCCTCCATCTTCTTATATCCTTTTCAGTTTGCCTCATTGAAGTAATTTTGCTCGGAATGCTGATCTCCATTGCTGCTTCTTCATCTTGCCAAATCAGAGCACTGTCCCTTCATGCTGTCTGAATAGCATTAATCTTGGACACACAGATACCATGTGCAAATATCCTTGCAAGCTCCTATATGCCAGATACTCAGAGCAGAACAAGCAGCAGTGGCTGGGGGGGCAATCAGAGTTTGTCTCTTTATTTATTTCATTAGCAACCTCCTTCTAGCTCATCATCCTGAGATTATGAGTCCATGAAAGAGACAAAAGAATTGTATCACCTAAGTTCATCAGAGTCATCTCTCATGCTGTCTGCTGAACTGGCAAACATGCTATTGGTCTGTGATGTTGCCAGCTCTATTAGGTAAAATAAAGGCCACCAAATTCCAAGTCTAAAAGTAGGAGGATTCTTGTCTCCCTCATGCATGCTGAAAGCCAGCTGTGCCTGTACACTAGAGATTATGTGTGCCAGATGTAATGGGCTTGATGCAGTTACAGTTTAGAGCTTTTCTGTACACATGTAGAGGTTATCTGACCACGATTATGATGAAAGTATGGTCAGGCCTTTGACTTTCAAAATCTGCTGTTCTTGCCCATGTCCCTGCCCATGAAAGATGGGCTATATTTGTTTTAAAAGCCTTTGAGGTGAGGCTTTCTGCCAGGGCAGTCTTGTTGGCTGAACAGGTTGTCTGGACAGTGGTGCTCAGAAAGGAAGCAGCTTTTACAGTATGTTTAATAATGTCTTTTGAGAAAATCAGTTTCAGTTAACTGTCTGAATGCTCAGACACAGCAGCTTTCTCCCAGGTTCTCAGATAAGTGCAATTCACTGAAAGTGTTTTAAAGAGTATTATTTCAGGATGCATGAATTCATCTCAGCTTGAGTAGTCCCATTCTGCCAACACAAAGTGCTCCCATTCAGCATTCTTTCTCCTAGGTGTGTCCTGTGCTGATGACTGTTGTCGACTTCCTTCCTGGTATATATGATTACATTTAATGAGTGATGGGAAATATTCTGTCTGAAAAGATAGATTTTGGCAAATCTGTTGTCCTTTTAAAGGCACGACCCTAGGAGGCACACATGGTATGAGTCGGACGACAGTATTCTGGCAGAGTCTGTAGATAGCTATTGAAGTCAATTTTTGGCAAGGCTTTAGCTAGCTGGGTTGTTATCACATGTTTTTTATAGCTATTGTGGTTCACTTTGACATGGAAGGAGTGACAAAGCACACACACAAAAAGCTTAGGTTGTTGCCACTTTATTAATAAGAGTACAGACATCAAAGGATGGCAAATTTGTTACTGCAGCTTAATGAGTGACTGTCATTTCAGATCAGCTGAGGAGTGTTCGCTAGTTAAGGTCTGATAACTTGATTGCTTGTAATCTTCTAAAAAGAAGATTACTAAGTTACTTTGTCACTGATCAGCTTTGAGCGTATCTGGATGTGGATTAGCCATCCAGAAGTAGGAAGTGGCAGCCACATACCCCTAAAATATCTGTCTACTTCCCTAGCCCAGTCTTATTTTTTTCAAACCTGTGTGATGATGACTGCATTTATGTGTTTGCTGCCCTATTCATTCACTATGTCTCAGCCAGGAGATAACATCAGAAGATTCCTTGTTCTGCACATACTCCATATATGCTTGTATGAAAGCTCCAAGAAATCTTTACTTGAAAGGTAAGGCTCTATTAGCACTTTAACTAAATCAAAATGCTAAATTGGGTCATAAATGTGAAATGAATCTGCTGTCACCCGACATGATGGTTTCTTCTTATCGCTTTTGTTCCACCTGTGCATGTGCACACACACACATGCACACATGCACACAAACATGCACACACACACACACACACACACAGAGTTTGTCACAATGCAGTGCAGCCAGTAATTTTCAGTTCAGCAGAAGCTCAGAATAGCAGAGAAATTGTTCATTCACGCTTAATGTGGAGAACAAGTGTTTGCACACACTCCTCGCTCTCTTTCTGGGAGGATACTATCAAAAGAGGTTTGAAAAAGGAGTGTCAAAGAGAAGAGAGTAAACACATTTGCCTGTTCTTTTCCATGAAGTCATTACTGATATACAGATGGAGGTCTGCTATGGCTTAGGTGAGAAGGGAAGCAGGAATTTAGATGCAGTATTTCTTTAACTGGAAAGGTGAACGGGAGCAAAGCAGACAGCATTTCACCCTTGGGAATCTTCTGCTGAGTGTATCAGAAAGGGCTTAAGAGGTCTTTCTTGAGAAAGAACTTAATTACCTCTTTCCTACCCTAAAAGACAGGAAAATGTAAAACCCCTCATAGTCCTCTGAAGAGGCAGAGAAATGCATGACCAGAAAAGAGTCTGTTAGCTCAGAAAATAAGTAAAACAGGATAAACAGAAACCTGTGATAAAATGTCTCTTTGTCACCCTTCCACCTACCACCAGGCTATGTCCCAAAGCACAAAGCTCTTTGATTCCACGACTGCAGTCATCCACCAAGCACCAGATAAAAGTATCTTTGGGGCTGTGTATTCAGAGTGAGAAAAGCTACCTTCTACCAAGACTCATCAACAGATTCAGCTGTGCTAAGGAAATAAGTTTGAGTTATGCAGACACTCAAAACCAAATGCTCCTATTTCACTTCTTTCTTTCTTTCTCAAAGCCAAAATATTTCCTCAGATACACATATTCATCTCCACTGAAGATAATAGGAACTAAGCAACTGCCCAGAAGCCAACTGTTGTTTGCTGTAGTAAAACACAGTTACCTGCAGAGTAAAATATGTGTCTTTTTAAAAATGAAAAATCCAGATACAAACTCCTCTTGACATTGAGTCAATGTTTCTAAAGAATCCCTCTCTCTGCTACATTCACTGAGCAAGAAGACTGACCAATTTATTGACTGCTCCCTTATGACTTAGGACAAAAATTAATCCATTCTGGCTATAGCATCAATGTCAAGACTTAAAACAGAATTGTATCTTTATCTTTTTCTCATGAAAAAAATTAATCTGAAATTTTATAACATCTACACCCAGGAGCAGCAGTTAATTTACTGAAATCCATCATTCTCTGGCATTGGCAAAACCACAGAAAGAAGGCCTGAACATAACATGAAATATGAAAGTATTTAACACATATAAATATAGATAAGTATATTTTTATTGCAGATACATTGAAGAGGCATGGCAACCAGTTAAGTTCCTTAGAAAATGCCAAACCAATTGTTTAACTGCTGCACAGAGCTGTAGGCAAGTATCCTAGTGAGTTGCTTGTAATGTATGAGCTTTTGTTTGTATTACACAGTGAAGACAGACCAAATCTGCAACCTTCTCAAGTTTGTTTACAATATGATCCAATTAATTCTCATCTGATATTGAATAACTGGTTTTACTGTATTCAGCTGCTAACGATTTTTGACACAGAGTATTTTTCCTGGAGGTGCTACTATTCATGGTGAGGGATGAGGGGATGAAATGTTGATGGAACTAGAAAGGAGCAACAAGATGGGGGAGGTCCACCCACACCCATGTAACTCCCTCATGTTCACCTTAAGTGCTCTTTGGTGGTTTTATTGCATTACAGCCTTCTGGTGCCTCCAGTTACCAGAATATATAATTTTATACTTCCTGTTCTTAATACTTCACTATAACGTTGGAAACTCAAAACCCTACTTGTACCTCTCACGCCCTGAAGGCATCAGACTGCCTACACAGTTTTAAGCTGGAATTTCCTTTATGTTTTGTACAATGCAAACACACACAATACAAACTGTGCAGTATTTTGACTGTAGGAGCGACTTAATGGTTAGTCTTCTTTTGCTGTAGTTTTTTTTGTGCATCCTCAGATCTTCTGAAACCTTGTTAGAGATTCTACCTGGAGGTAACTGGCATTGCTTCTTTGAGTTATACACACTGGCCAGTTCAAGCAGAAGATGATTTTGGCTGAGCAAACTCTGCAGCATGATGTATATTCTATTAAGTGCTGTTCTTCCAGCTGAATGTGGTTGGTCTAAACTAACTTTGTGCTGAAGATAGCATGGTTGCTTCAATTATTCATTTGCACACAACTCACTCCTGTTTTATTATTTGAGAATCAATCATAAACATTCATCTGCAACTTATAAATTAATATCGTTCATAATATGTTGAACTGTTTGTTCAGTACAAATTGCTGTCTGATGGGTTGATGTGAACATGTGAGAGCTATTCGTGATACATTTGCTCTGACTTTTTTATGTGAGAGTTTTACAAATAATTTAAACCAAGACAAAGATTTTAATAGAGGAAAACATTAAATAATGAATGAAAAAGACACAGGGAATGAGAAACTACATTGTTTGTGAACAAATACCTTTGTCCACCTAGGAAATTAGATTGAATTGTATGAGTGCCACATAGCAACCTTCAGAAGAACAGATGGGCACAAGTGGTCCTGTAAAGGATCCTCTGGACTATGGCAAATACAGTTTGTTTCTGAGTGGAGCAACAGCCTCCCAACAAGAAGTGTGGCCAGCAGATTGAGAGTGGTGATTCTACTCTACTCTACTCTACTCTACTCTACTCTGCTCTGCTCTGCTCTGCTCTACTCTACTCTACTTTGGTGAGACCTCATGTGGAGTAGTGTGGCCAGCTATGAGACCCCCAACACAAGAGAGACACACACCTGATGGAGCAGGTCCAGAAGAGGGCCACAAAGATGATCAGAGGGCTGGAGCACTTCTCCTACAAAGACAGGCTGAAAGAATCAGGGCTGTTCAGGCTGGAGAGAGAAGGCTCCAGGAAGACCTTATAGCTACGTTTCAGTATCTGAAGGGGACTTACTGGATGGCTGGGGAAGGACTGTAGTGACAGGACAAAGGGCAATGGGTTTAAACTGGAGCAGGGTAGATTTATGTTGGCCATAGGGAGGAAGTTCTGTACAATGAGAATGGTAAAATACAGGAACAGGTTGCCCAGGGATGTGGTTGAGGCCCCGTCCCTGGAGACGTTCAAGATCAGACATGATGTGGCCCTGGGCAACCTGATCTTGTTGGAGATGTCCCTGCTGACTAAAGGGGGGGTGGACAAGGTGACCTTTGAGAGGCCTTTCCAGCCTGATGCAATCCCTGAATCTGTGAACACCTGCACAGGCATGCATCACTGCTGTTCTCTTTTCATCTCAATACTGCCCATGTGTAATCAAAATCATTTGGGGGGCACTCATGACTGTGGGAACTATTTTGAGTAGTTCTAGTGCATTCTTCTAGACAAAAATACGGGTGTGGTGTCAGTCCATTTTGCAGATACAGACTGTAAAATAATAAGAGAAGCAAGGACTGGTCAGTTATTAAAACAATACGGATGCCTGAGCTTAGTCTGCTCAAATGAGACATGCAGAAATAAATTCATTTGTGGAAAGGAAGATCTGGAAAGTGGTGACTCTGAAAAAGACTCAAATGTAAAATGAGTAAAGAGCTGAATGTGAACTTCTGTGGTCTCTGACTAAGAGCGTTTGAGCACACGCAGTAAAAAGCAGGGCTGTCAAGTAGCAGTGCTGCCTTGAGAAAACTGCCACTAAAATCCTATCCAGTCTCTACACACCAAACAGTCTGTCATTAGGAACAAGCTCAGAAAAGTCTTACAAGTCTTTAAAACCTATGTTAAGTGTGACTGATGCAATATGCTGTTTAGTTCCTATTAAAAAAAAAAATAGTTTAAAAACCCACACATGACTCATGAGGTCTTGAATGCTAAAGAAAATGGCAGAAATGAGATTTCTAGAAAGTAAATGTAGATAAATGAAGCTAGAAGTCATGTGCCTACTTGTTGTGGTTACCTGACTCCTGGAAACTACTTACCTAGACATGAACATTGCTATAGTCACTTGAAAACTGTAAGCCAGCATTGGATATCTTACAGAAGTTATATTCCATCTCAGTCAGAAATTATGCATTTGCAAGGGTTTTCAGCTGTTGGACCACCTAGATCAGCAATCAAGTAAACTCAAAGACCCAAGTTATAGGAAAAGGTTTCAAATAACTTAACTTGAAAAACACCTAAGTGAAAATACTAGTTAAAGACCAGGGCAAACAGATTTATACAATGCTTATATAAAAGCAGAATAATTTTATGAATCTGACTGAAAAGAAGTTATTGAAACTGAATTTTTGAGCATTTTGCCACAACAAGAAACAATAACTGGCAGCTTTCCTCTGACAGAGGAATCTCATCTAAGTTTCTGTGAGGAAGCAAGGGTCTCATAACACTTGCAGATGAGTTGCAGTGCATCTCTGGCATAAGCATCATTTGATAACCATTATGCTTTCTAATTACTTTCTAATTAAGCTGAATTATTACAAATAGGATGCACAGCTGTACTTTATTCGTCATATTCTTCCTTGGACTCATTGGCTCCAATCTGCAGCCTAATTTTTGTACTATGGGGCTGCCTGAAAAAGTTCATCTGGTCAGTTCTGGCTGCTGAGTTGAAAACTCTCTTCTACACTTTACTTACGCTCATCTCCTTTGATATTTGATTTCTCTCTTTACCTTCCTTCCCTCCTTTGCCTTCCTTTACTTTCCCTTCTTCCTTCCTGTTTTCCTTCCTTACTCCCTTCCCTTCTTCCTCTCTCCCATCTTCCCTTCTTTCTTCCTCCCTTCCCTTCTTCCTCTCTCCCATCTTCCCTTCTTTCTTCCTCCCTGCCCTTTCTTTCAACCTTTCCTTCTCCCTTTCCTCCCTCCCTCCTCTTCTTTCTTCCTTCCTTTCTTCCCACCTTCTCCCTCTCCTCTTCCCCTCCCTTCCCTCCGTTCCTCTCTGCATTCTCTCTTCCTGCCCCCCCCCTCCCCCCCCCCCCCCCCGGACTTTTGCCATTAGCAGAAAATAAAGAAGAGTGTAGTTATCCCTACATTTTTTCCCCTACTCTTAAATAAAAATATACAACAAAACCTAAAAGATAGAGCTATTTAAATTCCAGGAAACTCAGAAGTGAAAAGGTATGTTGCCAGCACAGCCGTATTCTCTGTGTTTTGGAAGTAAAAATGAATGATACTCAGATTACAGGGAAGCAGGTATGGGTGTGAGGTCCAGAAAAGTAGAAAAGCTGCATTCAAACCTAGGTAGCCCAACTAGCCAATGTAATTGTGGCATGACTTTTTCAATAGCTGATGTCACCCCAGGCTGACTCTTCTGAGGAACAACTGAAGGAGCCTGGCACTGTTTAGTTCAGAGAAGAGGAGGCTGAGGGGAGACCTCATTGCTCTCTATAAGTACCTGAAAGGATGTTGTAGAGAAGCTGGTGCTGGTCTCTTCTCACAGGTGATTAGTGATAGAACAAGAGGGAATGGGCTCAAGCTACAACTGAGTAGGTTTAGACTGGACATTAGGAAGAAATTTTTCACAGCAAGAGTGGTCAGGCTTTGGAATGTGCTGCTCAGGGAGGTGGTTGAGTCACCAACCCTGGATGTGTTTAAAGGTCATTTGGATGTGGTGCTTGGGGATAAGATTTAGGGGTGAACCTTGTAGAGTAGGGTTATTGGTTGGACTTGGTGATCCTGAGGGTCTTTTCCAACCTGAATGTTTCTGTGATTCTGTGATTCTTTTCATTTCAAATGACTAAATCAGTTGGAAGGAACCTTTGGTATAAGACCTTGAATTCACATCTCTGAACCACTGCTTAAACTATGTATATGGAGTTCCCTGGTGTTTGAAGTGCAGTCTGATGTAGAACTAATGTAGTTTGGTGTGCTGCCCTTTCGTCAGACTACACAGAACTGTAAATCTTCAGCTTCGTTCTTTCAGCAGATGCTTGGTATACCTACCGCCCACCTTCTCAGCAGCAAGGCCTCCAACTTTCCACCCTGCAAAGAAAAAAAATCTATTTCAGTTACCAGTAGCAGGACCATGAGTAGTTTTCATAGTCCCTATACCACAAAAAGAAGAAGGGAGAACTGAACCACAGAGTTCATAGAGATTGTGTAGTGTACCAGGATAAGAATATACTTCTTCAAGCACTCTGATGTATTAATGTGTTTTTATGGCATATAAGCTATAAATACGGTGAACAAAATTTTGGCAGTGGGAGCTTCTGTAGCTTCCATCTGGACTTCTGACTCCATTGCTGCTAAAATAATTAATTTTAAAAAAATGGGTGTACAGTGAGACAGTATAAAGGTGACTTAACTGCTGCCTCATGACTCTTGTGACTAAGTAATAAAAGATAAAAGGAGCTTTTGACAAACCAAATAATGACAGCTTCTAGACAGAATATTGTGTGTGACCATCTTACATCTATCTGAATGACAACCTTACATCATCTGAAGGATGATGCTTTGTTCATCTTCTCACCTACAAACACAATGCTTCTTATAAACGTCATTGCTTGTAATTGCCTTTATAAAAGCAATTGACATCTTTCATGATTTACATGGCTTGGTTGTTTTATTTAGTACAAAAATAAGTGCAGGGGCTTGGATATCATAAAAACCCTCAAAGAACCCAAATGGGTATTGTATCTATTATAGAGATGGGACTGGGGCAGGGCAGGGGGGGAGACTACTGTGCTGTAAATGATATTAATAGAATTTTACAGACTTCATTATCAGTGTTGCAAGCCTTCAGTACAAGATCTTCTCCCAAAACTTAGGAGATTTAGTAAAATTTTCTGTGCTCAGATTTCTGAACAGCGATTGCAGGTGTGATCAGTTTCTGCTACTACTGTAGTATTTCTGGGTTTATGTAACTAATATTACATAATGTGTGTGACAATTGTAGTATTTCCATTGTCTTTTTCAAAAGAAATGAAGACGTTTAAAATGTCTTTTAACAATCAAAGTAATGTTTTATCTCCCCCCCCCCCCCCCTTGTTTGGTTACAAAACAAATACAGAAACAAAAAGATTAATCTCCATATTCTCACGCTGTACAAGCAACATTAATTAATTCAACATGACAAGCTTTGTGAAGTATCTGGGTAAGTCAATCCAGCATCATTTTGCTCATGAAGCCCAAAATGTAGACTGACAAAGCACAAGTATGAAATGCATTTCAATCAGTTTAATCAAATAGAGTCAATGTAAAGAAAAGGGGCATTGTCAAGATGTGTCAGTGAACATTTGACCTCCCTCGCGGTTAATATTTTTTTTGTGTGTGCAGATTTCTCTTGGTGTGTGTGTGGGGGGATACCCTCCCTCCTCTGCATTTCAGTTCTAAAAAAAATTGAAAAATTTGTTTTAGATCTGGTGAGCAACACTCTACAGTAGGAATAGTAAAAGGAAAGACATTGCTTTCACGTGATTGTCGACACAGAATTTGAACATCTGAATCGCACTCTCTAAGGAAATTTGACCAGTGTGACTTTTTGCCTGGACTGCAGGAAATCCATTTCCTCTGAATGAGAAACCTGGGTCTTGCACTTGGGTCAAAATAACCCCCCGCAATGTTACTGCCTTGGGGAAGAGTGGCTGGAAAGTTGCCCAGCAGAAAAAGATCTGAAGGTGCTGGTTGACAGATGTCTGAACATGAGCCAGCAGTGTGCTCAGGTGGCCAAGAGGGCCAACAGCATCCTGGCCTGTGTTGGGAATAGTGTGGCCAGGAGGAGTTAGGGAGGTACTCTGCACTGGTGAGGTTGCAGCTCCAATACTGAGTTGAGTTTTTGGTCTCTGGCTACCAGAAAGACATTGCTGCAGTGTGTCCAGAGAAGGGCAACAAAGCTGGTGAAGGGTCTAGGGCACAAGTCTTATGAGAAGCAGCTGAGGAAAGGGGAAAAGAGCATTCTGGAAAAGTGCAGATGATTTTGGCTGGTCCTTGCATAGATCCCAAAGTTAAAATTATAGAGCACCAAATCCATAATCTGCTGGAGAGTTTAGCTTTCTCTTTCACCAAAAGCACAAGGAGGCTAGGACAGAAAAAACATGTGGGCACACATTGAAGCTATAACAGAGCGCAATGGCCACAGAGTTTGGCAAATGATGACTTTTTAAGGATAGTGGAGGGGTTTTGCTCCAGATGGCTTCAGTGAGACTTCAAGACAGATTCTCTGATAATTCTGTGATTATTGCCAGAAGTTCCCAAAGATGCATTACTTCTCTGCATCCCACATGCCTCTGTTTCACTTTCCATAATCCCAGTGCTAAGCAAAGCAGAATGCAGGTCTCTATTATTTCTGAAAATCTCTTCCCTGTTCTCTGTCACAGGTCTCTGTCACAGAGCTAATGCTGTAGTTTCTGATCACACTCAATATTCAGGGCAACATTAATGGTCAAATGGTGGCACAAAGCAACTCTGTTTTGCTTTTAAATCTACTCATCTGCCAGAGAACATCATGATCATTTTTAGGGCTTTAAAACTGTTACTTCCTCTGAAAACTATAAACTGGCCAGGATTTACATGTGGCGAGTATACAGAGCTAGAAAATCAGCTGGGTTTTTGTTGTGTTGTTTTGGTTTTTTTTTTTTTTTAAACCCCCAAATGGAAACAAAGCCATGGGGGTGACCCATGGAGAAAAGTTTCAAGATCCCATTTGCCACAGCACTATTTACTTGAGGGTTTTGTTAATTTCATAGACTTTCAGCTTTTGCTCTATATACATATATATATAAAAAAAATAATCAGCCTACCAGCTCTGGTGACCTCAGAGACACCAACCGAATTTGCCTAGATATGGAAAGATCTGCAAAGAGAATTCTTAATGAATGTCTTGAGCAAGCTGCTGTATCCACCTCTGTGAAGTGTTGAATGTTACACCCGGGAATGACGACTGAATTGTCAGTGCTAAGTTTTGTGCCTCTCCTGTGATATGACAGGAGGGAACTAACTAATTTTCTGGATTTCAGCCCTGCTCATGGTTGCCATTTGTGCCCTGTCCTCTGATTCCTGATTTTTTCACCTCTGCAAACCCAGATGGAGCCTTGCCTGGAGACGAGCAGAGCCCGTGGATGTACTGAGAGCATGATCAGAGGATGGTCGAGCTCTGGAATCACAGTGAACCAAGTCATGCTTTCAATAGATGCACACTCTGCTCTGAGGTTTCTTTTTTAGCAGCTGATCTGCAGGACACATTTTTCAGGCAATGCTCCAAAGATTATAACTGCACATTTTCCCAACCTGTTGATGGGTGAACCACAATAAGTTCACAGATCTGGAGAGCTCTCCAGAAAGCTCAGTCTTACTCCCGGATCTCCTGGAATCGTAATACTGTGTTGAAGGATTGCGAGTTCTCTTATGTGATTTTTTGAAAGCTTCCTTCTTCAAACTTAAATTCAATGAATTTAGAGCTACATGGAAAGAATTATTAATTGCAGTTTAATGAATGACAGGAAAGGTTGGTGTCTGGTTCCAGCTCTGGAAATGCACTTGTATCAGTCTTATTTATTTGAACTAGTTTACCATTTAGTTTTACAGTCAACAAACCAGAATGTTCTGAAGTGTCTTATTTTGATTTTTGTAGCAATTTAACTCTGGTATTTTATTTAAATCTTCCTGTTTTTCTTGAATATAGGCTGCTTGGTCCTTGACTGAAACATTTAACAATGCAAGAGTGGAGTATTTTGCTGCTACAGACTTAGACCTTCTGAAGAGCCTAATCAAAACCAGATTTTTTTCCCCCTTTAATTGGAAAATAAATGAGTCTTTTGCACTAAACACTAGCTAGTTAGAGCTATCATAAGCAACCCTCTATTAATCACGTACCATTTTTTGCAGCTGTGTACAGTAACTGACCTGCCTAGATACACTATAACTGAAGCAATTAAGGATCTTTTGTATTTTTTATGTAATTACCACTTCTGAGCCAGGTTGCTTAATACTTGGGACATTTGGGGGTATAATTTCAAGGTCATTATATTTTTGTTCATCTCATTTCCTAGGAAACCTATTTGCAGACTAGCCTGAAGCATCCCAGATACTGTACATTAAAGTATGGCAAATTAATTTAGTCCTACCTCCTTCCACACAGTAGGTTCATGTCCATTTTTCCAATGTATAATACACAGTATATTTTTAAATTGTAAACAATTCCTGGTTTTAATGATGCAAACAATGGAGAGACTGAATAAACTAAAGGAGCTAACATATTTATCTCTACATTCTGCCATCTGTTTGAAACTGCTGATGTAATTCCAGTTTTAAATTACATTAGATCCTGCCTTCTGGACCCCTTTTCCTATTTACTTTTTTCTTTTCTTTTTTTTTTTTTTTTTTCTGACAAGGCTTTAGAGAAAGCAGTGCCTTCAGGTTGTTGGCTACTTAATAAGAAACTGTGTCTTTGACTGTTTTCAATCTGGACTTAAATCTAGGTTTCCTGGACAAAGAGGTATAATAGAAGTAATAGCTTTATTTCCAGAAGATGAAACTTATTCTCTGTGTACAATTTGATGAGGTCTGTTTTCAGCAATAGTGCTAGCAACCAGCAGATTTGTTTATACTAAAGAAATGGCAGAGATTAAGGGTTGTGTCTTTGCATACTCTGTTGTCTAATGATGGAATTTTCAGTTTGATATCTGTATTTATGCTTCAGATTTAGTTTTGTTTCTTCTGTGTAACCTTTCCTCCTTGTTTTACTGGCTTAATTAACAATCTTATATTTCTTTTTCTTAGCATTTCCTCTGCCTTTTTGAGTCCACAGTAAAAGTTTTACCTTTTCTTTACTTGTGGTATATTGTGGCTGAATCACTTACTTGTCTGGATTTGATACTAATGTTGACCTTTTAAGGATTTGCTTAAAGGGCATTGTTCAGGCTCTGTCTTCAGCAGATATATCAAACAGCCTGATTTTTCACAGCCATATCAAAGTGTTGAAATCATAATCCAGATTTTAAAATATTTGCATCACAGACGTCAAATGAATGTATTCCAGTTTACTTTTCAATATATTTTTTTTCTTTTAATTCCTTTTTTTTTTTTTACCTTAGTTGCACTCATTATATACTACAGAATAGGCAGAAGTAGAAAGACTTTGGTAGAAAGATGGAGTCTTGTACCCAAAAGTTTGTAAACTTATATTTATTTTGTACAGAAAAAATGCATCAAGAAAAAAAAGCATTTCAGGCTACATTTTGCTGTTTTTCATGAGCACATTTTTCAAAAGTCATGATAATATTTTGAAAAAGGGTACAGATTTTAAGATGCTTAGAACAATTTACCCATGCAGAACTTCTAAACCATACCAGACAAAAGCCTGAAGAAAATGTGGAAATAGAGGGTTTCATTCTGATCCTTTTCTAGGAAATGTAGATTTTTAGTGAAAGGCAATTTTCCTAAATGTAACTTGAAAAATGCTTTGAAGTCAAATGAAAACCAACAAAATGAAACCTATTTTGTTTGCTTTAGAAGGAAAATAGACTTTGGGTTAATTTGGAATTTAAATATATTATTTTGTCTTTCGCTGCCTGACAAAGTACAGAAATTTTATTAATAAATTTTAGTTAAATATAGAAATTGTGATTAATATGCATCTTCAGTCCTCTAACTGAATGCTTACTTGCAGGTGTGTCTACTGTCAAACACACATCTTAAATTTGCTAGCTGAACCTGCTGCCAGAATGGTAGTGATTTTGGTAGATCAGTCACTGATCTCCACAAGTTTCTGGGGAAGAACCTTGATCAAAGTTTTAAAGTTTAACCTTCTTAAATAAATCCCACCAATAAAAATACATCTAATCAGTCACTGTGGCTTTAATCATCATCAGGCTTAATCACAACAGACGTCTGGCGTTTAAAATGCAACAGACTTAATGTGACAGACTGAGTGTAGGTTTTCTGTGTTTCATCCCCAGCCACTGAAATCAATGGCTAAACTAAAGTAGTGGCCAACTGTTGGGAATGTTGGTGATGCTTTGGTGTTTTTATGTTTATGCCTGGGCTGGCCATCACCAGTGGTGAAAACCTGAATCAGAGAGGTGTAATACACTCCAGCATGGCCAGCCCTGGCTGGTTGGACATGTAAAAAGTCATCAGCTTCCTGTGGACATTTGAAGACTAAGCCAAACATCTGTAGGGGACCTACAAGAAAGCTGGTGAGGGACTTTTCAGGGTGTCAAGTAATGACAGGACTAGCTGGAATGGAACAAAATTAGAAATGGGTAGATTCGGATTGGATGTTAGGAAGAAGTTCTTCACCATGAGGGTGGTGAGACACTGGAACAGGTTGCCTGGGGAGGTGGTAGAAGTCCCATCCCTGGAGGTTTTAAAGGCCAGGCTGGATGTGGCTCTGAGCAACCTGATGTAGTGTGAGGTGTCCCTGCCCATGGCAGAGGGGTTGGAACTAGATGATCCTTGAGGTCCCTTCCAAGCCTGACAATTCTGTGATTCTACGTTCAACCCCGACCTGAGTTTTCATGTAAACTATATATTCCATATTTTCAAGTAAGAGTATACTCTGTGGTGGTTGATCTTGCTTTGATAGATGCAGAAAAGTTAGACTGGAGATGTCCAGGTAAAACAAAGAGCATACATACTTCATATTGGTCTGAAGCTGATGAACATGCCAAAATATTGTCAGTTGAAACTTGTAGTGGATCAGCTTCTTATAGATACAGACATTGATGCAGAGCAGAGCAAGGAGAGATGATTTTCTGCTTACAAAAATATCATTCCTGTATTGAGTCTGAGCAGTGCTTCCAAAACAAATAATTTATGACTCCACCCCATCCTATGAAGAAAAATAATTAAAGTCACATTATTTCTTCAAATACTGAGATTCCAAATGTTTGGTAACCAGCTGCCTGTTGTGGTAACACTCCTATTTCTGCACAGAATTTTTATTCCACATGAAATTAGTATACAAAATGAACTGAGTGAATGATTTGTTAGGAGAACTTTTTGTTGTGAAAATTTAATGAATATTTCATGACTCAAATTCAAAGCAACTATAAATATAAAACATCAAGTTTTGCTGTGATGCATAAAACCCATTCATCATAACTGTTAAATATAAAGCATATTCGCTCCTGGTAAGAGACATAAATATGACAAGAAGTCCCAGAAAGTTGTAGTTATGGTTAAGAAGGAGCCTACATAATGAATACAGTAAAATTCCTCCCAAATGTTTTAAATAATGGTGTCTTTCCTAAGGACAGCTTGCATTTCATCAGCACCATGGTTTGCACATCAGTCAGTGTCACCAAAACTCAAACGTTGTCATTGCATCTCTAGGACAATGTAATATTAAAGTATATTTAAAATTTGATTTAAAAAAAAAAAGTCAAAGAATATGTCTTACCAAGTCCTGTGCCACTTTAATTGCAAGAATCTCCAAACATTTTCTCCAGTGTGCATAACAGGAATGTCAACACAATTCCTGCTCTTAAAGAGACACTTTTGAAATTACATCCAAAGGAACCTTTAGTAAATTGAAACGTTACACTAGTGCCATGGATTGTATTGACTCTGGAGTAAAACATATGTTGTTCTTCTTGAGATTTATGCTGGTGAAAATATCTAATACTTCAGTACATTAGTGTATGAGTTCATATGATGGCAAGACTGATCTTTAAATCAACTGTTTAAATTTGATATGAATTTATTTAGTGATGTTGAGATCTTACGTTTTCCTACAGTTCTTTTCTTACTCTTGATTTATAGAACTGCATTTCTTGAAAGGAGTCCTCTGCAGCAGCTCTTGGTGCTTGTTTAAGGTCTTGTAAGACAAATGCGTTTCAAGAGAAATTCAGTCCAGGTGAATTGCCTGATAAAACAATCCCACCAAGAAAGTCTGTGCATACATTAAATTAAGTTACATAAATAACAGAGTCTGCTGTCCCTGATCCACTGTGCTGATAGGGCCCATCCCATTTGAAAGAGAAACTCTGGAAGGCAGTTGTGTGGCAGCACGCTGAAGGCTCTGCAGAACAGTGCCACACTCTGGGTTATTTTGCAGAAAAGGCTCCTGCTATGGCATCCTGTTGTTGAAAGGAGGGGGACTGCCTGATATGGTGACACAGATAGTGTTAAAATTTGGATGAAAAGTGGAAATACTGTGGTTGCTTTAGTCGTTCAGGGATGTAATAGAATTGAGGTTTGTAGGGAGGAACAGTCTTTCATATAGCCAGGATTCCAATTAGAAACCTTCAAAGAAATTAGCAGAGAATGTGAAACATGAGTGTGAAATACTGCTCATGTTACTGACAAAATGTACTAATTTTCAAAACGCATGTGCCCAAATGTAGTTATTTTATATGTGTTCAAAGAAGTTGCTTTTACAACTTGAATTCATCCTTAATGCAATTTGCAACGAGCTAGCTAATGAGCTTCTGGTTTCAAACAACTTGACCCCATCTTCCAAAGATGAGACCCTCTGAGAATCACACTGTTCTTATTTTCATTGAATATTTGAATCTAGCTACAGTAGGGTTGTAAAATACTGCAGAACAGTCAGGTTCAGAGATTATTTAATCAGTAATAAAATGTCATTGTAGGCAGCATAACAGTACTTCCTAAATCCCTCATCACATGGTCAGATTATTTCATTAGAATCTGTGCTGGCCATTCTCCAAAGATGCATAACTAATGCTGTCTGCAACCCTCAGATTTGTTAAGCACAGAGAATTTGACAGGTATAGTGTTAATAATTGAAGAATAGCTAAGCAAGTCTCTAATCTATTGCTCATTGTTTTAAAAAAATTAGAGCCCAGCCCTATGACACTTAGTTATAATATGACTCAGAACAGCAGAATAAATAGCTCTGCACCTTTTCTCCCTGTGTGGTAAGTGCAAGCATTGCTCACTAGAGTTTGCAAATGATGAGCTTTTTACTAGCAAATTCCTTGCTGAGAAATAAGTAAGATTTTTTTTAAGAGCAGGGGTATATCTACCTATCATGGTCATATTCCTACCTGCTGGAAAAATAATCTATTGATAGGAAAAGGAGAACATCATCTAGTCACTATAAATATCAGTGCATTTTAATTAGCCCTCAGCAATCACAAGCTATCATGGTGTGTATTGTACTGTGTTGATAAAGCTGTGAAGGGAAAAAGCTGCAGCTAAGAGCTAGCTCTGAGTTTAGAACTACATCATGTTCAGTGAAGCTTCTGGATGTTGACACTTTCCAAGAACAACAGAGATGTGGTTCTCCTGGCAGAAAGAAAGAGGTGAGTTTGGATGTAACTGAATCTTGGCGAAAGATTTAAAGTTTGTCTTTGCAATTGTAGTATTTACTATCAATGTATACACTGTATATTATGAAATTACAGATAAAATTATTGGTAATTCCAATACTTTCCTAATATTCCAATTTCCAGAGCTGAAAACCTTCTGTCCTAGAGGATATAGAGGTAGTAGGTGAATTTAAAATACTTTGGGAAAACTAAGAACTTCCACAGGGCATTTATTACTTATAAGAGGTCTCTGAACTGAACATCCAGTACAGTTATTGATCAGTCAAATTTAAAATCTTTTTACATTTCATACTGCACCATCATCATTAATTCTCACATTGGCAACTAAGCTTGGCTGTCTATTGAAGCAGCCTTGTAACAAAACACAGTGGAAAAACAATGTACATATCCTGAATATAGCCTTTTCCTGTATCTGCAGTCCATCAGTCTAAATTACCCTGCTCATTTTCCACTGTCTGATTAACAGGAACCACAGAGAATGGTATCAGAAGTGAATAGTTTGATTACTTTTCCCCTTTGGTGTCTTGGTCCTGCTGTTATCTACAAACAGAGAACATTTTGTTGAAAAATGGAAAAATGATCAGAGGAACCTAAAAGGCAGGGCAGAGGTATGGTCATTAAGAGCTGTTATTGGTGCCCATGGACGAGAAAAGAAAAAAAAAAAAGAAGTCCTGTCTTCTTACATTCCCATCTGCAGCAGTCTTTGGGCAACTGAAGTTGTCCTCCATAGCCATCACCTGCCATGGAGGTGCATGTTGCCAAGGCCATTGGTGTACTTAAAGTGACTAGCCCCTCTAGTGCCCCCAGCACACTTCTGGACCTGGGCTCCAGCACCGCAGAACCTGCCTGAAGCCTTCAGACTCTGCTTGAGCTCCTGCTCCTGGGCGAGCAGGGCACCAGAGACTGGTGCCTGGTATCCAGCTTAGCGGAGAGACTGGCGCCTGGTATCCAGCTTAGCGGAGAGACTGGCCTCAAGGCAAGTGGGACACAGAAGGCAGCAAGCTGTGGTCTGGTGCTGATCACCAGGAAGACAGGCTTGAGGCCAGTCCAGGGACAGTCTTTTTGTTGGGGTCTGAATCAGAGAGGTCCACTGTCAGGCCCATGTGTGGCTGTGACAGACTGGGAGATGGCCACTCCACCCTCTGGCACTGGTTACTCTTCTTATGCCACTCTTGCATTGTGGAGGGCTGGCACTGAAGGGTCAAGCTAAGTATGAATGAATGCCTGTTGTATCAGACCCTACATCACATAGGCAATGGAAGGCATTTCTATTGGCATGTATAGTGCAAACAGGCTGGGAACTGACCAGCTGGTGGACACTTTGAAAACAGCCTGAGGATCCTGGTGGTCAGCAAACCGAACATGAACCCTGGCAGCAAAGAAGGATAAAAAGCATCCTAGGCTGCATTAGCAAAGGTATAACTGGTAAACTCAGGGAAATTATTATGCCCATTTATTCAACACTGAATAGACCATGTCTAGAATATTGTCCCCAGCTTTGGTACCTCCAAGACAACAAAGCTATGGATTAGCTGGAGCGAGTTCAGCAAAGGACCACCTAGGGGCCTGGGAGCTGGAGTATTTGCACTGTGAGGCTAAGGGAACAATGGCTTTTCAGAGAAAGACAGGACTTCAGGAGCACCTAAAAGCAGTTCTCAAGCCAGAGAAGGATGTTACTGAGGAGATGGATCTAGGCTTTTCAGAGCAGTGCATGGCAGGAGGACAGGAAGCAAATGGTATAAATTAGAATAAGAGATAGAATGAATACTGTGTCGGTGTGAGCTGAAATTCCCCCCCCACCGACAATAACCAGGCTAGCCCAGTCTGGAAGCAAATGAAAAGCTGTATTTACAAGCAGATGAAATACAATGAATATGTACAAATATACAAAATTCACAACATTTACAAATATATACAATCAACAGAAAAACACAACCAATCTCCCTTTGCTTCCCCCCAAGGGGACCCTCCCAAAGGGGGCCTCCCTCTCCCAGGAGCTTCCCCCCCCCCGACCCCCTGGACAGAGAAGCAGAGTTTAGTTAGAGCAGAAAGTTGTTAACTTAGCTGCCAAGGTCAGTACGTGTTATCTTCAGCCAGAAGAGAAGAAGAAACAGCAGCCAGACAGCCCAGCAACTGCCCCCACTGCCGAACACAGAATGTGCCGAATGCCTACTTTGTTTTGGGTAATAGTTCTTAAACATTTCTATCTATCCAATGGAAGTGTTTAGAACAATCGTTATTTTGCTTTCTTACACCCAATAGTGACTTATTTACATTCTTTCACTTTCTCTGTTTTGAACTTTGCAAGGAAAAATTAAAAAGACAGTTTCAAACCATCACAGTCCACCCCTTCTAAACAATTCCATTGGCTGCTACTATCATTTATCTAATCTAAAATAATATCTACAACAATAGGTGAATAAAGACCATAGTCCATTCCGGCTATCTCAGATGTAGATGATTCAAAAGAGTCAAATCACAGGAAAAACAGCAAACAGCTTGTTTCCTCGCAGATGGAGCGAAGAAAGGAACAGGGACTCTCAGGTGACTCAGGGCTCTCAGGGTTCGTGCACCGTAGATCTCATGGACTCTCCTCTTGGGCGCGATGCTGTATCTGCGCAACACTCTGAATTTAACCTCTCTCAGCCAAAGTTAGATTTCTTTGTGGAATACACTGAATTTCACCATTTTCTTGCATCACCCAATAGGTGTGACCAGGACCTTCAGCAGAAACCACCCCTCGGACAGGTTTGGCCTCTCCTGAAGGAGAAAATACCCAAACAGTTTTGCCTAACAGATTCTTTTCTCTGATAACAGGAACTCTATCACCTTCTTCCTTTCGCAACAAATCTGATTGGGCAGGTCCAGCTCGATTCACTGAACCTCTACTATTCACCAACCAGGTTGCTTGTGCTAAATGTTTCTCCCAGTTTTTCAAAGATCCACCCCCCATGGCTTTGAGAGTGGTTTTCAGCAAACCGTTGTAGCGTTCGATCTTCCCTGCAGCTGGTGCATAGTAGGGAATGTGGAATATCCACTCGATGCCGTGCTCTTTGGCCCAGTTTTTCACAAGATTGTTCTTGAAATGAGTTCCATTGTCCGACTCAATCCTCTCTGGAGTTCCGTGTCTCCACAGGATTTGTCTCTCCAGACCAAGAATGGTGTTACGTGCAGTTGCATGAGGAACTGGATAAGTTTCCAGCCATCCAGTGCTTGCCTCTACCATAGTCAGCACATACTGCTTACCAGATGGAGAACGAGGTAGAGTGATGTAGTCAATCTGCCAGGCTTCACCATACTTGTACTTGGACCATCGGTCACCGTACCACAAGGGCTTGATCCGCTTTGCCTGCTTAATAGCAGCACAAATGTCACAGTCATGGATGACTTGTGTGATAGCATCCATGGAAATGTCAATGGATCTGTCACGAGCCCATCGGTAGGTTGCATCTCTGCCTTGATGTCCTGACGAGTCATGGGCCCACCGAGCTAAGAACAGCTCACCTCGGTGTTTCCAATCAAGATCAGGATCAGGATCAGAGTTTGTGTCCACCTGGGAAACTCTTGCAGCTAGATCTGCCTGATGGTTGTGTTGTTGTTCCTCAGTAGCTTTGCTCTTAGGAATGTGAGCATCGATGTGTCTCACTTTCACTGAGATTTTCTCAATGCGAGCAGCAATGTCTTGCCACAGATCTGCAGCCCAAATTGGCTTTCCTTTTCTCTGCCAGCCATTCTTCTTCCAGTTTTTCAGCCAACCCCACAAGGCATTGGCTACCATCCACGAGTCGGTGTAGAGATAAAGCTTTGGCCATCTCTCACGTTCAGCTACGTTAAGAGCTAGCTGGACAGCTTTTACCTCTGCAAATTGACTGGATTCTCCTTCTCCATCTCTCGCTTCTGCAACTCTGCGCATTGGACTCCACACTGCAGATTTCCATCTCCGCTTGTTCCCAACAAGACGACAGGAACCGTCTGTGAACAAAGCATATCTCTTTTCATCATCAGACAGATCACTGTAAGGAGGAGCTTCCTCAGCACGAGTTACTCTCTCCTCTGGAGGTTTTGCACAGCTTGTGCCTTCTGGCCAGTTTGTGATCACCTCCACCAAACCAGGCCTTTCGAGATTTCCCATTCGAGCTCTCTGTGTTATCAGAGCCATCCACTTAGACCAGGTAGCATCTGTTGCATGATGTGGTGAAGAACCTTTGCCTTTGAACATCCAATTCAGAACTGGCAATCTAGGAGCTAGAAGAAGTTGTGACTCAGTTCCGATCACTTCAGAAGCAGCTTTCACTCCTTCATAAGCAGCTAAAATCTCTTTCTCTGTTGGAGTGTAGTTTGCCTCTGAGCCTCTGTAGCCACGACCCCAGAAACCAAGAGGACGTCCTCGTGTCTCCCCTGGAGCTCTTTGCCATAAGCACCAGGTTGGACCATTGTCACTCGCGGCCGTGTACAGAATGTTCTTAATGTCTGGACCAGTTCGGACAGGTCCCAGACCCATCGCTTGGACTACCTCTCGCTTGATCTGGTCAAAGGCTGCTTGTTGCTCAGGACCCCATTGGAAACTGTTTCTCTTTCGAGTCACATCATAGAGAGGTTTCACAATCTGACTGTATCCAGGAATGTGCAGTCTCCAAAATCCCACTATGCCTAAGAAACGCAGAGTTTCTTTCTTGTTGGTGGGATTTGCCATGGTGGAGACTCTGTTTATCACATCCATTGGGATGTGACGGCGACCATCTTGCCACCGCACTCCCAGAAACTGGATTTCTCTGGCAGGTCCTTTCACCTTGTCTCGCTTGATAGCGAAACCAGCTTGCAAGAGAATGTCAAGGATTTTGTTACCTTTCTCGAAGACTTCTTCAGCAGTCTCACCCCAGACGATGATGTCATCGATGAACTGAATGTGTTCTGGAGCTCCACCTTTCTCCAAAGCATCATGGATCACTGCATGGCAGATGGTTGAACTGTGAATCCACCCCTGGGGCAAACGATTGAATGTGTACTGAATGCCTCTCCAGGTGAAAGCAAACTGAGGCCTGCATTCCTCTGCTATGGGAATAGAGAAGAAAGCATTAGCAATGTCTATGGTAGCATACCATTTGGCCTGCTTGGATTCCAGCTCATATTGGAGTTCCATCATGTCTGGTACAGCTGCACTCATGGGTGGAGTTACTTCATTCAAGGCACGGAAATCAACTGTCAGACGCCACTCTCCATTCTGCTTTCTCACAGGCCAGATTGGACTGTTGAAAGGTGAATGAGTTTTGCTGATGACCTTCTGACTCTCCAACTGACGAATCAAGTTTTGAATGGGCACCAAAGAGTCACGGTTGGTTCTGTATTGTCTGTGATGCACAGTTTGAGAAGCAACCGGCAGCTTTACATCCTCTATCTCATGTTGTCCCACAACTGCAGATTCATCTGAAAGCTCAGGTCTAATGGACAACTTCAATTTTCCTCCATCAGTTTCTACAGTTGCTATTCCAAAAGCCCATTTGTAACCCTTAGGGTCTTTAAAACGCCCTTCTCTCAGAAAGTCAATTCCCAAAATACAAGGTGCATTAGGTCCTGTTACAATAGTATGTTTCTTCCACTGCTTCCCAGTTAAACTTATATCAACCTCTATCTTAAACAACTCTTGAGATCCACCAGTGACTCCCTGAATAGTTATAGATTCTCCCCCTTGATAATTTGATGGTATTATGGTGCACTGAGCTCCTGTGTCAACCAAGGCCCTGTACTTCTGAAATTTTGAAGTGCCAGGCCACTGGATGTACACATCCCAATAGATTCTGTTATCTCCATTATCCCTTACCTCCCCCTGGCGGAAGGCAGGGCACCCCTAATGGTGGGGATTACCTCCACATGTACAGCTGGCACAACGTCCAGCACCAGAATTAGGATCACTGTTGGAGCTATCAGAGTTGTTCTGGGAAACTGAGGAAGCGACAGCTACCCTCCTGGTATTGCTACCTCGGGATCTGCCCCTCTGCAGCTCCCGTAACCTCTTGAAAAGATCAGAAGTTGGTTGACCATCCCATCTGTTCATGTTCTCACCAAACTGATCACGCAGAGTTATCCAGATACTGCCACGTGATTGCCTCTGCTGTCTGTTTTGGTTTGACCTATTCTGGAATGGCCTTCTTGGAGCACGTCTGTTCCTAACAGCTGAAACTTGTATCCATCTGGAGGAAGAGGAATCAGAATCATCCCCCTTCATCAAGTTGGATATGGAGGTTTTAAGTTCCTCCTTCAGCTCTTTCATGCAATTCTTTATTTCTCCAGACAAAGTTTCAATGGCTGAAACCAAAGAAGTACGTGCAAGACTATCCTCCAATTGCCTCATTTGGTCAGTGAAATAGCCAACAGTGGGAGGCACTCCACCATAATTTCTTGCCACAATCCTGCTTGCCAGAATAGTAGCATAATTAGGAGGAGCAAGCTTAATGAGCTTTTTGGCAAGGCCTGTTCCAACAGGAATTTCATCAGGATTCAGAGTCTTATGATCTCCGTATATTATTTCTCTCACAGCAAATTCTCTCAGACGCTTGATTCCCTCATCTATTGTGGTCCAGGGTTTAGGGTTCCATGGTAAATCATCTCTGCTGGGGTACCTCAGCGAGACTGCCAGTAGGAGGCGTGCCCACAGAGAAGCTTTACCAATGCACTTGCCTAGGTGCCTGTCTATGCCTGTATCCTTTGAGAGCATCCCCAACTGAGAGGCCGACTTGTCGCCTACCACCAGTGCTGGGGCTCCCATATCAAAACACCTGGCTAGCCAAGACAGGACTGGCTCATTATCTCCTCTGATGTAATCCTTCCTCACATGTCTAATTTCCTGTCTGGGTGCATTAGCTGACTGTATGTCATCCTCATCATCATCATCATCATCATCCTGAGGTCGCTGTCCCCATAATCCTATTTTAATCCTCCGTTGAATTTCCTTGAGTTCAGAGGCACTGCCTGCAGTTGCTAATTCAGCAGGGTCTACATCTCCATCATCCATGTGGGGTCTCAAGAGGTCTGCCAGAGTTTTAAGGCTAACCTTCTCTTCCTCACCAGAAGGATCTTTCTTAACAGAGGGACCCTGAGTAGAAGGACCCTCATCTCCATCTGCACCATTTCCTGCAGCATCTGCATCTCCTCCTGCAGCTCCTTTGCGCTTTCTGCTTACAGTGGCCACCAAATTTACTGGATTGGCTTTCACATTCACAGCAGAGTTGGAGGGAGTAGAGGAATTTTGTGCAGGGTTAGCAGGAGCAGAGGGAGTCTGTGCAGGGTTGGTAGGAGGTGTGCTTTGAGATCCTGCAGCCACTGCTGCGTCCATCTGGGCAGCAGAGGGAGGAGGAGGAGACTGTGCCTCGTTAATGGCGTCTGCCTGCACAGCTATGTCTGTCTGCGCAGCCATTTCTCTCTGTGTAACTATGTCTGCCTGGACAACCATTTCTCTCTGTGTAACCATGTCTGTCTGCACATCCATTTCTCTCTGTGTAACTATGTCTGCCTGGACAACCATTTCTCTCTGTGTAACTATGTCTGTCTGCACATCCATTTCTCTCTGTGCAGCTGTGTCTGTTTGTGTACCCCTGTCTGCCCGTGCACCCCTCTCTGCCTGTGTAATCGAGTCTGTCTGTGTCGCCGAGTCTGTCTGTGTAACTATGTCTGCCTGTGTACCCGAGTCTGTTATCTCAGATTCTGGCAAAGGTCCCGCAGCTGCTGCTGCTGGCTCTGAGTCAAAACTATCGGCAGCTTTCTCACAAACCTGAACTGTGATTTCCTGGTCACCGTAATCAGAATCAGAAACCAATTCCGAACCTCTCTGAGCTTTTCTATGTTTCCTCTTACATCTAAGCAGGTTGGAAGAGTGAGTAGCCTTACGTCTTTCTTGACACAGTGCTATCAGCAGCCATATGATTATTCCAAGAAACAACAAAATTAAGGCTAGCACAAGTATCTAGGGTACCACTGGTTCCAAAGACCCTCTGTAGTTGTAAGAGGAGTAACAAACTCAAATGTGTCTGCTAGCAGATTCATAGTTGAGTTACCATATCTTCTAAGCCCAATAAGACCACAACAGAATTCAACAGCATTCAGTAACTTGTTCTTAACCCAAAGAAACGACTTATATGCCACATATCTCACAATCTTGTCTATCATGCAGGAAACCACCCATCTGTAGACAATCACACTGATAATAGATAAAATAGAATGACTCAGAACCCAAAACAGCTTCATTTTGCTTCCTAATCTGAGCAGGAATAAATCAACAAGCAATCGAGCCCCGAGTTGGAGCGCCAAAAATAAAAAGAAGTGTGTCGGTGTGAGCTGAAATTCCCCCCCCACCGACAATAACCAGGCTAGCCCAGTCTGGAAGCAAATGAAAAGCTGTATTTACAAGCAGATGAAATACAATGAATATGTACAAATATACAAAATTCACAACATTTACAAATATATACAATCAACAGAAAAACACAACCAATCTCCCTTTGCTTCCCCCCAAGGGGACCCTCCCAAAGGGGGCCTCCCTCTCCCAGGAGCTTCCCCCCCCGACCCCCCTGGACAGAGAAGCAGAGTTTAGTTAGAGCAGAAAGTTGTTAACTTAGCTGCCAAGGTCAGTACGTGTTATCTTCAGCCAGAAGAGAAGAAGAAACAGCAGCCAGACAGCCCAGCAACTGCCCCCACTGCCGAACACAGAATGTGCCGAATGCCTACTTTGTTTTGGGTAATAGTTCTTAAACATTTCTATCTATCCAATGGAAGTGTTTAGAACAATCGTTATTTTGCTTTCTTACACCCAATAGTGACTTATTTACATTCTTTCACTTTCTCTGTTTTGAACTTTGCAAGGAAAAATTAAAAAGACAGTTTCAAACCATCACAAATACAAAGACAAATGTTTTCACCATGAGGATAGTCGAACATTGTGAAGGTTGTCCAGAAGGGTTGTTCAGTCATGTTGGAGATTTTTGACACCTGAGTGGATAAAGCACTGACCCACCCAGACTGACCCCATGACTGACCTTTTATTGAGCAGAAATTCCCTTCCAGCATGAATTATCACCTGACTGAGGCCATCATTTGTTGTTTTCAGCACAGTAGGTGCACTGTGACAGGGAGAAGCTGGAATTCTTCTGTGGCTGGTGATTCTTCCGTGGCTGGTGGTAGAGACTAATCTTTTGGAAGGTTATTTCTATTTCATGGGTTTGATCTTGGTTGGGTAACTCATTCTTTGAAGAGGAAAATGAACAGGTCAGGCAGGCCCTTCTGGAGATGGGACATGGTATTGACTTGGGAAAAAATGAGTTTTGCTCCAGGAAGAGAGACCCTCGAGGCATTCAGAGCCTCCAGCACAACAGGAACTGGTTAGAAGAAAAAACAAACAATGCAGATGTCAGAGGTAATGGAAATAAATAAAAAAACTTCCTAGGTATCAGGAAGGATTGCACAGTGATTGCTGTAATTCTGAATGTCATGAAACTTGTCTGAAACCCAGACTAGAAGAACAGACATATCTGCAAGGGCTTATTTCCAGTCTGTCTTACCTAGTGACTTCGAATTCTTTTAAATAAAAATTTTAATTATATTCCATATTCTAAAATAATAGACTTTTTAGTTGATTTTTTTTTTTGTTTTCATAATGTTACTACAAGGGAAAAGCTCTAGGGACACCTCAAAACTCTGAAAATCACAAAGCTCTTTGGGATGAAGAAGGTAATCACCTTGGGCATCTCACATACTGAGGGCATCAGCCTTTAGATTCTTTAGTAACACAGGCCTATCACTAGAATTGCTTCTGTTTTGTAAAGGAAATCACTTAGAGGTCTGAGTTTGGAAGAGATTTTTAGGCCAAAACATATAAGAATGTTTTTATGAAGAAGGAGGATTTATTGCTTATCAATTGGTCTAGGAAAATACTTGTCTTCCTATTCCCCTCAAATATTGATTGTAGGTATTTTCTTAAACTGTCCTTGTTCTCCCTGGCCACTACTCAGGAGGTCGATTCAAAGCTATGAAGTCTGCTAAAAAGAGGGGAGGAATTATGGAGCTTGACAGGAAAATTTGTCCATTCTTAGCTATTGCCTCTTAGGTCTGAAGCCTGCAAGGATGAAGTTGAGGCCCTCATCAGATTTTCTTTAAATTTCCCAGGTCTTAGAAGGGGAACGGACATGTAATGAGCATGGACTGAAGAGTATGAATAATATGCAATTCTTACTATGAAATTTTCTTTCAGGGTCAATGCAAAGAATGTTTCCTTAATTTGCCTTAATTTTTTTGAGAAGTGCTTTTATTCCACAGTGAATCTCATGACATATTTTAAATCTTGAATTGTCTTTTCAGAGTGTTTTAAATAGTCTTTTTGAAAACTCTTAAAATCAGGGAGCAACCAGAGCAAGGTTTCACCACAAGGGAGGAAAGGACAGAATGATGACCAGTCCCACAGCACCTGCTATAGATGAGGTCCATGGACAATCCCACACAAAGTAAAACCATGAAGTAGGTGCATTCAGGAGACGCAACCAGAGACAGAGCTTCAGCATGGTCTGTGGTCTGCTCAGGAGCCAAAGGCAGCTGTGGCTGAGTTACAGCACGGCTCAAAGAAGGAACGAAGAACAAGGCTTGAGCTTAGAAGTAGATCTTTAGGCTGTGTACAGGGGATGTGGGTGGAGGTCACAGGTCAGGCTGGACAGGACGAATAAGGCCTCTTGGTGCACTCTTAACCCTGACAGATAAACTGTTCTAAACATTAGAACAATCTCTATGGTTTCTTATGAATGATTGCTGTTTGATAATGACTACAATACTACGTATCGCTTCACTTTAATAAATGAATATACTTAAGCATCAAGAAGTCATAAAGCCAGTTGCTTTGAGGAATTTTTCTTTCTAGATTGCTTTAAATAGTGCTTATAAAATTGAGTCATTTCCCTAAATGGACACCAAAGGAAGTGTGAATTTTAATGTAATGGGATTTTTTTCTACAACAATATATTCAGATGAGAAAGTAAGAAAGCTTCAAGCTTCTTGTGTTTCAAGCAAGAAGAATGAAATCTGTGCTGGAAATTACAATTCTTCGTGAGACAAAGCAGCTTTTTTACCAGTAATAGCAAAGGCAACCAGACTCTGATGGTCTTATAGGAATGGTAATTAAGAATACAATCTGGTCTCAGAATAATGCTTTTTCTTCCTTTTCTTTTTCTCTTCCTTGTATCTCTCCAGTGAAGGAAAATCATGGAATTTTTAGATTCAGGCTACCAGTTTAGGTCACTGCTGAAAATACTAGAAGATACAAAACAGTTTAACTCAAAGCCTCCACTGATACGAGAATAATTTGTCAGTCTCTTTGTTGAAAAATTAGATATTAAAACATGCATATCATTACCTATTTATCAGTTCTTCTAGTTTTTGCATCCTTTGGGAATTGGACATCCAGGTCTTTCATATGATAAGAGTTTTCTCTTTTTTCTCCATGTGAGACTGTGTACAGAGTAGAACTCTCCTGTGGAGTGTTACACAGCTTGAACCACCAGAATTTTCTTTACCCGAACACTTGACTCTGACTTTTTGTTTTGTTTAATACTCCACTGCTGAATGTTTTTGTATATAAAAATCACCATCACAAAATAAAACACAAGTGCTACAAAAATTCCCCTTGAATTTTCTATCCACTAATGTCCAAGCAATTTTCCTTCAGGAACTATTGTAAAAGCAGCAGAAACTGACAAAGGGTAGGTCAAAGAAGTGAAGTTGTCAGATGCTTTGGGTCCTATAGCAAGGTGGAGCCATGGTGGTATATGCCATCTGCTGGGACCCCACATGCTAGCATGTTCTCAGGTAATGCTTGGTGTCCATAGAATCTGTCTGAAACTGTGACTTATTTAATCAAAGGTACATTTTTACTGAGTTGTAACAATAAATGCCAAGCGGTAAATCTGGTTTGATTTGAGCAGGTCACTTGTGAAGCCTCATAGACTTCTGGTGTTTCAAAGGCTGAGGCCTGGAAGCTACTGCATTTCTTTGCAGCATCTTTTGCTACATAGTTTGTCACATTTTCAACCAGATTAGCGTTAGAAATGCCATGCTCTCTCTTTCTGAAATCTTAAGACAGATTTTCCTGGTACCACACAAATATCACAGTCAGGGTTTTTTTTCAGCCTTCAGATACATCACTGAAATTTGTGAATACTCAAAACATTTCAATGAAAATGTTATTCAGAATCATGTTTGAGTTGTTTTATTTTCACTAGGCAGTTCACTGGATGAAGTATTCATAAAGGTTACAGAAATAGTAATGAATATTTATGGAAACAGTTAATAGGAATTCAATAAAGTAATTTCACCCTTAAAACATTATTTAGTGATGTATGTTAAATCAGGTATCACAGGGAAAGTAATACAATTTCATCCATGAATTCAGAGCAGCTCAAATCTTTACTCTGCACACACAGTATGCATATGAACAGTTATTTACAGAAATGATCTGTAGAAGTCAATGCCTTTGAAAAAAGTCTTAACCTTTCAGAGATACCTGAGGTATTGACTGCCCTGTTTCATTATGGTACTTAAACACTTACGGAGACCATTCTAAATTGTACATGCTATGAATGATCAGTCTAAATTCTTTTCTGAGTTACTGATGCCTAAAAAAGACCTATCTAAACCATAGTTTTCACAAGTTGAATTCAAAGCTTATAAATGCATTTTATTGGATTTTCTGCAAGAGTTTTCATTCTGCATGATGGTGCTACAGTTGCGGTTTTTGATATAAAGTTCTCACGAAACAGCATCGATTGCTTTGCTGATATGAGTCCATTTTTACTGCATTCCTGCTCCCTAAAAGTTTTCTGTTTCTCTCCACAAGATCAGCCAACTTTGCTTTTAGAAGATTTATTCTTCATAAATCTGCTAATACTTACAACTAATGATTGTACTGCTGATTTGAGGACTTGAAAAAGATTCTCTATGAGGCTGCTGTAACCTGTGTCCAGCTGTCTATATCTACCCAGGAGCCTATTTGCATAGATGAGTTTAGATGAAGTTCAGGAACCCACTAGGAATATCTTTTCATAAACTATGGCCCCAAGAGCATTTCTTCCCAACACAGGAAATATTTTTTTTCCGCGAGAGCTATTTTATTCTTTTACTTCTGGCAGTGGCTATTTTGACATATATCAGAAGCATTAATCTTCTTTGCACACCATAGATCATCAACTGAGAGAGGAATTTACAGTAGCCTGTTGAGAAAGTTTTCTGTCAGTGTTGCCTTTCTCAAAAGCCAAAGCAGCTGGGCAGACAGACCGTGTTAAGACCACTTGTTAAGTTCCAACTTAGCACTGTCTCCATGACAGCTTTAGTTGCAGCAAACGTTTAGGTCATACTACTCAAACAAAAGTGAGCAAAGGCTGAATGTAGCAGTGCAGTAAAAGCACTGATGTTTCAACTCTGCATTTGATTTCCTGTAAAAACTTGAGGATACCTAGTTGTAAATTCTCTACTTGATAGAGATGGGACAGCTCGTGTTTGAAGCAATTGCTGCTCCATCTACAAAAATAATTGGATCAAATAGGAAGGAGGAGATCATTAAATATGCAAGATTTTGCCAGAGTGAAAACTAGACTTACATTTTAGAGCCTGAAGAATGTAAGTACTTAAAAAGCTGCATTTATCTCAGCTTCACAACAGAAGTAATCAAGCTGCTGACTTCCATGTGTGTGCAATCAAAGGCACTGGATTTCCACATTAATGAAGGAACTGGACTTTCATAGAAGTATTTCTTTCTTTCTTTCTTCCTTTCTTTCTTTCTTTCTTTCTTTCTTTCTTTCTTTCTTTCTTTCTTTCTTTCTTTCTTTCTTTCTTTCTTTCTTTCTTTCTTTCTTTCTTTCTTTCTTCTTTCTTTCTTTCTTTCTTTCCTTTCTTCTTTCTTCTTCCTTTCTTCTTCTTCTTTCTCTTCCTTCTCTTCCTTTCTCTTCCTTCCTTCCTTCTTCTTCCTTTCCTTTCTTCTTTCCTTCCTTCTCTTCCTTTCCTTCTTCTTCCTTCCTTTCCTTCTTTCTTTCCTTCCTTCCTTCCTTCCTTCCTTCCTTCCTTCCTTCCTTCCTTCCTTCCTTCCTTCCTTCCTTCCTTCCTTCCTTCCTTTCTTTCTTCCTTCCTTCCTTTCTTCTTCTTCCTTCTCTTCTTTCTTCTTCCTTTCCTTTCCTTCTTCTTTCCTTCTTCTTTCTTCCTTCCTTTCTTTCTTCTTTCTTTCTTTCTTTCTTTCTTTCTTTCTTTCTTTCTTTCTTTCTTTCTTTCTTTCTTTCTTTCTTTCTTTCTTTCTTTCTTTCTATAAAGATTACTCTGAATACACAGCCTGCTGAATAAATAATGCCAAACATCAGCTATTGTGTCATTTACAACAGTCACATGAATACACGAAACTTTGTATCGGATGGATGATCAATGAAAAAGAATGATTAAGAATCTAGATTAAACTTTTATTGGGCACTGGTGGACCCCAATGTGCAGCCAGCTTATTAAGGAATGAAGTCCCACTTAATTTACCCTGGCTTATAAAAAGTTCAGGGAGAGTTCTGGTGGAGGGAAAATCAGAATGAGCATCCATTATGTGGCAGACAAACAATCTTAGAGTAGATATTTTCCTTATTATCACCAATACAGAATTATGTTCATCCCATTAAAGTATTTCAGATAATGCCTGCTGCTTTATACAAAGTACTGATATTCCATTTAGAGCAGCAGCTATATCCACTGGGTTTGCAGGCACATTTATTTTCCATGTGCTTGTGAAAATAATTCTGCTGTCTCTGAACCCCCTGCTGTTTATCCAGTCACCTTATTGCTAAGGCTAAACTAAGCATACACCATCTACTATTTCTGTTTAGCTGAGCTATTAAATGTAGTATTATGTTGTACTCTTGCAAACTTCATAGACTGAAAGATTTAAGATGAAATTATAGGTCTAGAAGCCTGGGAAAATTCCTGTAGACATATTGAAAACACTTCTTTTCAACCATCAACTAAGTATCGAGGCTACTTAATGATCAAATCAAGATCTGCAGACACCACAGCCTGCACACTCTTTCTTAGAAGATTTTAATCTTTGTCCTTGTCCTTCAGTGGAGTTTCTTTCCAGAGCATCTTGGCTTAATAAATGCCTTTCAAGAAGGCTTCAGTACAAGTGAGAGAGTACTTGTGCAGCAATCTTGAGTTCTTATCAGCTGTATAGTGATCAGGTGAAGGAATAATTGATTTCAATCAGCAACACCTGTTTTTATAATTGCTCAAGTGATTATAATTCAATAAGAAAAAAAAGCCAGTTTAACTATCTTTACTCAGGTGTTAACCTCTGATATACAGCATAAGAATGAAATTGCAATTGGTTGAATTCTCTTAAGAAAACTGTTGATATCATACTTTTATCCTATTTTAGTCTATTTTTTTCTTAGTTTCCCTTACTATTTACTTTTCTTTCAGAATAAAATATGTTTATACATTCTCATTGAAAGACCCCCATTGCTATCCATCTTCTACCATTGTCAAATATGCCCTTTCTTTCAAAAGGTTCAGTTCTTTTCAGTTCTCCTTGTAGTTATCTTTTTCTTATTTGCCATTTTCATGACAGCATTACATTGTTGACACATAATTCAATTTGTGATTTCCTGTTTCCATTTCTGCAAAGCTGCTGCTTAGCCAGTTATATTCTCCTTCCATTTTTGTGCACTCTCTCTTTCCTACCCAAGTATAAATATTTGCAGTTGTTCTGACTGAGCTGCACCCAGTCTCTTTTCTAGGCATTTCTCCATTTTGTAAAGATCATTTGTATTCCAAACCTGTATTTCACCATTCTTACAGTCACTGTCAGCTTTGTGTTGCTTGAGTGTTAAGTTTGCAGGCTCTCTGGTCCGTATTCCCGGTCTCTAATGAAAATATTGAATAGTAAGAAGGCCAAGAGATGTTACTGCAGACCTCTTCTCAGCGCATCTCATGCTATTTTAATTTTTTATTTTTCTTTTTTTTTTTAAATGAGATTTTAATTCTGAAAACCGCAGTAAAGGTAAGTCCCCTCTCCCCTTCTCCCCAGCTTTCCTCGCCCTTCGCAAATTAAACCAGGAATTTGTCTTTTTCAAATCTTTTGGCAGGTCCCTCTCTTCTGTGGGTTCTCAAAAATAATATCAAATCTCCTTGTGAGAAATGTCTGACCCAGAGCATTCCATGGTGAATCTTTTTTGGCATAGCTGATTTGAAAACAACTGAGTACATTCTGTAACCTGCTCTAGAAACCTCTTTTAGTTTTCATTCCTGGTCCCTTAGTCATTGGTTTGCAGTTGTGAAGAGTGAAGGAAGAAAAAAAAGAAGAAATTAAACACACTCATGTCCTCAGTCTCATTTGTCCATACCATTAATTGTTCTTCAACAGCCAGGCCAAAACTTTTCCGATCATCTGCTCAGAACTGATGCAGAAAGTATAACAAGACACTACTTATGTCCCTCAGCAGGTATCTCACACAGGCATTTCTAATTTGATCTCTAGGTACTTAAACTATTTTTAATGGCTGTTCTTACCTGACCTGGTTTCTACCTTCTGTAGACTTTTTCCCTACCTGTAATATGAATCTCTGCAACTTGGTGCTCTCAACAAGGTGGAGTAGAATGTTCTTGATCACTGAGTACTAGAAGGCAGAGTGACAGCAATGTTTTCTTCCTATTGTTTTGTTATGACAGATACAGTTATACTTTATCCAACCAGCTGCCGGCATGAGTGTTTTATGATCCCGCTGAAGGAATAACACCTAATCCAGGTTTTGCTTTGGCGCCAATCACGAGCCGGAGGAGCACAGCCGCCTGGGGACATTGCTGTCAATTGCATCTCCATGGTGCCACCTTCCGACAGGCTGAACGCAGCCGCATGGCAGCCAGCCCGAGAGGCAGCGCAGCTCTGCAGGGGAAGAGGGTCTTAGGCGGCAGGATTGACCCTGTGACAACGCATCTGCATCACACTGCAGAGATGTGGGTGTGAGGAGCGAAAAGGGAAACTTTAGGAGCACGATCTGGAATATAGCTTGCTCTTTGTACTGCTTGCAGAATAAACTGGTTGAGGGAGTGGAACATCTTCCTTACGGGAAGAGACTGAGGGAGCTGGGGCTCTTTAGCGTGGAGAAGAGGAGACTCAGGGGTGACCACATTCATGCTTATAAATATGTAAAGGGTGAGTGCCAAGAGGATGGAGTCAGGCTCTTCTCGGTGATGCCCAAGGACAGGACAAGGGGCAATGGGTGAAAACTGAGGCATAGGAAGTTCCATGGAAACATGAGGAAAAAAAATTCACTGTGAGGGTGACAGAACACTGGAACAGGCTGCCCTGGCAGGTTGTGGAGTCTCCCTCTCTGGAGATATTCAAAACCCACCTGGATGCATTCCTGTATGACCTGGTATAGGTGATCCTGCTCTGGCAGTGGGGGTTGATGATCCAGTGGACTGGATGATCTCTTGAGGTCCCTTCCTGGCCCCTAATAGTCTGTGATTCCTTTCAGTCTGCTGGGCACTAAGACTCAAGCATTGTAGAAATGCTGGTTGTCAGGTTTATGTCATTTTAAATGACCAGAAATGAAAGAATGCCTGGAAAGTGAATATTTAATTTTTTTCCCCCTACAGGAAAACAATAAGAAAAATTTAGTACCTGTGCAATTTAATTTACAAGAGAGCAACATTAGGACTGATGGACATGTTTTCAGTGGAAGGAGAATTGGTGAAGTTGTTACTGAAGGCTTTCTCAGTGATGTGCCACAGCTACTGAACAGTTTGCATGGAAATGAGAGCAAACACAAGCCACACATTTCATCAGTGTGAGATGCATGTCTTGCACTCTTGGTCCCAGTTTTTCTAATTTCCTCTGTTTCTTACTTAACTTCACATATAAGATAATAGGACAATGTAGACCTGTAATGAATGCTACATGTTGATTCAAATCCTTCCTTCGTTAGTTGAGTCCTATGAATGAAATACCACGAATACCTACGGATACAGGTATAATAAATTAAGAGAATCTACTAATTTTTCTTACACATTGAAGAGCTCCGGTATGTACCTGGTTAAAGAGGACTCAGAAATAGGGCCCCTGCCCATTAATGGGCTGTCTTGCTTATTTTTGACACAAATCTTAAAGCAAAGATCATTGAAGATTCATAAGGAACACTTAAGACACCTCAGTCTGTCTTGACCTCTGATGCTCCTCAAAGTAGTATAGTTACTGGGGTAACTTTAGTAAAATGATTAGAATATTAGCCTTCTGATACTTCTAAGCATTCCACTGAGGAGTTTAAAAATAAATTTAAACAGGAAAATCACCAGATATATCTACAATACAGTGTGGGGAAAAGAAACTGACAGAGGAGTTACTCATTTGAGAAACTGATCCTCTTCACAGTACAGCTCTTTTAACTCTTCTGAAATGACCTGAAGCACCCATACAAAACTCAGCAAATTACAGAAAAGTAAATTAATGTCAGAGTTCAGTTTGAAAAGACACTTTTTCTCTGACCTTTGTGTTGTAAGGGCTAGTGGCAAATGTTTTTCTATGCAAAGTTGACACCTGATACTCAAAACGAGAATTGTTTTGTTGTGTTTTCTTTTTTTTCTGAGGTTGCAAATAATTATGTATTGTTGCCAGTTGTATGGACATAATGCTTACAAGGAGGAAGGCTTGAAGAAACCAGGGGGCTGGGACTCTCTGTCCAAGAAAATAGTGCTGCAGGGAGAGCAGCCTAGCAGTAAGCAGCCTTTACAAATTCTAGAAAATTATAACTATTCAAGAGGCTTTTCTTTTGGTTTGTTTGCTAGTTTTAAATTGATATTCTCAGTGGAGATATCTAGAACACTGCTTGTTAGCATCAGCATGAGGCAAAAATTCTGTCATTTAAAAAGATCGGAACGTGATTGAATCACAAAGGTACTCCTTGGTACAGGACCTGATCAAATAGGTTTCTTTTTTGTGGCTATGACTATACTCTGCCTTACCCTCTGCAGAGATCCTCTCTGTCTAAAGGGGCAGCTGCCACTTGGGGAATATTGCAACACATTTTTACAGAACATATAAACTAGATGTTGTCTTTTTGTTGTTGTTGTAACCCTTGCTCAGTGCTGGATCATGATGTATGGCAAAATATTACAGCACAGGTCTACTTACACAAGACAATCTGTAAAGCAAGAGAAAATGGCTTATTATGGCCAAGATCTAGAGATCATTTTGGGGATCCCAAAAATACACTTTCTGTAGTGTGTTTCTTTCCTTTATGGGAGGGCCAAGGTCTTTCACCAAAACATATTCGTAAGCTTCTCTTAAATACAAAATAAAAAAATTCAAGACAGAAATGTAGATGTATCTGTTCAGAAACTTGCTGAGTTTTCCAGGTCACAGAAAACTGTTTCTTGTCAATACAAGAAGAGAGCTAAACCACTGATTTGTTTATGGGTGAATAAAAATCCTGTGGCTTTAGAGTGCTTTGTGTGGGGAGCGGAAGAACAGAGGAAGACAGGGAGTTGTTCAGCTTTTTCCCCTGCAAAATAAAATAATGTTACTTATGTGCTTGCTTCGCCAGCAAGTGACTGCAGTTAGTACACCTTCAGGTTTTGAAATAAAATCTTTAACAAGTCTTACTTGACTGGAGTAACAAAGCCTGGATTGAGTATAAATGGGGGTGGGTTCCAGAAGTAAACATCTATCTGTATTATAACTGGGTCTACTATTCATTTGCTGAGGGTTGATCTGGTTCTTCTGCTTTCCTAAGTAGAGAAAATACCAAATCTTGAGTCTTCCTCCACATCCAGATTATGTGACAATTGTCACCTCTGAGATTTGTGGAGGGCTGTTAAGAAAGACATCAATACATTTTGTGTCTCCTGGTCTTAGGAAGCTTTCTATTTTTCCGTCTCTTGAAAGAGAAAGGGTAGAAATCAGTGGGGTGTATGGATACTTCTGAAACCATTCCTTTTCCCATTATTTCATATAACATCCTTGCTTAGCTGTGTATGAGAACTACATTTTGGATGCCCTATACATATTTGATATATCCCTATAAACACCAAAGTAAAATCTGCTGGTGCTAACCAGAGCATTGGTACAGGAATTGTAATCTGAAATAAGACATCCGCCTGAGTGAGTGTGTGTGGTTTTGTGTGGGGGCTTAAAAGAAAGAAAAATGCTGGGATCCAGGAATGATTAATGGAAGTTAATCCAGAAATGCTGCCACACAGCATTCCAAGTAAGAAGCCAGGACTGATTCAGCCTGTGCAGTTTGTATGCAAATTGATCTTGCACAGGGAGAGAGATTGTTTTTGACAACTTGACTCTAGCAACGCTGCAAGGCACCTAGAACAGTCCTACTTTCTATTTTCTCCAGTTCCTTATATTCCTTGAGGTGCTGATAATGAAAGACTTCTGGCCAAACCAAATGTAGCTCATGTTGACACAGACAACAAATACACATGGTAGCTTTCATATTTCTCTGCAAAATCTTTTGACTTTTTTCATGCCTTTTCCATAGGGCAAGCTGTGAAACAACATACAATTTCTGTCACCTGTGTTGATATTTCAGCAGTAGCATTACAAATATGTAAAGATGTGCAGGTCTTGAGAAAAAAAAATCATAAAATTATGTTGGAATGATCTTTGGACTCTCTTTAAGCTTCAGAGGAACTGCAATGCTTTCTCCTTAACCTCAGTAATTGCAGCTAAAAAAAAGAAAAAAAAAAAGGCAGATTTTAAAAAGAAATCATGCAATCTAGAAACATACTTTCCATCTGTGTATTGCGGCTGAAATCCAAAATAGGCCAGCTGGTCATAGCACAGCTCACATATTCACAGTATCTGTCCTCTGAATAAGTCATTTCATCATAAACAGTGGAAAGGAGAAAAATGGAGCCTTAGCTTCTCTGATTTCTTCTCTCTGTTTGACACTCAAAAAGCCTGGAAAGTACTAAAAGATTTCTCTCTGATGTTAAATTTGGTATTGTCATTGCATTTTATTTGCTGCTCAAATATGTCTTTTTAAAACTGTGATCCAGGATGTGGAGTGGAATGTTTGTTGTGGCAAATGCCTCTCTTCATTGGAGCAGTTTGGTCTGGCAGCATTCCCAGTTTGCTGTAGATTCAGCAAGTAAGTTGTGTACAATCCCTTGATTTTTGTTCTTGCTTTTTGTGGCACAGTCTCTATATCTTGAGAGCTCCTGGAGTTTTACAGTAGTGTCTTTCAGTACCTACATTTTACATGTAATCAACAGGGATGAATCCCAGCAGAGTAGAAATTCCTCTTTAAGTAATGGGAAATCTCTCCTTTCTTTCCCTCCAGGGAACTGGGACTGTGCATAGAGACTGCAACCTTCCCTGGGCTGGTATGTTTTGTACAAGTGATTGGGCTAAATCCTTTTAGATAAAGGATAGAGATGAAGTATCAGGTAGGAGAGGTGGGATGGAAGGTAAAAACCATGGCAATAGTACCTGGTGATCATGAAGGGGAAAGTTAGTCATTGCAGTCTTTTGAGGTGATCTAAACCAGTTTTGATCAGATACAATGGATATGAAGCCAATGAACAAGATCCATCTGAAACGTAACCAGTGAAAGAAACAGGAACTTGACTGAGGAAACTCCTGCAGTTATGAAAGGTACTTGGGCTTTGACTAGCAGTCTGTGGTGTGGTGGCACCTGACTGTGAAACTGGAAGAGGGTTCTGGTGCTGCTTAAGCTCTTCCTGTCTTCCTCATCTGCAGTTTAGTGAGCCCTCCCCATCTGTCTTGGTGGCCATCCACTGAACTTCCTGCAGTTTGTCAAAATCTTTCTTGCACTGGGACGAATTATGTTGATTGTTTCTAAAACCAGAACAAATGGCAGTTGAACTTACAGTTTGGTACTTCACTGTTTTGTCTGTTCTTACGTTCTGAAAGTATGAATCTCAACAGACTGTATTTAAAGTGCTTTGTCTACCTAATGACCAGCTTTCTGGATGCAAATTAATACTGGGTTTGGAGTGGGAACACACAGAAAAGAACGTTTATTTTCACAACAGCAAGAAAACCCCTTGCCTCGTATACATTGTGGTTTCTATCCACACTCTCTTGTGCACACCTGTATTATACTTCTGGGGCTAAATAACTACAAGCCCAGCCTTACTCTGGGCTCTCAGAAGAACATTACTATGCTTTGTAATTGCAGCTGTGCATTAATATGATATTTGCTCCTCATTCACTCTAATTGCATGGCCTTTCTGTGCTATTTAAAGGACAGCAACTTGTTCCATTCACTTTTTTTATTTCTTTAATAACAAAATGTCTCCTTTTGTAACTAGTTAAAAAGGTGTATTTACTTCATACAGGTTTACTAGCATTACAGAATTATTTAGGGAAATGGGAACCTCTGGAGGTCTCTAGCTCAACAACCAACTCGGAGGACCATCTCAAAAGTACAGCAGGTTGTTTAGGGCATTGTCTGGTTGGCATTTTAATACCTCCAAGAATCAAGGTTCTGCATCTTCTCTGGTCTACCTGATACAGTGTTTGACTGCTCTCATAGTGCAGATTTTTTTTTTCTTAGATCTAGTTGATATTTCCCTTGTTGCAAATGGTGTCTATTGCCTTTTGCCCTGTTATTATGCATTGCCAAAAAGTATCTTCTCTATAATCACCCTTTACTTATTTATGCTGTAGTTGTTTGCAGAGCTGTATGAATGGCTGGTGAAGAAAGACAGGCACTCTGAACAGCTGTCAAGTTGAAGTAATTCAAACCATAACCTGCTGAGCAGAGGTTTCTGCAGGAAAGAGGTACAGCTAGTCTAAGCAGCTGGACAGAGAATTAGTAGTATTGACTGGGAATACAAAGAGAAAGGTGATAAAGCTGCCAAAAATGCCTCTTTATGGCTCTGCTTGTTCACAATTGGAGACATTTTCCCCTTGTGCCAGCTGTACAAAATTGCCTTACATAACAGCTTTTTCCAAAAGGTACCAAAAAATTAGACAAGAGCAGGAGTCCCTCCTTGCTGGGATTTTGTGATACAAAGCTTCACACAGGGCTGGTACTGATACAGGACAATTGATCCCTGAGACAATATTTGAAGTTTTGGTCTATCAGGAATGCAGCAGGAACAGAGTTCTCTCTGCATGCTCCCAGATCTCTGGTCTCTCTCTGTGGCCTGGCTCTCACTGTGTGCTCATTCATCTCTTATCTTTATGGCAAGGCATGTGCCACATATACTTCCTGGGTCATACCCACATGAACAGCTTTGTGCAAATGCATCTCGCTGCTTTTGAACTCCCGAAGAGATCAGGTGAACTGCCAAGATGCCAGTCATTTCATATTTACTTGGACAGTATTATATGCAATAGATTCTGTTTCTTATCTCAGAAATTGTTTGTTCAAACTTGGTTGTGTGTGAGTGGCTCAGGCACAAACAATTGTTGCCATTCAAGCAGGATTAAGTGTGGTTTATATCCTTCCAGATTTGTTTATTTGTGGTGTGTGTTTGTCCTTAGAGATACCTGGTTTTCAAGATCTCTGTTTAATTCTTTACCTATACTTAGCTTTACTCAGTTAAGTAATACTGGTGAAGTTTAGTATGAGTTTGTTAGATTGAGGTCTGCTTCTGTATTAACTTACTGTAATGAAAATGTAAAATAACCAGAGCAAACCTCTATTCTAACTACATGTACCATCAAATATGCCCTCCAGTAATTGGATCTGCAGGACAGAAAGCAAAACATTGCAAACGGTACTGGTTTGCAGTAATTCATAATCCTTTAAGCATATAAATCCACCAGACAGCTTAGAAGTGCAATTTCTGCCACCAGCTATGTTGAAAATGCACTTGCATACTTAGTACTAAACTACAGCATCAAGCAACAAGCTATGCTCTAGGGATTGTGTAGAGCCCCTATCACTCCTGTGCCAGTCTGGGGAGTTGTCATGTCTTAGGGAGGTACAGTGCCTCCAGAGCTGCTCTTGCATCACTATTAATTAGGGAGCAGTTTGCACTCCTTTCTGCATCTTGTCAGCTTCGGCGGCTGGTGTGCAGGGTGAGATAGTCTTGTGCCCTTAGTGCATGCCGTAAGAACTGCTGCTGTGGGTCAGATGGAGAGCCCAGCCAGCCCAACACGCGTTTGCTGACAGTGGCCTGCAGCAGATGTTTAGAGAGAGAGAAGCAGAACAAGGCAATCACAAAGAGATACTTCTCAGTGGCTTGCTGGGAAACCAGGAATGTGGAGGCTTCTTGAGCCAGATAGAGTCTCCACACTTTAGTGTATGATAGCTGTATAGGCAGCCAGTGAACTTGTTTTAATCTCATCTGAATTGTTTTTACTTTTCCTGCCTTCAAAATATCTGATGGCAATACATTTGATAATGACTCTCTGATGTGTGAAAAAGTGATTTCTTCTCCTGTCTTTAAACCTACCACCTGCTAACTTCACTGGATGCTTTCCCTCCCTGCTCAACCTCCCATTCCTGCACTATGAAAAATCATCAAAACCACTCAAGCCCAGTGTGCAGCAACATGCTTACCTGGAACCATTCCCCTCCTGTTCACTGCTTGCACATTGGGTACAAGTGGTAAAAGAAGGTTTATGCCCAGGTTTTGAACAAATGCACAAAAAAGAAAGGGATACAGTATGTCAGCCACCCTCAAGGACTACCTTGGATTTAGGAGTGGAGAAGGCTAAGCTGCATAGCTTCTTGCCACAGACAACAGCAAGGACTGGGGCAGAGAACCCTTTCTGAAGCAAGAACAGAAACACTGTGAGGGAATGCAAAGCATGTTTTGAACAGATTAGTTCCAAAGAAGAATGTGGAGGGGACATGTCTCCTTTAAGAAATACCCGTTAAAGTTAATTGAAACATCTGTGTAAGATTCATTACATTGTTTTCTTTCAAAAAGAAATGACAGTTCAGTTCAAAGCTTTTGATTTTTCTTTAGAGGAATGCTTTGTCTCATTTCAAAATTAAGTTTACTGGAGTTTAATTTTAAAGAAAACAAAGAAAATGAAGAAAAATGCAGTGAAAGCAAGATAGCCTGCTTTCCCTTGCATTGTGAGCTGCTTCTAATAAAAAATGTTCCTCAGCAAAACAAGGCCCTTCCACCTTCTCTAATATGGAGGATTAGACCTGCTTGAAAAGTGCTGGAGACTTCATCTTTAAAATAATCTTTGGCAGGCTGCATGTACTACATAGCCCAGACCTACTGACTGATAATTATGATCAAAGTTACATTTTACTATATTTACTATATTTTAAATTAGATTCTAGGTAGCTAATTTCAAGGGAACCAGAGAAGGGTACTTATAAAGCTGCATTTCATTCCTTCCTTCATTCTCTATTTTGTCAGAGTTTTCCACAAAGGAAACAGGATTTGTAACCTATCGGCTCCAATGGTTGCAAATGGAATGACAAGCAGAATTTAACATATTAACTTTTGCTTTATTATTTTATTTTAAAAAATATCTCTGCTACAGAAAATCTCCTATTGGCTCAGCTGACATTAAAATCAAAATAGGTTTCTTTGTTATTCTTAAAGGAGACCAAGATGTGAGCTGATATCGAAAGGGCCGATGAACAGCAATCCCTATCTCCCCCACAGTATGATAAAAAAAAATTGCAAAAATTGATGTGTTCATGAAATAGGTGTCTTTAAAAGGCCTTACTTCACTTTTCACCCTGTTTTTTAAAATTATTTTTATTTAATTCCAGGACAGGCATAGTGAAGTAAAATAGCTCTTAGCTTTACTAGCAGTCTGATGGAGATTTTGTGGGTGCAGGAAATAGATTCAAAGCAGCAATGACTGAATATTCTTGGTAATGATTTTTCTAGCAATTGATCAGTATTTATTTTAGGAAATGTCTGAAATATATGCAATATCAATAAACTCCAAAGGAGTGTTCTCCTGTAAGTCAGCGTGATTGCCAAAAGACTACTGCTACGTAAATTAAAATCTGCTAATTGTTTAGTGTTGCCAAATGTTTAACTGGCCTCTGAAACTTGGCATACACAATGAAAATCAGTTACCAAATGGGTAAAACAATAGCAGTTATGCAGGAAATGGAATCTGGTTCTCTTCTGTTGTGTGCTGAGATGGAGTGCTGTTCTGCTTATCCCATGCTGGGTGAGCAGTGAGATGCCTGGTACACAAAGGTAGCTGTGCGAGGTGCAGAGAGTTGGGCAGCTTGCAACAGCAGATGCAGTTTGGCTGAGTGTCTCTGGGCTTAGTGAAGGAGCACACAGCAGAAGGTGTAGCAGCAGTTAACAGCATCATATTTTACATGTTGGGAGGCTTCTGTATGCTGGTCTACAAAACTGAGCTGAAGGGTAGGGTGTGATTGAGAGAAATTGCTAGGGAAAATTGTGTCCATCATACTGTCTTGGTCTTTGAAGCTATCGGTCTTTAATGGCTTCTGAAGGATGGTAGAGTCTGAACTCAGGGTTTTTTTTGGTTAACTGCCTGGAGTTAGACAGGATACTTATTGGTCAAAGAGAGGAGAATGTATTCTACATGTAGGTTCTCTGTCTCCAGCCAGTTCTGCCTGGATTTGGACAACTACAGTGAAACTTCTTCTGGGCTCTCCCAGCATTTTAGCTCGTAATTAATTTCATTCCAAAGAAATGGTGCAACAGCAATGCCCGTTTCTTGCCCCTGGCTAAAAAGAAAATCTAGTTGACTGTGATGTATGTGTCTACAGTGTAAAAATATCTGCAAGTTAGGTGAGATGAAGGGCTCATTTACAATCTCTACAGATTGTAACCATTATGAGCTTCTGAATACAAACACCATTCTGGCTGTATGTCAAAGATTTGGCAAGATGTTGCTCTAAAGAGAAAAATGCTCATGCTTGGTTTCTTTGATCTGGCTGTGGAAAGCTCATGCAGGAACCAAGCCTGGCAGCAGCAAAAGAAAGGTTAAGCTTAGAGCAATACTTCCACATGGCTACATTTGATCTTCCACAGGCTGCTGTTTCCCTGTACCTACATATAATATAGTTATGGCATGTAGTACTTATATTGCATTGCTAATAAAATTATTACAACTCCAAGGTCTGTTCCACAGAAATGGAACAGAAGCAGAGATGATGGCAAGCAACACTAATCACCCTTGTTTGCATAGGTTTTTTCCTCAAAGACTAGAAAAGAAGTGAGGCTGGAGGGCCTTGCAGGGAATCGTTCCCTGCATCATCCACTGTGATCTTGCTATGCAAGATTACCCCAAAATGTGCTGAATAGCCACAGAGTCATGGTAACTTTCTGACACTGAAAATGCAATTTACAGCTTACTATCTAAATATGTAGTCTAAATCTATTTATAAAACCCCTCCTTACCTTCAGCACAGCCTTTTTTATAGTCTCTGCAGAATGAAGCAATCAACTCAAGCTACTGACATGCTTTAAAGAAGGAAAATATACTAGTGCTTCCTGTGTCAAAAAATGTTAACTGCCATCTCTGAAGTATGAACGAAATCACCTAATCTTTCAGTCATTAAGCTGCTCTCTTGCTTTTCTAATCACACATTTTAATGCAATTAAACCCAGACACAATTCACCTGATAATGTGTCTGCATGGGACACACAGAACTATGTCTTGCTGCTGAGGGTACCATGCTGTTTGTTGGTATGTAGCAGTGCTCAGCTGGGAGACATTTCGTGCTGATCTCAAGTACTGACTTCCTCAAGAGCACTGGAATTCCAAGTGGATGATTTTAAATGCAATTTATTTGCTCACAGTTTATGTACAAAACTATCCCCAAGGTCTGTCCAGACTGCCCTGTGGTTATGCCCCAAAATATATTTCATGCACCATGTGTAATTCAAATATGCCCAAAAGGACTCGGAGACCTAGAAGCAAGTTCTGATTGAAATAATTCCTTGGGGGAATGTTTGTTGCTAAAAAATGGCTGAATACCACAAAGATTAATAATCCCAGTACGAAACATTTTTTTCCATGCTTTTTCATTCCACTCATTTATTTAGAACATATGCCAGGAAGCATTAATGTTTTGAAAAGTCTCCACCCACATGCATGTACAAGTAAGAAGGGCCCAAGACTACAGCAAGTGTACTCTTCTGACTGTGAAGTTGGGTACATTCACACCACTGACCTTCTTCCCTTCTTTCTTCTTTCAGGTCTCCTTTCTAACAAGCTTTTTTCCCAGATGCCCTTAACAAAAGTAAAATGGACCTTAAAACATGTAAGCTGTTATTCTTGACTTTGTAGTCTGGGAAGAAGGAGAAGAGGGTTTCTATACCCAGAGATATAGTTAGGCTGCATTAGGATGAGATGAATCTTCTCTAAAATGCCTGTTTTGCTTTAAAGTTTTGGTGTCTGGCACAGGTATGCATGTGTGAAGCTAGGAAGGGTGAATCCCCTACGTCCCCTATGCTTCATGAATCCTTGTTTTGGGAGTTGGAGCCTGTGTGTGTCTACTGTGTCACTGCATTGGTTCTCCACTAACGTAAAATGATAGCACAGGGGACAGCATCCTGTGTTCTGGGTGTCTCAGCTGACACTGGTTTGGAAAGGCACTGTGTTTCAAGACATGGTCTTAGAGACCAGTGTGTTGTCCCTCTTCCACTACTGCTTCTATAGAGGTACTCCTGCCCCTTCTTTGGCTCAGTGAAAGGCAAACTACAGTTCTGCTTGCACATGAAGAGGGGAAAAAAACACAACAGAGGCTAAACCAATCCTGTAATAAAATATAAATGAAGCAAACTGTCTCTTTATGAGTTCTATTGCTCCTGTGAGTACACATAACTACAGCAAGACCAACAGTATGATTTGACCCTCTTTAAAAATGAAAACAAGGAAAAACTGAAAAGTGGTTTTGCTAAAACATAAAGGTTACAAATAAAATGAGATGCTTTGCACAACTGTGCAGGAAAAGCAGCTCTTAAATTACAATGACAATCCCTGAGTCAGATCCAGTACTTGGGTGATTGTTTTAATTAGGACTGACACATATTTGTTTCTAGATGTTTTGGCAAGCAGGGAAGAGGGGAGATCTTGGCAGAAAGTGTATGTATCAGGAGGCACCTGATGCTATTGAGCCTGAAGTAAACCTCCCCCAAACTCTTCAGGATGTCATTGAAACACACAGATGTAATTATTTGAAGTTCCTTAAGGAATTGCTGTCGCAGTAATTAGAAGACTCATTACATGGAGAAATAAGGAAATAAGACTGACAGAGATAAAAATGAACACACTAATGATTTAGCAATATGTGATCAAACAGGATTGTAAGAACCAGGTTTCCGAGAGGAGAGGCACTTAGGAGAGGATCAGCAGACACAGATTTTCTTTCTTCAGTCCAACTAAGTTATAGATACAACAAAACAAAAGATCAAACCAGGAAACACTCTTGCTATCTAGCCTGGCCTTTTGCTCAGCAGCTTGCTCCCCATGGCTCCATCGTTTCCAGCCTCTTGTCAAACCTTGTTCAATGGTACCTCAAGCCAAATGAAGGGTAATATGTGTAAATCCTCTAGAACCAGACTTTGTCACGTCCTCCCAGCCAAGCCAACAGAGTATTTCCTATGATTTCAGGGAACTTTGAACCAGGGCTTCAAGTTGTTTACACTGACACCCTGACTCAAATATAAGGTATCTGTGGTGCATTCTACTGTGGAGCTGTTAATTTTTTGAGCTGTGCATATATCCCTTGCTAGACCTTCTAGTGCACAGTTTCAGACTTTCCATTCAAAAATTGCCCTGGTTAATATTCTATTATTCATTCTAACATTTGCTGTAAGTCAATTATTAAACATTTTCCTCAGGGAAACCTAGGTGGTAATAACCTAGGAAGCAGAGAGGTATTGTTTACATGCCAGTAAATATTTTGAGAGTTATGGTGAAATTAAGCTTTAAGACATAGCATTCTTATTACAGCAGGAAACTTTAACCATGTGCACAGTGCTCAGCTATTGTCTTTACAGATGATGTGGTGCTGAACTCAAGTTTTGAACCATAAAAATAAATTACCAGCACGTGTTACCTCTTTTGGTTTTCTCTGCCTATTAAGAGAAGAAAATGACTAAAATAATTTCAGTGTTCCTCTCAGGTCTACACCTTTGCCTACTTTTAAAAACTCCTTCTAACTGTGCAGTTTTATTATTTGGATTTATTCTTATAGTACAATCCTCAGCTACCCTTTTGAGTTTCCCATTACATGGCAATACTCTTTTTCTCTGTCCTTTTTGATCACAGATCTTAACTTTTCCCATCCTTTCTCTGTGAAAAGTTACCAGTTTTACTGAGGTCTCTTGGGTGCTCTTCAGGGAGAGAAGATGCTAAAAAAGCCTGTTCTTGCTTATGGTGCTGAATCTAAACTTACTTGGTAAAAAGTGACCAGAAATAATTTATGAAATCTTCTAACAGCTAAACATAAATAAACCATAGAATTGTTTTGGTTGGAAAATACCTTTAGATCATTGAGTCCAGCCATAATCTAACTCTACAAAATCTGGGGCTAAACCTTTTCTCTTAACACCACACCTGTTCCTCTTTCACACACCTCCAAGGATGGTGATTCAACCACCTCTTTGGACAGCTTATTCCAGTGTTTGATAACCCTTTCAGTGAAGAAGTTTTTTCTAATATCCAATCCAAACCTGCCCTGGTGCAACTTGAGGCCATTTCCTCTTGTCCTATCACTTATTACTAGGGACAAGAGACTGACACTCACCTCATTACAAACTCCTTTCAGGTAGTTGTAGAGAGCAATTAGGTCTCCCCTCAGCCTTCTCTTCTCCAGCTAAACAATCCCAGCTCCCTCAGCCACTCCTCATAAGACCTGTTCTCCAGACCCTTCACCAGCTTCATTGCCCTTCTCTGGACATGCTCCAGGACCTCAACGTCCTTTTTGTAATGAGAGACCCAAAAACGAACCAAGTACTCCAGGTATGGCCTCACCAGTGCTGAGCACAGGGTTACAATCACTTCTCTGGTCCTGCTTGTCACACTATTTGTGATACAGGCCATGATGCTCTTGGCCTTCTTGGCCACCTGAACACGTTGCTGGCTCATGTTCAGATGGCTGTCAACCAGCACACCTGGGTCCTTTTCTGCTGGGCAGCTTTCCACTTTCCAGCTACTCTTCCTCAAGTCTATAGGATTGCATGGGGTTGTTGTGACCCAAGTGCAACACTTGGACTTGTTGAATCTTGTACAACTGGCTTTGGCCCATTGATCCAGCCTGCCCAGGTCCCTCTGCAGAACCTTCCTACTCTCAAACAGATCAACATTCCCACCCGATTTAGTGTCATCTGCAAACTTATCCAGGGTGAACTAAATCCCCTTGTTCAGATCATTGACAAAGATATTAAAGAGACTTGGCCCCAATACTGAACCCTGAGGAACACTACTTCTGGCTCCATTCACCACCACTCTTTGGGCTCAGCCATCCAGACAGTTTTTTATCCTGTGAAGCATTCACCAATCAGAGCCATGAGCAGCCAGTTCCTCCAGGAGGATGTTTTGTCTAATGCTTTACTGAAGTCCAGGTAAGCAACATCCACAGCCAAAACTGAAATGGAAATTGAAGCTAGCAAGGTTGGTTTTGGTTATGCTTTTGGAGATTTTGCTTGGTGGTCTGTTGTTTTTGACTGGTTTATTGTGGTTTGTTTTGGTTTGGTTTGGTTTGGTTTTTTGTTGGTTGGTTTGGTTTGTTAGTTGTTTTTTGTTTGTTGTTTGTTTGTTTTCCTCGATAGAGCATGTCCTGTGAAAGAATTCTTGAAAGATTTTCAACAAATCGTTCCCTCTCAGCCTTGAAGTGCCTTTACTGGAGGCAGGGGTGAGAATTTGCTGCACTCATGTCCTCCTTTTTTCTGCCTTTTACTTTTTTCCACATGAGTCAGATTCCAGTTTTTGGAAGTAAAAAAAAATAAATTAAAAAAAAAAACCAAACCCCCAACCCTATGTACAGAGATGGAAAAATATTTGGGAAACAAGGATAATCAGAAAGGAGAGCACTTGACCAGCTACCCTGAGCAGCAACTGAACATGGCTCATCTCAAGGTGAGACGAGGTGCTGCCTGTTCCATTCGTCTTGCTGGCACTGTATGGCTCTTCCTGTCCCTGGCACAACAGATTTGGGGAATGCACACCACAGGTGTCAGAAGCAGCAAAAATTCCAGTGTCCTGACCCTGAATGCTGCCTCTTTGGAAACAGAAATGCTAATGGTCAGCTACACGAACACCCGCTGCCATTCAGCAGCTGCAGCTCCTGAGTGGGATTTCAGGACGAACCAGCCTCAGACCTGAGCTCTCCCTCAGAGGTGCATTCAGGAGGGAGTGTGAAAGAGTTTGCACAGCTGCTACCGGTCCTGTGAAGGCCTGACCCAGGAGCCAGAAAACTGGTCAATTAGAGGTTTGTCATTGACTCCAAAAGGCTGCAAATGAGCTCCGGAGTAAATAAAGAGTTTCAGTTCCTGGAGCTGCTCATCTGGCACATTTCACCAGAAAGGGGCCAATTTTACAGTTTTAAGTAAATAAAGTTTAAAGTAAACAAAGCTGCTTTCCACCAAAAACTCTGGATTCTTTGTATCTGAAGGAGTTGAAGCTGCAATTGCCTCAGAGGAAAGCTGTCGGCTAAAAGCAGCAAAAGAAGAGGCTTGTGAATGAAGCAAGCTGTATGATACATTGCAGCAGCCCTAAATCATGCAAGGCAGCCTTCTGCAGCAATACCTGAGCTAGCTCCAAATCTGAGAAGCAATATAGCCCTGTCAGCATGGCACCCTGCCTGTGCCACACAGCCCCCACCTGATGGAGTTATGCTGGTTCTAGGACACAAGCTGGTTTCTGCCCAGTATTGTTTCTGAACACCCATTGCTCCTTAGTGCTCTACAGATACTAATGCAATTTCTTAGTGCATGCCAGTACACATACCTGCCCCTATTTGATGACATACTTTAAAATTTACATATATGTAAAGTCCTCTTTATGTAAAGACTCACTAGACTGACAGGTGTTTGAGCAGCTAAACCCATGGGGGGGTTATCTTTTCTTATTTTTCCTTTTTTTTTTTTTTTTTTTTACTGTATTGAAGTGAAATGGTGCACTAATTTCACTAAATCAACCTAAATTCACTTTTTGGGTTACAGTCACACCAAATATACAGCCCAGTTTGAAAAAAAAACATTCCTGCTCTTGTACTGTGCAGAGTAGAAAGACTAATACCTGGATTTCTTAGGGATAGGTCTCACATTCTCATTGTGATTCTCTCTTAAGAAAGGTGAAAAAGGGAGTGATAATTAATCATTTGGAAGTGTCTGTTATGCTTTCACAAGGAGATAATTTCCCCTTGTTCACAATAGAGTATGTTAAGTATTTAGTAAATAGTCTGGAAAGAGACTGTTTTGAAGATTTTCAGTACTTGACATCTACTGTTTTAAGAACGATTCTTAGACTGCTTTAATAGTGCAAGCTAAAGGAATTTCAGATATGCAGAATTTTCTATTTTTTTTTTTTAATTCTATTGCTTTCCCCTCACCCCATTCATTCTCCCTTTTCTGGCCAGAAAACCTCAAACCCCAGAATTTTTCCAAAAACACAACTCCGGTAATAATCAGGATGTTGAATTTCTGACAAATGCCATCTGCTGATTTCCTTTCCCCCCCTCCTCAAAAGACAAGATTTTGGATATGGCTAGTAAGTACTTTAGCTTCTTATACTTTGTGATACCAAAATAATCACCATGGCAACTCTTTAAGGGCAGTCTTCCAAAGAGATTTATTGTGGATGCAAAAACTCAACAGCACTCTCTAGCAAGAAACAAGACTGCATCTATTGCTGGTTATTTTGGTACACAGGCATGTGTCTGAACTTTTTCAGTTATCCCTAATAGTTTAACTTGTCGTATTTATAGGTGGTGGAGGATGCAAGGAAGTGAGGGAGGGAGAAGCAATCAGTATTAAGCTTACACAGCTTTTGTTGTAGTTGCCTTTCCTGAATACATTTTGTGCATCCCCTGATGGCTGCAAGACAAGAATGCCAGAGAAACAGCACAAATACTAGAACAATGATGCCCTAGACTAAAAGGAGGTCGAATTTCTTTTGAGACAAGTAATGAAGATTTCAGCATATCAGTTTTCTCTTTTCCTTCATTTCATATTTCTTCTTAGCAAAACAATGAAAGTAAATGAGGTTGCCAAAATTATTGTTTGTCATAATGAAAATTAGAAAAGAAAAAAAAAAAAGGATGGTCCCCTTTGCATGGCTGTGAGGAAGACAGACCAGAACAAATGCTAAATCATGAATCCTAAACACTTGTGATATTATTTTACAGGTACCACCTTTTTGGGTCAGGTGTTGGTTGGAATTAGCAGATGTAATTTGTATGTAAACTAGAGTCTTGGAAAACAACCAGCATTGCTGGGCTGTGCAGTTGTGTAAGAGGTTATATATGGTTCTTGCTTTGCATTTAGCAAATGATTCTCACTTAAACATTCATTTAGTATGATTACTTAAGTGAACCATATAAGGCTATTCCTTGGAGCTGCAAAATTGACTTGTTACAGTGATGCACTATGCCAAAAGCTAATTTAGGCTCTACTTAGGAATTTATAGCATGTATTTACCATGCCGTTTGAATAAGGCAGCTTTGCTGAGAACTTTTAGCTGGCCACAGCTTTTTTATTGTGCTGCATCTCCTCTAACACTTATTTGTCTCCCCAACATTTATTTGTCTGTTGTGCATTGTCACCTTGTTCTTGTCAACACAAAGTGAGAAGATAAAGAACCCTGTACAGAAACAAAAACACAGTGAAGCACCCTATGGAAAGTGTCCTTGTCTGTGTGAATAATAAGGGGCAGATGTGGAGTTTTGGGAAGTTTTCCTTTAATTGAATTGAACATTGAAAAGAATAGGAAACTTACCCACCCTCACCTCTGATTTGAGAAGATTAGAGACACAAACCAGGGACTGTTCATCTCCTTTTTGCCACTTTAGCTAAAAGAGAATGTTAAATTATTGAACAATGCTGTGCCAGCAGTGTTATGCTTGGAGATAATGTCCTGAGGATGTTACTTAATGATACTTGCCTTCCACAGCAGGTGCTCTTCCCTGGGTGTAAGATACCCTGCAGGTTTTGTTTGTGGGCTTTCCCAGCCTGAACTACATTGAAAACTGTTTGGGAGGTGAAACCTGAGGGAAATCAGATATACTGATTCCGTGAAGCAAGTTCTGCAACCACCAGAAATGCTTGAGATTTCCTTGAAAGTAGGGAGTGAATAGAGGCAGAGGAAAGCACTGGTGTCGCAAGAAGTGGCTCATGGTCTTATGTTCACTCAAATGGGTGCATGCAAATCCAGGAGAGCTCCCTCCAGCCAGGTTACTGTACTCCTTATTTGTCTCAGAGAGACTGAGATCAAAACCTGTCCTGTATTCTCTCTGAATGTCTCATTTTCCGCGCAACCAGCCTTTGTGCAGAAAGATGCCTGTGTTGCTCTTTGGTGCTACTTTCAGCTTTCTCCTCAGTGCCAGCTCTTTTCCTCTTTAGCACTGTAACAATTCACGAGTGCTCCTTCCTTTGTCCGTTTGTCAAACAACAAGAAAAATAATGAGGAGAAAAGTTAATTTATGTCTCATTGCAGATACTAATTCCAGAATGCGTCCTCTTTCTTTTCTCCCTTTTCTCCTCTTTGCTGACGCACATGCTCTATAATAAGCTCTGTTACTTGGAGCCTGTAAGACTCTATAGTAAGCTGAAACTGCTACTATATTTACTCACTTTCCACATTTAGACAAAGGCTATTTTTAACTGGAGTTCTATTTGCGGGGGCTGCCAACGTCACTTAATGTTCACATGCATCTTGGGCATCATATGCTTGTTATTTTTATTTACTGTCCCTGTGCCAGGTCTGCTTTTTTTTTTTTTTTTTTTTTTTTTTTTTGAGGGAAGAAAGAATGAGAATGCTTCTTCTGGCCAGTTCTTGAAAGCTCTTTTGTACAACAGCAGATACACAGATAAGTAAAGAAAAAGCAGCTCGGCAGTGGAATTGGCAAACCTGCTTTTTAATGGCTGGCATCTTTTGTCTCCCAGTCTAGCTGCAAAGCTGTGTTCTTAGTCCCATTGCATTTGTTAAACATGAAGATGTTTCATAGGTATGTTAATTATGCTGGTGCCATGAGTTCTTATTGTGTGATAAAGGACCCAGGCATAAGGAAATTATTATGATTCCAGTACTGCTACCAGGTAGTTAAAATAGACAATGTGTTAATAATCTGTGCTTTTTGGATCCCTCTTGCTAATAGGTGCATGCTTTGAAACTTGAATGCAACAGATGTTATTTTCAGATAATTAATTCAGATCTTCAGTGTAAGAGTCCCCTGTAAATGCTGGGAAATACTGTGTTGCAGCCATAAATCAAGTCTGTAAGTTGGGGTCCGTACACAGTGTTTTCTCTATGGGTTTCCCTGCATTGCTCTAGTGACCTCAACTTGACCTAAGGGAATTGCCCTTTACAGAGGTTAGAAACACTTCATTCAGCATGCTGACTCAGGATGTCTGATTCATTTGCTGTTGTCATCATCATATGCCCAGAGTTTTGAGATACCCACATGCTTTTGTAGGGAATAGGTTACTCTCTCCACACATAGCAACATCTTTATTTGCACCAAAGAATGCAATCCTAGAAAGGAGTGAAATTAGGGAGCAATCCTTTAATGCTTAGCTGTCAGCATGCTCAACTGGAAAGTTTCAGCAGGAAGCTAAGTTTAGGAAGCAAGCTAAAGTGGAACCTCCTAGAAGCGGATTTTGTTTAAGTTTAAAATATTTTGGAAAGCTTACAGTTGTTTTTTTTTAATCTCATTCTGTACTTCCTACTCTTAACACTAATTCCCTTTTCAGACTGATTTCAACACAAGAGAGACAGAACAAGCTTCACACGAGTCTAGATTGTATGCTGATCACAACTGAATCGAGTCTTTTACATTTCCTGTTACTAATTTTTCCAGTGTTGTTTCTTTCTCCACTACAGTGAATGTTCTCATTTTCTTAAAGAGAAAAAAAAAATAAAAAAAGAAACAAACCCCTTCTGTCTGTCTGTAAAATAAGGTCTGGATTTTAAAATCAAAACTGCCATTTACACATATGTGCTTCCAAAAATGAGCAGTGAAACCCCCAGTAAGTCATGAGCAGGTGTTGAAGGAGTTAGTGAGGACAGCACATGCTTAATGCCCTATTTGCTTAGGTGACTAAACATGAATGAATATGATTACCTGTCTTTAGACATTTTTGATTAAGAGCATGTCGCCCTGAAGATGTTATCCTAGGTGGGATTCTTTCCATGGGAAATTACCTTTCTACCATTAGCTAATGCATATTTTTTATGGTTTAGAAACTACAAACTGAAATGAAAACCTAGGGAAAGAGAAGTGTGTCTGACCAAAAAAAAAAACAAACAAAAAAAAACCCCAAAAAAAACCAAAAACCAAACCTGTAACTATGTACCTTTGATTATAAATTATCTTGTAAAAATTTGACTTTTCCAGTCTCCCCCAGTTCCTGCTAGGTTTTAGATTGGCCCTCAGAGAATAAAATACATTCAGGACCTAAGGGTCATCCTAGGCCAGCACAGTGTGCAGTGTCTGTGTGACTCTTGCTCTGAGAACAATTCATACTGGCAGGGCATAGCAGCAAGGCTATCTGCTGCTGTCACTGATCAAGCTGAGGAAATGCAATTCTTTTTTTTTTTTTTTTTTGGTATGTTCTGTGCCTGATAGGAGCGCAGCTGTAAACATTCTGTCCCGTGTGTAACATCTCTGATATCCACTGCCACGTGACAGCTGAGCTTGCACAAGGAAAGACATCTATGTACATCATTTTGGAGGCAGAACAGGTCTTCCCTTTGTCATGCCACAAGCATGTGATATGCATGTGGCTCACCAGTGGCAGGCAGCTGGTAGCTGTATGTGTCAGGAAGAGAGGTGAGCCTGTCTGCATTTTCAAGGTAAACCCATCACTTACTTTATACTGACAAGAAACAAGCATATCAAAATCAGGGCTCATTAGCAGAGCCATTTTTCTTTGCTGTCACAAGGTACAAGTAGCAGTAACTGTGTTTCAGCTGCACTGGCATGGTTTTTAGCCATTTCCTACAAAGGCACTTTCTCCAACATTTTTACTGCGGTGTCCAGGCAAGTTTTTGTGGTGGATGCAAAGGCTTGGTATGTTTACATGTGTATGAATGGGTCTTTTCCTGTTTCTACAAGGAAAAGGGTGGGTGTGGTGGAGTCTGTAGAGGTCAGGAAGTTTTGGTAACATCCTCACACTCCTCTGCCTCATACACCAAACAGAAGAAAACTTTGTAATTTGCAGTAGAATTAGACTTACTTTGTGGCCATGAACAGCAGGCAGGTTACTAAAAGACAAGAGAGTCTTGTAAGAAAGCCTATGCAGCCTGCTGCCAGTATATCTCATTTCCTACAGTATCAAATATTTGCACTAGACTGCAACAGGAGGAGATTTATCAAAAGCAAAGAGAACCTTTTTCATCTGAAGAACTACTGTGAAGGGTAGGAAAAGGGTTAAGTATTACAGAAGCCTAAGCTGACAGCTGGCCCTTGTGCTTTGCTGCTTCACAGAGGTTTCCCTTTGATGGAAAGTATTTCAGTGACACAAGGCACTAGCGGCTGAGGTAATACAATTCTGCTGCAGAAAGCTTGTGCTTGCCAGTGAAAGGCAATGAGTGAGACAGCTCTGAGAACACTGGTGGGCAGCTCCTGTCCCTCCTCATGTATTTCTTGTATGTGAGAGTGTGCTGCAGGAGCGCAGGGAGGGGATTACACTGAGAAATGCACCAGATGAGGACAAATTGGAATTCATTACCTGTTGCTACAATGAAGAGCCTTTCCGAGGCACGATGAGCAGTCTCAGACACTGCTGTTACTCATTATAGAGAGGATGCTTATGGATTACTGCAATCAAAATTGAGCCTTCAGAGTAAATGTTTTACTGCCTTTCCCATTAATTCTTGAATTCTCTAACTCTATACATGAGTATATTGTGGCTTAATGAACAAGTTGTCAGGAGACAACACTCAAAACCTGTAGCACCAGTTCCACTTCATGTGACCGACCAAGCTTATCACTTTGTCAACAACATCCTCGGTGGTAAAAAGAGCACTTCGTGTTAACTCTTACTATGAAACGGTGTCTACAACTGCTAGTAGTGGCCAAAACGTTTGTTATGTGTAATGAGAGCACACTGAGGCCCAGAGCCCCAAAACAGAGCCCCGGACCTGAGAGCAGACATGTGCTAACTACGTTTTCTAAGTTGTAAGCCTGTGCTTTTTGATCAGTGTAAAGAAAGTTGCTGTCAGTACAGGAATATGCACACACACAATTCACCCTTCGTGCTCTGGTGTATCTGGATACACAGAGGATTTGGAGTGCTGTGTGTGAGACATAAGGCATTTCTCTCCCCTCCATCACCACCCCACCACCCCTTCCCCCACAATTTCTTATTAACTAAAAAAAAATCAACAGATTAACCTACTTTGATCCAAAAATAGGAGGTAAAGCTATTGGTAGACACAGCAACAGAATGGAAATTTGTGATAGATACATTCACTAAAATTCCTGGAGACTTTTTTAAGTAGTGGAACCAGCTCATGGTTTTGTACTGAACTGCAGTATTTGGTGGCTGTAGGAAGCACTGCAGTCCAGGCAAGCAAATTCAGAAGCCATTTTACTCAGAGGGAATAAGCAGTGCTTCTTCAGTTGCTGCATCATATTACTTGTGGCAACTCTTGTAGGAAACACAACAGGGGAAAACCATACTTTTAAATAGACATTCTCAGATTGTTCTACATACTCTGTTGCAGAGTTTTAGAGATAGGTTTTTAAGTAGAAATGCCTTACTTAAAATAGATCTGGAATTCACATACGACAGAAATGAAAGTGTTTGGGACCTAAGGTTAGCATATTCTAAGAAAGAGATTATTTGTACTATTAAGATTTGGACCTACTTTGGAATATGCATGAGTACTTGGATCTAGGCTTACAGAGAGGGTAAGGCAGCATGAGCTGCCTGGAAGGAAGTTGATAATCATGCTCTTCGTTTCCAAGCATTTCCAGGCACTGCTTTTCTTTAAAGAGAGTGAGAGAGTAAGTTGGCATTCAGCCCTCAGTCTTCATTCAAACCAAATTCCAGTTGCAATATTGCCAACTCTTAAGTGTTAAAAACCAGGAGATTAAAAAAAAAATAATAAAAAAATGTTGTGTATTTCTGTTTGCCGTCTGGTGTTTGAGACTTAATATGGGTTATGTTTTCAGCCTTTTCTCTCTGCAACCAGAAGAGATAGAAATTCTAGGGGTAAGAGGGCAGAATGAGATTCTCACAAAGCATTTGTCTTCTGAAGAAGCCCTTGAAAAGCCAAATATTAGGAGATCCACGCTATAAAATCCTATGAGTCAAAACACATTACCATATAACCTTGCAGGAATTTTGTTGAAAAAGAAATAAGGGCTCCACAGACTATTTTGTTATATTCCATATCGTTGACCAGGCTCTCACTAAGAGTTAAAATTCATTTCTATGAATTAGAAGCTTCACAAAGAGCTTTTATTCAATGAGCTGTATTTTATAGAGACCTGTCAGCAAACACTCTGAAATGTGTCCCTGATTCTGGGTCACATTCTCTGGATGCCACGTGTCTGTCCCCTGGAATAGGCTATAGCCTAGGAACAAGCAAGGATAAATGAGGACATTTGTTATAGCCTGTGAATCCAGCCAGCCCAAATCTCTTGATACACAAACAACACCAGATCCAAACATCTTGTCACATCTGCTTCGTACACCAAACAGCTGGGTGCACAGATGCTTTGGTCTAACTAGAGCATCTTAGGCTGAGTGCATTCTTCTGTGTGCTTAGTTATTTGTTTTAATTGGTTTTGATGATTTGACTTCAGTTGCTTCTGATGTTGCTGCAATGCAGGTACTTCTCTGGCTGATTGTGACAGCTGCCACTAGCGCATGAGAGGCAGCATCCGTAACCTAAAACTTCTGGGTGAGAGATCACCACGGGCAGGCCTTCAATTTCAGGGCACTGACTTCAGAAGCAGGAATGCTGCTCTTTGAGCTAGAAAAGACACTTCTTCACATTTAATGTGGCTCTGCCACCAGTAAGAGTTGGAAAACCACACTTACAAACACACAAACTGCTTCTGGGAAAAGAAGTGGAAGTTAAACACCTAAATAACATACCTCTGTATACATGATGTATAGAGCATTTTTATATACACACACACACACACACACACACACAAATGCATACATATATATTTATCATGAATTACAGAACAACTTGTTGATTTCTCCCTGCCCTTTCTCCCTAAGCCCATTCAGTCTGTCTCGATATCATATATCATATCATATCATATCATATCATATCATAATCATATAATATAATCATTTACTTTCAAAGCTGTTCAAAGGCAAGATCAGGTCTCTTTCATGCAGGCAGTTAAGCAGCCAGCACACCTATGAGTACTTTAAACAATGACATTTCTTCTAAAAGGGGATAGGGCCAGCATCTCAGCAATTCCCTGTGCTTCTCAGTCTTTCCACAATCCGTTTTGGACTTATGAGGAAGAGCCCTCTTGCAACGGCACCTTGCTGAGCACCTGCCATGTGTGTCAGTGCTCCCAGTGAAAGCACTGAACCAATTCAATGTTCCTCAGCTAACAAAAGCAGAAGTCACAGACCAATATGGTCTGGCTTCTGGCCAACTTTAATTAATGTTCTACCAACAATCTACCTACCTCTAAAAAATATTCTGTTCATATTAAATGAAAATCTTCTGGGGAAATGAATCACCAAACTCCTGCCAGAACCTAATCCCAGCTTCTCTCAGTGCAGGACAATACCCCTAGTTGCCATTTCAATCTCAGGCTCCTTCCACATGGTACTGAGCCTGCACTGCCTGGTCCATCTGCACTGATGATGCTTAGAGAGTGCTTCTTGATGGTCTTCCCTTTGGGCCATCTGTATACAGACTGCCTGTTGCATGTAGATCAGGAGTCTTAAGGCTTCCCTGGCCCTGCTCACTCTCTCCATCCCATCTTTTTTCTCTACATGTCTTTGGGAAGTTTCATCCTTGAGGTCATACCACACAGGTCCTCTGGGTCTTGAGCATCTTCAGAAATGACCCATCTGGCACATACTCTTGTAGGCTTTCTTGAAAGACCTTTGCACATTTGATGTGGTTATTTTAAAATCCGTGAAATAAAGAGAAGGGAGATAATGCTGGTAGGGTAGGAATTTCCCTGACTGATGAAGCAGGGAACGTGCTTTGTGTCTATTGCTAGCAAACAGGCATGGGGGAATCCTGTCCTCAGTGTCACCAGCGGGCAGGATTTTGGCTCACCTTTAGTCATTCTATATGCACCATGACATTTGCTAAGTCAGATTTCTCTCTTATGTCTCTGAGCATCCTCCACGAGGCTCTAAATTACTCACATCTCTCTCCTGGGAACACCTCCCTGTCATCTATCCTGAGCTACAGTGTTACTGCATCATGAGTCACTTAAGATTAATTACAATTGCTCCACTTTTACTCAACCGTGGAGAATCAGATGTCACTCCTCCTCCCTACGCCCTGTTGGGATAGGGTGTTTATACCTTCTGAGTCCAGCACAACACTCCAATAATCTTTGAAGTTACTCGCAGTTCTTTATAATCTTTGGGATCTTTGTAACATAGAATCATGTTTTGCTTTGCCTGAATGTTTCGTTAAACTTCTTCCTGATCTCTGGCCCAAACTATGGGGGAATAACTTGCACAAGTGAAAGGAGTGTAATGTCTCTGAATGCAAACAGTGGAAAAATACCTTTGCATTCAGTGCTGCTTGTGCAAAGGGGGTTTTAAAACATCAAAAGGTGCAAGCCACTTAATTGTTGAGCTCACTGTGTTCCAGGAGCTTCTACTATGCCAACAAATTAGAAAGGTCGATAAACATTTTTGCCTCGGGTAAATAATTTGCAGCAAGAAATGTATTCCGTGACTGTAGTTTCTTTTCTGCTCAAGGAATATCTCTGGGAACATTGCTGTTTCCTAGAGATGCTTGTAATAAAAACTGAAATTAACAAACTAGGCGTTACTATAGGCATTGCCAATAATCTTCCAGGAAACGAACTAACCCACTTCAATCTATGCATATTTGTGCATGTAATATCATAGTTTGATTTCCTCCCATTGCTCAGGGTAGTTAACCTCCATCACCTGAATAATCATGCAATTCAAAGAGAAGCCTTGAGAGAATGCTAGTAAAGTGTCTTCAATCTGTTCAGACACTGCAGGTTCTTCTTTATCCTTTGAAAGGCTGTATTTTGTTGGGCTGGTATTGTGTTAAATGGCAAAATTTCTCTTTCACAGGGGTTTGAGTGCCAAATAAAGGTAATGCACAAGTATGAATGTTTGCTGTTTCCCACTGTGGAAAGAAGATGACTACATTTGCAGCGCCGGAGGTTCAGATGGGAATGGCAGAGAACGTATGGTTGACATTGTATATTATCATTTTGTGTCAAGGATTTGGAATGCCATTTCATGGGTGATGGGGTGAGCAGGAGGGTGAAGATAGAAGAGTGTTAATAAACAACCTTATTGCTTCCTGCTTCTTGTAATTTGTTTGCTTTTTTTTACAGAAGAAATCCTCTTCGTACCTTATGTCAATCATAGCTGAGAATATGAACTATTTTTCATGTGAATAAATGAATGTGAATGTATGTGAAGAAAGTAACATGCCATTTCCTATCTGGAAATTATGCATACATTTCATATGGTGAAAATCCATTTTCTCCTGAAGCCCACACTGGTGTTTCAAATGCTGATGTTCTTGTAGAAATGAGTCAAAAAATCACTGGTTGGAGCTAGCTTAAAGGAAAAAAATCAAGATCTGAAAGACCATCATTTGGATTGAGCAGAGTCCTTTTCCTTTTTCCTTCTTAGTTGTATTCAAACAGCCTGTCAGTTTTTAGCCTTCTTTCAGAAGTAACAGTCAACAGTCATAGCTCTGCCATGCCCAGGGACCAGCAGCTCCGAGCCGTCTGTTGGCCCGGACGGAAACAAACCTGGGGCTGGTATAAGTGTGAAAATTCTCAGTAGGGAAGCAGCTGTGTTTTGATCCTCCCAGAGCATCTTGGAAACTAGCAAGGGGAATTATAATTATGAAGATGATATTATAATATTCACATTTAAATATATAGGTTTTATAGTTGCTCCCTTTTCAATATGCATTTGCTTAGGCACAAAAGGTCGCATGTGCACTAGCTGCATATGCTTTGCCACGTGCCATGGCATATAAGTGAATCACACAAGTTGTATGTGAACATAGCTGTGATGAAATAAATGTTCAGAATAGGGTTTGGCGGAAGGTTTGTCTCCCTGTTCCTTGGTAAGTGCCACAGTAGTATCAAAATTCAGTGAATACCTACTATTTCTGAGGCTGTGGAGCCTACTTACTACACGGATGATTGTTCTGAGCATAGCTACACAGTCCAATATATTTGCAAATGGTGGAAACCCATCCTGTCCCATCCCATCCCATCCCATCCCATCCCATCCCATCCCATCCCATCCCAGCCCAGCCCAGCCCAGCCTATCCTATCCTATCCTATCCTATCCTATTCTATCCTATCCTATCCTATCCTATCCTATCCTATCCTATCCTATCCTATCCTATCCTATCCTATCCTATCGCATCCCATCTCATTCCATCCCATCCCATCCCATCCCATCCCATCCCATCCCTGCAGACAATGTTTCATTGGGATAATTGGGCAATACCCAGTAAGAAGAAGGGAAATTGCACTGATCGCTAGCAGAAGGGAGAGGATGTTGTAGGCACTGTAGACTACTATATCAGATTTCAGACATCCACTTTGTAAGGTTTGAGAGCCTAGACCACCTATTTAGAAAGACAACAAGGTTCACTGCTGTCTGTTGAAATAAATGAACTAAAAACATACATAGGAGTTGCAATTCATGTATCTATAAATATCACATGGACCACAGGCCACAAGCAAATGTTTGATAGGGTCTACCTTGGGAAAAAGGGTGAACAAGAAGGGCTGACACACTCCACTTCAGTAACTCCTAAGTAAACAGTTCATATCAGATCACTCAATGGACTTATGGCTACTTAAAGAAACAGATCTGCCCCAGTATTTCTCTCAGTTTGGTTTTATTTTATTTTTCCTTCCCCTTCTGATTTTGCAGTATGTTAGGTTCTGGTGCTTGACTTTTTACACCTGTTGTTTGCACACCAAATATTAACACAATGCTCCTAGGAGTGTCTGGCTTCAAAAGTTTAAAAGCTATTTGCCTTTCTTTTTTTTTTTTTTTTTTTTTTTTGTGAGAGACGGACAATTAAAAACATTCCTACTATTTGTAAATTCTCCTTGTGAGGAACACAGCAGATTGCCTGGATCTTCTGCTTGTTGTTCTGGCTTCAGTTTCAGAACTGAATGCACTCCTTCTGCTCCGTCTGTTTGAGTTTTGACAATGCAAAGGATGAAGCTGGAGGAAGTCCCATACATAAGCGAGGTCTATGCTTCTGCTTTATCTCACTTGTAATTGAATTTCAATTGGATTCTGCATGCTTTTATGTGATTCCATGCAGGAGGATAGAGGTTTTGCAGCATGCTTTCTGCAACTACAAGTTGTCTCTAGTCACAAAACGATAACATATAATGGGTATTTTATTTAAGCACAGCTGATGTTTTCAACTAGTACCTTTCTCCTGCAAAATAACTTATTTTGCACACATTCAATTGTTAAAACATATATAGCAGTAGCTAAAAACTCCACAGTTGAATACACTAGCATAACTTTTCCCTCTTAATTAACTGCATGTTAATTGTTATCAGGCTAGTGCACTTACTTCAGCTGATTTTGTAGCATTCCCTCTTTTTGTTGGACAAAGGAACAAATCCTCCCTTGGTTGATGTATGTAGGTGTTTGCCTTCATTGCAATGTCTCACTTAAAAGCTTTTTCTTTCAATTGGCTTTTCTTTACAAACTTCTCACTTGGCACTGTCTTTTCAGCCTGGCTTTGTCTTCTAGGTTAAAATTCAGCATTCTTAAGGTCCATTTGATTTCTCAAGAGTACTGTGCTGATAAAACCTCTGCTGCAGTAAGTTCTTTTACTGTCAAAAATCATTCCTGTAAGCAAGCCTATCAACACAGATGTGCTGCCCTGCCTACGTGGTATCTTTATGACATTTTATACAGATGAATTTACAAAATCTGGGACTGTGTAATGAGCCTTCTAGCTATTAATTAAATATTAATAGCATTCCTTTGTAGGATTATATGTGTAAAATAGTTTTTTTTGTAAAATATGCTGCAGTGTATTAGAGATGAAGTGAAGAACACAAATGATCAGCTTGAAGTATAAGTTTGCTTATATAGCCCAGTTACACATTTCTGTCTGTATTATGAATCCAACAAAATTTTATTAGCAAAAAAACTTTAATTGTTAAGAGCTGGTTCAAAGAACTTACGTCATTACACACTCTTTTAATAAACAAAACAGGCAAATGTAGAAAACTTTTATGTCTTGCAGGTTCCTTAAGTCTATAGCTTAGCTGTTTGCAGGATTGATCACTGTAAAAGAAATTAAAAATTCAATTAGAGCACAAGATCATTAGAAATGGGGTTATTGTGTTGTGTTAACAGAAAAATTCTGCTGCTTTGGGGTGTTCTTAACAGGGGGCATGTTACACCTGCTGCCAGGACTGGGTGGTCTATTTGGGTAGACCTATGAGTGAGAAGATAGCTGTCTTCTTGGGGAATTCAGACTGTTAGCTCTGCTGGAGACATAAAGTTATAATTTGTGACATGCAGTGTAAATTCATACAACGTAAGTAATTCATCCCATTTATAAGAGCTGCTAATAAAATAAAAGGCCCTGCAAAAACTTCACTACCAAGCTATTTCATCTATCAAATTGAGAACAAAAATGTGTATCTGATCAAAAACTAACAGTGAAAGAAAAGAAAGTTCACCGTAGAACCTTGGATTCAAGTGAAAGGGGAAGGATCCATCTCCCATAGTCTGAGCCATGGAAAATCAGGTAGCTGATTTGCACTAGTCAGTGGCAAATAAGAGGAGGTCACCTCCAGAAGGGTGACTCACTCAACCCTCAGGGCTGTGGTCCCTGTGATATGGGTCACTGCACAGTGCTGCTGCTTGGACCTCAGCAGCTGCAGAGGAGGCTTAGGCTGCTGACTTCAGAGAGTTGCTGAGCTTCCCCATGGCTAACCTACAGGGACATTCACCTGTCCTTGGAACTGAGATTGCCATGCTGAATTCATCTTCTGGGTGTACAGTAGCTTTATCAGCTTGTAAATCTTTACTTTCAGGTCTTGGACATCCAGCTATCAGTGAGGTTTTTATGTATCTTTGTGCACAGGTGTTTTAATCCGGTTTCATCTTGTTTCAGGTGGAAGAGTGTGTACACAGGACACGTGCCATCTATGCCAGTCATAGCACTGGGCACTTTTCTGCCTTTGGGCTCAGCTTATGTCCCTGTGCCAGTTTCTAAACAGCTGCATTATGCAACCAAAAGGCAGAGGGTGCCAAGCCCTTTGGCACAGTCCCACTGATAAAGTCATCCTTTCCCAGGACAGAGAAGGGCTGGGCTGGGCTTCAACAGCCCATTTGGCCTCATCGTTGCACAAGGCTTTGCAGCCATGTTGTCTGCATGAGAAGGAACAGTGACAATGGCTTATTTCCCTGCACATCCCAGCCTGCCGTGCATTTTAGGGTGGACAGATGGAAGTCCCATTGGATCTAGTTGTGGAGGGAGTGCAGATTAATTGCTGTCTGACTGTTGCAGGGTGGTACCGATTTCACTTGCTTAGGAAGCAGTGCCTGTTCCAAGGCAAAGGAAGAATTAACATTTGCCTGATGCTATTACTTCTCTTGTTCTCTTGCCTGCAAGAGGAGGAAAGAGGCACAGTACTACGTGGAAGTCTGTTTCCCCACCGAGGAGAAATAAAATCACCCTGTCCTGCAGGCACATAATTTTGTTAGCCTGCTTTGCCAATTACCTGTTTTTAAAGCACTTTAAATTAGATTCAACTTAATTCCATTTCACTTCCAGGTCATAATATTGCTCAGATGCATTATGGAAACACAGCCACAATAAAACTTCTCTGTGGTTAAAAGAAAAAGAGGGTTGATGTTTCCATCGTTGCTGCTCATTGCTGGCTCATTTGCTCGGCTTCAAAGGGAACTCAGCATATCAGCACCGAGTACCTCTTAGCACCTCTGCCCTTTGTGCTTCCTTTGAGCCCTCATGAGGTGGATGCAGTCGTTGGCACATTATAGGACCCACTTAGGTGGCTGCAAAGGAGGCCTCCAAGTTCCAGCTCAAAATACTGATGAGACTTTAGTAAACATGAAAAGAAAGAGTGTGTGAGACTGGAAGGGAGGTCTGTGCCTCTCACTGCTGTGGTGCTCGACAAGTGGTGATAACAGCAGGTCTCAGCCGGGATTGCCAGGGGAAGGTTTGTGCTGTCTCTTACTGACTCTGAGAGATAGCTGCCGACATGGCAGTGACTGCTTGTGTCTGCCAGATGGGGTCCTGGAGTGAGAGCGAAGCTGGTCTGCTGTGCAGAATAGATATGAGGCTTAGTGCTAGCAACAGAGCAGAGAGAGCGAAGACCCAGTTGTGTGAATTTCCCCATCTCTGAGACCTCTCAGGTCAGCATCTATTGAAAACTGTGTTGCTTATTATTCTTGCTCCCAGGATCCTTTACTGACATTGCTTTGTAACAATAAGATGATATTTGCACAGTGCAGGATAAAATTTAGAACTCTTAGTTCTTCAGACCAGCCCCAGTATTTTTTTCAGAGCTTAGACAAAAGCTTGGGAGCATCTCTGTCTGTTTAAATTGATGGATGTGTACAATTAGTCCATTGAAACTTGTCCCAATATAAATGCAGTTATAACAACATAGAACTGGAATATAATGAGAATTAGATCCCAAATAATTGTCTGAGTCTTGAAATTGTTACACATGGGTGTGTAAACCACAGTAGCTTATTTTTACCATTATCTAATGCAATAAAGTATTTCTTTGAATTTTCCCTCTTGTAGAGACATGTTCTGAGCTTTAGTGAAGTTAATCATGTGCAGCCTCAGGTGACTACTGCTTGTATTTCTAGTTTATTTTCTAGCCTTCTTTTCATTCTCCCTTATTAATAGATGTGCTGAGGTTTCTGAGGAAGCTTAACTTTCTGGAAGCCATTTCTCTTCAACTAGCTGTGACACATGCCTTCTTGATGGATGTACGGCACTCACTTTCTCTGCAGACAAGTATCTGGTTTCATTGGGAGTCCTCTCTGACTCTAATGTTGCTGAGACAGCTGCTCATCTTTCTTTCTTTCTTTTTTCTTCTTTTTTTTTTTTTTTTTTTGGTGAGGAAGCACCGTGTACTCACTCTAATTACAAATCCTGTGATCTGGCCATTCTTCAGTTTTTGCAGCCTGTCTGCAACTCTCCATGTTGAGATTTTAAAGATGATCTGGATGCAGAACACCTGATCCCTCCCCCAAAATATTCAATTTAACTTACTTTGCAGTTTTGCACTGACCTCACTTTGGTTTCTTTACTGGGGGCAGAGGGGTAAGAAAGGGAAAGATTGATGGTTTGTTTTTATTTTAGATGTTTAGATGTATTTAGATGTTAGGGAAAGGGGACTAAGAAAGAAAAATTGTAACTCCCTGACTGCCGTTTTGTGTGTGAGGATGCAGTAACTGATGCATGCTTTGTGGATTGTTCTAACAGCTCTGCAGAGTCTCCTCACTTTTGATGGCAGGAGGAATTCAGTGGTTTTGATTCACAGAGTCTGAGTTTGATAGCCATTGATGGCTGTGGCACAAATGTAAATGGTGCCCATAGGCAGCATGTAAAGGATGAACATACAGAAACAATTAGTGACTTTTCAAAGCAGTTACTGTTTGATGACTACCTAATTAAAATTCTTACCTTAAATAAATCACTGGCAAATACCATTGGAAAGTCCATCCCAGCTAGATTTAGATTATTAAAATACTATTAAAGATTGAAACAGGTCTGCAGATAAGCTCCTCCTCTTTGTGAGTTACCATATTCTAATGGACACATTTGATTTGACTAGGGAAAGGGTAAAAACAGGCTAGCTTGAGAGAAGCATGGAGGTGGCATTCCAGTGTTTGAGCCATGGCATGCTAGCAAGGTCCTTAGGTCTGCCATCCCTGTGGAGGTGGGGGTGGAGTGCCATGCATCAGCAAAGGTGCAAGGGCTATTCATGTGTTTAGAAAGCACAGAAGCACCAGAGAATGGTCAGGTAGGAATTTGGGCTTCTCCCCACAAAAAGACATCAGGATCAATAGTCAAACTGAATTGCATTTATATCAATGCACATAGCATCGGAAGCAAACAGGATCCAAAGGCTGATGAAATACTCTATAAGTAGCCAGGGGAAGTCACATAATCACATACTTTTGTTCTCATGGAGGACTTCAACCTATGAGATGTCTGCTGGAAACACAATACAGCAGAGAGGAAACAGTCTAGGAGGATCCTGGAGAGTGTGGAAGCTAACTTCCTGACACAGTTAGTGAGGGAGCCAGCTAGGGAAGGTGTCCATCTGGACCTGTTTTTTGTGAGCAGAGAACTTGTAGGGAATGTGAGAGCTGAAGGCCATCTCAGACATGCTGATCATGAAATGGTAGAGTTTTCAGTTCTTGGGGAAGGTGAGGGTTTGGAGGTGTCAGGCGAATTGCCACCTTGGACTTCCAGAAGGCAGATTTTGACCTGTTTAGAAAACTGTTTGACAGAGTCCTTTGGCAGGCAGTCCTGAAGGGCAAAGGAGTCTAGGAAGGCTGAGCATTCTTCAAGAAGGTATGTTAAAGGCACAGAAGCAGGCTGGTCTGGTGTGGTCTGCCAAAAGATGAGACATCAGAGAAGACTGGCCTGACTGGGCCAAAGCCCAAGTAGAACTTAATACAGCTACTGCCATTAAAAAAAAGAAAAGGCTTATATATATATATATATGTATATATATATATACACACACACACATATATATATTCTTAACAAAAGCAGGGCTAAGGGTAATCTCCATCCTTTACTGGATGCAAGGGAAACACGGTGACCAAGGATGAATAAAAGGCTGAGGTACTGAATGCCTTCTTTGCCTCGGTTTTTAACAAGACCAGTTGTTTTCCAGGTTCCCAGCCCACCCTGAGCTGGAAGACAGGGATGGGCAACAGAACAAAGCTCACATAATCCAAGGAGAAAGGGTTAGTGACCTGCTACACCATTTAGACACACCCAAGTCTATGGGGCCAGATGGGATCCATCCAAAGATACTGAGGGAGCTGACAGAAGTGTTCACCAAGTCACTTTCCATCATGTACGGAAAGTCCTGGCTACCCAGAGAGGTCCAAGTTGACTGGAGGTTAACAAATGTGGCACCCATCTACAAGAAGGACTGGAAGGAGGATCCAGGGAACTAGAGACCTGTCAGTCTGACCTCAGTGGCAGGGAAATTTATGGAGAAGATCATCACATGTCCCCCCAGGCAATCAGGCCAAATCAGCACGGGTTTATGAAAGGCAAGTCCTACTTTACTAACCTGATCTCCTTTTCTGATAAAGTGACTCGTTTAGCAGATGAAGGAAAGTCTCTGTGTGTCTTCTGTCTAGATTTTAATAAAGTCTTTAACACTGTTTCCCACAGCATTCTTGTTGGAGAAACTGGCTGCCCATGGTTTGGATGGGTGCACACTTCACTGGGTAAAAAACTGACAGGATAGTTGGGCTATAGAAGTTGTGGTGAATGGAGTTAAATTGTTGGCCATCAGCCACAAGCAGTGTTCCTCAGGGCTCAGTACTGGGGCCAATTCAGTTTAATATCTGTATCAATGATGTGGATGAGGGGATCAAGGGCACCATCAGTAAGTTTGCAGATGACACCAAGTTAGGCAGTAGTGTCAATTTGCTTGAGGGTAGGAAGGATCTATAGAAGGATCTCTACAGGCTGGATTGATGGGCTATGAACAATGAGGTCCAACAAGTCCAAGTGCATGGTCCTGCCCATGCAATGCTGCAGGCTTAGAGAACAGTGGCTGGAAGCTGACTGACAGAGAAAAACCTGGGGGTACTGACAGCATCCTGGCCTGTGCAGTAATAGTGTAGCCAGTAGGACTAGGAAAGTGATTGTCCCCCTGTGACACCTCTCACTGAGGTGTGAGACTGCACCTCAGATACTGTCTTCAGCTTTGAGCCCATCACTGCAAGAAAGACACTGAGCTGCTGAAGTGTGTCCCAAGAAGAGCAACAAGGCTGGTGAAGGGTCAAGAGCACAAGGCTTATAAGAAGCAGCTGGTGGAACTTGGTTGTTTAGTCTGGAGGAAAGGAGGCTGAGGGGAGACCTCATTGCTCTGTATACCTGAAAAGAGGCTGTGCTGAGGTGGGTGTTGGTCTCTTCTTCCAAGTAACAGGACAAGAGGAAATGGCCTCAAGTTCCATCAGTGAAGGTTTAGATTAGATATTAGGAAAAGAATTCTTTACCAAAATGGTAGTCAAGCACTGGAATGGTCTGCCCAGGCAAGTGGTGGTGTTACCATCCCTGAAAGTATTTAAAGATATGTAGATGTAGTGCTTAGGGTCACAGTTTAGAGGTGACCAAGCACTGTTGGATTAATGGTTGGGCTTGATGACCTTAAAGGTTTCTTCCAACCAAAATGATTCTGAGATTTGAGGATTCTGTATTTCACTAGGTGGTGGCTCACGACATCAGTGCAAATTTCTGGCTGATTCTGATTAATGTGCATACAATTATGCAAGTGCATTCTCTTCAGATACAAAATCTGCCTTGTTGCCTAGACATGGGTATTTACATTCCTTTGCATCCTTATTTTTTGTCTCTCAACAACTGTACAAGCAGGACAGCCTGCAAAAGTAGAGCATCCATCCATGGGAAGGATGATTGGATTTTTACTTCAGTCTGTAGTAATTTGGAAAGTGTTGGTGTGGAATGAATATATCATTTAAGTTACACCTTTAGTATATGATTTATCCATAGCTCAGGGATTTCTCTCTAAGTCAGCAAGTTCTTGTCAAGTCAGTTTATATGGTCAGTATTCACCCATACAGTTTTGTCCAATATAGTTTGTTTTCAGCTTACAAGATGACAGCAATTCTAACAACACCTTTTGGCTATATGGAAGCCAAAGCCCTTGATAAACAGGATCCTCTTTCATGCCCTTATAGAATCACAGAATTGTCAGGGTTGGAAGGGACCTCAAGGATTATCCAGTTCCAACCCCTCTGCCAAGGGCAGGGACACCTCATGCTAGATCAGGTTGCCCAGAGCCACATCCAGCCTGGCCTTTAAAACCTCCAGGGATGGGGTTTCCACCTCCTCCCTGGGCAACCTGTTCCAGTGTCTCACCACCCTCATGGTGAAGAACTTCTTCCTGACATCTAATCTCAATCTCTCCTCCTCTAGCTTGGATCCATTCCCCCTAGTCTTATCACTACTCAATACCCTCAGAAGTCCCTCACCAACTTTCCTGTAGGCCCCCTTTAGATATCTGAAGTACTTTCTTTAATGAGACAAGTGTATAGCAGAAATTAAGAAGTTCTTTGTTTTGCCTACTACGTAGCTCTGTGTTTGCTTAAAGCCCAGCACAGTGAGAACTTGGGGGTGTTGTGCCATCAGTCCTCTTAGTATTATTTCCATAAGTAGTTATTTTTCAGGCCTGCCTGCCTGAGGATGTGCAGAAGAGAACAATGCAAAGAAACGATCTACCTAGTTATCTGAGACCATCCCTCTCTCTCTTTTTTTTAAGTTGCATTTTTTCCTGTAGAGCCTATTCTGATACACTTTAAAAAAATCTCAGTCGTGGGGCTCAACAGTTTAAAAGATGCATTGAAAACAGAACAAAAGGAGTGGGTTTTCCACTTTATTTTGGATGACTTCCAGCCCCTCTAAACCAGATTCTGGCCCTGATGCAGCTGCTATTCTGACTCTGCTGCCATTTCACATACTTTTGTGCCCTGTTGTTAAGTCTTGGCAAAGTCCTATCCCTTTCTAAACTGATAAAAGCTTCCAATTTAGATATCTGGAAAAGTTATTGCTTGATATAGAATATTCAAAAGTTGTGCTATTTGTCTACATCTTGAAAAGAGCCTTGCACAGATGCTATGCTCTTGGACCTCTGTTGAACATGCATGACACCCAGAAAAATACAGTTGTAGTTAAGCAATCTTATTAAATGAGATTGTGATTAAAAACCTACTACTTGAGTGATGTCCTCATCTCACTGAAGTCTGCAGCAAAACTCTTTCTATAGGCTTTTACCTCTTTTGGACCTGGATCTTTATTTTGCTCCTTTTGAGTTACAGTGAAGCTTTTTGCATTGACATCACTGTATCCAAAGCAAGAAGTGTGTCAACAAAATTGATGTCTTTGAATAATGGGTGACTGCCTCATTATGGGAAGCTCATTTTGAGTTTGCAAAATGTTCCACAAGACTCAGTTAAATCACACCATAAGGGAAATACTAATGTACACATTTTAAATGTTCATATACTTCCACAATGAGCATAATAGTTCATCCAGAAAAATAGGGAGAAATGCAGCATAGCATACATAAAGTGTCCTCTATGACTAGAATAAATGGGAGCTGTAAACTGGCATGGATTAATTTTCCCCATTCTTGTTTTAAATGTCTTTGTATCTGAACTTAGAAGCTCTACAAATATCTGCTAAGTTTTGATTTGCACTTTGTTGCTCTCTGGTAGTGTAACAAGAAGACAAAAGGGGAGCGTTTGAGAACACTCCCAGATGTTCAGCTTTCCAAGGCACTGCACGTGTGCTGACTCTATTTAGTATTTTTAGATTTCTCTGAGATCCAAACCACTATCAAACAGCTTTTTCTCTCTGAATCTTCAATCCATACTGTGTGGCACTAGTTAGTATTTTATAATGCCAAAGCAGGGGCTGAATAATCAGATACCCTGGCACTTTGATACATTTTCTGAAACTACAGGAAAAAAAAATTGGCTTAGGAATGCATTCTTTAGTGCTTCTGGCAAAATCCTTAGCCAGTAATATTCTCTCTAATCTCTTATGGGGTTAAAAAGGAGGAAAAAAAACCTACTAAACACATCGTTCTTCCTTGTAAGCCACATAAAAATTTTTCTACTTCTCCTGCCCTGATTCACCAATACCCCTCTCACCTCCACCCAGTCTCTGCCCTCTCATATAAGATATAAAAAAAATTATACTGTTTCTCCTAGACACCATGAGGTTGAGCTGGAAAGCCTGTGTACAGCACATTCAAAGATGGCACCTGCTTTCTATTTAGGGCAGGTTCTGAATTTCAGCAGATACTGCTGTTTCTCAAAAAATGCACTACTATGAGTTGCTCAAAACATTGCACCTCCATTCATATTAATCTTTCCCACGGTCTCATCCTACCCCTTCCTCCTTCCTAGGGCTTCTCCACCAGGATTTTCTTTTTGTCCGACTGCACCACGGCATCTAACCATCACCTTCCACCTCAACAGTTTATCCCTAGTGCTAACCACATGGAGATGCAAGCATTAAATGGCTGATTGGATCACCTTGTTATGTTGCTAGTAAATGCACACTGCCTCTGAAGGAAAAGCTGCAGCTTCAGGGAGCCTGCCATAGTGCAGTCAAAATGCAGACTGACAACTGGGAGCTGTGGCAAAGAGGGGTTCCTCCCTACTGCACCAGCCCCTCTGAACCATCATGGGAGGTGTTTTCTCTGCTATTTCCAGCTTTGGTGTGAGGAGTCTCCCAAGTTATTTTTATGTGAGGTATTTTTTTTTAAAGCCTCTGCATGTCCCTCCTGTATGCCCTGTGCTGGATGCCCAAGGGCTGTTGAGTGACAGACAGAAGGAGGGATTGTGGCCAGGGTGGTGACATGAGCCAGGGGGACATGTGACCCACATGGAACCTGTGTCACCAAGCAATGCATGCCTTGGCAGGTCTGCCTGGTCACTGACCTTACACCAGCTCAAACCACTTCTTAGTAAAAGAAAAGGTTCCTTTCTGAGAAAGGTTTCTTAAGATTCAGGCTCTCTGGGTGTTGTACTGTGATACCCTGTTGAATTGCTGCTGTCACTATGGCAAGTGCTATTTGTAAGGCAGGTAGGTATCCATAACTACTTTTCAGTGTCTCAGTTAAACACCAGTAGGTGGTTCTTCTATGCATGCACTGGGTCTAAGCAATGTGACAAATGTATTATGTCTCATTACTCCAGAATTTATGAGTTGAAATGGCTTTAATGGAAAAAGTCTAGTACAACGAAGAACCTCAGTTCCCAAAATAAGAGAGCTGTGGGGTCATAAAATCATAGTAATGTTTACATTAGAAAAAGCTTTCAGAGGTTTCGGGTCCAACCTCCAGCTCAGACAAGGGTTAGCTTCAGAGTTAGAGCAGGTTGCTCAGGCTTCATCCAGTCAAATTCTGAAAATCTCCAAAGACAGAGGTTGCACACCTCTCTGGATGCATTTTCTCAAAACCAATGTGTAATTTTTAAACATCTCTCAGTCTTCAGGTAAGAGTAGGATATCCTTTGCCCCTCTACTTGGAGAATCATACGATGCCTCAGCTGCAAGTATTCTAACCTGAAGTTCCTTCTGTGACAACAGCAAACATACATGGCTAAAATCCAGAGGGTTTCCCTAGAGCTTTTACCATCAAGGTCTGGGGATTATAAAGCTATCAGTTGTGAGTAGTGTGTTAAATTATGCTATGTAACAGAACAGAACCTGTCCTAGCTGTACCTCTTGGATGCCCACCAGCCTGCTGTTCAAGGATCCAGACATTGGATTTTTCATGTGAATTTTTATGGAATATAGACAGAGTGCAGGGAAATATCTCTGTCTTCTCTACCTATTCCCTAACACCTGCATTTGAAACCTCATGATTTGATTTCTTAGTCTAGGTCATGTGGTGACTCTTCTGCCTTTTCTTGTGTCAGTATTTCCACTGTAAAAGTTAGCATTCAATTTCCACCTAATCCTTCAAGCGTTAGGCACTTTTTAGTGAAGAATATACACATGTGGGCACATAGAGCCTTTGTGTCATTTCTGAATGTAACAAAGCCAATTACTCAGCAGGAAATTACAGAAGAACTTACTAGGTGTTGCTGACTTGAAAAGCTCCAAAAACACAGTGAGAGCTGCCTTTCCTTTGGAAGTGGGCAGGACGTTGAAGCATCAGGGAAAGCAGGATATCCCATCGCCCCATGAGGCTCCCACACAAGTCTCCTGATCAGGAACTGCTGAAACAAGATTTGAACTGAGAGCTCAATTTGGAGCTCATCACAAGATTTGTAGCAAATCTTTCACCTTGTCACTTTTAAGGGTCTGACTTGCAAAGGTATCCATTTCAAGTAGCAGTGGGAATGCACATCTATGTCATGTTTTTAAGAGGAGCTATTAATTTAGCAAAATTTAGCAAGTCCATGAAACATTTGGTAAGAAAGGAATGTGAGTGCCACTTTAATGCAGCAAGTAAACATTCAGCAGTGTTAGGGTGCAAATGTTTCATGCCCTGATTTCAAAGTGAGATGTTTGTGCATTTGAAGATTTGTGAATGAATAAGCAAACTAAGAGACATCTCAAAACCAGGGAGAGCCCAGAGCACTGAAGACAGAGCTCACTGCCAAGTGTGTGTTGCTGCTCTGGTGAAAAGAGGCTGGATGTGCTGTGGCTGGTGGACTTGCCAGCTGCAGTTTGTGCTGGGTATCAGAAAGTGTGATGATGTTCCTTAGCCTGCTGTCCATTTTCTCACATGCAGAGGCACACCCTAAGGCACAGAAACCAACCTCTTGGCTTTGCATTCTTCAAATGTGAGTTAACATAAAGGGGCAATCTTTTATATCTTGTGATCAGTCTTGGTATGTGGGGAAAGCTCCAGCTGGATCTGCTGTAGTCATTTGCTCTGTGGTTCTGAAAACAAAAATACTGAGAGTCTTATTTGGTGCAAAACATTTTAGTTGTCATTTATTTATTACCAGAAAGGCAGAGAAGATAAAGCCCTCAACCCTTCACTACTTGCCAAAGACACAAATAGTAGCAACATGGAATGAGTGTTTGTTTTCACAGGTGACTTGTGACATCTGCAAACACAAACAGTCTGAGCAAGACCTCAGACTCTCTCAGCTTAGAGCTGATCAGCAGAACCCAGGGAATGATCCCTCTCATCCCATGCTAAATATTTATGCTTGACCAGATGTCCATTCACCTCCAGTTTCTATATTGACTATATCTCTGCTGATGATAAAGAGCACAGGAAGTCCACCTAGCAAATGAACTTTGTGTACATCAGGAATCCTACTTTTAGTTTCAGACTATTAAAAATTACCTTGTCCCAGTAAGGCTTCTGTGAATTAGGGCTGTTTCCACTGAGCCAAGCTATGGAGTGCAGATCCATCAAAGAATCAGAGGAGAAGGAGAGTTTCCCAAGTAAATTTCCAGATAAGAGTAACTGACAGAGGGGCAGCACATTGAACCCCATGATGGGATACTTAGGTAAGAGTAACTGACAGAGGGACAGCACAATGAACCCCATGATGGGATACTTTCGTCCTTCTTACTGAAAAAATATATAATAAAATACAAAGAGTTGGAAATGAGAATTTGCAGAAATATTCTTTAGATGCAGAATTGGTTTTTTTATTTTACCTTCCTTTTTTTTCCCTTGGAAAATATAATAGAAGCAGTATCTTGGGAAGCTTTAAGAAAAGCACAAACAATTCTCAGTGTGGTGTTTTTTTTTTTCTCCCCCCTCTTGGTAGGTGACCAATTTAAATGTCAAAGGAGACCAATTGGAAAATTCTCTTTTAAAAAGTTAGATTGAGCATATTTGAGTAGAACTTGTTCCTTTTATATATTCATGTGGTTTATATTCTGGTCTAATTATTTTAAAACATGACTAAAATACAATGAGTTTGATTAAGATGGTTTTAATAAGGAGCACAGAAAATGTGTCTGTATGTAATAATAACAATGAGCCTCATATTTTACAGTTTAATTTGCTGGGTCAACATCTAATGCTTTTCCCATTAGCATTGGTGTGATTTGATGTGGAAAATAATCCCGTTTCCCAACAAACTTTAGGAGATAACAAATATTTAATGACACCCTACATAGAAACAATAAATAAATTTGAGTCGCTCTTGGACTCCTGTGGAAAGAGGTTGTGAAAATTTTATAAGTTGGGAATTAATAAATTATAACCTGGCTGTTAAAATGTGAATCACTAAAGACTCTTGACACCCTTTTCCTTTCTCTAATTAGAACTTAAAAATAAATAAATGAACAAATAAACTTGTCACGTTTAGAGGCTAACTCAATTCTCTGCACAAGTTACAAAAGTAAAAGTTGATCCTATATAATGTGTGTATTTTCATTTATAGATTAGAATTTCTGGAAAAGGACAGGAATGAAATAAAAGATTTAATCCATTTATAGAACCATGCTGTAACATAGAATACAATTGCCCACAAAAATTCATAGAGTCTCCAGATTCTTTACAGGGCTCTCTATGTTAAACAGTTTTAAGAATTGTCATGCAATTTTCATTTTGTTACCTCACAACACACAGTTACCTCAGAACACTTCTACATGTGCCTTTATTTTTGCACAATTTGCATTCAAATTCAAAATGAGCAGAAATAAACACCATGATGACGATACAGGGACAGTGGTCAAAACATTGTATGTACTGAATGTTCTGTGGAGCTCAGGTGTTTGTCTGGGAGAGATGGGAATTATGATGGCTTTCACAGCCTCCTGCATCTTCATAACCTTTCCTCTCTGTTGAGCTTTCCCTCTGCCCATGAGGAAAGGGACATTGGTCCTTTCAGGGCTGTGAGGATTCAGGGATGAACACAGAGAAAAGGAGTGAAAGCAGACCCTTGTTTCTCAGGACAGAATGAAGGTAGGCTTCAAATGTAACTGAATCTGCATTCATGTCTGAGATCCTCTGTCTTGAGAACAATGTGGCTTTCTCTGATGGTATTGGAGAGTCTATGGGCAATGGGTAGCAAGCAGAGCCAGTGTGCTGGGAGGGCACTGAGAGCAATGGTGATACCAAAGCCTCAGTGTTCTTGCCTCTGATTGCTTGTTAACCTCCTTGAGATATCTTGGCATAGAGGGCCTAACTCCCCAGTCTTCTCTGTTTCTACAGCATCTCAGCAAGATGAAATGGGAATACTATGAAGGGCAATTTAAGTTTCAGAGAATTACAGAATACCTATGGTTGGAAGAGATCTCAAAGATCATCTATTCCAACCTTCAACTCAGTACTGAAGGGTCAACACTAGACCATGTCCCTAAGTGTCAGGTCCACACACCACCTGAACACCCCCAGGGATGGTGACTCCCCCACTGCCCTGGGCAGATGTGGTGCCACAGATCTGCTCAACATCTGTGAAAAACTTTAAAGGCATCGCCCTAAAAACAGAACAGCAGACCACTCCAGTGTTTGATGAGCCTTTCAGTGAAGAAGAATTTCCTAATATCCTGCCTAAACATCCCCTGGTACAGCTTGTAACCATTTCCTCTAGTCTTGTTGCTTGTCATCAAGCTTTCCATCTTCTAAGCACAGGGATCTTTTTTTTTTTTTTTTTTTTCAGAGCAGATTACATGTTCTTTTTCACTAAAATGTCCCTGATAAATGAAAGTCCATAACCTTGTCTGCTTCCTTCCACTTTCTTGTCGTTCACTGTATAGGATAAGAGATGAAGAAATGTGCTAGTACATAACCATAAAATCGTAGAATGGTTTGGGTTGGAGGGGACCTTAAAGATCCCTGCTGTGTCAAGGGTTATCTTTCACTAGACTCAAAGGTTACTCAAAGCCCCATTCAAACTGATCTTGAACACTTGCAGGGAAGCACCATCCACAATTTATCTGGGCAACCTGTTCCTGTGTGTCACGACCCTCACAGTGAATAATTTCTTCCTTATATCTAATCTAAATCTGCTCTCTTTCAGTTTGAAGTCTTTATCCCTTGTCTTGTCATTACATGCCCTTGTAAAAATCATTTCTCCTGCTTTCCTGTAGGCTCCCTGTAAATATTGAAAGGCTGCTGTAGGGTCTCCCCAGAACCCCAACAACCCCAACACTCTCAGCCTGTCTAAAGGATGATTGGGCAGGGCTTTTTGATTCACCTAAAATTATTTCTGCTATTTTTCATGAACTGGTCAACCCTCATGGCTGTTTTTGCATGTCTTGTTCCTCTTTTCCTTGGTATTTATGACTCATGATGTCATGTGTGAAATTGGGCAAGGCCGGAATGGCTACCTCTGCTGAGCTGGAATTAGGTTTAGTTTTTTGCTGATCTCATGTAGAGAAAAGTGTTGCGTAATTAGATTGGTCTAATGACTCCTAATACTGGCTTTTGCTGAACTCTCTCTTTTATTTACCTCAGCAAGCATCTCTTTCTCCAGATCTTGACAATTCATCATACTTCAATTCCTGTTTTGGAATCCTACATTTACAAACCAAAGTTCTCTTCTATTTGGTAATGTTAATCCTCTGGAACTCTTGCTTACCAGGTAGAGCCAGACGGAACAGCAGCATCAAAACCAGCCAGCATCATTCTTGTACTTAAAGAATTATTGTGGATTTTGCAGTCTCATTTTTCACACATGTCTAATAACAATCATGGAAGCCATCTGAAAACTAGGACTGTACTGGTGTGTTACTGCCTGGAATTTTTTTAGTAGGTGCTGTGTGGGCACTACAGCTAGAGTTTTGCTTCCCCTTTCACAGAGTGCTCATTTATTTCTGAAATAATTCTTTGTCTGAAGAATGGTCCATTGCTTCACTTCAGTGCTATGTCTTTTTCCTTCTCAACAGCAAGACACTAAGTGCTCATATGAATGTATGCACAGGAGAGGTCCCTGGGAATTCCCTTCCAGGATGTTTGCAACTCCCAAACCTTGATCTGGCTCAGGAACAGCAGATTTTCCCCTAGCATTGCTCTTTATGAGGCAAAGCACATTCAGGAACCAGGATGGACACCATCCAGGTGGTCTCTTCACTATCATGGTCTTCTCTGGTCAGCTGTGCTCATGGAAACCTACAGCTGACAAGAATCAGGCTTCAATTACATCATCCTGTGCTGATTTCTTTGCATGACAAAGCACTTGAAATGGCATGTACAAGTCTTCTGGCATTAGGCTCTAGTCACCATCCATAAAAGTGGTGTTGTGGCCTCAGCCCAGACTTCCAGGAGTGTATCCTATTCTGATCTTCCCTGGTCCACCCTGTGTATGGCAGTCCTTAGGCCAAGGAGACTGTCAGGGGCTATGGCAGAAGAAGGAATAGCTGAATGCAAATAAAATATCCAAGCCTTCCCAAAACACAAATTTCTTTGACCTGATGTTTGAATTGGGTCCATTCTTTCTGGAGGCAATTTATATATTTTTATATATATTATATACATATGTTTACACACATACATATACATATATATATATAATGGAACTAAATGAGGAGAAAATATTTTCCCCTGGATTTATTCTGCTTCTCTTATTGTCTTACGGTTCTAGGGATTGCCTGTGATTTCATTGACAAGCTGTGTCTGATTATGGCTCAGGTCTAGACAAGAGAAGTACCCTGTTGTATGTCATAGGGGCATGGAAAAAATCTGAGAGCCTGTCATGGCTGAAACAGTTACCTAAGTAGTGGCTGTTTCTTCAGTCACACTTTTAGTATACTTCTGTAAAATACTGCAGCATTCCTGCTCTTGCATGCATGAATGCTAGCTCAGAGCAAACCAGCTGAATTAATGTTATTTTCTTTAGAAAACAAATCAGAGTTTTCAAAGACTTATTGGTTGACAGGATGCTTTCCTAGAAGAAGGTAAATGAGAACAGGTACTTGTTTAATTTAACCAGACTGTAAATAATTTACCAACTCTGCATACATATTTGCTTCTATTAGCAGGGGAGGAAAAAAAATAAAAAATGAATTAAGACTTTAACAGTTCCAACATTTTGGGAAAAGTAAGTCTCACTCTTGATTAACTTGCATTGTTTCACTTGCCATTTTGTCAAAAAAAAAAAAAAAAAAGGCAGCATCATATTAAATTTCATGTTTCACTATCAGCCCCCTTTTTATTACATCACAGAACACAGAATCAACCAGGTTTGAAGAGACATCAGAGATCATCAGGCCCAGCCTAGTAGCTAATACCTAACACCTCCTAACAACTAAGCCATGGCTCCAAGTGCCACATCCAATCTTTTTTTGAACACCTCCAGGGATGGTGACTCCATCACCTCCCTGGGCAGCACATTCCAATGGCCAACCACTCTCTCTGAGAAGAACTTTCTCCTCACCTCCAGCCTAAACCTCCCCTGGTACAGCTTGAGACTGTGTCCTCTTGTTCTGGTGCTGGTTGCCTGGGAGAAGAGACCAACCCCCACCTGTCTACAACCTCCTTTCAGGCAGCTGTAGAGAGCAATAAGGTCTCCCCTGAGCCCCCTCTTCTCCAGACTCCATAGTAAAAAGTTGTCTCCCAGCTGGTCACCCTCACTTGTTTCAGAATGAGCACCATCAGTCTGGAATGGAGCACCATTTCTGTTGGTGATCATTCTGACCTCACAGCATCTCACAAGGCAGTCCTAAGACTGAACAAACTAGTAATTTCCAGCTCATACTGCACAGTTTACTGTGCTTGAGCTCCTTTACTCTTGTTATGACCCCATAGCACCCATTTTTATACGTACATATCTTTTGAGGTCAGCAGGAAGATTAAAGCATATAATGCCTCTTGGAAGCTTAATTTCTCAGTAATTTCCACTTCAGGGAAAGTGAAGTTAGACCACTGGAATGTTCCTTAGCACCCAAGAATCCCTGTACACTCCTCTTTTGCCACCATATCTCTAGTTAGTGGGGTGTTAAGCAGAGCTGATAGTGTGAGGAAGCTTTCATTTTTGATATCTGTGCTGTCATCTGTAACAGGTAAGTAGATGTCCTCCAAAAGCCCTATCACCTCTTTCCCCAAAGCTCAATGACTGACAAAAATAAAAGAAAAAAGATCTGGCATTTGCTAGACTGATTTAGGAAGTAACAGTGCTGATCAGAAAATACATTTTTAAAATATGATTAAAGCCTCACTGGTGTATTTCAGTTCAAGGTTTAATTTGTTTCTCCCTAGAGTTTTGGTGACACCCTCTTTGCAAAGAGTAATTAAAAAATTCATTAGTGGGGACAGTAACCTCTTCTGCCATTTCAATCAATGTTGTGAGGTAATGTAGCCTGGAGCCTTGCATACCTTGGCACTCGTTATAAAAGAGTATTTCTAATGAGATCTACATTTATTAAGACTACTGTGGTTGCCCCATTCCTGATCTTCTTGAAGTTAAAGGGAGAATTCTTACTGACTTGATGTAGGATCTGACCCAAACAGCAGGACATCTTGAAATAAAAATCATAGAATCAGTCAGGGTTGGAAGGGACCACAAGGATCATCTAATTCCAACCCCCCTGCCATGGGCAGGGACACCTCACAAAAAAAAAAAAAAAAAAAAAAAAAAGAGCAGCCTTACAGCATTCCTCCTTTTACTGAGATAAGAAATAACCTCAGATCAGTCTTTCTCACAACATTTGCTCTTACCTGGACATACAATGCACATTCTCAGTGACTCACACAAACACCTGGCGTGGGTATTTTAAAATAAGTGACTTCTGTAAAAAACATATATGATAAAAGGCACAAGTGAAAGCACTCAGTTTAGGACAAGTATAGGCTTCTCAGCAAATTATTGTTTTGTTTCAGCAGCTGGCCATGGCTCTGTAATTTTGGATCCCTAATGCATGTTTTCCCTGTTAAGCATAACTGTGTAAATAAAGCCAAACTGAGCTGCATTTGTGTCTCTGCCATGATGTGCATCTGTTGCATTCCTTTCCCTAATCAAATAAAACTGTCAGAGAAAGATTTGATCAGGTGAGGTGTCCTTTATGCCATGGTCTCTTACCTCCATATGAAGAAAGAATTTGAGGGCTAAATTGCCCTAACTGCACAGGCATCTGATTTAAACCAGGGTATCCCATCCAGCTACGAAGTATAGCTACTGGCAGACATTGTGAAATGGAACAGGCACTAAGGTGTCCTCTGCCTGATCAAGGTCCTTGCTGTGGACATCATGTATGTTCTTGTTACCTTCATAGATGTCTTTTCCTTTCATGGAGCTATGTTTTTGATGTCCTTTTGAAGGATTTGCCTTTTTCAGCCAATAGACTCTACACAAAACTGGCCAGCATTCCTAAAACTAAAACACTTTCCATGCTGAATTCACTTACACACTTAAACATTTAGAGAAGATGGTAAGTAAAGAGAGCAGTGGACTCTTCCTACCAAGTCTGAGCACTTCTGATGATGTAAGCCAAATACAGCTGTGTGAAATGTCTTTTTTTGCTAGGGTATTTTCTAGTGAGATGAAGAAGGTGTGTCATTTTCACTCCTCTTTATCTCTTTGAGAAAGATCATTGGGTAGTTTCAGGGAACTTTATTGTTCTTGCAAAGTTGAAAGAAGCAAGCAAAATTACCCAGTCAATCTATTTAATTATTTTCTTGCCTTCCAACATTTCCTCCCTAGTTGTTTTTTGGGTTTTTTTTGTCTTTTTGTTTTGGTTTGGTGAGGTTTTTTTTGTTTGGTTCGTTGTTTTTGTTTGGGGGTTTTTGAGTGTGGATTTTTTTCTGTTTGTTGTTTTTTGTGGTTTGGGGTTTTTTGTTTGTTTTTTTTTTTTTGTTTGTTTGTGTTGGTTGGTTGGTGTGTTTTTTAATGAATAATTTAAATTGTATTCATCTCAGTTCATACAGGGACATTGTTATGTAGTAATTTTTTGTCATGTCTGTCCAGAGTGCTTTTAGTTTTGCAGGGGGTTTTTTGAGTTGCTTATGCCAGAGATGCATGCAATATCTGACATATAGCATATCACAGAGTTTTCTACTTGCAATAAAGGAAAAGAAGAATCAGTAACTTCACTGGAGCTAAGCACTGGATTTTATAGAGGCACATATGGATATATAATTGTTTTAAGTATCACAAGGCTTTTGGTATGAAGGCCTATTTTTCACTCTTAGTAAAATAGCCAGACTGGTCTCTGCTTATGAGCCAAGTCACACACTTTTATTTCTATTGTGAACAAGAAAGAGCCTACAAACAAAGATTTAATTCTTTAGCTGAATAAATAGTTTCTTGGCAGCGATTACAGAGGGTGCAAAATTCCTATTATGTTTTGATTATAATTATAATTCTCACTGAATCATCAGCTTCTATAGCAAGGACTGGTATTTTTTAATAATGAAGAACTGAATTTTTAGCCTGCAACAGCCATCCACCCTGCACTGCAGAAATATATCAAGTATACAGTTAATGGGAATGAGTAATTTTCTACACTGCCACTATTACTGTGTAGTTTGGGAACAGGAAATATGTCTATAAATGACAAAGCTGCTTATAGTAAATACATAATTCAATACACTCAAGTGTTAACTTTGTTTCCAAATTACCTAGAGATGACGTATTGGGATTTTTTTTGGAAAATTACCCATTTTAGAAAATCTGCTGCAAGACACGTGGATGAATAAGTTTGGTTATGCAAGAAACTAATTAATACCCAATTTATTAGCCTAATAAGTTCCTCCTATTTCTGGACTGCATGCAAACATCTCATGGATTCAGAGTTGTCAGTGCTAGAAATGAATTTTTTTTTGCCTGGTTTAAAATGTACTGTTTAAAACATTGCCAGTGACTGTCTTGAAAGAACATTCAAGGAAAACAGCTGTGACAGGCACAATAAGCCAGCAAAACTGTTCTGACCAAATACTTGGAAACGATATTTTAAGGTATTCCTTTAGCTCTTTTTAAACCACCCCTCTGCCTGTTGTGCTCTTCCAGACACAGTCACCCCATCAGCCAACTGAGTGCAAGCAGTCAGTCTGGCAGATCTGATCCATTCCTGCAGCTTTCACTAATCCAAAGAATTGGGCAAACCCATGAGGAAATTGTCAAGACATACCTGGCTATCATCATGGCAAATATTAGGGCATATCCTTTGAAGGCAATATTTCAAGTTCCAGAAGCTGGCATTCTTCAGCACATTTTTATCAACTAGCTTCATAGTATCTGAGATGCTGCAGCATTGTCACAAACTTACTGACAACTCTTTTTTTTCCTGAAAATACTGACTTCTGAAAGAGCTTGAAAAGTATCCAGGAAAGCTGGGGACCCCTGGAAATGCATTAATTCTTCATCTCTCTTTTAAAACAGCGTTGGCTTGACATTAAAAACAATACTCCTCCTTGGAGGCACAGTGTTAGAATGTGGCCTCAAGCCATGACCATCCTTGGGTATGAAGCAGAGAAGGAGCAGCACATGTATACCTGGAAGCTGTGTTATTAAAGGAATCTGATCAGCTGAGCCAATATGTCTCTTGGAGATTCAGAGCAGAACATAGAGGAATGCTCTGCACCAAATCACTCCTCCTCACACCTACACTGTCTCACCAGACCTCTTTTAGGAAACAGCAACAGCAGTTCTACGTTCCCTCACATTTTTATACTTGGACACTGCACAAAGACATAGAAGTCCCTGCCCCAGTGCTGCATGGAGCTAGCAGGGGGTTTGCAACAAGTCCCAGAAGATAGGAGAGTCCTTGCATCTCCTCCATTTCCTTCCCCCCTCTCATGCATACATAGAGGCACAATCAAGTCTTTCCTGGGACTTGAATTTATAGCACATTAGAACTGTGTGTGGTTTGTGCAGAAAGTGATAATAGGGATTTCATTAGTTTGATCCTGCTTTCTGTGCTAAAACGGAGTAGGTTTAAATTGTTATTGTGGCATTTCTTCTCTCTTTGCTGTGTATGTATCATAAATAATGATACAATGAGTTTTCAAATGTCTTTTCTGGTGGCTATTAGGCTCTGAAGCAAAATGGGAGTGCTCAGTGGAAGACTAACAATAACTTTATTCTTATAGTGCATTTAATTCCAAACAAATCTGAAATCTAGATGACTTTACAAATTTTATTGCTTTCACCCATCCTGCAAATGCTGACACTCTTTGTACATGGCTGTTAACTAAGAGTTCTGAAAATCTCAAGAACTAATTGAACAGAAATCTATTTTACCTTATCTAGTTAGCTAAAGTTTAAAAAGTTTGTGGTCTAGGTTAGTTGTGCCAGCTCCTCTTAGTGAAAAGCTAAACAGCTTACTGTTCACCTCTGTGATCAGCTGGGCTAACACACAGTCAGGATCAGAGGATCAGGATCAGGATCAGAAATGTGGGCAGTCTCTTTTACAGGTTTTGAACTAGGTGGAGCCAGCTCTAAGTATCTCACCCGGTTGTTGTATCTAGAGAAGCCAACTTGTTTCACTTGCAGCTATGTTTTTTCTTCATTTTCCCCTTACAGGTACCTTGTATTTAACTCTGCAAATTAAGGCAAGAAAATGCCAGGAGGCAGGACATCTAAGGTGCATATTTATAAAAAAATCCAGTTAATTCTGTATTTCTTTGCAGATATGAAGAAACAAAGATGTAGTTTCAATGTCATGTTTCTCAGTGTAACGGAGGATGTTGGCTAGCTAAGAAGATTTCAATATGCCAAATGGTATCAAACAGAAAGCAGGAAAGTTGGGAAAAGAAAAACAAAAGATGAGAGGTTCCGAGAAGACTTGAAATTAGAAGAGCTGAGATTAAATTAATCCTTCTGAACCGAAGAGCTTTCTGCCCTCCAAATGTGCTCCAGTCTACCTCTGGTTCCAGATTGTGACAATGGGGAATTTCAGTGACCTGTACTGCACCTAAAGGAGAAGCAATTCTGAGAAACTGTGTATGGACTCGTTAAGACTCAGCTGCATGATTTCTTTGCCTGAATAAAGCTAATTCAGGGCTACTGCAGGGTTGCATGTAAGGAAAAAAGGGTTATTGTTAGGGATCCCAGTAAGATTCAATTTGTCATTCTTAGCGAAGATATTGTACTCTTATAACAGACTGATTACAGCAAATTGAAGAAGCTGATGAAAAATTCCCTGAAATTTTGGCACAAACTTTGACACCAAATGAAAATCCTGAAACGTACAGCAAAGACTGTTCAAAAGCACAAGGGGCAAAATTGAAGAAAGTGCAAGCTTAAAAAATATGCACAAAGGTAACCTAGAGATTCACTGTGATTTAAAATAGCATGGGAGTCAGATTTTTTTGGAGAGAGGAGAGAATCTGAAAAATTCTGTATCAATGAGCTTCATGAAAATGGAACTGATGAAGAATAAAGAACTGGATGCACTAAACTTAAACACATAAACACATAATGCAATTTATTTAGTTATATCCAATAAAAGGTGTATGTCAGTGTTTATCTAGAAGCACTTTGTAGAGAAACTATAGGAAAAAGATCCCTTCTTTAGCTTCACAAAAATTTTGGGAGGCATGTATTTTATTCAGTCACTTGAGCAGAGGGACTGGTGGGAGATTAAGCTAAATCAAACATTTTTAAAAGTCTATTTTTGCAGAGGTTTTGTTCTTGTTGTTTTTGACTAAACCCAAGAAATTTGATTCTTGGTAAGTCAGAGCAATAAGTATTGTCTTAGTACTTCACCAGAAATTTCCTATCTCCTAGTTAATCAAATTAGGTTGACAAATCCAGTATTCAGTTCACAGAACCTTCCATCAGGCATTGATGCTCCTTCCACCAGCACCCTGGATGGAGCATTGTGCCAGGGACCTTAGCCAAGGGATAATGTCCCACAGCCCTGCCACAGACCACAATCCTGAGTTCAGGACATGATTCAGCATCCACAAGCAAGTGTGCTTGAAAGTATCATGGGTAAGATAGTTTGCAGGGTGCTTCAGTAAGTAACTCTGACCACAGGGTAAGTAACTCTGACCACAGGGTAAGTCTACTTATGGAATCACTAGGATGTGGAAACCAATTGGAGAAAATTGGGTTTTTTGTATCTATGATCAAAGAAGGGCTTTCCTTCAGCATCCAAATGCCATCACTCAAGACATTTTGCATTTTTAGAGACTCTTTTATTGTTTTCATCACAGAGGAGCACTGTCTGGACAGTTGCCCAATTCAGGGCTTTTTCTACAGAGTGGGACAAACAAGATAAAAAACTTTGTACTTAGGACAATGTGTAAAAATGTGTAGAAAGTTTTGTTCTACTCCCTGTAGTCCTACACAAGATACATTTCCCAAGGGGGAAACTGTGGTGTCCTGTGAGAAAGTAAAGAAATAGCATTCATGTAGTGGGATTTTAGACTGTTTTTCTAAGTCTTCTTCTGTCTTTCTGATTCAGGATTACTAAACCCCTAAAAGACATTTTAAAGACATTGTATGCAAACGAACGCAACAGCGGATTACAAATTCAGGTGTCCAATTAATATTGCCAGAGTCTCAGTCTTTAGAGGACTCGGTACAGTTCACAACATGTGATTTTCATGCTGTGTATACATTTGATTAACTTTATTACTCAATATTCAGGTTAATGTGGTGTCTAGTGCATTGTGGGAGAAACACTTCATGTAGTGTTGCAGATAAATGCATGGGAATATGTTTATTCTCATATAAAAAAATGTCATTATTGGCTTAAAATCAGGACTTTGAAGTTTCTGTTCATTTGCTTAGACACTGAATTCAGATGTCATTGACAAAGCTTCTTCTAACTTGCCTCTGATGCTTCTGGCAGTTCTCCCTTTACCTCTTTATTTTCACCTCCTTGCCAGGACTGTGATTTCTCCTTTGCTTTATGTGTCTTTACTCTGTACCTGGTTCCACTTTACCTTAGTACCTGGCTTTTAATCTACTTCCCTGGGGATGTTCATCTGATGTTCTTAACAAATAAAGTCTAGCATTCTGTGAAACTCACATGCCTTTGGGTTTAACCACAGACTCAGATCATGGTCAAAGTTTTTCTTAGATTCGTTAACCTTTTTTTCCAGGGACTTGTTCCTTTTGAAAAAAACCAAACCACTGCTTACTTTCATTATCAAGGACCACAGGAACCCAATGCCTTCATGACATTTTCATAGAAAACAGTTTGCAGCAACGGTTTCTAAATCCAAGTAATTTACAAGCCTTGTAAGAAATTCTCAGGACGTGCATACATGCAAATCATATACAGAAAAACTTTCTGACTACACATAACACTAACATTTGTCTAGGTTTAGCCTTAGGTCTTGTATTATCTGTAGTATTTATACAAGTTTTAACTTACCTTTAGCAATTTTGCTTACAGCTCTCTCTCCTACAGTACAAATGTTGCGGCACAATTTCATTTTATCTGCTGTTTGCACACATTTTGCCATTTTTTGTGTATCTGTCACAATCATCTGTTCCCATAAGTACAGTATCACTTAGGTCTGACTCATTAACCATGCACTCCTTTTGGTTCCACTTGGTTTTGCTCTTAGTAAAGCTGAGCAAATAATTTACATCAAATACTTTTATCTTCTTTCTCCTCCTGGGAAATCTATGACCAGATTGTTCTTATTTCTCAATTTTTAATTATTTATACTTTTCCAACACTGACTAATTCATTTTTTACTATATGGATTAATTACAGATATCCTAAACAGAAATTAATTTCCTTCACTCTATAATTAGTCAGTGAGGTCAAGTTGCCTTGTTTTAGATCCCAGGGCTGTGTCATGTACAAGTATTCTCTACTTGGAAAAATGAAGATGCTAGTTCCAGTGAAAGTGGACAGCTCTTGAATGCTTAGAGAAGAACACACACTTGTGTCTTTCCAGGTAAATGGATTGTGTTTTGGTTATAATATTTTCATTCACATTCGTTTTGTCAGACTATGAGGGGTCTAACAGTGCAGCAAGGAAGTGAGGTCTTGTTTTGTGTATCTACAAGAAGTTTGAGTGACACAAAATTCAAGATCCAGCATCTTCCAAGTGTAAATCTCAGACGTCCACCCTCCCTCAAACAAGTCCAGTGAAATCAAGGTCAAGCTACAGGTGTTGTTCAGGCAACACCAGGATGGAAACAGGGCATATCTGCCTTCAGAAAAGATCATCATCTGTCTCTGCTGTCCTTAAAGAAGACCAACAGTGTCATAATTTAACCTCACTGTCCTCTGCTGACTTCCCAGGAGAAGGAGAGCAACGTCTTCTTAGTGGTTCCCCTGAAGGCAGCACACCAGAAGAACTATTCTGGTCTGCTTGTGAGCAAATCAGCAATGAAACTGGATATTTGTAAACTCAGCCATATCTTTCTCCTGGCAATTTCAGAGAGGAGTTTGGGATTATCTTTCTGAAAGCACTCTTCTAAATATCCGTTTAGTAGGGCACAGTCTGTCAGTCACAGATAAAGTGCTGGGCTTCTCCCATCTTCCTGTTTTTATGAAGATCAGATGAGTTGTATCTTCTCTGTACGTACTGCAAGGGACAGTTTAGTTAGTTTTAAGATAATTGTTTAAAAGAAAAAAGGAAAACTGGTCATAGCAGAAACACCTACAAGGTGATGGAGCTTAACGTGCAAATGGCTGAATCTCTATTTGACTGAGGTCTGCAGACAAATACATAACAAATGCAAAGCCTTTAGAGGTGTTTAACAGCACTGAGATTTTCAGAACTGATCTTCTTCATCCAGGCCCATTCTCTGAGTCTGATATCCTCTGGACTCACTCTTCAGGTAGCAGTCCCAGCTGTTAGGTGTTAGGGTGATATTGGACCTGTACCTGGCATAGAAACAATTTGAAAACTTCCTGACAGGGCACTTTTATGCCTCTCAGAGTAGATATGCATGGCTCAGTTAATGAGCCAGTAACACCTCAAAGTCTAAGGAGAAAAAACGGGTGAGGGCAGAAGTATAGCCCTTGTCAACCACAGGCACAGGAACTGACATCACTTTCATCTTTAAAACTGGGGCTTCTGTCATTACTTGGATTAGTCTTGGAAAATAAACAAACAAAAAAGTGGTTCTTCAACACTCATCCTCAATTTCCATGGCTTTAAGGCTAGGCAGTGGGAAGGTTCATGCTGGGATAGGTCCTTATTGACAAGTGTCCTTATTTTATGGCTGCCATCTCTTAAGACAGTAGCACATGTTCTCATCACCAACCTCTTAAGTGGGTAGTCATAGCTGTCATACCATAGAAATGATGTCTCTGATGGAGCTGTGCCTTCTATTAGCACCCCTGATGTCTATGGCAGTGAATCTGAACAGATATTTGTATTGAGCTTTTGTACTGGGTTGGCTTGCTGAAGCTGGCAAAACTGTAAGAGAAATTAATGCATCTAGGTCTGTGGTCTGCATCTAGAACTGGATTTTCCTTCAGGCCCCACCCCAGCATACAGTTGACATGAGGAAATTGTATTATCTACTTGACAGTTTACTCTGGGAAAATGTTTAGGGTGGAAACACTCAGTGAGAGATTTGTCTTCCTTATTCAGCAGTTAGGTATTCTCTGTTTTCTGCAGAACATGGTAATATTGTGGGGTGATTTCCTCACTGTCAGCTTATAAAAATACCACATTCATTTGTTGTAGCTGGAGTGGCTCTGCTGGGAACTCTTCCAAAGCAGTCAAATACCTACATGGACTGACTTGGCTGCCTGGCTTACTACATGCACTCTAAATATGGCAGGGTGAGATGTATTAGAACATACCAGCCTAGTCACCATCTCCCTGTTCTTATGCTCTTCATAGTAAAATCAATGCACATTGTGCTCTCAGGCTGGGGCTATTTTTAGGTGCTATTTTTCCACTCAGTCTGCAGCTGTTTTCAGTCACAAGCTTCTTTAACTAAGACAAATACACAGTCCTTGGCAAAGAAGAGGTTGTAAAGAGGACAGAAGTGTGCACATGAATCTTGTGCCTGCCTCACAGAGTTTTATGTAGGGGTGTTCAGAGGGGAGTCAAAAGGACCCTGATGTCCTGGGATGCCAGAGCCAACACTCACCATCATGATTAACCCTACCTTCAGCCCTCTTCCAGAATGTCCAATGAAGGGCAAGCTTCTCAGGGCAGAAGAATGTGGAAGGAGGAGAGCTGGAAGGCTACCAGGCTCAGCATTATCTGCGCTGCTTCCCTGCGAGATACAGAGTCACGGTCGTTGCTGAGCCTTTTACCTCTAGTGTGCACAAGCTCCTCCAGCAGCATATGTAATCCCATTCAGCCCTACTGCATTGTTGTAATTTCTTCCTTCCCTCTCCACTTTGGAGAATGGAAAGAAGGAAAAGAATGGGAAGAGTTATCACATGGGACACCTCAGAAAGAGTTGGTCTCTTGAGCAGGAGCATTAACTTTTGGAGCATTTCCTAAACTCTGCAAAGCAAGAGAGATGAAATTCCCTTCAGTTACAGGAAAAAATGCTTTATTCTTTCTTTCTTACTGCTCCTACTTGGTCTCAAGCTAGCAGGAGAAGTCCACAAGACCAGGGCTGCAGCTCTCTGTCTTCAGTGTGGGAAAAGCATGGTTGAACCTCCTTTTAATTAAGAGCAGGAGAGAACAGATTGATACAACTATGTCCTGTTTGGTAAGATGAGGTTAATGCCATATTAGGATACATTTGAAGTCAAGCACATAACAGTAGCAAGCCAACTGCTTTTAATGTTTGTCAGGCTCAAGTGACGGGGAAAAGAGAAATGGAGTAATCATATTGTCTGAAGCCCACTCCTGTCCATCACACTTGGAATCTTCTCTGTCTGCTATGTGAACAGATACAGTACTGAGCAGAGAGAAGTCTTGAGACGTTTCCTAAACTTTAGTCACAGAATCACAGAATCAACCAGGTTGGAAGAGACCTCTAAGATCATCAAGTCCAACCAATCACCCAACCCTAACTCATCAACTAGACCATGGCACTAAGTGCCTCATCCAGTCTTTTCTTAAACACCTCATACAAGCCGTGAACACTGAGAAGCTGTAGCCCTTCTCATGAGTTTCTCATGTCACAAAACACCATGGTTTTGCTGGTGAACAGGAGGAGACGGGGAGGCAATATCTTCATTTCTCCATCATGCCATTCAATTAATCTAAGTAACATCACTGAAATAATGGGAATAGTTTGGTGGATATTACGTGCTATGCTTGAGAGCAAACATTGGGGAGATTGGGAGCTCAGAGTATAAAATTCCAGCTGACCTTCTGCATCCAGCACAAGGCACACTTCTCACACAGGATAAGGATTAGAGTGTCTTGCAAATATGACACTATTTACAAGGCTTTATTCTGTGACAGAGACCTTTCACTCTGAGGCTGATACAACTGAAATGAGTATCATAGAATCATAGAATCATAGAACTGTCAGGGTTGGAAGGGACCTCAAGGATTATCCAGTTCCAGCCCCCGTGCCATGGGCACGGACACCTCACACTAGATCAGGTTACTCAGAGCCACATCCAGCCTGGCAGCAAAAGCCTCCAGGGATGAGGCTTCTACCACCCCCCTGGGCAACCTGTTCCAGTGTCTCACCACCCTTGTGGTGAAGAACTTCTTCCTAGCATCCAACCTGAATCTACCCATTTCTATTTTTGCTCCATTCCCCCTAGTCCTATCATTACCTGACATCCTAAAAAGTCCCTCACCAGCTTTCTTCTAGGCTCCCTTAAGATACTGGAAGGTCTCCTTGGAGCCCCAATTCTCTCAGTCTGTTCTCATAGGAGAGGTGTTCCAGCCCTCTGATCATCCTTGTGGCCCCTCTATGGACATGCTCCAGCACATCCAGATCCTTCCTGCAACAGGGCCTCCAGAACTGGATGCAGTACTCCAGGTGGGGTCTCACCAGAGCAGAGCAGAGGGGGAAGAATAACCTCCCTCAACCTGCTGGCTGTGCTTCTCTTGATGCAGCCCAGAGAGCCAGCACACCAGTGGCTCATGTGGAGCTTCTCATCCACCAGCACCCCCAAGTCCTTTTCTTCAGGAAATGAGTATCATTTTAGCCTTTTCTGTTTTCACTAAGCAGTGTGCTTACTAGTGTCACTACATGAAAAGCAAGCTAATTCTGGTGGTAATTAAAAAAAGCTGTACCGTGAGAGTCTTTTATGCTTGTCTTCTGACTCACATTGTTGAAAAATTAGCTTTTAGTAGAGTTTGCAGTTTTGTTGTTTAATATGGAAACTTTCTCACATGGATCTCACACCGTCCATTAGGAGAAGTGCTGCCATTCTCCACGTGGACTGTGCAAATCAGAGGTGTGAAGTGCCTTAATGTCCTATGCTACCAAGTTCTTCACTGGGTTTTGTATGAAAATCAAACAAAGACACTTCTTTGTATTTCACATGTGTGAGTTTCCTTGTTTTTATTAAAATTAACTTTGCTCATTTGCCATTTTCAAGCTAGTTTGAAATGAGGATCACCTTGTATCCTAGGAAACACAGTGAGAATTTTATATGTGATCACATTTTTATCCATGTTATGAAAAAAGCAGATGGTAATTAGGTGCATTATTCATAGGAAGGCTTGTTGAGCACAGTGTCTGTATGGTTCCAGCTTCGATTAGAACTTGTTTGGAAGAACTACTTCATACCTTTCAATTGCCCCTCATTAAGTGTAATCATTACTTTTCTGTGGTCCCAGTGTGCTTTAATTTGAGCAAAACATCACACACAGTGTTAGCCAGAAAAAAAAAAAAAACAGCATCAAATTTCTGGGGTGTCTTTCATTCTGCTTGACATCGATGTGATCTTTCTGTCCATCTGAATTCATCATTATTTATTGAATCTGTGCATGTGCCTTGTAAGCGACCACTTGGCAGTAGGAGAAGTGAAGAGCTGCCATTTTTCAGAGACAGCCCCTGAGCCTTTGGAAGGGACCAATTCACCCACTTAGGTTAGTGCAAAGGATGCTGAAGGCACACTTAGAAGCTGAATCATTTCCATATGAAGGGTAGTTCTCAGGATTCCTATATCTCTTCCAGCAGGGACAGAATGACATAGCAGAAAAGGTATAGTCATGCTGCAACAACAACAATGATGTGTCCACACCAGGATTTATGTTAGCTCCGTGTTGCCTACTTATTTGTCTATTTAGGTGAGTCCTAAATCATGTCTGGTAAGGTGACTAGAGGTTGCCAGACAGATGGTTGGGCTAGGCAGAACACTTACCTCCTGCTGTAGAAGTCTGGAGTCAGGACAGCTTCTTTGGACCCTGGGAATCCAGGGCAGTACAGTCCTTTTGCAGAGGCTATAGTAGTGACATCCTCCATTTCTGACTCTGACTTTCTCATGCAGTGGGCAGTCTGTTCAGTACTAGGACAGAAAACTATGTTCTCCAAAGCTAGTGAAAAGGTAGCTTCTAATACTTGTGCCTTTTGCCAAAAGAAAGCCTTAGTGCCTCTCTAAACAACACATTTGATGCTCTCCTTACAACAGAATGATTTCTAGTCCACACCTGAACAACACACGGAAGACTTGCTGCCTGCCTTGCTGTCTGCCTTCTAGTTTGCAATCTCCTACTCCCAAGAAATGCAGCTGGAAAGTCAAACATAGCTGTTCCCCCTTCCACCTGACACATTTTCTAGATTTGTCCACAATTAAGCTTTCCATATGAATAGGACACACAGCCAGGTGGTGGTGGCTTCCCTTAACTTTTGCAGTAAGGTCAGTGGCTGTGCTTATATGGTCAGATCTCTGCAGCGTTCAGCTGAGGTACTGCTGTTTCCAAAAGATGACAGGCCTTTGAAGCAAATAAATTTCCCAGGACATCACACTAAGGAGGTCCAAATCTCTGTTGGTAGTTCTGCTAAAAGCTCACTATAGTTCCCTCCTTCCCTTGCCTTTTGTTTTTTTCTTTCTTCTTTTTCCCCAAAAGTTTCAAAATATAGTCATGCACTTTTTGTCCTAATATTGAGACCTGATGATATTGGTGATCTCATATAAATAAGCTGATGTACCATCAGCAAATGCAACACACCACATCACATTTCTTTGGAGATGCAGATACTTACCTGTCTCATTCCAAAACATGAATCCAATATTCAATTCTTGTTTCTCAAAAGTCCTCAGTAAGAGATCCCCCTCAAATGGAATTCAGGGCTTTCCACCTGTGTAGCTTTGCCATTCAGAAGGTAGAAACACATACAAGTGGGATGGTCAACAGAACTGAGTTACACCAGAGTGACTGCATGGGACACCCACCTCAAAGACTGCCTGCAATTTTAAAACATCCATCCTGGAGACCCTGTAGCAACTACATTCTTAGAGAAGCAGAAGGTCCATCTGCACTTCCAGTGAGCCACACCATCCTGACTAAGGAATTACCCAAAACTGAGTGGCAAGCAGGACTCACCACACACGTGTCCTCGTTTCTCACTGAAAGAAATCTTGTTAGCCTATCCCAGTCTTGCACTTGGGCTTCCTCCAGAGACTTCTCCGTTAAAAGAAACCCAAGAAGTCCTCACAGATGGCACTGAGGCTTGGAGATCTCCATATGGAAAATATTTTTGGAAAGACAAATAACTGTAACTGGGTCAGACAGGGAGATTTTTCTCAATACTGCCCCTGAAAATAAAGAGTGGCAAGGCTGCAGTTTGTGTGCTTATGCTACACAGAGGCTTTTGTAACCTTCCACAGCACAAAAAAGTGAGCAAGTAAGGATATTCAAGTTCCTATTAACACATGTAACATTTAAGAAGGTGTGTGTGGACATGTTTAAGAAAGAAGCAGTTTAATCTTATCAGTACTGTAGACAGCTCTTTTATTTATTTTGTGGTTAGGATATTAGCAGCTTCTACTATGTCATCTGTATTTGCATCTGAAGAAATTAATTTCAACATTTATTTTAATGACAACCTAATGCTCTTAATGTCTTCTCTCTTCTTTGCAAGAGACAATACACTGAGACAATGACAACTGGGTCCTGCAGAAATAGATTGCTTTGAAGTAGCCAACAACAAACAGATGTGAAGGTCCCAATAAAAATGGAAAAATATACACTTGATTAAAAAATCCATCAGCACACTTTTTTTTTCCATTTGAAAGGTTTGCCAAGTCCCTGAGTGATAAAATGGTCCTTAAAGATTTATCATGACCATCTTCAACACGGGTCTCTCAGAATATATAAAATTAAAATCATTCAAAATCTGTGCTTTTCTAAACATAAAATCCAAGAAAAAAATTTACTTTTTCTATCCTTCACTTCAAATTCCCTGTGTCTCAAGTAGTCTAGCAATTAAAGTCTCATCATGATTTCCAGTATAGATTTGTGTCGTAAATTTTCAGGCTTCTCCAATCAGAAAAAAACACTCTCCTCTCTAATAACTCAGCTCAGGAATGACCTTAAGGCTTGTAACAAGATTTCTTTTTGGCCCACCTTCTGGTGCCTCTGGTAATGAGATATCTGTATTGCAGTGACCTATCACACACATCTCTAAGCATAACATGTCTGTCAGTGTTCTTAATCCCATTTCACATGAGACCTCAGATGAACCACAGGAAGGCTGAGTTTGTGTTCTTGTGCTCTTTCTCCTATGGCTTCAACCTACACATTAGCTCTGAGTTCCCAGCTCAACAGAAGCACAAGGGAAATCGATGTGCTTGCTTGCTTCCTTCCTTCCCATCACTAGCACCATTTCCTGATCTCCCCAGCCTCTCCAGGTGGTGCTTCTAGCCAGCGCCATATACTGACACTTCACACCAAAGAAGGACACTGTCCCACACAAGCATCCATCACTACAGAGATCACTGATGACCAAGCACACACCTGGGCTAAAATATTACATTCCTCTAAACCACACAGCCAAGCCTGGTTTAGGTGTGTGTTTCCTCAAGCATCTAGTGAAGTGAAGTCTAGTGAAGCTCTTCCTCAGCTGCCAGCAAACCAAAAAGTATAAATGGCCTTTATTTGTGGATGTACCTGCCCTCTTTCACAGGCAGTGGCTTGCTGTCACTATGGAGTGTTGATAAGAGAGGTCCATAAATTGTGTGAAGGAGAGAACAGCATCCTGTGAACAGGTGTCCTGTCCTGAGGGTGAAGCGTGGTATAGTTGCCAGCCAGAGCCAAAGGCCATGCCTCCCAGCACAAGTCTGCTTCTCAATCACATGCTCTCATTTAGCAAAAATCAATTTCTGAGCCCGTCTTGCTGTGAAGAAGCAAACAAACCAGACCAAACCAAACCAAACCAAACTAAACCAAACCAAACCAAACCAAAACCAAAACCCAAACCAAACCAAAATGAAAACAAACCAATACAAAACAAACAAAACCAACAACAAAACCCCAACAACAACAAAACCAGTCTGCAGCTGATTTTAGTCATAGTGATGGTGCCTTTTCAGCCAAGGACCTGAAACAGTGGGCCTGGTGAGTGCATAGGCTGCTCTTCATTTGTCCTAGTATCTGTACTCATACCTAAATCCTTAACCACAGGTGTCAGTTTCAGTACAGAAACTGTTAGCATCCTAGTAACAGCCTTTTCCTGGAAAAAAGAAAACCAAAACATACCAAACATTCTCTGTCCTGGTCATCCATCCCATGCTCCACCTACCCAGTTACCAAATCCTCTAAACCTCCTAACTGCTGTTCCAGAACAGGACTGTCCCTGCTATAAGCTTTATCAGCCGAGTTGAAAATAGGAAGTGAAGCAAAACAGATGGAGTTTCGTAACCAATTACATGTTTCAGAGGAAATCATAATGTGTAGGTTCCTCACTCTCAAACTGAACTCAGTCATCTTGTTAAGCCTCCTTTAAGCTGTGACAGATCCCCTGCAGCCCCAGAGCTCAGGGTGCAGGAGGATCCTACACGTTGGAAGCATGCTGACATTCTGCTGCAGGACTAAGACCATGCTCCTGAGAACTCTAACCAGTGACTGTGCCTTCCCTTGATATAACTGCTCAACATGTCTTGTCTGCAGCAAGTCTGTATTTCTTTTAGTATTACTGATCTATTATGGTCTAATTTTCTGTGTCTACCTGGTAGTGCTTTCCTGCTTTACAGCTCAACTGAAAAATGGAGTAACAATTAGAGAAGACTCTTTAAAACAGCTAGGAGATGTTGGGTTCATGGTCAATAAGTGTTACGGGCTTAGAGAAAATGTCAAATACAGATGTCAAATACAAATGAGGAAATCCTATGGCAGAAAGGCATAATTAAGGGGAAGAGAAACTCCCTTGGACCAGGCTTTCACTCCTTTCACAGATGAGCTTGTGGAAATCAAAGTTTATAGTCCTCCCAAGTGAGAGAAGGACCTGGTCCAAGTGAATTACAAGACAGCAAGATCAGCACATATGAGGTGAGAATTGGACTTAAAATACCAAGGGCCTGACTTTTTTCTTTAGTACAGCTTCTAATACCTGGGCCTCACAAAATTATACCCACTAAATTAATTCAAATGGGTTTGCACACACTTGCTGGGAATTGCCCTGTAAGAAGCTGTGAAGATCACAACTTTTGACATCATTGTTAGTAAACTAGAGAAAGGACAAAGAGAATGCTTGATCCTGTAGAGGGAACTCTCAGTGTGGAGTACACTGCTCAAGGAGTCCCACAGGTGCCACTAAAACAAGAATGTGAGATCTAAAGCACCACCAGACACCGAGTGCGTGGGAAAAAAGCTAAATCTGTTATCCTACCACTGAACTGAAGAGTGTTGCATTGGTAGGTGTCTCACTGAGGACATAAAAAGCAACTAACTACTGCAGATGAGTGAGAAGTTGAAAACTGAGGAAGAAGAGTCTTTTGAGAGGGGTATGGTCCCTGCTGGGGGACTCATCTTTGGCCCTGTTCACACCATCCGCCTGAAGCCAGTCTACAGCACAGGGGAAAGCAAAAAGGATGAGCAGCGAAAGATGGTGAGGTTAGGAAAGGATGGCTCAGCACTGTTCCTTTCTGTGCTGCACAAGCTTCCTATGCCTGTATCTGTGTATTTGTGAGAGAGGGAGAGAGAAAGCTTGTTGTGAAAAGTTGCAGGAGTGAAAAAACAAAGGTAATGTAAGATATTTCTAGCTGGTACTGGTACAGCAGTCAATTGAATGTGTGTCAATTCCCTCTCTTGCTCTCTGTGCTCAATATATATATTTAGATGTGAGCAGAGACGTTGTTAATCCCAGATCCCAAATGCCACTTTGATAAGTGCCAAGCTTTTGGGGGGGCTGCTGTAGCAGCAATAATACGATGTTATGTTTTCTGTCCTGATGGACGATTGTATGTTAAGTGCTCCTGTCTCCAATATGCACAATATTTCAAACTTTCCTGCCAAAAATAAAAATGGAAAAAATCAAGAAAGCCTTGAGGCAACAATAACTTATTTGACATCAAGTTACATGGGTTTTACATGTTTATTTCCTCAAATATTCAATTAAAAGCTTACTTACTGTGGCAGATGTCATATCACATGGTGCATATGCTCCCTCTCCAATACAGAGCAGCTTTTTAGAAATGACTGCCAAAATGTTGTAAGAACTTTTATAATGGTTTCAGGATGAAGCATAAAATGTAATAAGTCACACATTTTTGTGCGTATTTTATTGATCATTTAGTACTAGCTTTCTGTCTGGGGGCAGCTGATTGTTTTTTGGGGGGAAGAAGGAATTGTTTCCATACAAATAAGGAGAGAAGGAAGCTGTTGGGTGAGAGAAGGAAACTGGCCTTTGTTGTGAGAAGATTGCTGGAGTGACTTGTGTAATACAGGTTTCTTTTGGTCTGTTCTTGTTCCTGCGTGGGAAATGTGAAAAAATGTGTGATTTTCAATAAAAAAACGCTTCAGTAAGTTCAGTTCCACTGACAAAGATGTCTGAAAACTCTACTGCTGTCCATTTGGTTAGCTATTATGTGGGTAAAACCAGGCTGTTTTCCAAAATCCTTGTCTGATTTCCATTCATAAATTAGTGCATGCATCAGCCAAACTCAAATTAGATATTAAATAAATGTAACGCATTTACATCTACCCCAATCTAGTATAGCTGCCTGCTATACCTCACAGGGTAAGCCAGTCATTAGTGACTTTCAAGAAAAAAAATTTTCTGGTTGACAGAGTCACCAGTACTGGAGACACTGCACACTTTGCCCTGGTACAAGGATGCTGGACTGCCTACATCAGGGTCTAATCAGCTATGATGATCTCCATGTCTTTCTTTTGACTGGCACTGTCTTCATTTAAGAGCAGACTGATACAATTTTACTCCCAAAGGAAGCAAAATAAAGAAGCTCTCTTTGAATTGGAGAGAAATACAGAATTATATTCAAAAATATACAGGAAAATACAGAACACACGAATCCTTAACACCTAATACATATACAGATACATGAAAACCCTCCAAAAAACTTCCCCCAACCTGACTAAACCACCAGCTCCTTCCCTACCCTCCCCACATTGTCTCCTTTCCATTAGGCCAAGACAGGCCAAAATTGCACAGGACAAATTATTCAGGCATCTGAAGGCCACAAGAAAAGAGACAGAGTTGGCTTTGCTGCCAGTTTATGAAAAGACAGCAGAATTATGGTATTGAATAACAAAATTACTATTTCCTGGGTCCACCTCCTAGACTGTCTGGCCCCTGAAGGACTTTCTGTCTCTATAGTTATAAGACTTCCAGTGCTTAACCTCACAACAGGCGCTAGTAAAACAGCTCTCAGAAAACTGCAAAGCATCACAAGAAAAATTTGGAAATGAAGACTGAAGGCACAACACTCCTATTTGTTTGTGCTCACTGAAGCCACGTATAATCCCAAAGAATAGAGTCCCTGGAAAAAATATTACTGTCTTGTTCAACAAAGGAGCATCAGAGCTAGGAAAGAGGATGAGTTTTTACAACATGACCACAACACTCTCCAGCTGACATGTTACATACAGGACAAGAGTGAGGCAGTAATATGGATCTGTCTTTGCTAGCATTAGTGCCTGCTCCAATCTCTGTAAACAACACATGTCAGGGCTGGATCAATATACTTGAAATGACAGGGCTTTATGGATTTTGAGGAGCTTTTAGGGCAAAAAAAACCCTAATCCCAGACTGTCTTCAGTGCAGAGCAGATCTTGACTGTCACCTGGACATGACACTTAGCTTTCTGTGGCTGCCCACAGAGAGCCTTGAACCCTAACTTTACAGTGTTTTGAGCACAGACAGGGAGTGTTTCAATTAAAGCTTTTGATTCACTTCAGCATAAGCTTATGATCCATTTTCCCTGCCATAAGAAGATAGGCTAATCAAAGCCCATAGTTGTAGGCTCCAGTGCCTGATGCTCAGACTTGTTGGTTTCTCCAACAGCTCTCTTGTATCTCCAGTCCCTCCAGCAGCCAGCTCTTAGTCCCCCTTGTCTCTCCAGTATCCATCCCATCCCATAACCTCCACGCCTGGACAAGTGTACTGACCAGCAGCCTCTCTATACGTGACCGGTCCCTTCTGGCACGAGGCACAGGAACACCAGGGCAGACAGGCAGGACTTGCAGTTTAGTGCAAATTGGAAGAACCACTTAATCTGATCAAGTGCCAGCTTTATCACCTATCATTCTCTGGAGGGGATGCTCCTAGGCATCCATGACTTGGTATGCATTTTTCCACTGCATTGCCATAGGCAGGTGTTGCAATGAAAACTACCCTGTAAAGAAGTAAGGGTATGTTTTGTAAAACACACAGAGTAAATTCATGCAACTTTAGAGGAACTGGCTATACTAGGATGTGGGAAAGGTGGATAGGAGCTGCAAAGTCATGTACTGTCAGGCAATTTCAAATGGTGGCACCAATTTCAGAAATGAACAGAAATTCTCAGCTTCTTACATACTGTAGTTTACAACTTGGTTCATTCAGATCAGCTGGTAAAATTCCACTAGGGACTGCAGTTAGATGAATAAAGTCCTCTGCAAAGGCAGGAGTGATGTTTCCTTAGTAGAACCCAGCCCATAAGAACTTCTTATTTATCCTCACCTGATACAGCAATGAAACAAACCAAAGTTGAATGTTACTTTGAGCATCAGGAAATAGACAGGAATTAAAACTGAACAGTTTTTAATGCATTCCAAGCTTGCAACTACTATAACTTGGAGACAATTGGTCCTTTGTCATTTTGATAGAGAAACATACAAAAGAGACATGGGAAGCCTTTTCCATCCGCCCACGTTTCCCCATTATTGTTGAACTGCTCCCTTCAGCAAGTTTTGAAATACAATTTCTGTTTCAGTTTCACACAAATCCAACATTTCTAGGTCCATTATGGATTTTTACACTACCATCTATGGTGATTCAGGTTTTGGAAATTCTGTGTTATTTTATAATTATTTTTCCTCAGCCCACTTCCACCACTGCTGCAGTTGTGCAGAGTGTATTGCTCTAACCCTATTAAGCCATACTCCACAAGACTGGCTGGTGGTCAAAAGTTGTTCCATACTGACCAGTGCCAGCAACCTCAGAAGAAACTTAGAGTGCTGACAGCAGTTGAATTAGCACAGTAACTTTGGGAATTGCTCTTCTGGGCTACCCATATCCCTGGAACGCTAGGCTTGGATTCAAAACATGCATTTCTGCCAGACTTTGTGAGGGATAAGAAGGTTACAACAGAATATGACCCAGAAAAGTAAAGCCTTTGCTGCTCTGCAGGCACAGTTACCCAGTTACTGTGAAAGCCAACTTGCAGAGCAGAGCTGGGAAGGAAAGAAAATGCTGGAATTTAATTTCTTGCACAAGACTGAAAAGCAGGGCCCCTTTGAAAGATTTCATCTGACAGCAAAGCTTCCACAAAAAGAAATGGTAGTTTAGTGTCTCTATTGATAGCAAAGAGCATAGACCAAATTTTGACACAGGTGTACTCTGAAACATGTGCTTACAAACTTAGCTTGTTGGGGAACACAGAGCAGCATCTATAGTGAGAGCAATTTCCCCCTGGGTGTTTTGGAAAAGTACCCTAACTGCATCGCCACTTCCTTGTATCAAGTAATAGCTACTCCAGGCTCTGTCAAAAGACACATGCTGATGAAGGAGAACAGGCATAAAGGCTTCTCTTGATCTTGAAATGTCTAGTCTTAGAAAACACCATGGTCATACCTACTGCACAGCTCAGCCCAGCCACAGAAAAAAAATTCCATTCCAGTCTCACATGGGAAAATTCCTGCCCGCCTGCAACTGCAGGGTGAACATGACGAATTTGGAAAATAAATAAAGAAATAAAAAAACCTGTGTGACAATTCTTCTGTAATCACAAAGTCACAAGCATTCGTAGAAGCCAAAAGATAATTTTTACCTTCTGTCTGTACCCACACAGAAGGATGGGAGGCAGACACAAAGTTAGCACCAGCAACTGCTCAAAATTACTCTGAGGTTGCTGACAACTAGTTGTTCAAGGTAGCCTTTGAACTAAAGAAGCAAATAGCATGCCGGTAGTTTTTCTTTGTACAAATCCCAATCCAATATTCAAGAAGGAATCTAGATCCACAGTATGATATCTAAATTTAGGTTTCTATATATGAGCTTAGGTGCCCAAGATTCCACAGTCACTGGAAACTTCCCTAAGTTTGCTATTCAGATGTATCTAAAATTCAATTGCTACATTGGGTCAGATGAAGAGCTGTAAAGTCGCATTGCATTTTAAAGTCTAAATCTGCAAGCTGGATCCTGCCCCCAGGTCTCTCTGGCAAACAACTGGAACTGTGCATCAAGAAATGAGTGAGGGAATAATCAGAGTTATTACTGGCTTAACCTTGAACAAAGAACTTAGTCATGGAAAGGCTGAAGGTGCTCATACGCTAATGAAACAGGTGAGTCCTGCCAAAAAGAGATAACATGAACAAACAACCCTCCCTTGATCTGAGAGGTCAGGCTTAAGATCTTGTTACAAGGTCTGCTTTACAGCATCACATTCAGTGTGTGAATAACTCAGAAGATGTTCCTACCAGCCACCTGGAAGAAGGAGACTGAATTACAATAGAGCTCTTCGGGTTTTGTTTTTAAACAGTCAGTGTGGAGGGACAACACTTTCATAGAATCACAGAATCACAGAATCAGTCAGGGTTGGAAGGGACCACAAGGATCATCTAGTTCCAACCCCCCTGCCATGGGCAGGGACACCTCACACTAGATCAGGCCGGCCAGAGCCTCATCCAGCCTGGCCTTAAACACCTCCAGGGACGGGGCCCCAAACCACGTCCCTGGACAACCCATTCCAGGTTCTCACCATTCTCATGGGGAAGAACTTCTTCCTCATGTCCAGCCTGAATCTCCCCACTTCCAGCTTTATTCCATTCCCTCTAGTCCTGTCACTACCCTATCCTAAAAAGTCCCTCCCCAGCTTTCTTGGAGCCCCCTTCAGATACTGGAAGGCCACAAGAAGGTCATCTTGGAGCCTTCTCTTCTCCAGACTGAACAACCCCAACTCCTTCAGTCTCTCCTCATAGGAGAGATGCTCCAGCCCTCTGATCATCCTGGTGGCCCTTCTCTGGACACCTTCCAGCATGTCCAGATCCCTCTTGTAACAGGGCCTCCAGAACTGGACGCAGTACTCCAGGTGGGGTCTCACCAGAGTGGAGTAGAGGGGGAGAATCACCTCCCTTGACCTGCTGGCCACACTTCTCTTGCTGCAGCCCAGGCTCTGGTTGGCTTTCTGGGCTGCAAGTGCACATTGACAGCTCATGTTGAGCTTCTCGTCCACCAGTACCCCCAAGTCCCTCTCCTCAGGGCTGCTTTCTAGCCAGTCTGCATGTCTTTCTTCTGGGGTATGCAGAACAAACTTACATTTGAACTGACCTATGAGAGTCCTTGCTCAGTTTCAGTTTTCTGTGGAATATTAAGTCCTTCAGGTCTGTCCATATTGCAAACAGGATCAATCAGAAGGTTCATTTTCCCAGAAACTGCACACAATTCATATGAGAAAGAAACCACACAATGGGTCTGCAGGCTGAAGGTGGAAATAGGGACACTCACTAGAAAATTTTACTGGTGGGAAATATTGGAAATCAGGAATAACAGTTTTAGTAATTTCAAAATTAGATTGTAATAAAAATGTCAACATATATTGTAACAGACTATTGGAAAGGAAAAGTTACTTTCGTATGTTGTTGTTTGTTGTTAAAATTCCACAGAGCTAATTTGTTTTACATGTAAAGTAGTGACTTGTGACTGTTGTTTCAACTGATTTTATTAATAAAGTTTTTCTGAAGTGAACATATCTGACACCTAAGACAATGTCTTATAGGATAGGGATGCTTAAATGAATTGTTTGAGGCTTTTAACTTAACTTGATTGTATTAGTATGAAGAAATTTAGTCATAATCATAGAATCAGATGGAAAAGACCTCTAAGATCAAGTCCAACTATTGACCTAACACCAACATGGCCTCTAAACCATGTCCCAAAGTGCCATGTCTGCACACTTTTTGAATGCCTCCAGGGATAGTGACTGCACCACCTCCCTGATCCACTTATTCCAATGCTTGACCACCCTTCCAGTAATAACAACCTTCTCCAAATATCCAATTTAAACATTCCCTGGCACAATTTCGGGCCATTTCCTCTTGTACTATCACTTGACACTAGGGAAAAGAGACCTCACCCTACCTCCTTTCAGGTAGTTGTAGAGAGCAATGAAGTCTCTCCTCAGCCTCCTCATCTCCAGACTAAACAATCCCTTAGCAGATCCTCATAAAACTTTTCTCCAGACCCTTCACCAGCTTCATTGCCCTTCTCTGGACATGCTCCAGCACAGCAATGTCCTTCTTGTAGTGAGGGGCCCAAAACTGAGCACTGAATTCAAGGCACAGATTCACCAGTGCCAGGTATAGGGGGACAACAACTCCCCTACTCCTGCTGGCCACATTATTCCTGATACAGGACAGGATGGTCTTGGCCTTCTTGGGCACCTGAGCACGCTGCTGGCTCATGTTCAGATGGCTGTCCACCATCACAGCCAGGTCCTTTTCTGCCAGGCAACTTTCTAGTCACTCTTCCCCAAGTCTATAGCATTGCATGGGGCTGCTTTGATCCAAGTGCTGGACCTGGCACTTGGCTTTGTTAAACCTCATACAACTGACCTTGGTCCATTGATCCAACCTGTGCAGATCCCTTTGCAGAGCCTTCCTACCCTCAAGCAGATCAACATTCTCACTCTGTTTAGTGTCATCTGCAAACATACTGAGGCTGCACTCAATTCCCTTGCCCAGATCATGGATAAAGGTGTTAAAGAGAACTGCCCTCACAAATATATTACATGGTCCCAATAAAATATGACATGGACTTAACTGATTGCAACCAAGCTGGGTGATTTGGGATGCTTTAAGCTTGTGATATTGACCTGTGATGGTACACAACCTAAAGAAAACCATCTTTTTTTACCTAAAGATACTATCTTTTGGAAAACTTTTCGTGCCTATCTGGTCAATAATTAAAGAGGATTGGTTCTGATCTGCCAAACAACATTAAAAGAGCTATCTAAACCAACCTTGCAAACTAGTTTAAGAGTGTGTAGTGACAGGAGTTATTTGGCCCACTCAGATCTTGAAGTCAAATATTCATTTACTGGCATCCAAAGTGAAAGATGGGTACTTCCACAGGTTGACTCTTCTCAAATGGGTTGAACTGTCTCCTGTTTCTCTGCATTAATTAAAGATGAGGCCAAGCTTCCTAACACAGACTAAACCCCAGTTTTAGATGGCTACAGTTGAGTTAATTCTTCCCTTACACTTTTATTTTCTTTCTTTTTAATTTGGAAAGCAAATGTTGTAGTGGCAAACTTTTCCAGGTATATGCTGCAGGTATGTGCACTTATGCATATGACTGCACTGGTGCTGGGCTAGAGTAGCTTTGTCACGGTGTAAGAAAAAGACTGTGCTTGCTTTTTGCTGCCTGAGACACAGACTGAGAGTGAAACTGACCCCACTAGAGCCCTTGCACACAGCATGCAGTTGTCACATGTGTGAGCTCTCACTATGCAGGGAAGGTCTCAGTACATGCTCAAAATAGAGCTGGGCATGGGCACCACTAATGAGATAGTAATATACCAGGCAGATCCTTGCTTTCTCCTGGGTTTTGGGCCACACAGGTCAGTTTGGAAAAATAAGTATCAGTCTTCATGCCATATGCCAACAATATTTGCATTTGTATGAAAATGTTTTATAATTAGCATTGATTTGAGTTTAAGACATTTCTCCTTTTGGAAGCATTTTATTGTCTGAGAGCTGACATTATTATCACTCTTCTCCCTGAATAAAACTGTATTTTTTGCAAATATAAAAAAGTAGGGGCTTTCCTTCCTGGTGTAAGAAAAGCCTTTGGAAACATAACTTGAGGTCTTGGCTTCACTGAAATCAATGTTAAATCTTCCACTGATTTTAGCAGGGCTGGGATTCCAGGCAGTGCTGATGAATTTGTGCATGCAGCTGCTACAGCAACTGTGGGCATCTCCACTGTAATTTCTAAACATGAGAGAGAGACTTCTACAGGTTAACTGGTATAAGCCTTCACTTAATCTGGTGTCTTCCCTTTTTTTTCCCTTTAAAAATATTACCCTTTTACAGAATGTGGCACAAATGAAAATTCTTCTGCTGCTGTTCTTTGTAACACTGGATGTGAATTGCACATCTCGAGTGGATGACCCCTTCTGTAGGAAGCACAAGGTAACACAGCCTATTTTTCTGTCATTGTGAAGTAATAGAGCTAAGAGTTAAAGACAAAGAGGGCAGAACAGGGAATTATGCACACTGCCTGAATAACCTGAGCATCAAGGTTTTCAACTCTACCTGTTCTGTAATTGTGATTAAAGCTATCTTTAATTCATCTTGGGTTTATATTTACCTTGTTTTGTTTCTGTATATGTATTTGGCAAATTCCTGGTATAAGATTCAATGAAATGTGAAAGAAAAAAAAAAGTCAGTTTAAAAGCAAATGAGATATGTGATAATGGAGCACAAATACACTGAGAAAACATGGAGTGAATAGTCAAGTACATAGCACAGGTGTTGCATTGGCACACAATAAATGCACACAGCTATTCTGCTAAGGAAACTTAAAATGATCACAAGATCCACTCAAATTAATGCAAAAATATTTTACTCTGACCCAGTGCATCTCTTAAGATCAATGAGTGAAAGCCCATCCCTCCCTCTACAAGAAGATGCTCTGAAATTCCTAGAGACAGACACTCTAGGAGTGATTAACAACAGCATCAGTTAATCTTTGTGCAGTGTTTTAGAGATCAGTCTTTTCACTAAAGAGTGAGGTTAATAGATGGATCCAGATTACTCATTTTCAGCTGTTTCTAGTTTAAGTAACATGTAAAATGCTATGTACAACAGCCATGGTTTGGAGGCATTGTTTCTACATTCCTTTTTTAATTTTAGCAGCTATATTTTTCCTCCTAATCCCTCTAATAATCCTATTTTGAGGCGCGCTTAATCATTTAACTTTGCCATTCTCTCAGGGAAATGATGGACTAAATTGCACGCATGTTATTAATACAAAGCACCATTTTGTTAGCTAATTTAGAATTTCACACCCACATCAAACAGGCACATGTCTATAATCTATTATTTGTGATCCTGCTCAGCTGCACCCAGCGGACAGAGCATGCACTCCTGCTCTCCCTCCCTGCTGTGAGGGCAGCTTCCCACCGGCAGGTCCCCTCGGGAGCCCAGCCCTGCACACACTGCTGCAGCATCATTTGAATCTCCCAACTTCACAGCCTTTCTCCCTTACTGCTGTGCTCAGCAGACACAGCTGGCTTCTCTTTTCTTTTTGGAAGTTAAAATTCCTTTGCTACTCATTGATTGCCATTGGATACACTCTGGCTTGCCACATTCTTCTCAGCTTAATTGTGATCATTTCTGGCCCAGGTTTGGGCCCCATCAAACCAACTATAAGAATTTCTTCCCGAAAGGGGAAAAAAGGCAGACTTAAAACTCTCCTCCCAGTTGGTTTTGCTTTTGATTTAGAAATTAAGAGTGTATATTTATTTCAAAAGGTTATGTGTCCCTTTTCTTCATTCTTGGCTCTCACATTCATTTTGTATTGCAGTGGCTTCCTTTTAAGCCTTGTGCAGTACACTGTTGTTTCTGCTGTAATGCTGTTTAATGTAGCAACACAAACCTGGCAAGTGACCCGAATTTCACAGATCAACTGCAAGCACACAGGAGATGTGGGGACCTGCAGCAAGAATGTTTTGTTTCATCTCTTGATGTTCTAATTGCTGCCCATGATCCAACTGCTCCCCCATCTGACCTTGTAGGCAGATTTCATCGTTTATTCTTTGGAGGCTGTCTTGATGTATGACATGCCTGCAATTTCTCTTGCTATAATGCATATTCAGCACCTGATCAGCTGCATATCTCTGGGTGTGAGACAGTCTAAATGGAGTCATATCAAATGAATTATGTGATGTACAGGGTGTCTTCAAGTCTGTCATAAGCATAGTGTATAAGCCAGATTCAAAAGGCAAACCTTACTCTCTGTTGAGTATTTTGCCTGGACCATCTGAAAAGTCAGATGTCTTAATAGAGGTTCTTTTTTAAAACAAGCAAGACTCTCTAGATAGAGTGGCTGGAATATTACTACAGGCTTGTAAAACCTGCTGATGCTTTGAATACGATATGTGTCTTTCTTGTAACAGTTTTTTTCTAGCACTTTTTCTTCAAACGCTTCACTCAGAGACATGGAAGGAGTGAGGGTGAGTGTAGGGAAGCAGCTAAGAAACTGAGATAGCATCAGCTTCTTTTGCCAGTACTTCTACAATTCTCTGTATGTTCATTGGATTCTGCATCCACCAGCCACATTCTTGCAGGGTCTGTGTGCACAGTCTGTGTGCACTCTTGTTGAAACATGTTACATTTCTCCTTTCATTTCCAGTGGTTTATGTTAACTAGAGGACTAGATCATTCTGGACTAGAGCATTCATTTTCATCAAAAGTTCATGATCAACCCATGAGTATGGATCAGCCTAGCAGTAAGACTTAAAACTTTGGGTGACAGCTTTATTTACTCATGTTTCATGCACAGTATGTTCCTTATGTTCCATCTGCCTTCTCCCTCAGAAACAGAAACCTTACATTCACAAAAAAAGACAAGTTTTACCAATGTCTTTTTAGTATACATCTATACATTACTAAATGTAGGTCTGACCTGGAAACCCTGCTACACAGTTAACTTCTGGGAATGAACAAAGAAAATTAATGTGTCCCTTGGGAGGAGTCTATTTCTAATTTGTGACAGTGCTCTTTTTTATAACAGGTGTACACCAGTCAGTGACTGGGTCAAGCTGACTGGAAGATCTTTCTTCAACATCACCAAAGGAACCCCTCAGATGCACTTTTTAGTCCAGCAAGATGAGCTTCCTCGAGGGTAGCTACTCTGCTAGCTCCTAGTCCTCAGGGCAGTATCCTCTTTCTTTCTAGAGCCACTGAATAGACTTCCTGTGGAGATCTTTTGTAAACTTTCCCACCTGCTGTTGCTGTTGTGGTGAACCTAGAAGCCATCTCTGGCAGGTACCCTGTTGTGTAGAACCCATGTCCAATAGCAAGGGACTGTGAAGGGTTTACAGATGTAAAGGTCTGGAGAGACCTTAAATGTACTAGGTACTGGGCTATGCTTTTTCAAAGTGAAATGCTCATATTCATTTCCACAAACAGAGAATTCATAGCAGTTGCTTCCTAAACTTTGCTTACTCTGTCCTGGTATGTGTCATGGGCCCAGTTCTAGATACAGCCTCTAACATGGGAAAACGTGCAGAAATAAACTGGACAAAGGCAACACTGACCTGAATGAGCTTCCTATCAGTTCTATAGCTGGCCATATCTTAACTTTAAATGAGAAAGCCACAGGGGACTAACTTGTTTCTTTCCCCAAAGTCTCCTATTGCACATTTGCCTATAGATAGAGTTACTGTAACCCAAAAATCGCATCCCTGTCTATGGAGCATACTTTCAAGGCACACAGATGTCCACTGATAGAACCTTGAGCTGAAATATGAAAATGCATCTGACATTGGGGGTAAACCCTATTGTTATTATTAATGTCTACATTACAAAAACTTAACTAATGGAGCAACACATCTGGATTTGTAGAAGAAAACATGAGGACTAAGGAAGCGAAATTATATTCTCAGGAATTAATTATTCACTACATGTGTACAACCAGCAGGAAGAGAACCACAGGCTGAGGAAAATATGTTCAAACTTACCAACAAAAATAAATACATGAAAGTATGATGTGAACATCAGCTACATTTCCTAGAAAAAAGCTCCACATGGGAGCCTGAAATCCAACTATATTTTCATTTTGACATATTATCGCCAGAAAAGACATAGAAACACAGCCCTGGAGGAAAGGGAGTTCAACATCTCTAGGCCATCTGGGCTTTCTTCTTAAGGGTGGAAAATTCCTCTTCTCCCAAATGTCCTACAAGATTACATAGAGGGAAGTAAAGAGGGTAAATGGGAGATGCTCTGCATTAGAAGCAATGAAGCTATTGCAAGGAATCATCCAGACAAAAAGCCTGTACTCTTGGAGAACATAGGAGACATTTTTGCACTGCCTCCCTAAACTTAAGTCATCCACTTGCTTCCCCTTTCTTCCCAGACCTGATGAGCTCACTGTTGTCTGCTGTAGTTCTTCACAAGGCTGTTCCCCTTCCTCTCTTTCTCATTTTCCCTCTGAGCAGATCCTCTCTCATTTGCCATTATCCCTCATCCCAGGCACATCACTCCTCTGTCTCTCAGGCACACACATACACACACAGACAAATCCTGAAGACAGATTACGATCACGCACGTCAATTAGTCTTCCTGAAGGCTGAAAGTAATGGAATAAATGGGAAGGGTGCTAAAATGCTGTGGGTCTAGTTTGATGAAACAACTGAGGGCTGCACCTTGTTTGCTTTTAAGGGAATAAAGGAAAGAGTTACTGTGCTGCTCACAGAAGCTTAAGAATTTGGAAAAAAAAAAAAAAAGAAAAAAAAGGAATGTGCTTGGAAATGCTGTCATGGGAGCGCCCACTTTGAACTTGTGTTAGGAAACCCATGCTGGAGTGTTTATGCGCCTGGGAAAATTCAGCCCAGATGTGACAGCAAAAACTGTGATGTCTGAGCCACAGTTACAAGGCCTTGCCATGAGGGAGCACTATGTGAGTGGGAATGGATGGAACCAAACTACATTTCAATCATGGAACCTGTGTTGATATGCTCTAAATCAAATTTGAGTCTCTACTGATGTCTCCAAGGATGGCCCTGGGGCAGTGCTGTTCCAGGAGAACAGAACTGATGCACTTGGCTTTCTATGGCATCTGTTAGAAGTCTGATGGCTGGGCCTGAACAAAAACATATCTGACTCTTGAATAAGGTTTAGGCTTGGCTCACAGATGTATGAAATTTTCTAGGCGCATGTAAGCTTTGTAACTAAACAGAAAATGGTCTTCAGAATTACTTTTTGCTTCTATACAATACAGGGTGTGTATGTACATGCTTCTAGAATCAAGCCCAACAGTGACATTACAAAGTTATTTAGCTTTTAGGCAATGAATAGTAGGTGCTTGGTAAGTACAGAAGTATATGGCATATGCAAAGGTATGTTGTACTTTGACTGCATTACAACAAAGTGTGTATGAACTTGTGTGTTCATGGAAGTGGCAGCTCACCAAGGTTATGAGGGGGCTGAAAACTTCATGCTTTTTGCTAGCTCATTGAAGGTTGTCAGAGCACAGCATAAGGCAAATTTCAATCAGGCTTTGAAGAGGTTGTCATTAAGGTGGTTTCTATTTCCACAAATGAGGGCCCCTGTGGTAGCTAGAGGGAGCAGCTGCAAGTCCAGAGGTGGGCAGGCTAGAAACTGACCTCTTCGATCAGACATTATCCATGCTAAATAAGAAGAAAAGTCGCTTTACAGATTTGCTAGCACTTGGAGCTGCTGCTCATCAGGTTCTCTTAAATGGGATTTCCTGAGAACTATGATTTGTTTCCTTTGACACTGTAAGCCCACAGTTTAAAAGCAGCTCTTTTATCAAGGGCATTCTGCCAGTCATGAGGCATGGTGGTCCACAGACAACCTCAGAATTCTCAAACCATCTGGCTACTTTGATGTTAATCCTGCATAAGAAGATACCTCAATCACCTCAATAGAATCTTACACAGATATTTCTACTCTTAACTTATTTCTACCTACAAGAGTCTATGATAAAGACCAGATGGCTAAAGAAACCATTTCGAATTCTAACCACCACAGCTGCCTTCGTTTTATACATCTAGTGGACATAAATTCTTGTCATCTTATTTTATGTGAATGGCAGAATTTATTAGAGGAGACAGGTCATTAAGTAATTTTTTTTCTTTAATAATGTCTTTGATTCAGTGAACTCAAATTTATGCTCTGTTATAGTGTGCTAACAGCTATTTTTTTGGCTAGGAAAGTCAGCCATAAATCTGAATTTAATAAACTGACAATAGATCTGAATGTGAAAGCAATTCAAGGCACTCATTTTTTTCAGTTATCTAAAAGAAGTGAATCTTTGCATAACTGCAAGCAAGTCTAATTGCAAAATAAAAGCATATTCTCTCTAAAAATATCTCATTGGTCACAATGTGCAGTGCTGCTTAATGTGGACAACATTTTAAAAGCTGTCCAGAAAATGCCCTGGTCACCAGTAGCAGCGTGCTCTTTCCAAAAGGGAAACAGAATTTGGGTTTGTTCTCGCAGGGACACCTCCAATTAGATCAGGCTGCCCAGGGACACATCAAGTCTGATCTTGAATGTCTCTAGGGACAGGGTTTCAACCACATTCCTGGGCAGTCTGCTTCAGTATTTTACCACTCTCATTGTAAAGAACCTCCTCCTTATGTCTAACCTAAATCTATCCCGCTCCAGTTTAAAACCATTGTATATGTACGCATCGCTGGGTGCACTCTGTCCTTCCCCTACCACCCTATTTCTCTGTAAGCACACACAGAGGAAAAAAGACTTAGAGCTGGAGATGCATAGTGGAACAGGCTGCCCAGCAAAGCTGTGGAATCCTCACCCTTCAAGATTTTGAAAACTCAGATGGATAAGGACCTGAGCAGCCCAGTCTTGAGCAAGTGGTTGAGCTTGTGCCCACGAGAGGTCACATCCAATTGAAATTATTCTTCTGTTCTGTGAGCTTGGCAGCTACCTGCTCTGTCCTTTCTAACGAATTTTTTCAGAGTTCCATGAACACTACCACAGCTTGTCTAAAAAGGGAGGGTCACTGACAAAGCTAGACAGACATAGTTCTATCTCTCTATACATGTCGCACTATATATGTAGTATGTACATATGTATAGGTATATGTGTGTGTATGTTTGTAGAGGTGTCCCTGTGCATGTGTGTTTGTGTAAACTGTTTTGCATATATATATATATATGTATATATGTGTATATATATGTATATATGTTTATATATACACATATATATATATGTATGTATATGCATATATATATGCAAAAAAGTTTACACAAACACAAACACACACACACACACACATATATATATACATACACACACACAAACAAGCCCTTTGCTACTGTACTACCTCTCTGGAATATCAGTGCCCCCCTGCTCCAGAAGTTAAACAAATTCTCACACAAGGAAGCAAGGAAGATGGTTGGGAACTGTGACTGGCTGCATGTGTCACTGACTGGGCAAGTCTCTCAACATGCTCAAGCAAAACACAGAAGCAGTGAAGACACAGTTCACAGTTTCACCAAAGAAATGTTCACACACAGGTCATACCATTCCAGGTTTTGGTTATCCCAGTGCATTGAGCAGTGAATAGTTCATTCCATCCTGTCTTGTGCTTAAAGGACTTGAAGGAGGCCTTATGTGATGGACATGCATGCTGCATATGGGAATCACTCACAATGAGGTGTTTTAATGCCCTTGTTCTAATTCCTGAAATTCCCCCAGGGAATTTCAAGTACCCAGGGTCTGTGCCTCCCAGACAAGTCTTAAGTAGATCTTTTAGGCTGTATAGAAATTAAACATTTCATGTGCATCAAACGATACTGCAGAGCTCCAAAAAGCCTTGGTTGGTAGAATGCCTTTGTAAACTTTATCAAAACCTGCCATTTTGTTCACCATCTTCCATGGTGTGGCATCTGCCACTTTAAAGAGAGAGGGCACGTGTTAGGCTGCTTCAGGGCACTGTAAAAAAAAACCAAGGAACCAGAGCAAATAGAAGACATCAACCTTTTCCTACGTGTCTGGCCCAGATTAAACTCCTGTGCAACAAGAGCCAAGGAGGCAGAAGAATCACAACCAGAAGGGAATTTTCTTGTATCTATGATGCAGCAGAAGACAGGGTACTCATTGCTGTCAGTAAGCCCACCCTCAGCCCTTCTAGAGACAGTCATAAGGGTAGGAATGTTACCCTTCAGTATCTGAGCCCTATTCGTGAATTTTCTTTTCACACCTCCACTTTCAAGAACCCCAGTGAATCACACTGTCTGGCAGTCAAAAGGGAAACTAAAAGAAATGTCAAATGTGACGGTGGCTTTTTCACCTTATCTCTGTTGTTCAGACAGGAAGTAGGAGTGCATCCTACTCATGGTGCAGACAAGGGAGACAGCTGCCTCCAGGGTCTCTTTATCAGGAGGGACTGCCCCTTTTGGAGAACCACAGGGTTGTTTTGTTTTCTCGTCTCTGTTCTGCCAATCTAACTCATTCTTTGAGACGCAATGTTTCAGGGTTTCCTCTCTACTAAAATTTGGTCCTTTCGATCCACATTTTGAACCATATCCATCTATGCTCAAACCATAGGGAGTGGCTGAGATGTGAAATATTACATTTTAAATTGTAAAGCCTGATTGTCATCTCAGTTAAGGCAGTAGGTTAGGAACTGGTTGAAATTCATGCCACACTGGGTGAAAGAGCTTAGAACATATTAATGCTCTAAGTAAAGGAATAAAACAGCTTCCCTGAAGCTAGGCTGATTTCTTCTTGCAGCCACATTGTCACACTGCTTGAAATGAAAATCATTGGAGATCCTCCATGAATATTTGTTACCCCAACTACATGAAAGGTAAGCCTGTCCTCAATGTGGACATGGCCTATCAGCCGCTCTCCAGCAAAATCCTTTCATCCCATGTACAAATCATTCCCACTTGGTAAGGTTCAAAATGTGTATGCAGTAAAAAAAGTTAAATTACCTGGCATCATATCATAATTTATGTGTTGATAAGGGTTGCAAAGAGCTGGAGCACCCTATGCAGATAGCTACAGGGTCACCTTCTTGTATATATCACTTCTAGGTGAAAAACTATTGAGTACCCTCAGACAGGCAAAGTTATTTCTTCTCTTCAGGAAGGTTGACAGTTGCTGTCCAGTCCAAATCATCCTCTTTCTAGAGACTATGGGGAATGGAAAAAAATAGATATGGGTAAATTCAGATTGGATGTTAGGAAGAATTTTTTCACCATGAAGGTGGTGAGACACTGGAACAGGTTGCCCAGGGAGGTGGTAGAAGCCCAGTCCCTGGAGGTTTTTAAGGCCAGGATGGATGTGGCTCTGGGTACCCTGATGCAGTGGGAGGTATCCCTGCCCATGGCAGGGGGGTTGGAACCAGGTGATCCTTGAGGTCCCTTCCAACCCTAACAATTATATGATTCTATGATTCTATGACTATAATTAATAATATAAAGACACCAGCCAGTGATTAGACCAGCGATGTCTTGAGCAGATTCTCTCCTTGGGTTTGGCCTCTCTTTAAACCTGAGGTTGAATTTCTCAGGGCCATAAATAAGCTCCCACAGATAGGAAAGTAATGTTTGCCACCCAATTAGCTTGTAATGGCTCTTCAAGCAGTTGTTGATGATAGTAATCTGGGCTTGAAGTCTTGGCATGTAAGGGATGCTTGTGATTGTAGCTCACGTTGTCTCTGGCTGAAGGCATAGAGAGAGGCCAAGGGTCACGTAGTGCTATCACAAACCAAGGCTTCCTCAGACATGTACCCTATTGCCCATGTGCTGAGCTTTGTTAGTGAGATCATGCCAAAGCTCAGGCTAGAGAATTACCAGCTTTCTGAAAGAACAGCACTATAACACTGTGGACAAAGCACTCCTATGTGCTTTGTGCTGTGCAAACTGAGACCAAGTGGTAAATGTGTCAGTTTAGGAGTGTTCTGGACTCAAGAAGCAATGGAATGTCCTTTGTAACTTTTGTAACGAGAGTCTGTTTGGATTAAAATGATCTGCATGTAAGCAAAAAAAAAAAAAATTACCAGCCTTCCCATTTCAGAGCTGGCAAGGCTCTATTCAAACAGTGTAGAGGAAGAGGAATAGGGGACTTTTTTGTTTAACTCATGTGACACGGTGTGTGTTTCTAACCTAAAAAGCAAGAAAAAAAAAGAAAATGAACTCTGTCTGAGGCAAAAGATTTAGAAGAAAAAGGAAAGTATGAATGTAGGATGCTGCCTTAGCACAAAGGCAAGAAAAAGAAACACTTTCAGTCATTGACAGAACATGCATCTTTATGGGTGTTAACAGAAATTTCTTGTGATGATTCCTATTATGACATCCTAGCCAGTACAGCTGGTATACAGGCATTAAAGGATGAAGCTGGATGAACAGTGGGATATATGAAAAAAATCTTTGGAGCATGTTTTAAGATAAAATTCAGACATTTTGGGGAAGATCTGAGACTGACAGCCTAGCAGGGTTGAATACAACAAGGAAATTCCAGCTGAAGAAATGCAAATCTATACATCATCTAAAAATAACTGCAGACAGCTATCCTACCAAAGTCCAATGTCCAGGAGAGAAACGAGTGGTCTGTCTAAGCCAGCCTCCTTTTCTCCATGAGCTGGCAAAGTGTAATGCTGGACAGGAGACTGCAGAAAAGGTCACTGTAAAATTTTGCCACAAAGATGGATATAACAAAACATACATTTAAGTTAAACTGATCGAATACTATTTACTACCTCAGGCTTAATTCTCATGTACCCCTGCTAAGAAATTTCAGCTGCCCTTTTCCTTCTATGTAAATTCACACAAAGTACATGCTATGCAACATACCAGAACAACCTTCACCATGCTTCCCTTTCCCCCTGAAGATAAAACTCAGTCCAGTTTTTTTGTTACTCCCCAAGAGATCTCCCTGCAAACTCACAGTGCTCACCTGTCTGCTCTGTTTCAGCCCTTTTATTTGGTTTCTGTCCCACTCATGCTTCTGTCTTCCTCTTCCCCCCTCTCACCTCGCTCTGTAACACAAACCCAGACCTACCTTGGCTTTCCTCTGTCTCACCTCAGATGACACTTGACCAAACCTGGCTGCTTCTCTGTTTCCACACTCCTCTTTGCTGCCCTCATGATCTTCTCCTGATATAAGCTTTCATACCACGATGCACAGTCTGAATGCTTCTCTACCCAATTTTTCCCTATCAGTCTACCACATGACTGTCCATTTCTAAACCTACTGCAGACAGGTAAATTATTATCTCCATCATCTGCCAGCCCAGCATTTTCTTTCCTGTTATCACTGTCACAGAAGCCACCTTTTCACAAAGAGGTCTCTTCCCTCATATTCCTTTCCCCTTCTCTTTCTTCTCTTCCTCCTACTTTCTACTCTTCTGAATAACCTTGTATCTGAGGCCTTTCTCTGCTCCCACATTACTCTCAGCCATGACCCTCCTCAGATTGTGCCTCCTGAGAGACTCTGGGGAGTTCCTTATCTGCTTTGCACCCTCACTCATATTTAGATGCAAGTGCTTGTGTGCTGATGACAAGCTGGCCATATCAGTGTTGGTTTCTCTGCACTTGTGTCTTTGTGCTATCTGTAACCATGCCTCAATTTTCCCTCTCACCCTACAAGGCCACTCACCAAGCCATGTGCTCCCTCTTTGTTTCCTGCATTGCTCAACGCCCCCTCTGATCATGACCAAGTCTCTTTCAGTATTACCCATTACTCCTGGACACAACCCCTCACCTGGCATCCATGCATCTTCCAGTCTGTCAGCATCTGCACTCAACCTTTTGTCCTTTCCCCCTATTAATAGCTTTGCTGATGCTCTCTTGGTGCTGCGATTCTTTCTCCCCCTTTTCCCACCGCAAGTTTTATACTGGCACTGGCTCAACTGCAACAACTGTTCCTCCAAGAGCAGGCTGACAACTGCCACTATGAGTTTGTTCTCTCCTTTTTCCATTCACCCATTTCATGCAGCACTTATCACAGTGGGCTTCTGGCCCATGAGCAAGCACTTGCACTGAATGCAAATACAATCACATGGCTGTGGAAGTTGTTCTTGCCATTCATATGAACAGTTAACTGCTTTTTGTTAATTAACTTTCTACAGCCATGAAGTTTTGTAGCAACCTTTATGCTGCTTAAGACCAACCCTCTCCTACAGGAATGGTTGAATAATAGCACCAGCTGGATGTGTCATAATTATCACAGCCTCAGCACTGTGGAAATATAAGACTTCTGGTGGGTGGAAGCCATTGCCTTTCTTTTCCCGTGTGCCTGGGCTTATCACAGGATGTCATTCAAGGTTAAAAAGCTTAGCATCCCTGCTGATCATGCCTTTCCCCTTGGAAAAAACATGTGATGGATATGATCAAAAAGGGTAGTATTTCAGCTGCACAGTCTGTTCAGGCTTGTCCTTCTTTACCTTACCCATGGTGTCCCAAAACCAACATGTGACCCTGTGCATGAGGGATTAATATCTGGGATTCCATTTTAGTTACACTGAGATCATCAGATCATTGTTGTGGGCCACTTGCTCAGATAGGTGGAAGCAAATAAGCAGAAACATGGTGATACTGCAAGCCTCACACCAGGGAAAGAAATTTGTTCTTAGATGCTAACACATGATATTTCCATTCCTGTGTCCTCCTGTCTATTTATACAAAGGCATTTCTGTTGAATGCTACATTTTCTAACATAAACATTGCTGATCTCACATTTATACTTCCTTAACATACCTTTCTATTCTATATCTGCTGTAAAATTCAGCCAAGATCAGGTACAAGGAGAAAATGGTTTAGACTTCCAACCCAGACTGGTAGTAGTATTAATGTTTTTGAGTAAAGATAATGTATTGCAACTCCTATTAAACTTTCTACAGTAAGTATGTGCTTGGAAAGACTGCCTCGTCCTCCCAGAGGAAGTGGTTTTACCCAGATTTGGGATTGAGGCTTCACATAATCTACATCCAACTACACTGTAATTGTATTGGCAAAGTTCCTAGGTTCTGCAACAGTCTGGTGGAGGCAAAAGCCAATTCTGCCACTGCTTCTTTTCTACTGTAACAAAGGATATGCTTAATCACATAAATATCAAGATTAACGATAAGGCCAATGAAATGATATCTATGTTACCCCCTCAAATGTCATTTTCCCTTTATTTAGTAACCTCAATTTTCAGTACACCACAGTGTTAGGGGTTTTTTACATCATCATCTTTTGCCTGCATCATGATGTTTGCAAGAAGGACTCTTTCCCCAGGGAAAATCAACAGGATACTTTACAAAAAGGGCATTGCTATTTAAAAGAATGAGAAAGCATTTGTAACAAAAACTGGGTTAATAATTTGACCTCATTCCTAGGTTTAGATATCTTTACACATGACATCTTTACACTGCCTCTGTTCTTGCTGACAATTTGTGTATCATTGTCTCCACTGATGGAATATGTCAGTGTTCTCCTGTTTACATATCCACCATTTATTTCTTCTTTCTTGCCATATTACCAGAATACCTCAAAAATGCAAGCAAAACCAGATTTTTGGTAAGATAGTTACACTGCTATTTTGGTACAAGGCAAAACCCCCAACCCAGAACTGTGAGCTCATTTCTGATTTTCTGAATGCAGGGCATAGTCTCAGAATTGTGATTGCTAAATATGCAGATAATTCCAACGTAAATTCCTTGGACAAAGTAACTAAATAGGTTGCAGCATTCCTTTGCCTGGACTGACCTTAAGACTAAAACACTGCCAAAACTGTACACGTTTTCTTGTGGTTTGTTCTCCAGAAATTGAGATCCAAGCTGCCAGATTTTTCATTAATTAATTCTTCAGCGGATGGTAGAAAAGCAAGAAGAATATAAACTTAAATGTGTTTGTTTACTTAACATCTGCTGCCCCTTAGCCTCCAGGCTCCATATTTCTCTAGCAAATAACTCTTCCTTCATTTCCTCAAATCTATAGTGTATCCAGCATTTTTCTGTTCATTGCTTGAATGCTTTTGTCCCTTTGCATTCTCTCTCATTACTGATTTCCTGGTGTTGGTGATAGGACAACGTCCTAGTGACTGATGCCTCCTTTTCTTGGGATTGCCCTTCTGGGGGGTGAACAGATAGCTCATGGAAAAAAGTTGACCTTTCGTCAACACATGCGCATGAGGGTGGCTCTGTTATATGATGGGTCAGCTCTGGAAAGACAGAAGAGCTTCCAACAGTATATTAAAGAAAAGGGACCTGTTCTGATGAGTCTGTTAAGAAAAGAAAAGAAAACTGCCCAGATCTCTCTCTCTCCTATGCCTTACTCTCCTGGTTAAGTCCACAGGAGTTCATGTCCCTGGGGGAGAATAGAATCATAGAATTGTTTAGGTTGGAAAAGACTTTTACGATCATCAAGTCCAACCATAATCTAACAGTGTCAAGTCCACCACTGAAACATGTCCCTCAGCACATCTACATGTCCTTTTAATACCACTAGAGATGGTGACTCCACCACTTCTCTGGCCAGCCTGTTCCAGTGCTTCATAACTCTTTCAGTGAAGAAATCTTTTTCTAATGTCCAATCTAAACCTCCCCTGGTGCAACTTGTAACCATCTCACCTTCTGTTACTTGGGAAAACAGACTGACAACCAACTCACTACAGCCTTCATTCAGATATTTGTAGATTACAATAAAGTTTCCCTTCAGCCTCCTTTTCTCCAGGTGAAAAAACACCAGTTCCCTCAGCTGCTTCTCATAAGGCTTTTTCTCTAAACTCTTCACCAGCTTTGTTGCCCTTCTTTGGACACACTCCAGCACCTCAATGTCCTTCTTGTAGTGAGGGGCCCAAAACTCAGTATTCAAAAGAAAGAGAAGTGTAAACTCCAAGATACGGTAAAACCCCCCAACAATACAGAACACTAAAAAGAAAATGGGGGGCTGTGTGGAGAACTGTCTGAGCTGGAATAAAGGTGTATAGAGAAAGTGTCAAAGCAGAAGCTGTGCATCCTTTGGAGAATGCAGTGGGGCACAGTTGCAGCCAGGAGAATGCGTGGGGGCAGAGCAGCAAGGAGGCTCACTGAGGCTTGCTAATACTCTTGTGAAACCGTTCCTGACCCTGGCGTGGCCAGCTGTCATGTTAAAATAGAACAGAGTGCTGCCTGCATCCTCTGCTGCCACCTAGCCCTGACCCCACGTGGCTCCAAGGCCTGCCCAAAGTTGCTGTGCCACTCTTCACTGCTCTCCACCACTCCTTGCTGCTCCCTTGTCACCTCCACTGCCTTTGACTGGCCTCCAAGAGAACTTCTCCGCACAGCTCTTCAACTGCTAGCTCTGTCCAACACTTCTGGTATCAAGTTCTTCACTGTGAGGGTGGTGAGGTTGCTCAGAGAAGCTGTGGATGCCCCACCACTGGAAATGTTCAGGGTCAGGTTGGACGGGTCTTTGAGCAGCCCAGTCTAGGAAAAGTGTCTCTGCCCATAGCTAGATGATTCTTAAGGTCCATTCCAACCCAAACCATTCTGTAATTCTATAATTCATGTCCAAAGAAGAGTGACAAAGGTGGTGAAGTCTCGGGAAACTGGGATTATTTAGCCTGGAGAAAAGGAGATTGAAAGAGCATCTTATCACTCTCTATAACTACCTGAAAGAAAGTTAAAGTGAGGCGGAGGTTGTTCTGTTCTCCTAAGTAAAAAGTGACAGGACAAGAGGAAACAGCCTCAAGTTGCACCAGGGGAGGTTTAGATTGGACATTAAGAAAGATATCTTCATTGAGTTGTCAGGCATCAGAACAAGTCACACAAGGAAGTCACCATCCCTGGAGATATTTAAAAGACGTGCAGACATGGATGGAAGCAGTGATGGACTCAGCAGTGCTGGGTTAACAGTTGGACTTAATGATTTTAAAGGCCTTTTCCTTTGATTCCTTTTCCTAAATGATTCTATGAAATAAGGCATGGGGAAAAAAGTATGGACTTTGCCTTTACTGGACTCAGGAAGGGAGCTTCCATCCCTCTACCCAGCTACCTGTTCACATGAAATGTGTAGAAACTTAACCTCTGAAATATCCACCACTCCATCTAGCTTAGTTAGCACTGGCCAATAAGGACAGACATACGTGTGTTCGCCACAAACCTGATCACAGGCATCCTCCTTCCTCTACCAAGAGCAAACCAATACAAAAGCCTCATAGTGCAGCAATTACTACAAGACAAAAATCACCAAAGATTTCCATACATTTTATCATCCCTGGTCCTAGCCACTTCTTCATCACAATTGCCTTCCACCCAAAAAATGCTCCGGTGAGCTGAGAGTGCTTTATGCTCAGGGAATCACTTGCAGGTGCTGAAAACAAATGATAAGGGTAAAGGTAGATCAGGATGAGAGATGTAAACACAGGAAGATTGGCATATTCTGATTCACTATGTACACTTGTGGATATATTTGGTAGGTGATGCACCACTAAAACTGACAGACTTTATGCATAAGTCAAAAGGGATGAAGATATGAGCTGTCCGAGTTTGTCTGGCCCAAGGCTCTGCACGGATTTTGACCAGCAAAACTGATACAGCTGCCCTGCTGTGCTAGTAACTGAGCTGATAATTCCCTCATTCACCTTCTCTGCTGTCCAGTGTTTTTATTTCTTCCCAGATACTACCTGGAAGAAGATCCCAGGCTTCCTTTTTCCTTACACTACTTTTCCTTCTTATGCAGACATGGCTCTTGGCTCCCCCTTCTTACTCTGGCCATAAGAAGTTTATGGTGGAAGACTGAAGGAGGTGAAAACAATTTTTAAGAATCAGGTGAAGAATATGGAGAATGAGGAGAGGGGCTAAGAAGACGGTTGTTGTGGGAAGGACAGGTTGAAAGGAAGAATTTCTCTAGTGGTTCCTAAAGATTGTTTCCTTCAAGTTGTCCCATGCCATGGAAGCCACAGCTCATGTTAAGTTTTTTCAGAGCAAAACATTATGTACTTGGTTAACAGCCCATAAAGTAAACATAAATGCCTAAGACCAAGAATGTAATTTCAGCTGGAAGCATCTGTATCAACATCATGGTGACTTCACTCACCTTGTGTTAGTGTGTCCTTGAGGTAAATCCATATATTATATTTTATTCATCTTCATGAGTTTGGACAAGCACTGCACCCAGCCCTCAAAAGTCACTGTAGTTCCAGCTCTACAGCAGGGAGGGTGTATGAGATCAAGCAAGGTAAGCTCTGAGCTTGTAACAATTAATTTTTTAGCTTTATTCAAAAGTAGAATAAGCAACATTAATTCAGGAAAGCTAGTTACATTGCAATAATACTTACAGGGCCCACAACTGTTGAATAATTTAGAGCAAACTTTGCATTGAGTGCCATGAATTACATTCTAAAAAAAAAAGTACATGGTCCAATCAGTTAGTTCAGCTTGAAATACCTGTGTCCTGATCTGAGATTTATGCCTGTATTTAAAACATATTGCACACAGTCTACATTTCCATGCCCAGCAAGAAGTGCCCATCTGCCCCAGACCATGCAGAGCAAAGTCCAGTACAGGCTTAACTGTGCATTCCAGTGCAGGACTCAGGTTTCCTCTGTGATGTGCATGTGTCTCCTCTACACACATCAGTTCTGTCCAAATAATACTGCAACCCTGGCTGACCTTTCAGTATTAATGACAACATACTCTAGAAAGCACTGAGAGAAAAGTTTTCAAAGCTGCTGGAAGGCATAGATAGGTATCTAGTGGGAATTTGGAATGTGACTAAGCAGGCCAATTGGCTGACTCCCACTGCTTTCATGAAATCAGTAAGAGGTGGGTACCTAACTCTTCAGTCATGAAGAAGTTGCAGATTGCTTGCTGCAAGCATCTTTGAATAACTAAGAAATTTTGGGACATTTGGCCTTACTTACAGATGAGGCCTAAACAGGTACACAATAGAACGAAAACTAATCAGAGCCTGGTACCTAAGCACATGAGTGTTCAGAATAGCTGGGTTGCTCCAGAGAAACCATACTGACTCAGCTTTAGCCTTGCTTCCATTATGCTTTGTATCCCAGATTCAGACCCAGCAGGAACTGGGCTAGCACTATCTTACTGAAGTCTGAGCATCTTCAAGGCATCTACATGCTAACAGGAACAAGAATGTGAAACAGGAGAGATGAGTGTAGAGCATCTGCATTGGGAACAACTGCTTCAGGTACTTGATTTCCAAAAGAAAAATGTAAAAAGAAAGACTCTGCATCTTCACAACTTGTTCCCTCCTCCCACCCTGGTGTCCTGAAGCATCTCTGGCAAAGACTTCCAGGTAGCCTGCAACCCGAAGCTATGCTCCAGAGGCCTCTTATCTGGGAGTGCTAACCAAACTGTGGGCTGGGATCCTCTCACCACCATTTTGCCCATCACTCCACATGCAATGCAGGAGACTACACTTCATCAACAACTCTTGAGCAGATATTTACCTCTCTCACAGCAGATAAAAAAGGTTTGCAAGTGCAACTTATAGTAAAGTCATTTCTGGTTTGAGAAGTAATCGTCGCCATATGTCTGATGCAGCTGTCCTCACTGGGAAACCTTCATTTACTTTAGTTGTTTTGTTAAAATACATAAAAGCCTTTTTCTGTTTCTTAACTTCAGTCTGCTGTAGAAATCAGAGTTCACATCACATGTGAAAAACGTTTTTGGGAAGTCACATCATACAGGTCTTCCCCAGCAGTCAACAGACTGGAAAAGAAGTATGTCATGTATTTTGCTCACCACTTCTGCACAGATCTAGGTTCATCAGATTTGAGCCTTGATCCATTTTAGCCATACAGCCAAAATGTTTTGTATGAATCTGTCCCAATTTGTCTGTCTTTCTGTCCAAGCTCATGCCTGCATGTACAACCAGATGCAAACACACACTGGCACTGATATTCATCTTCTGATTAATCAGAACCAATCCCGACTGTCAGCAGTATTTGTGCTCAGGCTGGAATAGGAGGTATCATCCTGGCAGGGAGCTTGATGTGAAGCTCCACATTTACAACCCTGTCATCAGACTAAATCAAATGGTATGTGGTCCATAACACTGTCAGGAAGGTAGGGTATGCCGATCTGCATACGATTAAGAGTGATATATGCAGTCACCCCACATCATAATGTTTGTAGGACTAAAATGAGAAACTACGGGTGAATGCAATAATCCTTTTCAAATGATTAAGAGTATAAAAATCTAGCAATCCTAACAACACAGGAATATGGGGATCAGGACTGAGATGCTTTACAGCCTGTGTGCTCTGCTTTTTGCCTCCTATTTGTTGTTCATGCTTGGGAATAGAGCTGTGGGGGACGGGATAGTTAGGAACTGTCAGCGCATGTTTGACATATGGGTGCTGCCTGGCTCATGGCATCTTCATGGTGGTGTGACTTCTAATCCAGACATATGCAGATTAGCAGCAGGTTCAGTCATGCTGAAAGCATCCAGGGCTTCCTTTTAAGCACCGATCCCTTTCTGACTGGCAGTGATGTGACTGTCAGCTACTCTTTCCTGATGTCTCTCTCACATGACTCCGGAGGGCTGTGATACACCGCGCTCGGACAGCTATCCAATTTCCAATCAGCGTACCCTGGCAGCAGACAGTAACGGGGGTTTCTGTTCCTGGCCAGGTGCCACAGTGTACTTGGAGACATTTGCTGCTTGCATGTGAGTTTTGGAATCCCCTTTTACAATCAGGAGGTCTATGGAAAAAGAAATCCCTACGACAGCATGAACATAATACTGGCTCTGTGTGATGCCAAAAGCATTAACCTCCTTCGGTCTTAAGGCCGTGTGCCTACAGACTCCAAATGTCCCAGTTCACTCAGCACATTTCTCTCGACCTTATGCATGATTTTTTGATAATTATAATGTCATGTGATAGCACACTGAACTGTCTTTGAGTTATGAAACTGTGACTTAACATAGGTAGAAAAATCTGTTGTGTTTTTTTTTTTTAATCACTCATGGAGAATGGTGAAGCCGTTATGGTGAACAGCAAACTTGATGGTACAGTAGATTCCAAGCTTGGGGATGAGTTGCCTTTATCTTGGTTAAATTATGCCCTACTTTAAATAAAAATCTCTCCATTTAACTTTCATCAAAAAACCCCCCATGGAATCCTGTCTGCAGCTCTCACTGGCAATAGAGCCCACAGCCCCACTTAATTCAAGGACTCTACCTAAAATGTTTATAAAGGAGCAACAGGTGACTAAATGCCATGCTGAGAGACATGTCAGATATCCTTTGGACAGGTTAAAAAATGTGGCTTTGTCTTCTGTACCAAGTGCTGATTAGGTTTTGAATTTAAAGAGGTAGGTATAGACAAAAATCTTCTCGGCGATGCCCAATGACAGGACAAGGAGCAAGGGGTGGAAACTGAGGCATAGGAAGTTCCATGGAAACAGGAGGAAGAATTATTTCACTGTGAGGGTGACAGAACACTGGAACAGGCTGCCCTGGGGGGTTGTGGAGTCTCCCTCTCTGGAGATATTCAAGACCCACCTGGATGCATTCCTGTGTGATCTGGTATAGGTGATCCTGCTCTGGCAGGGCAATTGGACTAGATGATCTTTTGATGTCCTTTCCAGCCCCTAATATTCTGTGATTCTGTGAAAAATAAAGAAGTTGTGATGTGAGCCCTCTTCCTCTGTTACTGTCCCTCATAATTACTTGGTTTTCAGCTTTGGACTGCTTGTTCTGCCAGTCTGGTGAGAGGGCAGCTCTTCCACAGTGTTCTTCCACTTTAGAGCTCCTGCAAAGGCATTTCACATTGCCACTCATAAGCTACTGCCAGAAACGTTCCTTTATTTGGCATTACAAAGCCAAATGTTAGTTAATATAAGTAACATTTGTCAAGGTGGTGAGTCTGTTCAGTTCTACCACTGTCACCACCTCCCCTCTCTAAGGCTGCTGGAAGAGATGCTACAGCACAGGGATGCAAGAAGCACTGGGCAGCACACTGCTGCTGGGGATGACCAGTTAGCCCTCTAGAAGCTGTAGAGAGCAGGGGTTGGTCTCTTTTCTGAAATAACAGAAGATTGGGCAGGAAGAGATGGTCTCAAGTTGCACCATGGGAGGTTTAGAATGAACATTAGGAAAAATTTCTTCACTGAAAGAATTGGAAAGCACTGAAACAGACTGGCCAGAGAAGTGGTGGAGTCACCATCCCATACACATGGTGCTTAGGGACGTGTTTTAGCGGTGGACTTGACAATATTAGGCTAATGGTTGGATTCCATGATCTTAAATGCCTTTTCTAACCTAAACAATTCTATGATTCCAAATGTTGCAGCAAAATTACTATTTTCTGCACTTTTCTCAAAATTCAGTAGGTTTGATGGAGAGGAAGTTTGGATTTCTCAGTTTCTTTCATGTTACTGAGTGAGCACCATGTGCCCAGATCAGCTGAGTGTGGGTCACAAGCAGCAACAGTTGAGGTTCACCATAGATCCTCCTGCTTGCTCTTTTGGTCTGTCAGCGGTGATCAGTAGAGTCACAAGACCACAGAGTTCCTTGAGTGGGAAGCGACCTACTATGATGGTCACCTACTCCAACCTCCTGCTCAGGAAGGGCAGCTTCAAAGTTAGATCATCACTAATTAATAACACAATGGAACACAATGGAAACACCGTCTGAGCTAGATCTGCAGCAGCAAATGGAGAATTCAGAAGAATTTCCTAAGTACATTCTCAGTTTACCACTATCTTAACTATAAAAGCATACTTTTATGTGAGACCTATTCATGATCAGCTTTCTCAGATAAATACAGGATGATGGCTCAGAAAATGAAACTGTAAACTGCTCAGATTTAGTAACAAATTGACCAAAACACACTTGGTGCTTTAATCCAAACACAAGCAGCAGACAAAAATCCTGAAATGGTTTTCAAATACAGCACCATCTTGGCTTTTACTTTTATTTCATGGGTTGGTATTTTTTTAGGAACTGTAATTTAACCTTGTCAAGTAGGAGTTCTGTGGGTTTTCTGGGGGCAGGCTCTCTCCAGATCAAAGCAGAGGCATACGAGGAGAGAACTGAAAGCAAGCATGTGCTCTTGCAGTCAGTGCCAGGCAGCTGAGGGTGACTGAATCTGCTCCTCATTTATTTCTGTACAGCTGGGGATCTCTAACAGCACTCTGCTTACTCTGCTCATATTTCCTATTTTATAAGGGAGAGCCTTTCATCAGAAGGTTGGAACAAATTGCACCTTTGGTTAAACCATCATGCATGCTCAGTGTTGCTTCCTCTTTCCTGGTATCTGACATCAGAGCCATGCTCTTTGGGGAAGTCACAGTTAGAGCAATTTTTTCTAACCACTGCTCCCTTCTATTTTAAGCTGGCTGAGAATGCTCCCATCCCTTTATACTCTGCTTCTGGCTTATCTGTAACCTGTACACCCAGGAATATTGTTTGAGAAGACTAGAGGACAACAAGACATTTCTGTGCAGAACAAAGGAGCAGAGAAAAGAAGAAAGTGTGGCTCTTATTTATTTATTTAGCATTGATTTCAAATTCTTTAACAGCAACAGCACTTTGATTGATGTGAAGTCACAATGAAGTCACAGCAGACTTGGTGGTGTGATGAATGCTCCTTTGACCTTTAGAGATGGTTGGCCTCAACCCCCCACTGCTGTGCACCCAGGGTTGCAATTTATACCTGTGGCAAAGTGGTTACCAAACCAGCATGGTGGCAGTTTGTAGTGACCTGCACGAATCACAACACAAGGAGCAAGGCAGGGGGAAATCAGGCCTGGTGCCTTCTCCCACAAGGCATCAAAGAGAGGATCTTTTATAATTTACTACAATACCACCTAAGTGCCAACCTAAAGTGAAGCACTGCCAGGCACCCTACAGACACAGAATGGCGATGGCTGCTTGCTGCAGCCCAAGGGCTTGTGTGCTGGGGGAAGCTGCTGCTCATTAACTGAAGGTGTGTGCAGGCAAAGTGGCTCTTTGTGCTCTGGGAGGAGCCTGTGCAGTTTGCAGCTGACCACAGGCACGGTGTAAACCTGTGTGGCTGCACAGCAGCTAGGTGGAAGGGCTAGAGCCCCCTGCTAGTACCCCTCCTAAATCTGCCCTGCCTCCTAGGTAGATTAGCCCTGTGCAGAGAAATCTCTTTAACCCTTTGCAAGTTGCAAAAGCCTGGGAAACAGGCAGAAGAACTATGTTGGAGGTTTCCAGCGCTGTGTGCATAACTCTGAAAAGACAGTGTTGGCCACATTGACAGCACTTTGATAGATCATTCATAAGGCCATCTGACTTAGGGTGCTCTCAAATGGAGGAACCTACCCGTGTCCCTGCTGAAGGCCTACAGCCATCCCAGATCCCTCCCCAGACAAGAGATCAGATCTGTGCTTTCTGGCCCAACATCAACCTCCAAAGCTCTCTGGGAGGGAAGGGGTCCATCATGGAGATCCCTGAGTCATCTCATTCTCAGGGCAAATGCACCATAGTCATGCCATAACCTCACCATGAAGTACTACAAAGGGGTCCTGCCTTACTGAATGCTGTCTAGGATGAACTGACATCAGATCCAGCTGATCACATGCAGGCCTGCCCCGGCTGGGGCAGGGGGAACCCAATCCGTTATCTCCTTGCCACCAACCTTTTCCAAAAGGAGTGTGCAGGCTTGAACAGAAGTAAGAGGTCTTATACAGCAGGCACTTAGAACACATGAGCTTCTGGACACACACACTAAGATGGTTTTTCAGGTGATTCAAGGCAGGTTTGCAGAGCTGACCCATGACATGTGCCTGCACTAAATACAGAGATAGTCCAGTTCCAGGCTCTAGGGGGGGAAAAGAAGCAGTTCCTGACAAAAGAAACACAATCCTTCAGCTTCTTCCAGAGGTCCTGGGCACCTCCCAGGATTATCTTTTTTATGCTTTCACTGGCATTTGGAGCCAGCAAAATACAGCAGTTTCTGACTCAAAGGGAACAGCCCAAGCAAGTGTCATAAGACAGGGCAATTTGGGCTGGGAGTCACAACCTGTGACCATAGGAGGTGCCTTTTTTTCCTCTTTGAGAGAAAGGCAAAAGAAGCCAGAGAGCAAGGTCTGATCAAGGCTTACAAAATAAATACAGTTGTGCAGCCCCTTCTCTGTCTTTTTAAGGTCCTGCAATCCCCCCCTAACGCTACCACACTCAGCTAACATACTAATTTTTAAAATGCCCAAGAGGAACTGGGATCTGGCTTATTTGCACTGTTATGACAGGGAAGTTTATTGGAAACCTGTGTATAACATTGCCCTTGACATCAGAGGCTCCAGGGCTAGACAGGCTGTGTGCAAGTCCAGGAGTGCCTGCACTTCCTGTGTTCCCTTGCAAACATGTCTAATGCACCATCATTTTACACATGCACACCTGTAGCACCACAGAAAATAGAACACACAGTGCATCTTCTGGGGGAACCAGCATCAAAAGTTCACCAAACTCTGACATATGTGATAAAGGGGTCTTCAGGGAGTAGACAAAAATTTCATTATGTATCTTGGACTGTGTCTGATGACACCACACTCAACTTTAGTCCTTCTGGGATTAACTCCACCAGAATTTTCATAGAGCTCCCAAAGACACAGGTCCACAACTACAAGTCTGTCCCTCAAGTCTTACCTCCTTTGTGGTCCACAAAACCTCCTCTAGGTCCCAGTGAATTTTCAGAGCTTCCAAAGACACACATCCACAACTACAAGTCTGTCCCTCAAGTCTTACCTCCTTTGTGGTCCACAAAACCTCCTCTGGGTCTCAGTGATTCTCTGCATTATGGTTCTTGGCTGAAGGCAGGACTCATTAAAGAAATGGAGAGGACTGCTAACTTCTGCCTCCACAGGCTCTCTCTACTTCTGAGATGCCTTCTTCCCTTTACAAGCACCCAAGAGACAAGTGCTGTTTATTTAGCAAAACCTCTGGAATTAGTTAACTTAAACCAACGAGTGGGTTTGAGCCAGTTATTTGTTCACAGCCCCTACTGAATAACCAGATATGATGTCTATGAGGTGTCTCAAAAGCGTAACTCAGGGCAGTTTGTCTTGTGTGTGGTCCTTAAAAATCATGGTGCATGAGTCAGCTGGCTAACCACTAGAAAGCAAACCCCATGCTCCTCATAAGCTTTCAATTACAAATAGTAAATTAACAAAACCACAATCGCTTAAGAGCTTCTTTTTCAAAATAAGCCTTTTCTACTGTCCTTTCTGATTTCTTTCAGGATCCTAAGGTGAGGATGGGCTCCAACTCCTGAAAGACTGGGGGAAGAGTAGGGCAGGCAGCCAGAAGGCAACCCAGAACAGCAGCCTAGAACACCACTAAGATTTTTGGATGGAGAGAGTCCCTCACTTTCACTACCTATGCAAGTCAGGGCTAGCTTCAAGATCAAACAGCCTTGCAATATCTTCAAGGACAGAGACTCTTCAACATTTCAGAGCTCTGTTCCAGCATTTGACTAATTCTCCTAGTGAAGAATTTCCTTTTTACAGTCAGAACTTCCCTTGTTGCATCTTAGAATCATAGAATGGCCTGGGTGGGAAGGAACCTCCAAAGGTCATCTAGTCCGATCTTCCCGCAGTCAGCAGGGACATCCCCAACTAGACCAGGTTGCCCAGGACCCCGTCCATCCTCTTACAACCATTACCTCTTGCCTTTTGCTGAGCAGTGTTGAGGGGAGTCTGGCTCTCTCTTCTCTCTGTAAATCCTCTTTAGGGGACTGAAAGCAGCAGTTAGATTTCCCCTTGTTGTTTTCTTTTTCTGGGCCAAATACCCCCAGTTCCCCAGCCCACGCCAGCCATGCTACAAACTCCATCCCACAGAACAGAAGCATTTTACTCAAAATTAATGACTTTATTCCATTACTGCAGAGTTCAAGACGAACTCAAGACCTCAAGATGTCACTCTGTGTATTTCAATGACAGAAAGATGAAGTTCTGAAATAATTTCAGGACTTTTTCCTCATTCTATATAGGTTAAATGCTCCTATAAAGCTACAATAAATTAAAAATTATATGAAGCTGTATTTTATTACAAGTTGCATAAAATAAAGTGACAAATCACATCCTAGCAGGTGACCATCCCTTAAGCCTGTCACTTGGCCATCTGAGCCACACTAAGTGTCAGATAAAACCTGCAGACTGATTAGACCCAACTGGCACCTGCAGAATTAACACCTGCAGTTTTGGTCAGCTAACTAAACTAATTGAACTGAGCAGGACGAAGCTATCAGATTCCACTCCTCTTTTCACATATAACTTTTGACGTCCTTTGCAAGAGGTTGTGAGAAACTGCATGTTTGATTTAGTTGGAAATTTGATCATTTTCGCAGGTGACTGCAGCTTTTTAATGCAAACATGGAGATATCTTTTTATTCTCACTGCAGAACAGAGTGTGTTTGGGTTGGTGGGGTTTTTTTGTTCTGCTTTAGGAAACTGCCCCTGGATATTCAGTGACAAGCAGTTTGAATAGATAGATTTAATTTTTGCTACAGACCCAGCTACAATAACAATCCTTACATCTCTTGTAATTACCACCCAGCATTTCACCCTCAGCTCCAGAACAGCCTCTCTTTCTGTATATTTAATCACCCTCTCCTAACCTCCAACTCAACTAATGGGGCTGCTGGCTGATTAGCAAACAAATAGCCACCTGAGTGCCAGATACAGACAGCTGCATCGTGTGCGTGTCACTTGCGACCCATCTGCAGGACAGAGCAAATGCCAGATGCCTGTCTTGGAGCAAGCTTGGCAGCAGAGCACTGGATGCAGGGAGTGGTGTGTACATGTATGTGTGCACATCTATGTCTGCAGAGAACTGAGAGAGGGGAAAGAATAGAAAATGTTACAGAAACACTTTTATTGAGGCTTCTCTCGTGGCTAATTTGTTTTTTAGGGTTTCCTCAGTGTCACAACTACCATATCATCTGCTAAAGAAAAAAAACTTGGTGTAATCCCAGGTAGTCAAAAAATGAGCTGGCTGCTCAAACTGTGCAGTGAGAGCAGGTTTAGGAAGTGGTCCTGATTAATGTGGTGAGTTTCATAGTTTCTAAACACTACAAGATGGCAAGCAGTTGCAACTAACACAATGTTTGGCAAAATCTCCTGACTAAACCTGAATTTTACATTTGATTAATGGAGTGACTGTGCAGTCCAACAAAAGGTGTGCTTGTAATAACTTTCAGCATTATTCATACAAATACATTAATATTTTGATATTGCACTCATCACCTTGAAGAGAAGTTAGAGTCAATGCCAGCTTCAGCATATATAACCTAGAATGCTTCTGAAGTACATCTGAGAACTCTCATTCAATAATGTGATATTTTATTTTAAAATATACACTCAGGTGTGGTGGTGATGATTCAGGACACATATAAAGCCCACACAAATCCATTGGCTTCTCTAAGGCTGGATTGTATTTTATTGTTTGATTTTCTTAACAAAAATGGTAAAAATATTTTTGTGGATTGATATCAGAGACTTATTAAATTGAGCAGGGAAAAGATAAAACAAAAGGGAGACTGAAGTTCAGAAAGTAAAGATTTGTTTGGCATCCTTCCAGATGGACAGAAATGGTGATTAGGTTAAAGGTAACCCATCCTTTTTAACTAACCCTGAACCAAACTCAAACTTGTGCCTGGTGTAGATGCACATTAATGACATATTTACTTTTTTTCAGTGATAAAGGCAAACACTAGCAAAGCTCACCTGAGTATTTCCCAAGCAGGAAAACACCACTGTGCCACCAGCAATCTCTACTTGTGCAAACTTGACAGCAAGCACAAGTGAACCTTCTGAAATATCTAATCTCAGAATATCTACTTAACTGCTTGATCCAAATGACAAGTTAAGTGCTTCATGGGCTATATCTATACTGCTGGATCAAAATTTCATTGCTTCTACATTTTCCCATCCATATCTTGGCTTTTAACGTTAACTTACTTATGTGGAATCAGCTACAATCACATTAGTCATAGGTAAACTGTTACCAGAACTAGAGGGTATTAATTGATAGGAAGAAACTAAATTAAAATTACACTTGGCTCTGTGTGTTATAAGATGTAAGAGAAGGGAGTGTGAACAGCATCCTGCCTTCCTGCTCTGCTGTGTAGTGCTGCTGCACAGACTTAATGAAAAATTGTGTGTATGTGTGCCTGTATGTTGATATTTCACAACCAGTTCTAGCTTTGTCAAAGCAGGGAAGGGAGGGTCCACAACCTCACCTTTGCTGGATGCATAACAGAGCCCATTGGCATCTGCAGAGTGAACTTCTGTTATCTACAGTCTCTTAGATCTCACAAAATGAACCCAGTCCTTGACTTTGTGAAACAGCACTGTATGGAAGTAGTCATCTCAAGGAGAATTGTGTAGATGTAGGGGAAAATGCCAAACTATGTATTTCACCATTTTCACTGGAAAAGAGTTGCATGAGAAGTAGTTTGAATGATCTCCTTCTGTGCAGAACAGACTGAATTCAGGGCCTGAAGTTCTTAAAAGCTGGCTTCTGGGTACTGGATCACAATTTATGTCATCTACGTCTATGTGACAATTATACATTTCCTTCCAAATTGTGATAAAGGTATTGAGCAATGCTGAACCAAGAATAGCTCCTTATGCAATGTCAGCACTCCTCTGCCAGCTCTTCTAAACCAGAGATTTCCAATCTGTAATGTGCAGAGCCCGCTGATGGTCTGCATGCAACCTCAAAGGAGCAGCCAAACACAATTAAAACTCTGTCCTGCTGCCTTCTTCTGGAGGTGATGAGAGACTGCTTGAGAAGGTAAGAACTTACTGTCATACTCTGGCTCAGTTTCACATAATGAAGAAGATGTTACCATATAGCTGCTGTCTAACAGCCTCTTTTCCTTCCACTACTTTGACAACTAGAAGACATAAATGAAGAAACTAAGGACCAGCTCCTTTTCCTCCGAATACACCAGGGTGGTTACTTTCAGTTTTACTGACAGCAACATTTGTTTTGTAGCTGAATCACAGAAATCACTACAGGGCCACACTGTTTAGGGACAGCAATGGAAAGTGAAGAAGCAGTATCAAAGTAAAATCAAAATGTGCAGGTGAAAAAATTCAAATGCGGTAGTAAAATCTGAAATAATTAATATAAACTAACTAATGAGAGCAATAATCCAGCTAACAGCCAACCAAAAGGAGGTGAACTTGGAGAAATGCGTACAAATGAAAAGATTAGAGGAGACAGGATCAGATGACACCTGACAGGGGAGCAGGTATTCAAATATGAAACAGCACATAACAAAAGAAGAAACAAGATCACATAAGGATGATACACAAAAAAAAAAAAAAAAAAAACAAACAACAAACTGAAAAAAAAAAACCCAAAACCCAGAAACTACCAAATACAACAGAAAAAAATCTAGATAATAATATTCATAATCCCAGCAAAGGTCCAAGACAGTCACAGGAAACCATACACAACTTTAGGAAGCTGAATTCAAAGAAAGAGTGTTGTTTATTAACAAAAGCACTATGGGAAAAGGGGAACACTCAGAAAGACAGACAAGAACAACTTTTCCAAACGTTTGTGTTCATTCACCATTGCATCTCATGAGCAAAGACTCTCCATTTCTTTCCTTGCTCCAGCCTTTTGAATGCTGTCACCTATCAGCTGACTACAGGGTCTCCTATAGTCTTTGTTCCTTTTGAGTAAAAATAACCAGCCCAGTGAAGCTACTGGGAGTTCTAGTCTGGAGGCTACAGAAAAATGTACTTACAAAAACCTAGTTAAAGGTAAAGGACACAAAGTCTAAAAGACACTTCAGAAGTCAGCGTCCCTTAAGAAGTTACTGTGAAATTAAGAGCTGAAATCACAAACCTTTGGATCTCTTGGAAAGGATGCCCTACATTGCAGTTTCTTTGCTGTCTTCAGAGGTTGATGAGCAATTAGCTGCTGGATGTTTTTGTTATTGTTAGACAGTGTTAGCCAAATACTAACTTTAGGGGGAAAATAAGGAAGTATCAACAAGGTGAGCCACAAATTTTGGTCAAAACCAGGAAAAAAAAGAATGCCAGGGTAGCTAGTAACCTGCTTGTGAGGGAAATTCACACAGCATGTGATAGAACCAGACACAAGTCCCAGCACTGCCTGATTCACAACAAGAATATGAAGGAAGCCAAGTCAGTCTTTCTGTGGTTCAGTGACTATTAATATAAGCCGGAAAAGACGCAACTGGAAAGCCTGAGAAAGTCCCACACACTCCCTTGCAAAAGGCACTGTCTGGAGACTAGGGAGGCCACAGCCAAAATTCAGCAGAGCAGGCACTTACCACTACATTGAACCATCTCAGGTTTATGCTGAAATGGAAAGGGCATATTTATAAAATCTCAGTGCGTTTGATGGCTATTCTGCACCTATTTCTGTTCTCCTCCTCTTGCACAGCCCTCAAAAACGTACAAACCTCATGTCTTGAATACACCCTCTCTCCTCTGAGAGCTCAGAGGAGCACACATTGGTTGAAGCAAGTTGGGTTTTGCTTAAAAAAAAAAAAAAGTATGACTTGGCTTTCTTTTGCTTTATATTTATGGGAGGATGGAAACTGTACTCCCTAATAATGAGGAAACTGAAGCAGAGTAAATGAGAAGTCCACAAATTAAACTTTTATAAAAGGTATGCTCATTGCAGTTGTATGACTTAGGACAAAAATTGTTAAAACCAGTAACAGCAAAAAAAAACCCCAACCAAACCAAATAAACACATCAAAGGGCAAAAATAAAGAGAAGGTTTCAAGAGTCGTGACTTGGGTACCAGAGAAAAGGTCAGCAGAAGTGGCTTCAAGCTCCCTGAAGAAGTATGAGAGGAACTTGTAGACAGACAAGATACATAGACTAATGCTGGGAAACAGAACAAACTCTTTGCTCAGTGCCTATCAGGAGCAAGAAGAGGAGTGTTTCAGGAAAGGTTTCCTGGAGGCAGAGAAACGTGGACATTCCTGTGTCAGGACACATGTAAAAGAAAAATACATAATTAAAAACATTCCTAGAGATTTTTGCTCTTGTCCTGATCCAGAAGCCCATCTCATCTTGAAACTTGGCTTTGTATCTGTGCAACTACACAAGTATCTCCTATTACTTACAGATTATGTTTATTATAGAAGAGTTGCTTGGAAGGTACCTATGGAGATCATTTAGTCCATCTTCCTGCTTGACACTGTGGGTATCACCCACACTAGTGCCAGTGGTTTGTCTAGTCAACCACTATGGTTTGTCTGGCCAACTCTTGAAAATTTCCCAGGGTGGAGATTCCCAGTGACATGTTTCAGGGCTGCATTACCCCTGTCATGGGTTTTCCCAGCCACCTAACCTGAACCTCCTAACTGCAGGTTTTGGCTGTTTCTCCTTGTCATACAGTCAGTCACTAAATGGTAGAGCTTAGCTTTGTTTGCTATTCCCCCTCCAATTGCATCAGGCTGCTACTAAGATGACCCTGCAGCCTCCTTTTCACCAGAGTAATGTCTCGAACTCAGCTTGTGCTCCTGGTCCTTCACCATCCTGGGAGTTCTCTGATAGACTCCCTCCAGCCTCCTTTGAACTAGGGGTAGGAAGGAGGGCCAGTACAGGTGTATGGCCAGGTATGGCCTCAGTAGTGCCAAGTAAAAGTTGATGAGAACTTTTATCTGCTGGGGTATGCTCCTTCTAGCCCACTGTGTGGTTTACCTTACAATGGCTTTTGGCTCAACCATACATGGTCCAACCAGTCCACCATGCCCCTGAGGTCCTCTTCAGACCGGTTGCTGCACAGCCAGTTACCACTTTGTACCAGTACTGGAGTTACTCCACCATGAATGCAAAACCTTGAATTTCTTCTTGCTTCATCTCATGAAATTTCTGTTGTCCCAGTCTTCAACTTTCTCACGATTCCTCTGGACTAAAGCTCTGTCATTCTGTGCGTCAATCACTCCCCCCACTTAACACAGTCTGCAAATTTGCTAACAGTGCCATCTGCCTCCTCATACAGGCCACAGCCTTCTTGTCTTTGCTATGCTCGAAAATTAATTTCAAGAAGATGTTCTTTTTCAGTGACGGAGGTGACAGTAACTCTCACATTGTTTCCTGGATTCTCCTTTTTGCCTTTATGAAATACAGGTCTTTTAGCCTTTAGCCTTTTCCCAGGCTTCATGGAACTCTGCAGATCATCCTGATTTTTCACAGACAGACAGCAGGTAATCCTTTCAGTGCTGTCAGATGAATCTTACCATGGATCTGAATACATGCAGTTGTAGTTGTCTCTAACTCATTAATCCTCCCCTGTAGCCTATCCTTCATAGCAAAGAGTGCTGGTATATATAAAACTGAGAGCAGGCTTTGTAAATGTAAAAAAAGACATTGGGGACCCTGGTTTGTAATGTTTGCTGCTATGTTGCTCCCCACCATTCATTGGCAGGCTTTGAACTTCTTTTATCATTACTGCGCCTGTAGAACCCTTAATGCCTTCTCCTCATCATCGTAGCTCCAGCTGAGCCTTTGCATTACTGATTTTTGTCAAAAAGTGCTCAGACAACATTTTAATACTCTTCCTTTGTGATACATTGATCTCTTCAATTCTTGCAAGCTATTTGGTTGGATTACTGGCTCACCGTGCAACTCCATGTTTAGTCTGGACAGCCTTCTGCTGAAAGCCCATCCTGCAAAACGAGGCAGATGGTTTCTCACCTCTCAGTAAGTTGTTTTGGTTTTTCTCTTGGGTTTGCCTGTTTGTTTTTCAACCAGCCATCCCTCTTGTGCCCCTTTCCCTTTTGGCAGCTTCCCTAGGAATTTTGTGTACAAATTCCCAAATTAAGCCAAACTCTGCTTTATAAGTCCAGGGTCCTGATTCTGCTGCTTCTCTTCCCAGCCTTGCTCTGTACCTTGAATTCAATCATCTTGTAAGTCACTGCAGCCCAAGCTGCCGTTTCTGCCATACTTCCTGCCCAGTTCTTACTATTCAAAAGAGCTTCCAACAGAAGGTTTCATATCATGCATTTTGTGTAAGACAATGTTCCACAAAATATTACTGCTTTGTTTTCACTCTTACTTCCATCTTTTCCTGCATCACCTTTTCCTATCATCCTAGCAGCAGCAGCTCCTTAGGCTACACTTTCCTTCAACATTTGTGTTTCACAAACTTGAATTCCTATCCTCACTGGCATTAGTGTAACAATCACCTTTTTTAAAGTGTAGCATAATGTAACTGAGGTGAATGTTGGGGCTGGGGGCAGGAAAAGAGGAGTAACAGGTTCCCAGTACTCATAATTTACAATTCATCAAACTCAGAAAAGATGAGCACACCTTAAAACACTCAAAACAATTCAGCATCATTTACGAATGTAAGTAAAGCTCTAAGATCTAGTTATGGTCATTTATCACTATTAGGAATGGAAAAAACAGTTAATTTTGAATCCATTTAAATGAATGGGAGATGGATGTGTAGGTGATCAAGAAGAGTGAATAGACTAATTATACTATTTTTACTCAAAATTCATTGCAAAATTACATGCAATGATTATGCCACTCCTGGACTGAAGCCAGAAATGAATTAAAAAATATCCTTTACTTACACTGATTACATTCTATAATCCTCTCTATGAGATCTAAGAGGGCAAAACCACAAAAAGACACTGAATTTTCTGTGTTAATCTTCCAACAGAATGTCCTAGTAGTTATTGATGAATAGCAATTAATGCCCACTAAGGAATATTCAGATGAATTAACAACAACTCTGTGCTCTTCAGAGGGTGAAAGCAGATGCTGTGTACTGACTTCTTATCCTGTGACACTTGCAAGATGTGCTTTTAAAGATTTAGGTCATAGACTGTAAGCATGCCCTCCAAAAGGCCTGCAAGGTTCATGAAGTAACTCCTCTCCTTGAAACCATGTTCCTATGCTCACCTTCACCCTCTCCAAGTCTTTCTCCCTGCCAACTGCATCCTAGTCAGGGACAGGAGACAGTGTTTCCCAGCTTTAGAGGACACTCTTAAGTCAATAATGACCAGCCATGCTCAGAAATAGCCTGTCATGACAGAACACCTGAATTATAAGATGGTGTATTTGACTCCTGACTGAACACGTGTTCTCCAGCCACTCTACTCACACGTACTGGTGCCTGCTTACGCTTAGCAGCCACATCTACACGTCCAGCTGGCTGCTCTGCTAGATTCAGGTGGCAAGGAAAGAATCATCCCCATCTAGCTGAACCATCAGCTAGGTCATCAATTTTTATGAAGGGCATTTCTCAGACCAATAAGCAGTAACCCAATACTGAGATTGTAATTCACTTCTTACAAGCTTCCACTGTACGTATGGCACAGTTCAGATTTTATGTCAAGCTGCAGCTGGTATTCCCACTGCAAAATGTGTATTGAGACACATTTCTTCAAGGACCACTGTTAAAGCAAACCTGGTGAATGAATTCACTCTCACACCCATGGGTGACTCTCATCTGTCTGCCTCTTAAACTCTTTCATCCCTGAGTTGCCTAAAAGAAGAATCTTTTCATCTCAATTTTCCTCCTTGGTCTCCGTTGTGAGGAATAATAATCAAGGACAGAATTCTGGTAGTAGGGGAGCTTCTGTGCAGAGCTCTTCTTCGCTGCTCTTTCCAAGATGAGCAGTTCTTGCCCAGCATCTTACAGGTGGGGAACCAAAGGCCACAAAAGGTGATTCACTGAGCTGGCAAACGACAGAGCCAAATGCCCTGTAGATCCCACTGGCACCATCCGCCACATTAGCTAGAAGAAGGTTTGTTATCTAGCCTAATCTCATCACTATCAATGTGAGTCATGTTTCCCATGCTGTCACTGATTCCTCACCTGTGTGATGCTGCTGAGCAGGGGTCTGAAAGGGGATTTTAGACACCAGCTCCTGTCCCAGTTACTCACACAGAGCTAGCACCATTATGCAGATACAGATACACCTACGGCACACCTCAGGGTTTAAATATTGCTCCTGCCTCCTTACATGTCGGATTTCATAGAATGACCTTGGATTTTCTGAAGGTGCAACACACGCATAGCACATTTTCTTCTGAAGCATTTTCAGGTCTTGAGAGGTTTCAATTTATTTAGTTAGGGGTTTTAAGTCCTTAAAGAGTAGATCTTCTTCTTGGCAAATACATGTAAAAGCAGGAAAGCAACTGATAGTGCCAGCCTGACTGTCAAGAGAGAGAGACAAGATCTTTAAAAGAGTATTTCCGCTCCTTTTGAGGCTACAGCCTGTGGTTTCATCTGATGTACCTGTGAGGCAACCTATTCAAAAGAGCCCACAGAGAGTCTAGCATGTTAAAAGATAAGTGAAGGAAAGAGGAATTTCCAGTGGAAAATGTGATTGAATGGAGAGACGTTCATTTGGACAACCTCTTACCAAAGCACAGTAAATGACTAGAGGTATCTGCCATACATTTTTTTTTTCCATGCCATGAGGCACTCTCTCTTTACTACTTACATCAATTAGAACTCATAATGTAATTACTGGGCACATCAAAGCATTATGCCTGCCTTCAGAAAGGCTCACAGGCCTGCCCACTCACATTGCTGTCTGCAAGTTAACTATGAATCCCCAAGCACTTAGCAATGTGTTTCACACCTCAGCTCTGGCCTCTGAGTGAGGTTTTTCAGCTCTTCTAGCCCTGACAATTATGGACTCAGGAACCTCCAGGCTCAGTTAAACATTCTCTTTTTTCTTATTTCATACTTCATATACTTTTTTTTCATATACTTTTTTCATATTTCATACTTTTAGAACACGATGCTCACAAATTACTATACAGTTAAGAACCCAGCTATTCACTGATTATTTCATAACTGTGGTAATAGTACAAGACAGTGTAAGTACCTATGTGTTTACAGACTTTGAAATCAATAGTTCTCCAAATTTGCATGTAGGGTTTTCAATGGCTTAGGTAACTTGTATTTGCATGTATATTTATGGGAATCATGAGGATTTTTGTATGCATCAAGATCTTTTCCAGCTATAGGTATTAATTATACTAATCACTGAATTTCTCAACGTGCCTCCATGCTTTTGGTTTTGTTTTTTTTTTTTTTTTTAAACTGGAATGATCCCTAAAGCTGATGCTTAACAGAAATGTCAGGGGAGGTAGGGTCAATCTGAAAAGGGTAAAGGGAATGGAAATGCTACAGTTTAGAGTTTTGATTTTTCAGATAATTGCTCTTCGTCACAAATAACGTTTTTTGTTTCAGTGACAATAACTACAAATGCATTTGTTCTATGATGAGTGGTCTGATTTGGAAACAAGAAATTCTCTATCAGAAAGAATCCATGCTGTGGCCAAAATCTCCAAAGCAACTTGAAAGAGTTGTCTGAACAGAAGTTAGTAAACCAAATACTCTTGCTGATCTGTTCTACATACACCACAGTCCTGCCTGGTCTCCCCTTAGCTGTACATTCCAAATCTCTTTCCTGGCATTAGCCCCTCTGCTTTTCTGGTGATCCAAAAGTGTTCACTTCTGTTACATGGTCAATTTTCTGAACTGCTTGCTGTGTAAGGGTGCCAGAGACACCACAGGAGAAGTGACAGGAATGTGTAACTGGGGTAGGTTATTCAACAGTGGTCCCAACTTAAATGCTGCTTATATAAAGCCTGAGACTTTACAGCTTATGAAAGTTATCCAGGGAAGTGCAGTGACAGGATAGAAGTGAGAGGTCAGTGCTCAATGCCTTTTCGATATCTTGTCTTTTGGGGGCTGGGGCACCTCTGCCTCTTTGCCTTCCACCTTCATGACAACAGGGGCAATACTAAGCAAAGTGAATGGAACTGCCTTGAGCAGCAGGTTGACAAACAACCACAGCCCTCATGTTGCCTCTGAATATGCTGGAGCTGCTGAGAGAGATGTCTGTAGCTCCTGACACCAGTGAGGGAATAGAGACAAAGGTTTCAACAGAAGTCTTTGCTTTTACTCGTCCCATTTGACAGCAGCAACAAGTTGCATTCCTCAGGCTCTCCCTTCTCTTGCTGAGCTAGCTCCTTTTCCTCCCTTCTCCTTCACAGCATGGATCCTACCCCAGCATCTCACTTTGGAGATGAGTTTGGTTTACAGTGCTAAGAAGCCCTGAGCAACCTTTGCCACATAGCTGTGAGTAGCCGAAGCACACAGCTGTGATCAGAACAGTTGCAGCACTTGCGATTCACAAAGCACACACATTTGTGCAGGCCAGGAGATACAGACATCCTCATCCTAGGGTAGTCCTGAGCTGTTAGGTCCCTAGAACTCTCTCTATCTGCTGTGCATGGCCATGGATATGTTGTTATTGTGGTTCAGCAGACACAGGTTATCGTGGCTGGTCATCAACCCAAACAGGCAAAATGAGACTGTCGAAGACTGATGAAGGATTACATTGGTACAATGAACCTGAAGTGATCTACACAGCTCTTCCACAGCAAGCAAAGCAAAGTGTCACAAGGCCACCATCTGCTGTGGGATGGTTTCTACAAAGCTCAAAGAAGCCAAGTGTCTCCCAATACCACCAGCACAACTCTGTGCTGTTCTGGATCTCAGCAGCAGGACCACCACAGTATCACAGTACATCAGAGGTTGGAAGGGACCTCAAGAGATCATCAGGTGTAACCCCCCTGCCAGAGCAGGATCACTTAGGGTAGCACCACAAACAGCTGCTGGTGGAATTCATTACAATAGTGTGACAAAGGGGTTTTATGGTTGGGGGATTTTGGTTTTTGAAAGGTGAAAACAGCTGAAAGCTGCAAAATTGAATTTGTATCAAAATGAAGATTTGCAAAAATGAAGGCCAATGCAGTCATTTGCTCCTGTGTAAAGCATAACTTCCTCCCACGTCTCAGCACAGACAGATTTGAACTGGAAACAAGAGTGATCCTAATAAATGGTGTTAAACTGCATATTTTTCATTGAACTGGAGGGGACGGAAGCAAGGAGCAGAAAGCTAAGACACCTGTTGCAAGCTTTCTTCAAAAGAAACCGTATACTACTAATTGTAGGCAGTCATAAAAAGCTTTATAATGCCTCAAAGACATTGGGTCAATGTGTTAACAATTTGGTTCATATACTTAGTGGAAAAGAAAGAGAAAAGAACTTCAAGGTATGCTTGTTCCCTGCAAACTAAAAACTTCACCTATGTAGTTTGGTAAGTGGTTTTATGCTGGAAATTCCTTCAGACTTACAGAGAAAGTAAAAAACTCAAGAAGACTGCAGAGCGAATACTGAAACAGTAACAATGAGAGAACAAAAGAAAGATCTGGAGAGGTTCCCCAGGAATGGAGGAATTATTGCTGTGTAATCAAAAGAGTATTTTTTTCTTCCCTGCTTTCTCAATACACGACTTCCTATTCTCTAAAAGGTACACCTTTACTTTTCAGGTGATGTCTGCATCTCTCACTGAGCAAAGGAGTATGAGGAAGGACAGTGCCTGGGGAGAAATGAAGGCAAGAGCATTTATTGGAAGGCATTAACTACATCAGAAAGAGTACTTCAGACTGATTTAATTGAAATCAGGAATGTAGCTGGAGAAAAGAAACATCGCCAGTGTACCCTGGAGAGCAGTGCTGAAATATGTGCTAGATTGACCAGTGACAATCCATAGAGAGCTGGCAGGTCATACTGTGCTGGCTCTTCTCTGTGTTTCCAGCTGCTAAATTACATTAAAGTCAGCTTAAAATTCATTAAATGCCTTCTTATTATTACTTTTTTCCACGTAAGCAGTTATAGCTGCTGCAGACATTGTGTGATGGTGACAGTGAAGAGAGAGGCCTGAGTAAATATGAATGGGAAAGGAGAGGTGATTTTGACCAGGAAAACACCTGGGACTCTTTGCTGCAGAATTTAACTGCTCTTCAAAAGATGAAAGTAGCTACACAAGATTGTGAATTCAGATGCTTAAATGCTCCAGAGATACCTTAAGACTGATTGTGGAGGTCAGGTTTTGTTTTGCAATTTTGTCTAAATTCCAAACCCGTCAGATCCACCACTCTGTGAGACTATCTCTGCAATGATGCTGACCTGGTGTCATGGATAATTACAGGTAATTCTGAGTGCTGTCATTAATTTGTCTTTTTCAATCACTCATCAAAGCTTTACAGGCTTTGTCTTGTATATAATAGCGTTGAAGATAATAAAATTTCTTCCATCTGGGATTTAAGGAATTGGATTTAGCTCAGAGTTTTTAAAAGCTTTGCAATAATTCTTGCATGTTTTGGGAAAGAAAATGATTTTTTACTGATTTTAGTGGGGAGTTTTTCCAGACCAGGATACAGAGGACTGAAATGTAGGTGTAAAAGATCCAAAATATCAAGATTCTTTGCTTGAATGCTGGTCTTTAATGGCACATCCCATGCAACAAAGAAGAATCAAGTGGCATGAAACAAGTGCAGCTTTGCCAACAAGACAGAAATGACATTCCAAGTCCAGTATTAAATGGTATTTTGAAGCCAAACACCAGTCACAGTGCTGTCCATTCATTACCTGCACCATCTGATGTACATGAGGAAAACACATCAAAGGGCCCCTACACCCCCTTTTAGATTGACTGAAAGAACAAACCCATCAGTTTTTCTGGGAGAGAAAGTAAGAATCTACTGGAGAAAGAAACTCTTTTTGTTTAAATCCAAAAAGGAAGCTATAAACCCTTTTTAGTGACTCATATGACTTAGAGCTGTAAAGACTCTTTAAAATAGTATTTGTGATTTCTGCAGGGAAGACTTTCAGAATAGCATCATTAAAAATACCCCCAATGCCTTTAAAGATTTATTGCCCATGCCCAAAATTCTTGAAAAAAACCAAAAACTAGAATATTAAAATAAATCTGTTCTGGGGAGCCTGAGGAGCCAGAGCCCTGGAACAGGCTCCCCAGGGGGGTTATGGAGTCTCCTTCTCCAGAGACTTTCAAAACCCACCTGGAAGCGTTCCTGTGCAGACTATCCCAGGTGATCCTGCTTTGGCAGGGGGGTTGGACCTGGTGATCTCTTGAGGTCCCTTCCAACCTCTGATATACTGTGAGACTGTGATACTCGACAGCCATGCCTCTGCACATCTCACAACTGCAGGACATGCAGAGGTCTGTGTGCTGGAGACCCTTTCTGCATGCCATGCATTTCCTCTGCGTATGCAGTTCCCACTAGTGTCACACTTGACCCAGTGATGCTTCCAGCACACAGTAGTCATGTGTGCTCTTGGCTCATTCTGATCTTCACCAGCTATTTGGAGATAAATTTGGCTTGTTTGAAAACTCAGGTGCAGCAGAAAGTATGAAATTTCTCACGACTGTGTGCTTCCTATGTCTTGGGGCTATAGTAAGAGCAGCTCAGTCAGCTATTGCAAATGTGCAGAAGGATAACACAAGGTTGATGAGACTCTCCTGACCCTAAGGGGCTTCTAGGGAACTCAGTTCATCGTGCAGCTTTCCTGAGTGAAATAGTTCCTGGGGAGAGATGAGAAGCAGAGCGACCAGCTCCCTGGGAGAACTCATTTCATGTTCCTAGGTGGAGCTGTTCTGCCCCCGCATGGCAGGTCACTAGCAGAGCATGGAACCAGACCTCTGCTTCACGCTGACAAACCCATCATCTCATCACAAAGCATGACAAACATTTTATGCCACACAGAAGGGACCTGTGTTGGTGTTCAGAGCACCGTCTACTGTTACAATTGCATATGCCAGAACATTGCAGGAGCAAGGCAGCTGAAGGGAGTCCATAAAAAATTAATGGCTGACATAAATAATGACTTTTGAGCAAAGAATGATCAGAAGAGAAGATAGAACAGAAGTGAAAGATGGGACTTACGCAGGCTTTTTGATGGGTTCTCGTTTGGAATATTGTTTTTACAAAAGATGAGTAGTTAAAAGCAGTTTTTAGACAGGATGCAGACTTGGCCTCTGAAAGCAAAGGCCAAAAATGCATATAGGGTGCAGTTGAGAAGGAGGTCCCTGGTGATAACTGCTCCACAGATGCAAAGAATGAGAAACAGAGCCAGATGCTGGAGATGAATTGAGTAGAAAGTTTCTATGGAGGAGCTCAGATAGCCTTTCAGGGGAAGAAGACGACTATGTCAGCAGAGGATTAACACACAAAGCGTGAAAAGTTCAAAGGAGCATGGTGAAACCTTCCCATGAGATAAGTCCATCTCAGTCCCCTCTCAGGAGAGCTTAGGCAACATCAGCAGTCACTGAGAGCTAAACAGGGGCTCAGCTGCGTTCAGCTGACTCCTCAGAGAGTGGGAAGAAGATCGTGACTGTTTCCTGACTACATTCAAACAAATGTATAGAACTTTTATGTGGGCAGGGGCATCTGGTTTTCACACCATATGCTGCTGCTTCTGGAGTATAAGTACATAGCTGAGTAAATGCAAGGAGATGTTTATATGAAGAGCATGAAACAGTCTGAAATGACACCAAAAGCCAGTAGTAATAAATATATTTTGCTTTCCCCCCATGAAGCTTCAAATTCTTTTGGTAAACTGTATACTAATCTGCTTGGTCTTAAGTGAGATGGCACTTGGGCACAGGTAGGGGAAAACAGAGGGTTTTTTTTAGGATTTGCCTGGAATACACTTCTTAATTCCCAAACATCCAAAATGTCACAAACAAAACAAACAGAGAAATGAAACCAAAGTAAAACACACCAAAACCTCTCAAAATTCCATCACATCCCAGCTGATGTTCTCTCTGTACAGTGCTTACCACCAAAGATGCTGCCCTTGTTGATGCTATATTCATCAGCAAAGTGGCCTCGTGGCATTTGATGTGGGGATGTTGTGACCAAACAACTAAACAATATTCTTTTAAAAAAATGAAAAATATATATTTTAAGTGGTGCAGAACTGCAGAATTTAAGAGAGCACCAGAGGCTTCATTGACTCCTAGTGCTGTGGGATCCTTTTTATCTTGAAAAGGTTTCCATCAAAACCCTTCTTACAGGTAACATAACAAGTAACAGTGCAGGGTATCAGTATATGGACATGCTGGAACATGTGCAGAGAAGAGCCATGAGGATGATCAGAGGGCTAGCACACCTCTCTTATGGAGACAGACTGAGAGAGCTGGGGCTACTCAGTCTGGAGAGGAGAACGCTCTGAGGAGACCTTATTGTGGCCTTCCAATGTCTTAAGAGGGCCTACAAGAAAGCTGGTGAGTGACTTTTTAGGGTGTATGGTAATGATAGGACCAGGGGGAATGGAAAAAAAATAGAAATGGGTAGATTCAGATTGGATATTAGGGGGAAGTTCTTCACCGTGAGGGTGATGAGACACTGGAACAGGTTGCCCAGGGAGGTGGTAGAAGCCTCATCCCTGGAGGTTTTGAAGGCCAGGCTGGATGTGGCTCTGAGCAACCTGATCTAGTGTGAGGTGTCCCTGCCCATGGCTTGGGGGCTGGAACTAGATAATCCTTGAGGTCCCTTCCAACCCTAACAATTCTATGATTCTATATAAAAGGATAAAGAAGAAAGAAGAAAAGAATTCACTGCCTCTGGTGACTGATGTTATTAATTGTAGTTGGGAGAAAAGATGGTCAAAAAAAGACAACCGAAGGCAAAGGGAAAGCAACTGCCAAAACCAGGTTGTATGCCTCAGACAAACCTCTGTGTAGCCATGTGTATATACATGTGCAAATATTACGTGCTACCCATTGCTGCTGTTTTCAGTGAATGTCGTACTAATCTTATCTCCTATGAAACGGAAGAATTGTTAAAAATGAATGTTTTCCTGGAAGAAGCTTGAAGAAAGAGCTTGAGGTGTACTGGTGGACATCCAGAATAGTTCTTACTCATTGCAAGATTGTAAAATAGTGGCAGATCATAAAATCACAGATTGGTAGGGGTTGGAAGGGACTTCTGGGCATCACCTACTAAAGCGGGTTTGCCTAGATCAAGTTGCACAGAAATGTGTGCCAGGTGGGTTTGGAAAGTCTCCAGAGAAGGAGACTCCACAGTTTCTCTGGTCAGTCTGTTCCAGTGCTCTGTCACCTTCAATGCAAAAAAGCTTTTCCTTATGTTTAGGTGGGATTTCCTGTGTTCTAGTTTGTGCCCAATGCAGATAACTGTGCCACTACAGGAAAAAAAAAAAAGTACATATACAACCAGAATGATGAATTTTCTTGACATGAAATAATTGAATAAAGTTTTCCAGCAAAGAAATGGTGAAAAGGTGACAAACATGATGCAAGCATAAAAGGAGGACATAGCACAGTTGTGCAGAGAAAGTGATACAAGAGTCTGTTTCTAGCCAAGGAAAACAGCTGCAATCAATCAGTAGTTGGTGGGCATCTGTCATCCCAAGCCATGCTAACAACTATCAATCAGACCTAAGCTTCAGAGTTTCCACAGAGAAGCATGTCAACATTGATGCCCAGTAGATTTAGGAAGGATGTATACATAAACATCTGATGTATCATATACAGACATGCACCTGTATGTACTCCTGCAAGCATTCATCCATGTATTTAGGACTACAAATGCAGAGCCATCAATATATATTTATGTGATTATACACAGATGTAGTTCTATGGTGGCTTTACATCTGTGGCATCTGTAACTATTGACAAAATTTTGTCGGAGTATAAAAATACTGAGATATATATATATAGAGAGAGAGAGAGAGGAGGTTTCTTTCTTTCTATATCTAGAAGAAATAGGAAATACAAGCAGGACATAAAGCTGTATGTAAAGATCTGGCAGCCTGACACATTGAGTAGGTCTGTGCTCTCACTGAAGGTTGGGGCTGCATTAATGTTAGCTTCCTTTCAACCATGACAGGGAAGGAGGAGGGAGGTCTGGAAAGTACCATCTGCTTTTCCAGATTGCTGTTAATTTGCCAATAATTCATACTGGATATAAAGAATTAATGCTATGTGAGAACATTAAAAATATACAAAAGCCTTCATCTTCAGCATATGGAGACAAGATCAGCAAAGAACAGGCATCAGGTTGTCCTCATGGGCCAAGAGGGTGGAGAACCCTCAGAAATTTGTCTTGTGGGCAAAAGAGAATGAAAACACAGACAGATATCAAAGAGGAAGGGAATATTCCTCTGGTAATCAACAAAATACCTGGAAGTTAACCAACAAACCTTTGAAAATAACATTTTAAGACTGGACAAGCAACTCCAGAGAAAGAGGGCCCAGACCCTGGCACACATAAGAATGAATGAAATCCTGGCTCTGGGAAACATGCAGGCTGTGTGAGCCCATGAGGACTTCTGTGGAAACACACAATGGAGACAGCCTTGAGCAAAAGGTCGTACAAAGGGAGCCTGAAGTCACTTGGAAAGGGTGGCAGGGTAGCATCAGTGACAAAGCATAGCCTGGGGTGATATACCTGAGGTGAAACACTAATCCTGTAACAGTTGATTGTGGTTTTCACATTGACCAGAAGAGGTTGACATATGGTGTGCTGGGAAAACTGCCAGCAGAAGTACTGCTATTTTTTGAAGTGTTGTTAATATAAATTTCAACCTTTTCCTTGTCTATGCAGCACCAGTTACTTACAGGGACTGGGCTCTACTTTTTATGGCACCTCTGAAGATGTAGGTTAAGGAGGAGTGAGGTATGAACAGGTGACAATTCACTAAAATAAGACTGTTCTGTCCTGTATCTATTCCAGCACGACATGGGCACGGCAACCTCCAAGGAAACTGAACAGGGTGTGGGCACAGGCCTGAGCACTGACAAGCAATCAGTCTTACCACAAAAGTGTTAGCACAGTTTCCAGCACAGTTGTAGAGCAATTTACTGGTTCCAGCACTTGAATCCAACAACACAAACAAGTATGAAGGCTTTCACATAGGGAAACTTGATATTTTGGATCCATCCTTCTAAGCCCTCCCCATCCAACATAGCAGAGGAGCTTTACAGAGGTGAATAAACAGTTTTACAAGGCTTTTTTACCTTTGCATTCCTATGAAGGCCCCAGTGTTCTGCACAGTAGGAAACTGTCTTATAACAACATTTAAGTTTCACACCAGAATCCAAAGGATTTATCTGCTCTGACATTAGAAAAAAAAAATCACCTGCCTCTCTGAGGACAGAAAGCTGGTGCAGCAACATAAGTGATCTGGCAGTTCTTGCATAAACAGGAAGGGAAGAATTCCACAAATTTGATGACATGTGGTCCTTATTTTCAGAGCTGTTTGATTGATGAGTGACTGTGAAGAGGTGCTGTGTACAGGGAGCGCTGCTGATGGGCCTTGTGATCCAAAGCTGGAAGGAGCTTTAGACTGATATCATTGCTACCTGATGACAATTTTCTGGCTCTAGGGGGTATTTCTTCTGTCAGACATACTGGATTCAAAGTGCCATCTCTCCTTCACTTCATATGTCTTTTTTTTAACCTTTTTTTTCCCCCCTTCTGAGTTTTCTTACAGTATAAAACGTGTGAATGGGTATGGGCTGTAATCTGAAATCATGACTGTGGTGTCTCTGTTTCACTCTAAGTTTCACAATCCTTGCTTTACACGCTGTGATGGTTTAAAACTGTCTTTTTTAATTTTTCTTCTCAAAGTTCAAGCAGAGAAAGCTAAAGAATGTAAATAAGTCGCTATTGGGTGTAAGAAAGCAAAATAATGATTGTTCTAAACACTTCCATTGGATAGACAGAAATGTTTAAGAACCACTACTCAAAACAAAGTTGGGGCAGTCGGGGCAGCTTGCTGGGCTGTCTGGCTGCTGCTTCTTCTTCTCTTCTGGCTGGAGATAACACACTGACCTTGGTGAGCTAAGTTAACAGCTTCTCTGCTTCTATTTCTCTGCTTTCTGCCAGGGGAGTCTGGGGGGGAGGCCCCTTGGGAGGTCCCCTCGGGGGAAGCAAAGGGAGCTTGGTTGTGCTTTTCTGTTGATTGTATATATTTGCAAATGTTGTGAATTGTGTATATTTGTACCTATTCATTGCATTTCATCATAGATTGTAGATTTGCTTGTAAATACAGCTTTCATTTGCTTTCCAGCCTGAGCTAGCCTGGTTATTGTCAGTGTGGAGGGAATTTCAGCTCACACTGATACACACACAATAAAAACTACTAGTAAAACAACTAGTTTTATCCTCCTGTCTGGTAAGATTAGGTTGAGAACTTCTCTGAAGTTCAGCTTTTGTGAAAAGACTACAAAAGGAGCAGGGGCCAGAGTCTAATGCCATGACACCTTGAGACCCTCTATCAGCAAAAGCACAGACTAACAACTCACATTTTGGAAGTAGGAACAGGGTTACTAAATACTAAAACTTTTGGAGCAAATAAGATAGTTAGTGAAAAACAAACAAACAAACAAAACCCCAAATAACAAACAGCTAAGATTTTGGACACACAAATCCTTTGGGGATTCTTTATCACAAGGTAATCATGGTTTAAAGCTTTAGTATTCTAGATGCACAATGAATGTTAAGGGGGAAAAAAAACTCAGCACACTAATTAATGTTCAGTTGAGCCATGACATGCAAAGAACAAATTCCTGAAATTACACTTCTGGCTATATGAAATGCACTTCTACTCCATGCATCAAAAGTACATGTTGTTTAACTTAGTGGTTTGTTTTATGAAAAGAAAATGAAAGACATCATTTGTATAGCTGCTTAATGTTTTATTCCTGGCTGGGTATTTGGACTAGGAAAACAACAGCTTTCCTTTTGGCTGTTAGTGTTTAATTATTCAATGTTAACAGCCAAGAAGTAAGCTGTTAGCCCTCCTCCTCTTCTTCACAGCTTTTCTTTCCCTGGTGGGTCTAAATCTGTCCTTCATGCACACAAAGAGAAATTTGAATTGTAGGGATTTTGGCCTCACAGGAAACAGCCTATGGGCTAACAATATTTCCTTTTAACACTGGCATGGTTTGTTCTCCAGTCTTTTCAAACAACACAGTAGCAGCTTCATTTCATCTACCTTTGATGCTCTTCTTTAAACACCATCACAGATATGTCTCCTTCACAGATCCCCTCCAAGATAAGCTCTCCCAGTACAACTTCTGAAATGTAATGACTATTCTACACAAATCACTGTACCCAGTTATAGACAAAGCAAATAAGCTCTAAACATGGTGGTTTTCCTCCTGCTTCCTGAGAAGTCTCAAGAGCACAGTATCTCACAAGATCTAATTAGACTGAGTCTAGAAGCATTTAAGCTTTCTTTAAAGATGGCAGACCCTAGCATCAGAGGATGATGACTGCTTGAGTCATCCCCAAATAATACCTTATAAAGTAAACTATGTATTCACTGTATTTAGGTCAAGTTAATGAAGTCCAAATCCAGCAGTGTTGTCTTAAGCAGTGTGTAAGCTGTCTTTTCTTAAAGGCTCAAAAAAAATCACACATGACATGGTCACACACTTTCCTTCAACAGAGCTTTCCTCTTTACTCTCTTACTGACATAAAAATAAAACAATCTGGAAATAGATCCATCTGCTCCAGCTAAGCATGACAAAATGTGGGTATGTACCCCTTTATGACAGGTCATCCCAAGATACTTTTGCTGTATCAGTCAGGGATACACAACTGTTCACACCTGTTTCCTAACCTTTGCTACCATTGCATTCAGCTTACATTACAGACTGCTTGAACTCCCATCAGCCCAATACACTTGAAATGTTAAGGACAAAAGGAACACACCACATATATCAGACCAGCTGGAGTCTTAATAGTCCAATGAAAGAATTAACTATCCAGTTACAACGATGCTAGCACTTCACAGTTCAAATTATATTCCGTTAAAATGCTATACACACATTTCATATCTACCCAGTTTTCGGCAGTGTGTTTTCCACTGCCCCTCTAGGTCTTGATGATAGCTTCAGTGCAGCGGGAGAGGAACAGTGAGCTATCAGAATTCAAGTCTCTCGACAGTATGATGCTTTCTCCCTCCTCAACTTAGGACCTGCTTGGAATTCTTTTTAGGTTTTCTAACATGCTTTGCACCTTGACCTTTCTTTGCTCATGTCCAACTCCACATAACAGATGTTCTTACTACATATAGTGTGCATTACATATGTTGGATACTTACTATTTGTTCTTTGTTATCTCTGACTTGTTTTATCCACCTCTAAAGATTGCCTTTCTTCCATTACTAGTAAGTGACTTCTGTGAGCTGTTCATAGCCCTGGACCTCTGGTATGATCCTATCCCAGTACTCTCAAGGTGTTTTATTCTAGGCTCATTATATACAACTCATTCTGCAGAGAATAAGTACTTGTTATTAATATCTCTACATATCAACCAATATGTAACAATAGGTGTTATACCACACAGTCATAAAAAGCTGATCAAAAGTTAAACCAAAGAAAGTAATAGTTACCTGGTCATTAGACAATGACTATGACAAGGAAACGAGCCAAAAGAAATCTGCAGGCAGGCCAAATCCATATGTAGCCCAGTAGGTCCAGAAGCCACCATTGTTAACTTCAGACAAAGCCTGTGGCCTTTCCCAAGAAATGCACATCTACTGGGCTACAAGGCTACAGCTTTTCCTTGAACACTGGCCAAGTTTGAAAAAGCTCTCAAGAATAGATGCCTTTGGTTCAGAAGTAGACCTCGGACAAGCGATGGCGACGGTGATACAAGCCTTTTCTCTTCAAGATCAGATATTCAATTCAGCCTAGATCAGAAGGGACTAGATTTCATTACTCATCAGTCAGTCTCTACAATAAATGCCTGAACTACAGATTTGCCATTACAGAGGAAACAAACATTTGCATTTTTATTCATTGCAAAGGAAGAGCAAAACTGAAGATTTCACATCTGTGAAGAGTGCTGTAACAGCCTCTTTGGTTCAAATGAAAGCTTACTTCTCACCGAGATGAAGCAACTGTACTCCTGAAAGGTGCTCACTGCTCCCTCTGTAGCTCAAAATACAGGAATAAACTACGCATGTGAGTCTCTAGGACAGCCAACAAAATCCTCAGTCTCTGCCTGCATATCCAAACACAAATGCAGATTTAGACTGACACTCACTGATCTCTCTCTCTCCATTTCAGTGTGTGTGTTACTTTGAAAAAAAAAGGTTGTTACTGGTTATGTAAGGATAACAAAAAGACACCTATGAAATCCATATCACTGTTGGCTTAGCCTTTACTATTTCATGTGCTTTTCTTGTGGGGTTTGCTAATTTCAAGAGAGAAATTATTGACAGAAGTGGAATCTCCCAGTTCATGGAAGAAGCAACATGACCTTTATTTCTATTATCTTCCAAAAGTATATGATATTTTAATTCCATCCTAACATGGTTCATGTTATTTCCAGGCACCATCAACATACAGTGTCATTCTTGTTTACCTCTATGCAGAGTCATTCCAGAAGAAGCTTCCAGCTGATGATGTTGTGTAGGGAGGCGTTAATCAGGAACCACTAAGCTATACAAACAGACAAAATGCAATCCTGGAGCACAAGGACTGAGTTCTGAGATCTGCTCCAGATATTTTAGCAAACATTCTCATATTTTGAATCTATGATGTGTAGAAAATAGGCAGATCAATTTTTCAAGAGTGTGTCTTTTGTTTGCAACCAGTCAACCACATCAATTTGGGCTACTCATCTTGAAACAAAGTGAACAGGACAAAACATAACAATTACACCTGAAGAATTCTTCAAAAACCAAGCTTCCTCAAACAAGTCAAGCTTTATGGTCTCTTCTGTGTAGTATAAGTATTTCAGAAACAAGGATAGTTGCTTAAAGATACAAACAGATTGGAAAACCCTCCCTTTGTGGTTGTAGAATGCCTTCACCTTTTAAACAGTGGACGTTGTTATTGATTTCCCCACCAGATGGAGTAGCATGTACAGTTTTGATGACTTCTGAAGACATGTGATTTATTTATTTGAAGTGCATATTGCATTTTTAGCTAGCATCATGAACTATGTCTACTTGGTTCAGGAATTCAAAAATTCAAGCCCCAAAACTGAATAAAATCAAAGGTAATATTAAGAATAATTTTTGCAGCACTCTCCAAGACCTCTGATCATCTGAAGTAGGCTTTCAATGAGGTTCTGCTCACCCTCAGCTCTTTACCCCCATTGATGTCCAGCAGAAATACCACAAGTTTCAGAGGACAGAGACATTCAAGAGAGCGTCAGAAAGGCTCCACAAGAATCATATGGTCATTGAGGTTGAAAGAGATCTTGAAAAGTCATCTAGTGCAACCTTCTGTTACCTACAGCTCAAAGGCAGGTCACCTATGAGATCAGTCTAGGCTTCCCAGGGCTTTTTTCATTGGGTCTTGAAAACATCCAAAGGAGGAGACTCCACAGTTGCTCTGGGTACCTATCCCCATGGATGGACAAGCGCTCCCAAAAGAAAGGACCAGGATTTCCATTCCAACAAACAATGAGTCTGATAGAGGCTCTTAAACAAGAAGGTAGGCAGGAGGGATGAAAACAAGGGCCAATGGCAAAGTTATCTACAAATCTTTGCCTGTGAAGACAAAGGGAAGGGTAGCTGTCCACCAAACAGATCACTTGAACACTCACATACTGGCATGTAGTTGTTTTACCTTATTTTAGGCAGATATTTTAGAGATTAAACCTTTTTTTATTGGTGAAGGATTGCCTGCCAGAATGGCTGCAGTTATACTCCTGGAGTCCTTTTTATTTTCAGAGAGTTACTTCAAGGGAAGAACGAATAAAGGGTGATTATGTATGTACAAGTTTTCTTCCTTCTACTGGGATTACTGGGAATGCTGAGAGGAAATTCAGTTAAAAAGTGTACTTTTCTGAAATCATACCAGAAATTAACTTTTGTGTGTTGCTCTGACCATCTAGCACATATGGTAGTCATCTTCTTCTTCTCACACATCTGTTATGTGTGAGACCTCCACATAACAGAAATGGTGTAGGCTATTGAGAAGAAAGAACTTTTTATATAAATCACTTTCTGAGCCAGCAGATAGATCTGAATGCACAGGTGGTGAGTGAGAAATGAACAAGCAGAAGGCCTGGGAACAGTGCCTAGTGAATTTTGGGATGGCACTCTCAAGCCTGTCTGAGCTTTCATTCATCCTCCATGCAAAGTAGAATGTGGGGCTTGAGTCTGCTCTCATGTGAAATCCATACAAGCCCTGCACACAAGCCCAGACATATTATCATTTTTCCTGTGAGCATGCTCAGAAACCAGGAACAGGAGCTTATAGTAAAACTGCAGTGATGCAGGAAGGGAATTTGTCACATTATTGCATCTCCAGCAAGTTTGTGAAGACACCAAATTCCAGAAAGGGGTAGCTAAGCTGGAGAATAGCACTGCAAACTGAGAGCAGCGTGAGGAAATGAGCCAATAGTAACCTCTTGAAGTTCAGAAAGGACAAATATTAAGTCCTTAATCTCAGATGGAGCAACATCATGCAACAAGACATAGCCTGACTCACCAGAGAGCAACTCTGCAGAAAAGGACCTGGTGTCCCAATGGACAAAAGGAACCCTTGGCAGCAATGAAGGCTAACCATACAGCAAGATGAACAAAGAGTATATCAAGGGAAGTAGTCCTAAAGATATTCCTTCACTTGACACTCACTTGGAATACTGCATCTAGTTTTGTGCCCCCAGTACAAAAGAACAGTAACAAACTGGAGAGGGCCACTTAGATGTCTGGGTACTGGAGTACCTGACATACCAGGGAGAGAAGCAATCAGGTTTGTTTAGCTAAGAGGGCTGAGAAAAATGCTAGCTGCTGTCCTCACTTATCTCAGGTTAGAGAGTAGATGGAGCAGTAAAAGGATGAAAATAAATCAGTGCAAGGTCAAACAAGGAAACATCTAATTGGACACAAGAAAAAAAAAAATCACCAGAGAGCGGTTAAGCACAGAGATAGAAACCCAGAGAAAATCTGAAATCTCCCTCCTCAGAGATTTTCAAGATGGAACTGGACAAGGTCCTCAACAATCTGATGGAGCTTTGATGTTTGCCCTGCTGTGATCAAGGGGCTGGACCACCAACTTCCAGGAATCCCTTCCAAAGTACATTTTGTTATGTCCTATATTACTTCACATTGGCATAGCTACCTAGTGGTAAATGATGGCTCCAATTTGAATTTTCAGTTCATGGAAAACGTTGACTTTTGGCAATTGTTTTTCATTTTAATTGTGACCAAAACAAACATTTTTTTTAAATAAGACTTTTAAAAATATCTTTTTTTTTTTTTTGAGATCATAGGAAGTTAAGCATACTGATATATATTTTTTTTATTTAATTTCATTAATTTTACTCATAGATTACTTTTTGAAAAGGTCATTCATTTATAATAGCATCAGATCCTCACCAATGCTAACTTTGTTGTTTAGGAGGAAGACTTATTTTGTTATACATGAACGTGCACTTAGGAAAGATGTGGCTCATTTTCTTCCAATCTACCACATACTGTAAGTTTCAGCAAACTACTTTCTATCTTTTCCTGCCTATTCCTTGAGAATGTAGTAGAGACATGACAAGCTGAGGCTATGGAATGTGAAAACCTTCAGCAAGATGGTAATAAGCTGTTGATTTAGATAGCTTTTTTGAAGGAAGAAAATACAGTCACCCTTTTGGACGGAACTGCTCCATTTCCCCATAACACTTTGTGATTTCATGATTTCTCCACTTCTCTGGAGAAAACATCCAGCTAAAGAGGCACTGATTTCTGATGCAGAGGAAAAGCAGATTCCAGAGGCTGAAAGCAGTGGGAGAAGTTTAAAAAAAAACCCTACTTTCAGTCTGCATTTGTACCCTCAGAAAGCATCTTTTATATTACTGACAAGTGACTTCTGAAGACTACCTGGTTTCACCAAAACTGAGCTTATTCTGTTGCCTAACTGGCAGACCTTAGAGGACAAGGAGTCATACAGCACTGTCAGCAGATCTCGTTCAACGCATTGTAATTTATGGCTATTTCTCCCTTTGAGCCTCAAAATCTGTTGCTCCAAAGCATAAAACTACACTGGAACCCTGTTCTTTCTGAGGCAACAGCTGCAAAAGAAGGGCTGCAAGAGACTGAGCTAAAGAAGAGGTCATAGTGCTGAAACACCAGGTTCATTGAATGCAGTACTTAGGCTGATTTAACAGGGCAGGGTTTGACCTGCTGTGCAGGAGCGATCAGTAATGCTCACAATTTTCTCTGCTTGCTGGCAGAGGTAAGAAAAAAATCCCTAGTTACAGAACTGACAGTTCCTCAAAATTCCCAATGCCATACAACTCTACACACATATGTTTTAAATCAGATAATTAAAAAGTTAAAATACATTTGGTCAGAAGAAACTAATGCTAAGATTACAGAATGGAACTACTCAGACTTGTCCTTGGGCTGAGCTGGATATACTTCTTGTAGTCTGCTGACACCAAAGACAAACAAACAACATCACTACTACCAGTGGGGTATGGAGGAGGTGAGGCAGTGATTTCTGCTCCTGTTGTCTTCCTCCTCCTTCCATACCATATGAACCTACCCAAAGCCACACTTACCTACCTTTTCCATGCATGGCCACCCCTAAAGACCTGCACTCTACTTGGCTACCTCTGGTATTTGGGCAGAAATACACCCTACAGGCACAAGTTACAGGTATATTCCCAAACATTATGGTATGGTATTTCATAGAAGTGGAAAATAATCCTTGGAATCAGAACTAGCAGAAAAAAAAAAAATTATTCTTCCCACAGGAAGTTCAGAGGTTCTTTGCTCAAAACAGGGAGGTAAGGTTCTTCTCAGTGATGTCCAATGATAGGAAAAGGGACAACAGGTGCAAGCTGGAGCATAGGAAGTGCCACCTGAACATAAGGAAAAACTTTTTCATTGTGAGAGTGACAGAGCACTGAACAGGCTGCCCAGAGAGGTTGTGGAGTCTCCTTCTCTGGAGACATTCAAAACCTGCCTGGACGCATTCCTGTGTGACCTACTCTAGGTGATCCTGCCCTGGCAAGGGGTTTGGACTTGATGATCTTTCATGGTCCCTTCCAAGCCCTAATATTCTGTGATTCTGTGATAATCTCACTCCACAAACTCTCACTCAGTGAAGGCAATTCTATCTCAGGTGACTCTGCACACAGACAGCAGGGAGATGAGTATTATTTAATTCCACCTGGAACAGAGGAGAGAAGGGCTCTAATTCTACAATCTACCACTGTGAGTTCTTCCAGGCACAGGTTTTCAACCTTCCATAACATTGTTGTTTGCTTGTCTGTTTTGTTCTAAATAATACCCAAATGTCATAAAAGGAGATTAAAACAAAACAAAACTAAACTTTTCAGCAAGGAGCATACAAACAATGGAACAAACTAGAAAGCAAGGTCTACCAAGCCCTAAAACTGCATTAGGTTCAGATTCACCCCCAATTACAACAGTTTCATCCTTTGAAAACTTCTCAGCAGTTTGTAGCATGCTGTTATGTTTTTTCCCCTCACAGATGGGTTGCTGAGGTGAGGAACACATATGCTGTCCTCCAAGGATTACAGCATATACTGTACTCTAACTGCACAGTACTTTTATGTAAGAAAGGAGTAACATTATTTATCAGCCAATCTCATCAATTTGAGGCAACATGGGTTTAGGTTCTGTTCATATTACCTCACCAGCAAAACAGTAAAAAATTCTTTGTCAGTGTATGCAAAAATCTATGATACAGGTCATTCTAGAAAACAAAATATTTAATCAAGGACAGTCAAAATAGTCAATGTTTTCATATTTAGTTGAATTAAATGCAGGTTGTACAGCAGTGAGCCTTACCCCACATCCCTTTTCTTTTTCTCAGTTTGTAGATGAAATTGGTCTTTAGACAATCAGACAAGCAAAAGTACTGAAGGCTGTAAGTGCAGTTAGTTGATGTGGCAAAACAGCTTCTAGGGACCAGAAGCATTTAGAACAAAGTTGTTTCCTGCTGTGTTAGAAAACTGTATCATCAAAGTAAAGAGGCCACCTACTTAGATGGTATTTTTATCCATTGTTCCTTTTACTGTGAGTACATCATTGCCTTCCTTTTGGAAGCACCACAAATAAAGTCAGCATCATGGTCTGTCCACACAGTCAGTAGAACAACTGACTTCAATTTGGTCTTTTCTTAGCATTATCTTTCTCACCTTAATATAAAATCACTGACTGCAGATTTCGCTTTCTTGAAGACATCTTTGCTAGGCAAAGCATTTAAGTAAGAGATCCTTGTCTCTTTTTCAAGTGGCAGGCTAAGCCTCCTGTTCGTTTTCACTTAAGTCATTTGTGAATCCTTTTCCCTTTGATACATCATTTATTTGGCTGTTTCCATCACAGCTAGTATACCTGTTTTATTTCAACTAACATTTGCTACTTATGCACATTTACGTATCTGATTTCCTCTGTCACTCACACAAAAAACTACAAATCTTCTAGCATAAAATTATATATCAATGTGCAGTATAGAAGAGTCTGGCATGAACTATCAAATGCCATTTACTCAGAAGTATGGATATATATGAAAACAAGTATAGTGGTTTAATTGTGATAAATTGAAATAGAAGGGGAAAAAAATACAGTTAAGACTGCTTCTGATTCCATATACAATTTTTATTGCAATACCCTAATTGTACAGATACAAACTTAAGATGACCCATGATTGACTTTAAACCTGCCCAAATTTCTCAGCAAATTGAGAAATTCTTTCGGTATTAGAGCCAACGTTGACAGGACTTCAACAGGTGATAGGAAGCTTCCTCAACCTCTGTCCAAGTACAAACACGATCCACCATATATTTGGTCCAAGATGTATGCTTTAGAATTTTCTGATGAGTCTATGAACGAGTATATTTACCCCAGATGTGCAGCATAAACACAGAAGCAATAAAAAGAAGACTCATGACCAAAACTGGAACAGGCCCACTAAAGATAAAGAAAAAAAATAACTCATTAACATAAAAAAAAGTCTGCTTTGTCCAAAGGCCATCATTATCAGCCAAGTTAACTCACTGGCCCATATGAAATTGTACAAGAAAGTTCTTATTCCATTCCCACAGAAATACCTTAAAGTACACAGAAATGAGAGAGCCATCTCTATGAAGAATTGCTGCCAACCCTCTGTTTTAAAAGACAGCGTTTTGCAGACCCTAAATTTTATGCAACTATAAGGCATCATATAATAACACTCTCCCCCTCCCTGAGTCATTTAAGAAGTTGTTAATGGTTCATTATCACCCATCATTGTGAAAACAATCTCTGGAAAATTATCATCTGCATTTAGTACTCAGATAACCATCCAAGCAGAGACATAGTCAGATACAAAAAACAACAGAGTCCTCTAGCGGCTCCTAAAATTTTGGCAGAAAATTCACATTAGCTGTTTGTTTGGGGGATTTGTTATGGTTTGGTTTTCCAGATGTTTTATTTAATTTGAAAATAATGGCAGCATCAGTAAGAGATGGGGACTCTATTTTCTTGAGGAAATACACAACGTTCAAGTTAACTCTGTTATTAAATCATTACCTAAGAATGTATAAATTAACAATTTTCTTAACTTTTTCCCCCTTTTCACTTTTATACATTGTTTAGAAGTTGCAGAATGATGTTTTTCAAAACCAGTTTAATCTTAGGGTGCCAGCTGAGAGACTAAATCACTTGTTTCACACTGTTCTGAGACACAATTACACCCATTATTACACAATTACAGACACTCAACACTGCTTCATACCACTCGCTTCATACTATCTCATTTCTGGCTTTCAACCTGCTTTTTGGGATAAACACCATGAACTCCATTATTCAGCAAAGATTATCCTCCAGCTTACTGTTTATATTCAGGTAAACATTACTTGAACACAACATAAAAAAGAAACTGAAAACAGATTGAAACTGTTACTAACATTTTTCTATGAGATCACGGTCCATGTACTTCAAATGTTCATAACTGTAACCTTACATTAAACTTTAAAATTCAATTATTAGCTATCAGACTTCTTTGGGTATGGAGAACCCTGAATGCAGACATAAAGCAGTTAGCAAATAAACCAATGACAAAATGCACCAAATTTTAGAAGTCCACATACAGAGTGACTACCTTTAGTGGAAGGTATCCCTTGCTAGGGATGGATTATAGAAAAAAAAAAAGAAAAGCAATAGAGACACCCCAAGTGTTTTGAACCTCTTCAACCCACTAACAACAAGAGGCTACAAAGCAGAACACTACAAGAAGCACAAACTCCCACTCAGGGTATGACTTAGTGCACACCCATCAGCTGAAATATGCCTTCCACCTTTGTTACCCAAATATTAGGCTGCAAAGCCTGTTTCAGAAACTGATCTGGATGATTCTATCAGGTCAAAAAGTAAAATCTTAGGCTCATTTTACAGCTTATGGGACACTACCACCAGCTATTTGACTATAACCTTGGAACATTCACCTTGTCAAAACAAAGATATAAAAATGGTATAGAGATGCTATTTGCTTTGCAAACTTAGCTTAAATAATTTATCTTCATCGTTTTAATTCTGCAAGCATGTGGCATACCAGCTATATTATGTTTTCAAGGGGAAGGCACAGGATCACAACATATCCATTGATTAAAGAAAAAAAGCAATTATTTAATTAAAAGAGAATAAAAACATGCACAGATGCCTAAAGTTGCTGTGACAAGTAATCTCAGCACACTTCAAAGGCATTGATTTCAGACTTCAAAGACCACTTAAGGTAAGTCTAGGCAACTACAAAATAGAACTTGTAGAACCTTTTGTAAGCCACTGTAACTTTAAAAACTACCTCTCTAGGTTTACAGATTCTTAAAAATTTCTCACCCCAAATATATCTAAGCAGCCATCAATTCATCAAGTTTTCTAATGCATAGCAGAACATTGATCTCTCACTCAAAGACTGAAAGATTATGTAAGCAAGTGAAACATACAGACCCCATGCTGGCCACTACCCATACATGCAACTTACACTTTTAGCCCTGGAGAGTCCTCAGTGTAGAATCGCCACATCCCACCAGTACCTGTGGAAGTGGCACGGCCTGCACTTCTTGTCCCACAGCTGGCATTCTTCCTTTAGGGAATAACAGATTGAAATAAAGACCGAGATACATTATCAGTTGGTCAACTTCTAACACTAAGCACCCCAAGTGACTTTACTAAAGCAAGACACTTGCATCAGCCTGACAATGGCTGGCACACTACCACCTAGGGCTACAGCCAGGTACACAGAGGAACTAGGAGTTAGACACAGAGGAGCCCTGCCTACACAGAGGCACACAGCTCAAACCGTTTGCACTGTCCCTCCGCACCCTCATGCTGGAGCTGCCCAGACACCAAGCAGAATTGTAGAATCATGTAATTGTTTTGGTTGGAAGAGACCTTTAAGATCAAGTCCAACCATTAAGCCAACACAGCCTTGTCCACCACTAACCCATGTACTAAATTCTACACCTACAAGTCTTTTAAATATCTCCAGGGATGGTGACTTTACTGTTTCCCTGAGCAGCTTGTTCCAATGCTTGACAACTCTCTCAATTACTTTATCTCCCTAATATCCAACCTAAACCTCCTGGTTTACTGGTGCAGTTATGAGACCATTTCCTCATCCTTTGCTTGTTACCTGGGAGAAGAGACTGACCCCCCATCCCACTACTACTACATCCCTTCCACTAGTTGTAGAGCTCCCTTTTCTGAAAGTTAAACAACCCCAGTCCCCTCAACTTCTCCTCCTAAGATTTATTCTCCAGGCCTTTCACCCGCTCCTCTCTGGATACACTCCAGCACCTCAATGCCCAAAACATGCAATCTGTGAACGTGTAAACTCAGTATTTTGAGACGTGGCCTCACCGGTACCTAGAACAGGGGGCCGATCACTGCCCTAGCCATCATTATTTCTACACGAAAGCAAAAAGGACAGGAAGGAAAGGGCTGCCCCGACTACGAAGCCCCCGCGGGCACCTACCGCTGTCGGACAGTGGATCCCGCCGCGCGGGGAGCCACGGCCTTGCTGGGGGAGCGGCCGGAGGAGCCGACACTGGTGGCACTGGGGTTGGGCCCGGGCTGGGGAAAGAAGAGAGAATCGAGAAGGGGTGAGAGGCGGCGGACTCAGCCAAAGAAGAGAGGCCACCTCAGCGACCCCCAGCCCCAGACAGAACCTCACCATGACGGCAGCACTAACTCAGGAATCGCTACAGCCTCAGGTACGGTCCCACACGGCCGCTCCGTCCACGTCCCAGCTCTCAGAATGCCCCGCCTCCGCACCGCGCCTCCCGGGGTTGCGGCTGGCTGAGATGGTGCCTGAGCAGCATCGGTCTCCTTTCCCTCCTCCTGTCCCTCAGCGCAGCTTCTCGAGACAGCCCACTCCGTCTGATGCCACAGTCGCGCCCGCTCCCTCGCCAGCTGCCAGGCCGGGCTAGGAAAGCAGGGCACACGAGAGAGGAGGCATCAGGCAGCGCCTGGGCACCCGGTGGGAGGGTGAAAGGGAAGGCCCGGGGGGAAGGCTGACGTGTCCTGCCGTGGGCGTTGGGCTGTGTATGCACACTGCTGCACGGTCCGTGGCGGGCGCTCGGTCGCCCAGCAGCAGCCATGGAGGCGGAGAAGGAGGTGGCGGGAGAGGGCCCGTCTGTGCTGTTCCTTCACCCGGACCTGGGGCTAGGCGGGGCGGAGCGGCTGGTGGTGGACGCGGCGCTGGCGCTGCAGGCGCGGGGCTGCCGGGTGCAGATCTGGACAGCGCACTACGACACGGCGCGGTGCTTCGCGGAGACGCGAGGGCTGTCGGTGCAGCAAGCCGGCGGGTGGCTGCCGCGTAGCCTGTGGGGCCGCGGGCACGCCCTGTGCGCCGCCCTGCGCATGGTCTTCGTGGCACTGTACGTCCTGCTGCTCAGCGGCCAGCAGGTCGATGCCTTCGTCTGTGACCAGGTGCGGGGCTGGTCTGGGCAAGGGGAGGCAGAGATACATTCGGGCTCCAGGACAGATGAAGGAAGAGGAAGGCACTGCCTCGGGCTCCCCTCCCAGCTATCATCTGGTGGTGGGACTTGGCAGGAGTGTAGGAAGAATTGAGCTAAAAACTTCAGGATGAAAAGGCTTGTAATGAACTAGTCTGAAGCCAGCATAACATGAATAGAAGACCTTTGAGACTGAAGTACTGCATGACCTCGAAGGTTAAAATAACCAGAAACAAAACACAGTAATTAAGAGCAGTAATTAATTAAAGATAATAAGATTCTGTCAACTTTTAAGATGAGGTGGTTGAATATTCAGCCCTGGAATTGTTGTAAATAACATAGATGTGATGTTAAGGGCCATAGTTTAGCATCAGAGTTAGCAGTTAGGAGATGATTGGACTTAATGATTTTAAAGGCCTGATCCAAGTAAAGTCATTCTCTGATAATGCCTCAATATGGCTTCTGGACACAAAACAGAGACAGACTTGGACAGTGATCAAACCATCAAGATGTTCCCTACATAACCTGTGGTGATTTTAATATTAAAAAATGCACTTGTAGAAGGAAAATGTATATTCAAAGGTAGGACCATCTTAGTATAATGTAATAGTTCTTGACAGAGCGTACATGCAAAGATTTATGTGAAGTAATATATAACAAATGATACATAATTTATTTGTTATTTGGTATGTTTGAACTAATGGTGGGTTAATTTTTATGGAACTACTACCCAGCACCCTTTTCTGTGCAGATCTGGAATAAGTAAAATACCTTCACTCTGTGTCAGTATTGACTGTTGCACACTGGGTAAACAGCCCAGCTTTTGGAATAACAGGAGGAGTTGCATGGGGAAGTTTTAAAGTAAAAGATGGGACATTTAAACTAGACAGAAGGAAAAAGGTTTTTTACCATGAGAATGATGAGAGAAGTGACAGAAGGCCCATCCCAGGAAACATTCAAGGTCAAGTTGGGCAGGGCTCCAAGCAACCTGATCTAGTTGAAGATGTCCGTGCTCACTGAAGGGGAGTTGGACTAGATGACCTTTGAATGTCCAACTCAAACCATTCTGTGATTCTATGGAGAGTGGGGAGCAGGTCTTGATGGCCTCACAGGCTGAGATGAGGGTGGAAACTTAGAGCCACAGCAAGAGGTCCTGTACTGGGGAGTGCAAGTTGATGCACTTGTGGAGCAGAGAGGGAGAAGACACTTGGCTTGCAAAGGACTGGGTCTCAGGGTATGGCTTTGTAGTCACATGTATATGCCGGTGGCTCCAACGCAAATAACTATTATCTCCTTTTTTCTTGCCTCTCCTGGTTACACTAGGTGTCCGCTTGCATTCCTGTACTTAGACTGGCCAGGACTCGTAAGAAAGTTTTGTTTTACTGTCACTTCCCTGATCAGCTTCTGACCAAGAGAGAATCTCTCCTGAAACGCATCTACAGACTACCCCTTGACTGGCTGGAAGAGTACACGACTGGCATGGCAGACTGTATTGTTGTGAACAGCAAGTTCACCGCCAGTGTGTTCAAGGACACGTTTAAGTCCTTATCTCACATAAACCCAGATGTCCTCTACCCATCACTCAACATCAGTAGCTTTGAAACGATAGTTCCTGAAGATGTAGCTGACCTGATACCGAAAAAGAAAAAGTTCTTGTTCCTTTCCATTAATCGGTATGAGAGAAAAAAGAATCTGGCGTTGGCTCTTGAAGCTTTGCATGAGCTTCGAGGAAGACTTGATTCACATGAGTGGAGTGAAGTTCACCTAGTTATGGCAGGTGGTTATGATAAACGAGTTCTGGAGAATGTGGAGCACTATGAAGAGCTGAGAAGACTTGCAGCCAAGCTTGGTGTTGATGACCACGTCACTTTTCTGAGATCATTCTCAGATGAACAGAAAGTCTCTCTTTTTAATAATTCTGTATGTGTGCTTTATACACCAAGCAATGAACATTTTGGTATTGTTCCTCTGGAGGCAATGTATATGAGGTGTCCAGTTATAGCAGTTAATTCAGGTGGTCCTTTAGAATCAATCTTGCATAATGTTACAGGTTTTTTGTGTGATCCTGTGCCAACACAATTCTCAGAGGCCATGGAAAAAATTGTGAGAGATCCTCTCTTAAAGGACACAATGGGAGCATCTGGGAGAGCCAGAGTTATGGAAAAATTTTCCTCAGAAGCCTTCACAGAACAGCTGTACCAATACATATGCAGATTAACACAATAAAGTTATATTCCCATACTATATTTCACATCTCTGTATCTCTCATTTGTACTGGAGTCCAGTATTTATTGTGACTGTGATGAGGAACCTAGGTCATCTGAATTTCCTCCTTGCACTATTTGTGCTGCCTTATGTCACTTGATATAAAGAGTGAGCAAAACCTCCTGCTGTCTCATTAGAAGGGTAAAATGTTCGTGTGGTAGGCCAGTCCATCACTGTAGGAGCTCTTTTTTTTGCCTGTTGTGCCTTGGAAAAATGCATAGTTAAATGGCGGTAGCTTACCAGGAAATTGTCATGTGTTCCACTTTAATGCTCTATGGTATGGCTGATTCTGTTTATGAAGTGTGGATTTGTACAGATAAGACAAGCACAGCTTTGTTTTTATGTATTTTAAATGTTCATCAGTAATTTTTAAGTAAAAGAGCTATCAGCTGAAGTATGGAGAGAATTGCACCGTCCAAACAACTGCCTTTTTTGAAGAAACAGCACTGTTAGGGTTACAAACAGTATAGTTTTAAAATGACTGACCTCTTGCTGTACTTCTCTTCTTAAACTGTGTCATGTAGCCACATAAACAAGCATACAGGTGTGTGAGCAGGAGGAAGCTGAGAAGAGAATAAAACCAAGGACATCAGAGCACCTCAGGCAGAAATGTTAGTGCTGAAATGCTGTGGCTGCAGATGCCTGCAGTACTTAAGGATATAGTTATGCTTTGAAAGTTTCTGGTTTGTAGAGACTGAAATGTTATCGCCTTTATTTAATGTTTCCTTCTAAATGACAGCACATTTCTTTAAAAGGTGTCAATCTGGAGCAGGCAATAAAGACATTTTGCCTGTTTTGGTGGCAACTTTTCAATATTAATTTTCTGAAGATTGTAACTGGGGGATACTTTTCTCATAATGCAGTGACTGCATGTGATGCCTCTCTGACTTTTTTTTTTTCCTCCAAGGGTAATATCTGGTTTGGGGTAAGGAATATTTTTTTTTATTTGTTTACTTCTCTTTATTGCTTCATAGCTTTATATAGTTTTCTGTAACACAACCCACAGAGTTGAATTCTAAGTCTGAAAATGGATTGAGTAACTACAGTTTCCTGATTCTTTCCAATCCAGCTTTATCTATAAAATACATTTTTGTAATTTGAATTTGGCAATTTGTGTTTAAATTATTTCAGGCATTTTCATATTTAGTACTTCACAACAGAGGGATGAATCTTTCTGTTGCTTAGGACTGCAACCCAGGTCTCAGTATATAAGGATTTTATTTAAACAAACAAAAATCCATGTCGTTGTCTTTCATCAGGAAGTTGGGATGCTATAACCCTAAACCATGTTACTAAGTGCCACACCTACATGTCTTTTAAATACCTTCAGTGACTGCTTCCCTGGGCAGCCTGTTCCAATGCTTAACAACTCTTTCTGTGAGTCTTTCTGACAATAAGAGGGCTGCCACGTCCACCAACAAACCTTGTCCCTCAGCACCTCATCTACATTTCTTTTAAATACCAGTAGGGATGGTGACTCCATCACTTTCCCAGGTGGCCTCTTCCAATGCCTGACAGCCCTTTCTGTGAAAAGATTTTTCCCAATGTCCAACCTTCCCTGGTACAACTTGAGGCCATTTTTGCTTGTCCTATCACTTGTTACTTGGGAGAAAAAAACTGACCCAGCTTGCTACAGCCTCCTTTCAGGGAGTTGTGTAGAGAGCAGTAAGGTTTCCTTTCAGTTTCCTTTTCTCCAGGCTAAACAACCTCACTTGCCTCAACTGCTCCTCATGTTCTCCAGATTCTTCACCAGCATTGTTGCCCTTCTTTGGACATACTTCACTACCTCAATATCCTTTTTGCAGTGAAGGGCCCAAAACTGAACAAAGTGAAGTGCAGCCTCACAAGTGCTGTGTACAGGAGGGCAATCACTTCCCTGTTCCTGCTGGATGCTCCGTTCCTGATACAGGCCAGGATGCTGGGCACACTGCCAGCTTATATTCAGCCATTTGTCAACCAATACCCTCTGGTCTTTTTCTGCTGGGTAGCTTTCCAGCCACTGCCCTGAGACTGTAGCATTGCATGAGGTTATTGCGACCCAATTACTAGACCCAGCACTTGGCCTTGTTGAACCTCCTATCACTGGGCTTGGCCCATTGATCCAGCCTGTCCAGATCCTTTTGTAGAGTTTTCCTACCCTCGAGCACATCAACACACCTGCCTAACTTGGTGTCATCTGCAAACTTACTGAGGATTCCCTCGATGCCTTCATCCAGATCATTGATGAAGATGTTAAATAGAACCTATCCCACTATCTAGCCCTGGGGAACACTACTTGTGGCTGGCCACCAACCATATTTTAACACTCCTTCACCATTGTTCTCTGGGCCTGGCTATCCAGCCAGTTTTTCACCCACTGTAGAGTATGCCCATCCATGCCATGAGCAGCCAGTTTCTCCAGGGGAGTGCTATGGGAAACAGGGTCAAAGGCTAGATAGACAACATCCACAGCCTTTCTCTCATCCATTAAGCGAATCACCTTGTCAAGCAGGACTTGTCTTTCAGAAACCCGTGTTGACTGGGCCTGATCACCTAGTTGTCCTGTCCCATGCTGCACGATGGCACTCAAGAAGCTCCATGCTTTCCCTGATGTTGGGATCAGGCTGACAGGATCCCTGGATCCTCCTTCTGGCCCTCAGTATGGTTGCAAAGGCCTCCCTTTTTGCTATCCCTTCTCACTTTTCTCCTGCTGGAGGGGAACTTTATGCTGCTTCCCCAATAGCTCACCTCCGCGGTATGGGATAAGGAAGGAGATAAAAAAGACAATGCTTTTTTTTTTTTCATGTTCAATGACTACATCCAAGGTCACCTCTTGATAGGGGAGGCACAGATCAACTCCTCTTTAGTTCTTCATGGATTTGGTGCAGTAATCCTCAGTAATCCTGGGTGGTTTGCAGTTTGAAGAATGACATTACATCTGTATAAAATGCCTCAGGCTTTTTTGCTGTGTCCAGTTTGTTCTTAATTTTATGTCTTAAACAGTTGAGTGCTATTGCTGTGCATGAGGAAAGCTGTGTTCTAATACTACATAGTCTCTCAGAGCTGGAATTTGTGATTAAACTTGTGGTTGTTAAATGTTTGAATTATGCAGTGACTCACTGGTAAGTTTTCCTGAGCATCTATTCATCCAGTCCCATACTGTCCTTTCCACTACTGCTATATGAAAGACTTACACATGAAAATGAACTTTTACATTTACAGGAGAAAGAAACTGTATTTGTTTCAGAAATGCCAGCTCTCAGCCAGTTGCCTATTTTATGCCAGTGTAACTTCGGTTCCTCTCGATTTCTTCCCCTCCTTTTTGGAAATCCAACAAGGATCTGCATTATGCAAGTAGAATGCACAATGTCCTTGCCAGTGATGAGCCACCTGTCAATTAAATAGAATCAGCTCCATCATGAAAGGACAGTAAATGCCCCAGGATTTTACAAGCCAGCATGTTCTAGGGGATGCTCTGTTATGCTGTTTCTAGACCAACACAATACAAGAAAACAAAGCTGACCCAATCTGAGTTTTCAAAATAGCAGATTTTTAAAGCAATAATTATTTGTAGCTGTTTTGAACCTGCTTTAAAAATCTGTATGCTTTGCATGTACATCTTACCTCCTTTCTCCTTTATAAAAAATATTTAAGAGAGTTTTCTTTAAATCAAATTGCAAACGCCTTTTGCAATCTGCTGTCAGAAAAAAATTACTAATTATTGGACTGATATAATTATATAAATTGCCATTAGCCTACAAGAAAATGAAAGTTTTACATTCATGTCCCACCTGTGTGGTGTGAATGATGATGCAAGAAGAATAAACAGACTGCAAGATCGATTTCATGTCCTATCCTCCCCATATTTGCAGATCCTTCTTCATTCAGTTACACCCCAAATATATAAAAAGAAGACAAATAAAAAAGTTATTTAAAGCATAGTTGGAAAAATAAGGACAGAGTACATACAAGGATAGTAGGTGTGAACAAAAGAAGACAAGGAGAGAGAGGTGATTAGGCTTTATAGTACCTTACCAATACTGTGAGCTGGTACTTTTAATACCTATAATAAATAAGATAAACCACAAACAAATAATTTCTTGCACTTAATTTATATAAACTCTTTTTCAGATTCTAAAAAGAAATTGTTAAGCCAACAGTTTCAGAATGAAACCAGCCTGCTAATGCTTTTTCCCTCCCTCTCCCTGCCCCCTTCATTACTATTTTTTTACAATTTTACACAGTATAAAAATTTATAGATTTTACATTTACAACAGAGTCTATAAAAAACTCATGCTGCATTATCATATTGCTAAACTTTGTTCTTTTTTATTATGGCTTTATTATTCTCTCTCATGGATGAAATGGCTGTTATTTCATTTTGAATGGTAATTTATTATACAGTTAATACCACAGGGGTATTTTAAATGAAACAATAACTGTAGAATACTGAAAAAAAATACAGTATTATGAAAGACCTATATTCAATAGCATGAATGTTAACACAAATAGGAGAGAAGGAAATAGACATTTTAATTATAGTTACCTTTATCTGCTTTTATGGTGAAAGTAGAACATGTGACCCAAAAAGAAATAAATCCGAGGTTAGCCTCTATTGATTTATGGATGTGCAGTTCTTTAGTGTCAGTTATTTTATGCCTAAGATTAACTGAGTTGATTTCAGAATTTTGCACTGTTAGTCATATGGGGAGACCAACAAGTCTGACCTCATGAACTCTGAGACAAATCTATTAACATTTTGCTGTCTTTATGACTCCAATTTCTGTGCATTCAAAGATAAGAAAAATTTAATGACTGAGAAAATGAAAATAGAAATAATTTGGCGTTGCTTTACATGGAGAAAGAGGGCATGGAATATATAAAAGGAACTGGTGAGAGAGTAGCAAGTGCCCTGTGAGAAGAGGCTGAGGGAAGCAGTCTTATTAATAGCAGCCTTCAGATCTTGTAGGGGTTACTGGAAAGAAGAAGCAAAGCTCTTCAGCCTAGTGTCTAGTAGACAAAGGGCATATAATCAAATAATGAAAAGTTCCAATTGGAAAGGAAAAAAAAATTGGTCATTGTGAGAACAGACAAGCCATGAAATCAGCTGCCCAGACAGGTGGCACAGTCCCCACCTTTGGAGGTTTTCATGACCTGACTCAATAAAGTCCTGAGCAGCCTGGTCGGATCTCATGGCTGATGCTGCTTTGAGCAGGAGGTCAGCTCTGACCAGTGAGCATGAGTGGAGTACCTCAGAAGTCACTATTGGGTCCAATAGCATTCAACATATTTGTGAACGGCCTGGAGGATGACATTGAAAGCACCAACACCAAGTCTACATGTGACACCAGGCTGGGAGGAAAGATAAATATGCTGGAAAGTAGAGCCATCATATAGAGAAGTCTGGACAGCCTGAAAGATGTAGAGAAGAATGAAAAGCCCACACTGGGGACAGAATAATCCCAAGCAGCAGTTTGACTGGTGTGGGAGGAGCTGTCTAGTGACTTTAAAAATAAAAACCAAATACCTGTGCACTCTCCACAGCTATTGAGCAATCAGTTAATTCCAGTTATCTATGAGGGTTATATTCTGGCACAATGAGAACTCCTAGTGGTATGAAATTGTGATCTGATAGTGATACTGACAGGACTGTTCATTTCTGCTCAAAGGATAGGAACAACATGTGAAGAAAGCTTCTGGAGGGACCCACTGGATGTCACTGTATGAATAGAATTTATTTGCTTTTGCTTCCCAGGTTTCAGTCTGTTCCTGGGACATAGAATACTCATTGTCATGCTTCTGTTAAACTTGTGCTTGTGCAGATATCTAGCAGCAGGAAAAAGAAACACTAAACAGGAAAAGACAACATTTTTTTTCTGGTTCCATTGATTATGCCTCTTTCTCTTCTGCATGATGACACTGGTTCAACATTAGCACAGGACTGCAGGTTCTATAGGCTCACTGCAGGGTAAAAACAACACATAAAGTCTCTGTCCTCACAGCAGAGTTACAGTGTGGGTACTCATTTTCTTTGTGCTAAAATAACACTAAGAGACAAAAACAGTCTTTAAAACGGGTCAGGTAAATAGGTCAATGTAAAAAGTGTTGGTTCAAATACAGGAACTGCTTAGAAAATCCATCAGTAAATGGTGATCAGGAGCTGGAAATTATATTAAGTAACACACAAAATACATTAGACATAAGCATCTACTTTTAGGCACTCCTGAAAGCACAATATAAATCCAATCTGATCTTTGATCCATACTCAGACCTATTCTGTTCTTAGGCAGAACCTCTCTATCACTGAGTATCCCTAACCATGGAAAAATATATCAAGAAGACACACATAGGGTACACACAGTGCTTAAAGGATTTGGAAATAAACAATTGCTTTACTGAATTTTTTCCTGTCCTAGGAAACAGAATTACAGAAAACATCTGGTTGGAAGAGACCTCAGAGATCATCCAGTCCAACTGTCTCTGCATTGTCATAAACAGCAATACACTGAGAGAACTGGGCTGAGAGAAGGTGTCTCATTCGTCCAGTGCTAGTGTCTGCTTTAATACTTCTTAAAAGAGAGGATGCTTTGTCATCTATTCCAGCAACATCTAATTTTCTGCATAGAAGCATTCTTCTCACACTTCAGCAGGAATTTTAGGTGAGAATTTGGCACTTTAAAATAAGCTACTAATCTGCGGTTTTCTGTGAATAAAGTGAATATTATTGCAAAACATCATCTGTGAATTTCTGATCTCCACATGAACTTTCATGATAGGTGACAGGGTAAAATTCCCCAGCTTGGGTTCCTGCTGTTTTTCATAAATAATCTGGGATGCTGGAGTCTCAAAATACTTTGCATACATACAAACCCTGTGTGGAGATCTGACCTCCTGAGGGAGGAAGGCCCAGTCCAGGCTGTCCTCCATAGTGATAAAAATGTTCACGCAAATTTACTTTCTGCCTATGTATTCTTAAAGGGAAGTCAGTCCCTAAAATTTGGAGTGTTTGGGGGTTATTAGTGAAACTGCATCTCTAGAGGCTGAAGCAGATATTAATTAGAATTACATTTAAAATGTTGTCTGCCATGAGCAAGGGCACTTGCCTTAGTCTGACATGGTAGCCTAGCCCTGTAGCTCTAACAAACTTCTGTATTTGACAAGGGAGAGGGACTTTGATTATATATCCATTTCACTAAAGATTGACAAAGCAAACTCTGACTCATACAGGTGAACAGGTTCTCTAAAACACAATCTGAAAAAATACCTACTGCAGTCATCTCAAACAAAGCACCTCAACAAGGAGTCTAGAGGCAGATTTTTAAAAAATCAATAGACAGCAGTCTAGAAGGATTGGGGAACGTACATCCATCTGCTAGGAATGAATAAGCATTAACATTCCTTCCCTTAAGGTGCAAAAAAGCTGGTGTCTGCATTTGTAGAAGATTCCTTGGTTTTCATTTGATTCCAAGCATGAATACTGGTCCCAAAACTAACTTAAAGCAAAGTTCTGTAATTCAGCAAAGGACACTGTTTAATATGCTCCAGATCTTGCAACTACTAAGAAATTATTAATTATTCTGCCAATCCTTATAAAAGTTAAAGAGAAAGTGAATCCTGAGACCACTGTACATTGAAGAGCATCAAATTTCTAAAGAGAAAGAACCATTTTTAAAAAGTAGATCCACTGAGCACAAAGCAATCACAAAGTATTAAAATAAATGGCTAATAAGAAAGATTGTAAGGAGATGACAAGGCCTGAAATAAAAGATTCTGTGCCAGGATCTTCTTCAAACTGAGACTCAGGAGAAACTAAGACTTCCACAGATGATCATAACAAAGGCAAGATTTTCAGCAAGATATGTGCTTTTCTCCAGGGTAGGTGGCTTCCTCCTTGAACCAATCTCCTAAAAGGCATTTTGCCCATCAGATGTAAAATAGGCCCTAACCACATTCATTTCTTAAGGAACTAACTTGGAGTAGCAGCAGTGAGTACAGATATATGAGAAATTACACTCAATTTTCTTCACAGGAACTGGAATTTATATATCTCTCTACATATATTTGATTTACTTGAATGTGCTGGAGGCAGGCACAGCCTCTTCACCTACATTCCAAGTAGATAAATATATTCTGATTTAAGAAAATATTTAGTAGAAGATCTTCTTATAAACTCATCTGAATATAGTAATATCTTCATGACTTTGTCTAGAATCTGACATAATGTCACTTCAGGTTGCCAACCATGAAATAATTTTTATGTGCAAGCAACGCTGTATGCGTTTTCTGCTTGCTGAAGAGTGGTTCAGAAGAGGGGAAGAAAACCACTAAAACTCAGCCTTATCATCCTGTGTGCAGCCACTCCTCGAGTCCTGAGTCACAATGTGATGAGTAGTGACCATACTGGCATCGATACCTTGTGTTGGATAGCTCTTTCTCTCCTCCCCTCATGTAATACACTTATTTTTGCTTTTGTTGGGTTTGATTTCCTCAGTCTCTTTCTCTCTTTATTATTACAATACAAGAGGCACCTTCTTATTATGAAATACTCAAAAAGATGTTCTCCTTGCCTCTGACAGTTTCCTCTTACAATGGCCTGCATGGTCACCATGTGCAAGAGGAAAGGAGCAGAAGTTTCTGCCTGTTGTGATTAATGCTTTGTGTAATTCCATGTGACATGGAGGTGCTGTTCTCCTATGACCATGTGAAAAGCATAAAGAAAAGTGAAAGAATGTAAATCTACAATGGAATGGGATCTGTGATACTTCTTCCAATAACCATGGTATGAATGTGGAAAAACAGTTCCCTGGTATTCAGATGCCAGTACACAATCACTGCAAGATTACAGCTGCTTGGATGGAAACTCCTCTGGATAATAACCAGATGATAAACAGGCAGGAGGATCAGCTCCTTTTACAACTTAATCTCTTCTCTCTTGCCTGCAGGATTCATCTAGTTTTCACATTCCTTCCTTGGAACTCTTTTATATCAGATTCTCTCACCCAGGCAAAGTGATTTACCATGGCAATAGAAAGTTGATTACAACAAATAACAAAGGCTGCAGTTTCAGTCTGTTAAAAAAAAACAAACCACGTAAGAGCATTAAACAGACAAAACTCAGGCAGGATCTGAGTCTGATAGACTCACACAGTGGGTTTCAAGGTAAGTGTTTCCTTTTCATGGGACATGTTTCCTCCACCATAGTAATTCTAGGCTCAAAGTTCACCCTGAACTGTCCTGTTAAGAATTAATGCATGAAAGGCCAAGCAGTGGATTCCTAAGGTGCTTGCAAAATAGCATGTTACACCGTGCTCACTCCACACCTTGGCATGCAAGCTGAGCAAAGTAACTACATTCAGGTTTGAAACTCTCACCTCCCTGAAATATTCAAATTGTCCATTAGGCTGGTGGACAGTGACAGGAAAGATAAAATTTTTTTTTTTCCCCTTGGCAGTGTTGTTCCCTCAGTAACAGACTCCCTTTGCTAATTGCAAAGAGTATTCCAACCTCTAGAGAGGGAAAGAGCAGGAGAAATGGATGGAGGTGGGCCTACAGCCAGTAAGATATCCATAGACTTTCAGATGACATCTCATTTGAGCTGATGAAAATCACTTTCACATGAGTTGTGACATAAGCATGGCAGGAACTGACAAGTGTCAAAATCTTGCTGAACAATTAAGATTTCAAGTCCTATCTCTCCGTACCAAAGGAGAGCCAGCAAATGCAACTCATTTATGCTACTTTTTCCCAAGGCACTAACTCCTCTTGCAGCTTCATTGCACTCTGTAAGCATGCCCAGCTCATACTTTTACTTACAATAGCTGCTGATATTTAAACTGAACTTTTCATGGCTTTCCCACCAGGACACCTTGCTAAATATCCCTCTTCTATGGGGAATAAAGAGTTACTGGATGCTCTGCCCTCAGGACTGGGGTTTCTGTGCGGATCCTTGAGCCCAAGAAGCAACACCAAGGAATGAGCTGGGTTTTTTTAACAGACCAGAACATCTCTTATTCCCTTTTTCCAATGCTCTCATCACACACCAGTGTCTTGATGGAAAAAAAACAAGTGGGACCTGGGCAAAAAGGACAGATACTGGCAAGAAACAGATAGATTTGGGTATCACTAGATCATGGTATCCAGATGCAAAAAGGTGGAAATTTCCAGCAGCTTCTTCTGCCATGCAGTCACATAATAAGTATATACTGGGGGATATTCTGACCCCTCACAACTGATCAGGTCCTATGGCCTATTTTTTTCCAGTTTAGCCTCTACCCGATGCTGCTGCAGAAGACAAACTACACCACAGGGTGGCAAGCACACTAAAGGGTGGCTTTCTCATAGCCATGCTTCTTGTCTGCAACTGTAGCCATGGGCAATGTCTCCTGACAGCTCTCATTCCCCAGAGGCAGATCAGGTGCTGTGACAGGCACCAGGTCTGCAAACTTAATGTGGCTGAAGATGTGGAGAAGACAGTATCAGAAAAGGGAAGCACTGTGACCTGGAAGGGCTGCAGATGCTATTTCTCAGGAAGTAACAAGTGTTACTCAAGGGTCCATGTTGTGCCTTTTCCACTGTCCATCCCCTGCTGAAAGTTGCCTTCTGTTCAGCCACCCTTTCCCGAGAAAGGTTTCTCCACAAGTCTGGCCATGCTCTGACAGCTACCACAGACCAGGCAAAGCCTTCCTCAAGACATTATCAGACTTAACAAAGAGTGGAGCATCTCAGGACAATAGAATGAGATTGGGTGAACCTGTCCACTTGCTCTGTCAGAGCAGGCTCAGGAGACATGCACAAATAACAGACTGGAGAGAAAGTTCAGAAACTCTTGCTAATGAACTTCCCTTTTCTACTGCATGGATTTCCTGGAACTCTCGCTTGCTTCCTTCCAGATGTGTGACCCCTGGGACTGCACATATGGGTGAGCCATGTCCATAGCCTGCTGCTACTTCCAGGCTTGGGGATGAGGAGGATACCCACACTCACCATGGTAGGATAGTTTGCTCTTCCTTTTTCTGGATATACATTACATCATAAGGCTGAAGTAAATGAGTTGTGAATTAGTAAGGCTTGGTGGCAAAGGAGGGGAAACATTTGAGAGACCCAATAAAGGAATCCATTGATCTATAAATCCCATATTAATGCTTTTTCACACACTAGTGCCATCTGCACACATGCAGCACCCTGAAAAATGTTATGCTACCTTCATATCTGGTGAAAGAGTTTCCCAATGCTTTGCAGAAAGAGCTTGCACAAGGGATTGCACGTGTAAGGATGTGGTAAGGCTAGTTAGCATTTACCTTGTCCTTGCAGTCAACAAGCTGAAGAGAAGTCTTAGGTTCTTCCAGACAGAAATTCAGGGCCTCATTGAGACCCCTGAACACCCTCTGATTGTGGCTACACATCCCAGGGGGTCAAGCAGCCTTAGTGACCTGATGCAGAGTGGTAGCCAAACACTGAAAGTGTCAGTGTCCCTTGAGACACCGAACAGCAGTTAGTTCCTGCAGGAAGACATTGTGGGCACTGCAAACGGATCACATCACTGTTTCTAAATCATCTCATATCTCCTTTCTGACTGCTAATGCCCTGCTGCATTGTTGACCAGCATCCCTTCCTGGTAGACATCCTGTGAAGAGCACATCCAACTGCGGAGCACGTTGCCACCACCACAGCTTGTACATGATGCAGGCAAGGGAAGGCTAGTATACTAGATGAGTCTATACTGCATAAGGAGAAGAGATGACAGAGGATTGCTCTTGAAGCTTTGGTACATTCCCAGCTGCTTGACAGCACAGGCAGGGCCTAGAACCATAAAGGCCCTGAGATGGGGACAGCACAGGCTCACACCACTCCTCCAAACAACAGAACACACAGATGATTGATCTAGGACAGAATGATCCATCTAGGACTGTTCAGCCTACCTACAGTAAACAGTTTATCCAGAGTCTTATGTGCAGCCACCAAAGGCAACAGAAATCTCTCCATTATTTATTGTTAGTACCTCTTGATTTGACATTTAATTTAAGTCTTCCACTGTCTTGCCCATCAGCTTTAACATTATAAATAGGGAAGCACTTTGTTTCCCATTTAAGATCTAGCCACAAGGATTCAGATCTGCCTGGTGAACTTTTTTGTAAGACTTGCATTATGTTAGCATAAATGGGCAAGGTTCAGACACTTAACAGGCACCTTTATTATGAGGAAAGTTACCTGAGTGCTGAAGGCATTATTGCTTCAAGGCATCTTATTCATGCTCAGCCTTCATTGGCAGATGTATTTCCCTCAGCACTTTAGAGATAAGGAAGTTGTTTCTTTTGTTTACAGTTGCAAACTTCTTTATAAAGAGCTCTTTTTAAAAAGAAATTTTATTTTCTTTCTGATATGAAAGTTTCCACAGCATGTGGGATACAAAGCATTTTGACACAGAGGGCAGTCAGGTTGACCACAGACAATATGTCCTTACAGAATCACAGAACTGTAGGCGTTGGAAAGGACCTCTGGACATCATCTGGTCCAATGCCCCTGCTAGAGCAAGTTCACCTAGATCGAGTTGCACAGGAAAGCATCCAGGAAGGTTTTAGAAGTCTCCAGAGAAGGAGACTCCACAGCCCCTCTGGTCAGCCTGTGCCAGTGTTCTGTCAACCTCAAAGGAAAGAAGTTTTTCCTCATGTTTAAATGAAAGCTCCTGTGTTCCAGTTTGTACCCATTGCCTTCTGTACTGGGCAGCACTGAAAAGAGCTCAGTCCCCTCCTCCTGACACTTGCCCTGTAGATATTTTTATGCATTGATAAGATTCTGTCTCAGTCTTCTCTTTACCAGGCTAAAGACCCCAGGTCTCTCAGTGTCTCCTTCTTAGAGAGATGCTCTTCATGGCCCTCTGTGGGACTCTCTCCAGTGGTTCTCTCTTCCTTTTGAACTGGGGAAGCCAGAACTGGACACAATACTCCAGAACTTCCTTCAACCTGCTGGCCCCGCTCTTCTTAATACCAGTGGCCTTTTTGGCCACGAGGGCACATTGCTCACTCAATTTGCTCTTGGCAAATCTGTGCTGAGTATTGCTCTGATTGCTTCCTCATCCTTCACAAGCTTGGGCATGCATGCCAAGAGGACATGTTCCATGTTCTTTCCATGGAGGGCTTTTCTCTCTGTACTTTGTTCTTACTCATGCTGCTGTGTTTATCTACCCTTTACAATATCTCAGATGCTGTATTATATTTATTTGTAGCAATGACAGTAAGCAGACTCACCAGCTTCAATCAGATGGCAGTCTCCAGCTTAAGAGTGTAAGTCATATAAACATGTAGCCTGCATTCTCAGACAGAAAAGACTAATGTCAAATCCAAACATCCTTCAGATGCAAAAAATTACCAAGAAACATAAGCCAAAAGCTTTGTCCTCATTGAAACGGTCTGTTAGGGCCTAGAAGAGTCTAAAAGAACCAGTCACTCTTACTGCTTTTCCAAGTAAACTTCTTGGTCCTTTATAAGCTTGCTCTGAAATCTATCCACACGTCTCGCAGCTGTAGCTTAGAAGTAAATCAGGACATCTGGTCTTCAGACCCCCTGCCATTATAACAGATTGGCTACTTTGTCATTAATTGGTTTTCAAAGCACCCATAAAAACACTTCCAGAACTTGTGCTTTCATAGATACTCACTTGTGTTAGCATTTGGAACCTCTTAATCTACATTAAATGTTTATACTATGCGTATTACCATAATGTCTGAATAGCATGATACATATGGCCTCAGAAATCTCCCAGGAAGTGGAAAATAATATTACATTCAGCTTACAGGCAAGGAGAGGTCCACATATTTTAAGCTCTCTATGCTAAGCTTTCACCTTCTGACAAGGCTTACCCTTTCATTTCTGAAAACAGGCCTTTGTTTTGGTCCCTTGGACCCTGCAATGCTAACCACAGACATGCATGCCTCAGATGCAGAAGCTGTGTGTGCTGGTTCATCCCTGGCTGGGGTCCAAATGCCCACCAAAGCAGCTCTATCCCTCCCCAACTTAGATGGACAGGGAAAAGGGGGAAATAAAAGGCCCCTGAGTTAAGACAGAAGCAGTTTAACAGGATGAAAAGCAGAGCAAAGGCCAAGCATGGAAGCAAGAGCAAACAAAGATGTTATTCTCTACTTCCCATCAGCAGATGATGTTCAGTCACTCCCAGGAAAGCAAGACTTCAGTATGCATAACCATTGCTCCAGAGGACAGACACCATCAACAAATGTCCCCACACTTCCTTCTTTCACTTAGCTTTTATAACTGAGCTGATGTCATATGGCATGGAATATCCCTTTGGTCAGCTTGGGTCAGATGGCCTGGCTGTGTTCCCTCCCAAGATCTTCCCAGCCCTCAGCCTACTGTTGGGGGGGAAAATACTAGAAAAGCACAGCCTTGGTGCTCAGCTCAGCAGTAGCCAAAACACTGGTGTGTTATCCACACCTGGCTACAGCACTGCAAAACATAGCACTAGAAAGATGCTCTGGGGAGAATTAACTCCAGCTCAGCCAAACCAAATACACTGCAGTATGGGAGCGGAGGAAGAGAGCTGACAACCCACCTATCAGAGGCCACCACAGCCTCCTTTTCTGCCAACTGCTTGTCTTAGGAAGGTTAACATGGCATAGATTAGAATTGGTTAATTGGGAAATGGTCCGTTGCTGACCCATGAATATTTCCCACTGCGTCGGCAGAACATGCTGCTCAGGGATAAGGAACTGGCAGGAGAGAGTCTTGAATGCAAGGCTGATTAGGAAAGAATGCAAGGACAATTGGGAAAACAACAGCTGGAACTTTAGTACCCCCAGTGGTACCTGTGTCCCCCCAAACCTGGCAGATGCAGGCATAGGAACCTTCACTCTTAAGAACGTGGAGGTGGAGTTTGGCAACTCTCCCCGCGTGTTCTGGCGAGATGTGCGGGGACAGGGGCTGGACCACTGTACAATAAAAGGGGAGACTTCTCCCCAGGAGCTAGAACAGCTGTAACATTGAGGGCCTACATTGTCCCATGGGAATGCCTGTGAAGACTTAAGCCTACTGATCTCTGACCAGCACAGCTGCAAAGGGGAAAACCAGTAACACCTGGACCCTCGCTTCTATGATTACATTTGGGCCAGTATGTATTTGGGACTCCATAAAGCGACACTCTGTACACTTTGCTTATTTGAGTGTGTGTGTGTGTGTGCCTTTATTCACTTTTGAATCTAACTAGAAAACTGCTTCTAGGTGGAACTGAACCTATCAGGTCTGTTTTAGGAGCATCTGCTGTATCAGGTTCCCTGGATTAGGGAGCAAGTGCCCTGCGGGACCTGAGCCATCTGAACTGCTCAGTACTTACCCTGGAGCACATACTGTGCCATGAGCTTATCCATGTGATACCCATGAACTAGAAAATGTTCCTGGCTTATATATGCTCCCCTTAATATTTGTAAGCAGTGTATTTTGAAATGGCTTTATTAACCCAGAAATTATGATTACATTTGAATAGCAGTGGGAGCTCAGCATCGTTACAAATAGTACTTTGGCCATTAATTCCATATCTTCACATTTAATTCTTGGTTTTGCCACATTTCTTCCAGGGGAAAAAAAAAAAAAAAAAAAGAGATGTGCCTTGTATTCTCATAAGGGAGAGGTACAACAAATCAGTGACTTATACACTTGGTCTATTGCCTTCATGAATCTGCTCCCTAGGTTCCAGAGAGACTTACAATTTTTCCTCATATCTACACATCTTCAAGACTGCATGCATTGATTAATATTATTTTCCTTTCTACAGTCTAGACTGGTCTGTGTTCCTAGTGTTAATATAACCACACCTGAGAAGACTGCAACCTCAAGATCAAATGGAACTTTTACTCAGCAGATAACCGTTACCTATGTGTTTCTTTAACAAAATAATATATAGTGGAATGAATCATCTTTGGTTTTACCTCCATTTTCAGGCTCAAAAAGTAGAAGGCTACACTGTTCCCATTTATTTGTCAGCAGAGGTTACTTCTGTGCTTTGGAAAATAAGACTTTTAGTCCTGATGAAAGGATGCTTCAGTGCAGGAATAATGACTTGTGCTAAATAGCTTTAGGATAAAAAATTTCTTCATTGAGAACATTAAGCACTGGCTATTCCATGACATCTTTCAAGTACTACAAACCTTGCATGAGAAACTAACAGCCTTGAGAATGATGTTTAGGCTTCCATTCCAGTATCTCAGAAGCATGTAATTGCTCAGGCAAGGATCAGTGGGGAGCCTGATGAAATAATGAAGATGTCTTTGGAGACAGAGAACGAATACTTGACTCCATGATGGAGAGGTGCTTCTACTCCCAGTTCCCATGGTGCCACTCCTGAAGGGCTGAATCCTGATTTGGTTGAATCTTCTGAGGTTGAGTGTTCAAGGCAGGACTACTCCTTCTTTTGCAGGGTCTGTTTTGAGCAGGGCCTCATCTGATATGTTTGGGTTATGGCATAACCCAATCCTGGCATAAACTGCAACATCAGGACTGACTACAGTCACCAATATGAGGTCCAAAGCAGAGGTGTCAGTGTAGGGGAGAATCCAGCCAGTGGGAGCTCTGTAGAGTACAAATTGGAATTCAGATGTATGAAGTGGACATCTGATGAGATTTTTGCCATCTAACTCCATTTGAGGTCTAAACTTAGTCTTCTCAAGCCACATATTCAAAAGCTTTGTTTCTGGGTTTCCAACTGGAAAATCCATGGAATTTCAGCTGATACTATGAGTATGCAGCTACTACACATGTCTATAGTTATCTTTTTAATAGCACACAAAATTAAAGCATCTAAAATTGGAATTTTTTTCCTCCAAGAGGCCACCAGTGGAACTTCATGATTTGTTTCATCTGTCATGCAGGGATAATGATGTCTTTCTTTTGACAGGTGACAATGATAATAAAAATTGAAATGAGACGTGCTTAGCCTAACCCTGACAAAGCTGATATATCAGACTTATCTGTAAACTTCTTTCTGACCTTGGTTGTAAAACTTGTGGCTCAATCACTTCCCATTCTTTTCCTAGCAATAGTGAATTTCATTAGAAGAAAGACTGGAAAGTTAAAGCAACTGAGTATTCCCTCTACCACACACCCATGACTACGCATCTTTACTTTAGAAAGACAGATAAAAAACCTTGATTAATTAATGTGTTTTCTAAAATGAACTGCAGAAGTTCTTTAGCAGCATTATTTATTTCTCAGGGGAAGTATGTCACTATATGATTAGAGATACACTAGACACATACCTAAATAAAGCTAGAAAGTAATTTTTTTTTAGGTATTAGAAGTGTCCCCATATGCCCCTGATTGTCCAAGCTATCAGTAGGTCTTTAGCTACTTGTGATCTCAAGTTAGGGTTTTAACTGTGCTTTTTAGATCTGGAATAATAAAGGCTATAAAGAAGATGGAGAATCTCCTCAGAGATGCACAAATAAAGGACAACAAACAACTGACTCAAGCTGCACAATTTTGATTAGATATGCAGGGTAAAGAAATAATCACTTCAAGGGTGGTCAAATAATGGAGCAAGTTGCTCAGAGAGAATGGGGAATCTCCGTCCTTGGAGGTACTTAGAATTCAACCAAGTGTGTCTCTGAGAAAGTGACAGTGCAAGTCCCTGTCTGCACTGAATGACCTCCAAACCTTCCTTCCAAATCTGAATTTTTGTATGATTCTGTGATTATAGCTATAGACTTCTTTCACATTCACATGAAGGATGTGATGTCACTGTGTGAGCTCATACCAAACATCAATCTTGTGGGGTCCAATTCTGTTCCTGCTTTATACAATGTCAGTCCTGACAGAGACTGAACATTTTTAAATCAGAACATTGTGTTTGCTGACTTACTTTAAGCATGGCTATGGACATATGTTAAACGCTTATTGCATTAATTTCTTTGTTTGGGAGAGTTTACCTAATACAGCTTGATAACAAGGTACCTAATTTTTCACAGCAAATGTATATTTATAACTAATAGAACTAGTGCCATATGTATTATGGAGAGTTTCTGACTTATCTAGATGGCCTCTTATTCAAGTGGAGTTACTTTGGAAGCGTCTTGGAATACGTATAGCAGTTACATGTGGCTTGTATGTGCTTCTTCTTGGGTGAAATGGAAAATTTAATTATATGAAAAAAATGCAAATTGCTGCCAACTGTGTTAACTGTGAGAGAGCTGCATTATTTTCTAACATAAATTGTCAGTGAATTGAAGAAAAGACGTTTTGGAAGCTGATCTGATTACTGTCAGGGAAAGTGCTCAAACTCAATTGTTGGCAAATGTCCAGTACCCATCACGGAACGATCATCACCTCATCATTCAGCCTTCTCAACTGACATGCAAAACAACATCCAAATATTCATTGCACATCTGTGCTGGACAGATTATGCATTAGCAATTCAAATCAATTCAATGTACAGGCAGTTTCTGTAAAGGCGTCTGTTTGGGTGAGATGCCTTGTTGTCTGGGATGGATAATAAGGCAACTCTGTCTAATCTTGGAGAACAATCAACCCATCTTGAGAAGGTGACTGACTACGTATGCTCTTGCCCTGACAGCACTAGAACAATGGCCCCATAATGCACTTGACTCAGCTGGTAATAAAATCTACTTTTGATTAGCAGCCGTGGCTTGTGTCAATCACTGCGTGATGTACCATTGTCCTCTGGTCCTGAACACAGTTTATTTACAGGGAAACAAAAGCTTTTTGGATATGGCTGCTGCCCAGAGATTGCAAAATAGATTGAGCTGTCAGCCTCACACACTAGATGAAGATTAATGAGTTTTGCAGACAATAAATATGAAGCAATGACCATAAATATGCTAATAGGTATTATCCATATACACTGTAATTGCTACAAAAATTAAAAAGTAGTGTGAAGGAAATAGGTCACAGGGTGACAGAGAGATAATCTTGGACGCTGAAGATCTTTGGTTCGCTCAGATTCTCTACAGGTTTATTTCCTTCAATTAGACCCTTCAAAAGAGTAATTGTTTAAAAGCTGTTTGAATAATCTCTTTTGAAATTGAGGTTTATGGGAAAATATTTATGAAGAGGTGACTTCAGTGAACATGTTATCAAAATGAAAAAGGTGACTACCAAAAGCAAGCTAAGCAGAGATTAATGACTGTGATCAGCTGCCCAGCTTCTATGAGGAAGATATCTCTAAGTGGCACATTAGTGAGGGCTTGAGGGAAGACATACTGAAGAGACATGAGACATACAGTGACTTATATCCACAGACACAAGTGAGTGAGGTCATTTCTGAGCAAAATATGGAAGAACTACATGCACATCTGGTTGAGGTGGCTGGTTTGGTGTTTTCAGCCTAGCATCCTTTCATATATATATATATATATGTATATGAAGAAAACAAGAATGCCCACAACTCGTAGCATTCAGCATACTTCCACTGAAGCTTCTGGGTTTCTAGTTCCTTTCAAAGAGCACACCATCTAGACAGTGCATGATTTTTGACAGTTAAAGATTTCTTTTTTAAAACCTAAAACTGTTGAGAATTAAGCACCAAACTATTTTAGCTATATATATAAATGCTTCAGCACCTAAGTCTACTGAAATTGTACTGACACTGAAAATAAAGGCAGTTATACTCTTGGTATTCATGGCTTTGGCTCTCTGAGGCTTAGAAGTGCTAATGAATGCTGTTCAGGTCAGCTCACACCACTCATCTCCTTTCAGATTTTCAGCTTCTGGAGCAGGGAAATTACTCAAATACTCTCCCAGATCCAATTTACTCTTATAATGCCAGGCTCAGTGATACAAATGAGTATTTTCTCTTTCCTTCCATATTTTAACTAGAAGTTGCATCAATTTGGCTCTTAATTTGTCACTGCTTGGATTTTTGGCAAACAGTCCACAAAGATTTACAACAGCCTTAGTGCTTGTGTTCCAGACTCCCTGGAAACTCAGCTGAACATCAGCTATGCTTGCCTAACATCTTGGAAGTTACATTTTCTAACCAGAAATACCAATAAAACAAAGCAAACAAAAGTAGGTCACCATTTAGGAAAATATCTCACACAAAGCTGGCAGATGAGAGAAGGAGCAAACATTTCTGGATGAATTGGTGGAGGAAGAGCACCTCTGGAAGCTGTGGGCTCAAGGTCTGAGTTCTTGTTCTCCATCCCACTTCAGCAGTGGCACTGAGTCTTTTTAAATTGGAGGCTGTGAAGTTTGTCATGCGACATGTTGCCAGGGCACAGTGAGGTCCTGTTCCACAATCCCAAGCAAGGTGAGCACAGCAGATGTAGAGATGATAGGTAGGTTGAGCCAGGAGTCCAAATTACTGGTAAAGTTTGTAGTGATGTTGCAAGTCCAAAGACCAGCTAGAAACATGAGTCAATAAATCAGGTTCGGGGCTGGTTATTGCAGCCAGGCTCAGTCACAGTCCAGTGATTGCTGCATGAGTCTGTCCTTGCTAAGCATGCAGATCCAAGGCTGGCTGCAGCTCAGTCTAGATCAGTGAAGTACAGCTGTGATGGAACTGGAGGAAAGTGCACCTACAACATTGCTCAGGCAGGGACTAAATGCTGAGTGGTGGCTGTCCAGGGTTAAGACCTCACAGCAGACTCAGTCCTGACACACGTACAAGAGAGGGATCTTGTTTCGATTCATTTTCATACAGGAGTTTGTCCCAAGTTTGCTTAATAAGATGAAAACAAGTAAAAGCAAACACCTTTCAGGTCAGAACTTCTCCAAAACTTACATTTGCTGTGCCACTATCGTAAAAAGAGCACAAAGGCAGGCAGAGCTCAGCTGTTTTTAGCATCATGTCATCTCTGCCTACCCACATGTACCTCACCCAGCTCACTGCACACCAGATTTTAGAGCTGCATCTTTGTTGATTAGGCATGCTTGTAAATAAAGGCTTTCCTTGAATCCTCCCAGTGGCTTCCCTTTCTTTAGGACATGGAGTTTCTTCACCTTGTTTTAATGAGTCTACTATCAGTTCCTCTTGCCCTGCTTATTTACTGGTTTCTTTGCCAATCTTGAATCACCTTGAGGCACTTTGCTTGCAATAAAACTTACTTTATCTAATTTTAACTGTTTTTAGTTAAACAAATTGTGATTTAGGATTAAGTCAAAGGTCATCACATACTCTATAGAATAGAGTCTCTGCAGCTTTGTAAAGCTGTCATTCTTTGTGGCTTTGTCAGACTTCATCAGCATTTCCTGATGGGCTCTTTGGAGTATTTAATATATGATGCTAACAAAGCACCAAAAGATTTTGGCAGACTTGGAGGAAGGATCTGTAGCAATATGTACAAAGAAAGTGACATTTTTGATTTTGTTGTCACTTTGAGGAGGACCTATAGCATCGATTTTCTAACACTTATGTGGAATTTTGCATTTAAGCTGTAACTTGAGATATTTTGTAACAATAAGTAACTCTAAATTATAAAAAAGAGATCTGAGAGGGACAAAAATGCACTATAATTACAGAAGCCCTAATGCAAATAGAGCAGAAAATAAAATATAACAAATATGAGAATTAAACTAACATACATGAATGAAATAAAAAATGAATGAAAGGCAAGAGTTATAAGAGCAGTGTCACTCAAGGGTACTGGGGCCAGGTATCCCACTACTCTGATAAACAGCACATAAAAGAAGAGAAGGACTGACTTTGTGTCCTTTGTTCTATAACCCACAAGGTATGAGATACACATATTATACAACCATGAAAATGCTATATTTTTCATCTGTGTATTTCCACTTTGAAAGCCATCCCTGTGGTAGTGTGACTTAATTAGATATTCCTCTTTACCTAAGGAAACAGGCTGGTGGATTTTTTAACAGCCATTTTTAAATGACTGGCCAAGGAAAACTGCAATAAAGGAGTGTCTGCCATTTGCAAAGGCATTAAAGATGGAGGTTCTGCTTTAGCAGGATTTGCACGAGGAAGAACAAAACATCCCTGTCAGTCTGCTCATATTGACACAAGGTCCCCTAACACTTCATTCCATAAAGAAATTAATTCCAACCATCCATTTCACTGAGTTCTGATTTCCAGCTATCTGGTAAATCATTTTGTAGGGAGGTAGCTATCCCACACCTGAACTCCATCCAGGTGCTATAACCAACTCAAACTGGAGTTTCCTCATGCCCACCCACTTTGTTGCCTTTTTGTCTATTGTTTTCACTCAGAGTTGTACTAATTCTTAAGATGAGGGGCTATCTTCTCCAGGTGAAATTCAATACAATAAAGTACAATGCAAAAGAATGAAGAAGCAAAGTCCTCAGCCACATCAGCTGCTTATCAATGATTCATACACTACTAGTTTGTTTTAGTATTTGATTAGTTGGTTTGTCTAAACTTCACCCTGATAAAACTGACAAAAAGATGTCCTTTTATCTTCCTTCACGAAGTTTAGTTTCATTTCCTGAGTGAGGATAAGTTTTGGTTTCATTTCCTTCTGAAAGTAGTAGCAGTTTCGTTTCTTAGTTGGCATCCAGGCAGTGTATAAAATGAGTGGCTGAGCCTTGGAATGCTTCAGTGGAGGCCACACTGTCAGAAGCAGAAATGTCTGACAAAAACGTTCACAACGCTGGTTTCACTTCCTCTGGGATTGCACGAGGATCACTTGCTTCATCGATGATGTCCCAGGAAGCCAGATCATCTGGGGGAGGTGTGCATTCTGGAGGTCCTACTTCCACTCTCCAGGAAATGGGTATGAGCAATTTTGGGGTGTGTGGTTTAGTGCACAGGGCCAAACGATTTTTTTTTTTCTTCCCTTGTAAACTGGCTTGCTGTTGCTGTTTGAGTTTCCAGGGCTCAAAGCCATGGGAGGAAATGTAGGTTACTCCCCCTCTTCCCCCTCCCACCTTCCCATGTAGGGAAAAGGTAGGCAGGGGAAGTTAAAGGGTAAACAAAAGACTTGATCAGAAATTAGAAGTTAAGAAAGTAATTTTTACAAAAATAAAAGGTATTTAGGGAAAAAGGATGTACAAAGATATAGAGGAAGGAGATAAATACAGACATATATAGAACCAGTTAGCAGATGGCAATGAATGCTTTGGATGTAAGCTCTGACACATGGAGGTAGTCCAGGACCAGGCAGGGAGGCAAAGGGCAAGAGAGCAAACTGAAAATTTCTCCCTCTTATATAGAGAGTAGGCAGGAAATGAGAGGGAATAATATGCTCTGGGGACCCCTCCCCTGGGGACTGGGTTTCCCATCCACCTGGGGGTTAGGTTCCTGCCCACCTAGAGGATTTGGGTTTTCACCTAGAGGGTTCAGGTTTTCACTTGCCCACCTGGTAGCTCTTAAACCACAACACTTGCCAAGTAATCTCTCCTCTCATACAATCCTGTATTGCACCAAAGACAAAGGATTCCCATATTTAAGTGCATGTTATGAGTGGGGTGCTGTTAAGGGTGTTCTCTGTGCATGTACATATGTACACATATATGTGGTAGTCGTGAGATTCAGGACGGTGTTCATCTGAAGTTTGTGCTAGCTCTCCGTTCTGCTAGGAATCATCAATAACATGGTAAGTCATGGTAGCAGTAAGCAATGACACACTTATGCAAGAACATGATCTGTGTTCCTTGGTTTCGTGTGAATTATCAGATATCCCTTGGTCTCTATTCACACACATCCATATAGGGAAAACCCATAAAACCTTGTGCAAACACTGTAACAGAGGAAAATTAGCTACATTCCAAGAGCTGAATTCACAAAGGGAATATATACACATCATTGACAGCACATAACTAAGAACTCAAATTAGGCATAGCTGGCTTTCACATGATCTAACCCTGCAGGTGCTTGCTCCTCTGTGCAATGCTCAGAGTGATCCCTGATCTGACAACTCTATGGAGTTTGGCACTTGCTTAACCCCAGATCCTGTGGGATTTGTGCACAAGGCATTCTCCTTGCCAGTCCTACCTGTGTGAGCTTATTCATCAAGCATCCTCTAAGCAGGCATAACTCCACAGAAGGGAGTGTCCCATGTAAGGCTTCTGTACCCAGCAAGACAGTAGTTAGCTCACTGACCTTGGATAAAAAGCTTCAAAACCCTTTCTCCCTTAGGGGTCTTGGACCACATTTCCCACAGGTCAGCAAGCTGGTCCTAAGTGGGGATCTCTGCCATAGTGGTCAGTTGCCAGTCTGCTTGCTTTGCTTACACAGCTGAAGTCTACTGAAGGATGGAGTTGAACATGATGTTTTCAGCATTCATTTTAATGGCTGGAATGAGTGGTTGGCCAGGTAAGCTAGCCAGGGCCCTGATTTGGGGTATTTTTCCCTAGTACAAAATACTGCAAGCTTGACTGAGAGGAAGTAATTTAATTTTTTAAGCTGATTTACAGTGCTGCCAATATTATTCATAGCATGAGTCTCTCTAGACAATGAGGGAGTAAGTGACATAAGGGTTGTTTAAAGAGATTTAGAGAGATACGGCGTGTGACTCCTGTGAGGGACTTTTTAGTTTTTATTGTGCATTATTTGATCCATGAATTTAAGTTACTGAATACAGTGTTTATTGAATATTCAGTAACAAAGAGCTTAGGGGATGATAGCAGCAGAGGGACAGAATATGAGAGAGCATCAGGAGAGAAGAAGGACCCAGAGAGAGAAGAGTAAGAAGAGCTGCTCTCAGGCATCATGCTGCACTGGCAGCAAAAATCCTGGTACACAGGAGATGCCAGTTACTTAATCTAATCATACAGTACTGCAGAGTCAGCCCCACGATCTTACCTTGTGTTACGGATCAGGGTGATACTGCTGTACTTTGCAGACCCATAAGCAGGAGCAAACTCTTCAATGGTGATGCCCTATAGGGATCATGAAGTTGCATTTTCTAAACTGAAAGACTGAAGACTTAGAATCATAGAATGAATCATAGAATCAACCAGGTTAGAAGAGACCTCCAAGATCATCCAGTCCAACCTATCACCCAGCCCTATCCAATCAACTAGTCCATGGCACTAAGTGCCTCATCCAATCTCTTCTTGAACATCTCCAGAGACGGTGACTCCACCACCTCCCTGGGCAGCCCATTCCAATGGCAAATCACTCTCTCAGTGAAGAACTTCCTCCTAATATCCAGCCTATACCCCAGCCTATACCTCCCCTGGCACAACTTGAGCCTATGTCCCCTCATTCTTGTATCCCTCTGCATGCTGAGAACCTTTAGAAGAGAGAGAAGCAAAGTAAATATTTGACAATGTTTTATTCTTGCAGTGTCTATATCAACTGTGGACTTTCATGAAAACCACTATTTTGGTGAAGAGAAATCAAGGAAATCTTAGCTGTGCCTACAGCAGATACTCCAAAAGATCTTTTATCCATGTGAAAAATGCTAGCTCTGTAACACTGCCAAGACAGGTGTGAGCTTCGGCTCCCTGCAGCAGGAGAGCTTGCCACACATTCTTTGCCTGATTGAGAGCTAAAAAAGCCTGATTTCATTTCCGCAGGTGCTCACTGAAATCTCTTACTCTTCAAACACTTCTTCTTAACCTTTCCATTCAGACTGTAACCCTTCCTCCTTCCCCCCCTGCCCCCCCCCCCAAGACAAACGTGCTTGAAAGAGTGGCTGATTTTGCAGTAAGGCATGAGTATTGTTCAGTATCACTTTACAGAAGTTGTTATAACAAGCTCATCACCAAAATATTTGAGCATCCTTCAGGAATGCTTTAAGCATTATCACTAACATTTGTCATCGCTAATGTTTTACTCCTCACTCAGAAGAAAAGTTTGCAATGGAATACTTTTCTTGGGGCTTGTTTATACTGAGATGGAGATATCCATGGAAATTGGCTTCTGGCTACCACAGCTTGCTGTGTTTGAATTTTACAGGAATCTATTATGTATAGGTTTGTGAAAGGAAATTAAGTGGAAGGAACATATGGGTCACCCAGGGAAGGTCTGCAGCCATCCTTAGTTCCTGTAGAAGTGTGTTTCACAGTCCTCAGGCAGCTCCTCAGAAAAATCCTAGTTCAGCAGAGACAAATTGTGGAAACTGTTTTGGAGATCTATATTCATTATAAACAGTCTGTGCAAGAGTTGTGCATTTTCTTCATGTTCTGGGAACATTCACAGAACACTGCAAATGTTCTTTCCCTAAGGTGGCAGCTGAAAAGCAGTATATGGATGGAACAAGTGAGGTGATCAGCAGTCTCCTTGTCTTTTCATTTCAATTGCTAGCCCTGAATTTTTTTAAAACATGGTAGTTCATAATTATCTTGTAAGGTTCCTTCCAGTCAGTAACATCTCCTTTGTATTTGTTCTAGGTGCCAGAGGCTCAACCCATTCAACTGGCTTTACTAGCAGTGGGATCTTTGGTGGATCCCAGGCTGCCCATATGATGTCCCAAGAGGCCAGATCTCACGGAGGTGGAACTCCCAGGGGTGGAACAACTTCCACTGTCCAGTCCATCTGTAAGTGAAAGTCCTCCTGATAAAGAAGTATTACCAGATGACTTCTGAGCATTGTCAGAAGCATTTCAGCTCAAGCATACATTTGCTAGATGAAGGAAAGTAAATAAGAGAAGTGGCTGTGTTGTACTTGAAACAACATTTATCCTGTTTCTTGCTTTATCCTTGCTGGGATTAGTGGAAATAACTATGCCACGACGTTGCAAAGATATGGGTGTATAGCAGAGACAGCAATCTGACACAGTGTACTTGAAATAACATTTCTCCTGTTTGTTGCTTTATCCTTGCTGGGACTGGTGGAAATAATTATGCCACAAAGTTGCAAAGATATGGGTGCATAGCAGAGACAGCAATCTGAAACACAGTGATAGGAAAACATCCAGTGGAACTTTAGGTTATGCTTTCATCAGCACCACAGTGGAAATTATTTATTTTTTTTACAAACCCAAATTAGGCACCAAACCAAGAGCTTTGCATTTGAAATTACAACACAGATTATCTGCAAAGAGAAGGTTAAACATGTGATGTCAGACTGACAGACAGTAATCATTAGTCCATTTCTTGTGGTATTCTTTAGTCCAAAGGAAATTCATTGAGTCAAAAGTAGAGATCTGCTTAACTTGCTGTCTCAAAGCAGAGAACGGCATACATTTTCCTCATCACCCTGCTAAATTAATGCAGCCCACATCTAGATAAATCAAACCAAGGCATGAGGAAGCCTAGTCTACACCTGAATGCATCAGTAAGGATGCTAATTATTGTAGTGGAATCCTGAGGGGTTTGGAAGAGAATTGGAGACAGGACTGAATGTCTTAATTAAAAAAGTGTCCTTCGAAGTGTAACACAGACCTGAGGGCTCTGACCTCCGAATGTCTGTAACCAATGCTCACATATTCTGTATATTTCCCTGTGCTGCAGCTTTGCTTTAAGTTGTTCCCATGTGGGTTGTTCTTATTTATTTATTTATTTGTTTGTTTGTTTATTTATTTATTTATTTATTTTGTCTGTAGCAATGGGAGGAAAAGGAGGAAGACGCTGAATAGAAGAAAAGCTCTGAAGTAAACTCTGAAATAAAGCAATCAGATCATCCTTTACTGACACAGTAGTTTGACAACTTCTCCCCTTCTTTGCCTTCCTTGTCAAGAACACAGAGAAATAAAGTTTCCATTGAAATCCTTGAAATGGTTAAATACCGTTGAAATATTGTATTCTTGCATTACATTAATGGGGATGGTGATGAGGGACAGTTTCTTCCTTGATTAACATTCTCTGAAGCACAGGCACAAATGAACATGAGCTGAAAAAGAGAAGCTAAGGCACTTTGAAGTGCAAGAGTAACTTACACAAGTCATGGGCTTAGCAACACAGGTGGTTTGCTTTGTTTATTTTACAAAAAGTTGATCCCAGTGCAAAACTCACCCTGTTGTGAGAAAGAAGCATGGAAACACTTGGTAAGGGGCATCCAGCAGTTCCCTTTGGATGTATTTCTGATGGGAAATGAGAACAGGCCTCAGGAGATTTCATACCTCAGAGACACAACTGGTATTTATGTTCTTCTACTGTTTCTAAGGTCCCTTTCACATTAGTTTTATTTTAAGTCCCTGTTTGTTTATTGAGAGGTATCAGCTTCATCAAATTGGACCAAAACTACTCCTGTAAACTTCTTATGATACATGAGAACAGATAAAGAGGAGAGCTCATCTTCTCTGGTATAGGTCTCACTGCTGTTCCTCACACACCTGGCTCCTTGTCTTCATTGGTACTCGTATGATAACATTGACCCAGGTAAGTTTAACATTGTCCATTCTCTACACAAATTTATACACACATCTTCCATGCTTCTGTCTTCTTCCTAGCTTTCTGACTCCTCATCCTCTCTCACTTATTATCCCCACCACCACCTCTGTATTCTAACAAAACCATACAGTGCAGCTTCTCCACCCCTTTCCCCACCCCAAGCTGGAGGGAGGCAATCTCACACCTTCAAGCTGGAAGCTAAGAGGTGCTGAGTTTGTGGTGCTGCAGTCATTGTTTTTCTTCAACAGATTCTGTCACCCCACTTGAATGCTTCCATCTCAGCTGCATCTGTTCATAGCTGGAGATATGTTTGTGCCTGTGCATCTCATGCTCTCAGATACATTCTCCCTCTTGCCTAGGCACCTTCTTGAATCACAGAATCACAGAATGTTAGGGTTTGAAAAGGATCTCTAGAGTTCTAGTCCAGTTTCCTTGCCAAAGTAGGATCAGGTTGGGCAGGTCACACACAAACACATCCAGGCATGCTTTGAAAACTTCTGGAGAAGACTCCACAGACTGCCTGGGCAGCCTGTTCCAATGCTCCATCACCCTCACAGTAGAGTTTCTCATTATGTTGAGGTGAAACCTCCAGTGTTCCAGCTTATACCCATTGCTCCTTGTCCTACCACTAGGCACCACGAAAAAGAGATTGTCACCTTCATTTTGAAACTCAGCCCTCAGATATTTATAGACATTAGTAAGATGCCCTCTCAGCCTTCTCTCCTCAAGACTAAATAGCCCCAGTTGTCTCAGTCTTTCTTCATAGGAGAGATGTTGAAGTCCCCCAGCCATCCTCATAGCACTGCAATGAACTCTCACCAGCAGAATCCTGTCTCTCTTGAACTGGGGAGCCCAAAACTGGATATACTATTCCAGGTGTGGTCTCACCAGGGTGTTTGCCTCCAGCTGCAGCAAAGTCAAATTGAATTGTTTGATGAAAATAAGAGTGCTAGTATGGAGAAAAGGCTGATGAAATGGGGAAAAAAAGTATCTTCACTTGTTGTTCTATGCAAAAGATTGAAAGGCAGTTGAAAAACAAGTCTCCATTTCATGTCGTGGAGATGCTCTCTTAGCAAGGTGACATCTTGGGCAAATGCTTAAATCTAATCAGGAGGTGAAGTCATAAAATCATAGAGGTATTATCTTCAAAGAGATTTTGGTGTGAGGAGAATGGGGACAGGTCTCTAGTCCACCCTTCTGCTGGAAGCAGGGTTAGCTTTAATGTTAGACTTGTTCACTCAAGGCTTTGTCTGGTCAGGTTCTGAAAAACTTCAAGGAGTCAGATATCACAGCTTCTCTAGGAGACCTATTCAAATGTTTCAACACCCTCACAGATGAGATTTTTTTTTCCATATGTTGAAATAGAATTTTCTTTGTTGTAAAATCACACTTAGTCCAATGGGTCATTAAATACATACTTAATAGCAATGTATTTCAGACTTTTACACTTTAGACATTCACCAATCAATATGCTTTCCTGAACTGGCACCTGCGTTTAAAAGTGGTGAAGATGGGACTAGAAATACCCTTTGCAGAGCACAGTGCCTTCCAGTGCCACTGCTGACGACACATGTTTGCAAATCACACACTGTCACATCCACATCACATCCATGGATGTTTCCTCTCTCCCCATGCTTTCTGGACAAGTATAGATCTCAAGATTTCTTCACACAATAGTAGTGGCTTATACTCATGTGTTAACTTCCATAGTTAGGGAGCCCAGACTGTTTTGTGGGGGCTGTTGGTTGATAGTAGACTAAATATGAGTCAGCAGTGTGCCCAGGTGACCAAGAAAGCCAATGGCATCCTGCCTTGAAACATGGTGGCTAGCAGGAACAGGGAAGTGAGGCCACACCTCAAATGTTGTCTTCAGTTCTGGGCCATTCACTATGGGAAGAATATCGAAATGCTGGAGCCTGTCCAGAGAAGGGCAGCAAGGCTCATGAAGGCCTGGAGCACATGATCTATGAGAAGAGTGTGAGGGAGCTGGTGTTGTTCAGTCTGGAGAAGAGGAGGAGAGTCCTCATCATGCTCTGCAACTACCTGAAGGGAGGTTGGAGCAAGGAGGGGACAGCCTCTTTGTGATGTCAAGTGGCAGGACTAGACAAAATGGTTACAAGCTGCACCAGGTGAGCTTTAGGCTGGATTTTAGGAAATATTTCTTCACAGAGGGTTATCAAACATTGGAATGGTCTGCCCAGGACAGTAGTGGAGTCCCCATCCCTAGGGGATAAGGTTTAATGTTGACACTTCAGTACCAGGTCGAGGGTTGGACTGGATGATCTTTGAGGTCTCTTCCAACCAGACATATTCTGTGATTCTGTTCACTGCAAAGGAAATGCAATAACGTTATCATTTGTGGGGACCTTTTTTAAGAACAGACACCTTTAACTTCACTTGAGTGGTCAACCAACCATCAACTTAACACCACCATGCCCACTGAACCATGTCCCAAATGTCTACACATTTTTAAACACCTCCAGGGATTGTGACTCCACCACATCCCTGAGCACCCTGTTCCAATGCTTAACTACCAGACTCAAGGGTCTGCAAATCTGACTGAATAATGTGTGGCATGCTCTCTGAGATGATATTTTAGATGTCATTTACAACCTTTCTTCTGGCCTGCCTCTGTTTTCCTCTAGCATCTTTCCGTACCTCAGCCACCTCCCTGCAATGATGATTTTCACACGTGCCCCATTCGCCATTAAGCACAGGGCAAAAAGTTTGGTTGGACACAAACAATAGGATCTGGAAACCAGTGTCACCAACCTCTGAGGAGGAAAGGGATGGGGAGAATACTGGTTTTGCTTTGATGAAGTTTCTGTCTGGTTCTTCTGTTGTGGTTGTCCCTGTTTATAATAGGCTTACTGTTCCCTCTCTCCTCACCAAAATAGCCTCCAGTTACAAAATCCCCTTTCCCTCTCACTTTCAGACCTGCTCTGTAGTCATCCTTGTTCCCTTTTATGGCAGCAGTCTTGCAACTGCTGCAGGACTTCAGCAGGGTGGTGTATCTTTCCTCTCCCACCTTAGCTCACCCACTGTGAGAGCTGCTGGAATACTTTCCTGGCTTGGGCTCTGCCTGGTCACTTCATGTGGCAGTTTCATCAAACAGCACTGGAGAATGGGTAGAGAAAACTGACTATGTGCCCAAAAGCACAGTTAAATTTTTCTAAGGCACTTAATATTCCTTGCTTGTGGTGGCTTCACCACAATTCTGCCCTCTCTTTACACAGGAGGGAGAGAGAGCATAAGGTCAGCATAAGGCAATGTGATTTTGACTGAGCAGCATTTAAGTCTATTTACTGCATATTAAAGGATGTGTGCAAGTAAAAGCAAAGGAGAAACTACATCCTGTCTGCATTGATTTTTACAGATTACCAGTGATTCTGCATTTGCAGATTTGTATACTCAGCATAATAAAAGTAAAAGCATTGATATTCAGGATATTTGAGTAGCCTCAGCACATATGTGCCACGATGGATTCAGCAGTTTGCTGGTCTTTAAGTCTGGGCTGATACACCACTCTTAATTTTGATTTCTACATTAAGCCATCCTACACTGTCACTCCAAGACCTAATACATCAGCCTGTAAGTACTAAAATATATCTGTTATCTACCAGCAGAACATTACTCCCTTCTATGGCCTTAGCAGTGGCAAGAAGGTGTATCCTGGCTTTTTTGCCCTTTAGAGTTACTCTGCCTGCACAAATGCCAAGGTTCACTCTCAGAGAACAGCAGGGACCTAGATTCCCAGAAGCAGACATTAAACCACCTGCTTTAGCACTGTTAATGCTGAAGTGAGACATAAAGATGAAACTAATCTAAGAGTAACAAGAAATAGTAGAAAAAGTGAAGCATATACATAAATTGTCAAACAGTTTTGTAAACTGAAGCTGTATTATCTGAGAAACAACATGTAACCATTTCATACTAATTAAAGTCCTGTTTCCTTTCTCTCTACAGAAAGAGAAAATTTAAATGGTCTTTAATGTTGACATGTCTGGACCTCTAGTGGTTTTGTTTTGTTAAAAAAATGACTATCATAGTGAGAGATGGCAAAAAGTAAAACCAATCCAAACCAAAGTAAGCATCCTTAAGTAATGCATGTGTCATTTCACTTTCCAGCACTTCTGTGATTCTGGCATCACTACTTTGGATTATTCTTCCCATCTTTAGATCATGCTATGTTGAGAACTAGCCTAGATGGCTTTACAGAAGCAGGGAGCATCCTCAGCTGCATTTGAATTCACTTAACTAAGTCAGTTCTAATAGGTCTGCAGGAGAACAAAGGTAAATGCTTCCTCCTGAAAGCCTTACTCACAGACTAAGCAAATGCAGATGTACATTACTGCAAATGAAGTATTTACATTTTTAGCAGAATATAATTGAAAAGGTCAAATAACAACAAATACGGCAATCTAAATCCCTCATGTCCCTCAATCAATCTTTGCACAACAAACAGACAGAGAGAAAGGAAAAGAGGCAGCAGTGTGTGATTACCAGAGCAATAGCACTGAAGCAATACACTGCAGAAAGCACACAGCTCTCTGCACAGAAATCAATTTCTCCCATGGGATGGGGTCGATAGTTGTCTGACAGGACAGTATACAGGCAATTTAATAGCATTTTATCTAAATGAATCTATTCCTCCCCCTCACCAGGCTCTCCCAGCACACAATAAGGCTCTCTTAGCAAAAGAGATTTCTTTATTTTTTATCATACAACAGAAAAGTATTTTTCATTCTGGAGGCACTACCATTGCCTATTAAAAATCATTTATCTTTGTTAGTTACTCATTACCTACAGCTCTTTCCCAGCATTGTTATTCTAGTTAGTTAATTCCTGTACACAACACATAAAATTACTTTCAGTTAACCTGGACACATTTTTCTTACCCCAAAACATTTTAAACTACAGATCACCCTTTCAGGGAAAATAAGCACACTAAGCAGGCAAACTCAGTTGATTTAAAGGAGTAGTGGTATCTGAAATCCCATTTTTCTGCAAGAAACACCTTACTTTTTGAGGAATGTGTTAGACACAGAGATTGGTTTTCCAGTGAATGTATTTCAATTGTACTTAATAAGTAATAAATAATAAAGCTGACCTGATATTTTTAGTAGATATTTGTGTGAAGTTAATGGTAATGAATGAGAACCCCTAATAAGCTTAATTCCAAGGATGGATCTTCAGCACTCTGGAAGTTTGGTATTGTGCCCCAAAGGCTCTTGTAAATCCAGCTGCAGTTCTTGCTCATCATTTAGAAGATTAGGGGCTGATAAGAGACAGTCAAGCCTTATTAGAACAGACTAAGGCAACAGGAAACATTAATTGGGTAATTTAATGCAGGAGGAGACAATAAATGCCTACATTGTGGTTCAGATGCTGTTTCCTCTATTGATTTGTTCATGTCTTATTTTGTGAAATTCTCACAGATTCTTGGTAGAGAGACTGCAAGGCAAAGTCTATGTTTAAAAATATCAGAATACTAGTGTTAATTCCTATGGCTTCCCTTTACCCCTTGTGTCACTAAAGGCCTCATCAGTATCCTAGTCCCTGGAAGCCAAAGAATGAAGACTACTCCCTTGCCCAAGGACTTCACCAAAGGAGGGGAGAGCTCCAAGTTATAGCAGTTGTCTGCAGTGAAATGGTGCCACACCATCTTACTTGCATTATGGTTGCATCACAGCATGTGCACACAGCAGGAGCACTGTGACTCCAGGAGGAAATCCATTCTCTCTTTTCCCCTAGAAATCTGGGAGCACTTAACAAAGCTCTCTTCTCTTTCACCGTTGTGGAGGAGACACAGAAAAAGTTGCTGGACTGATCTTCCTCTGGAAGTAAGGATGCTCCTGACATGGGTGTTTCCTCCTGGTGTAATACCAGAATTAACCCACACATGTGGATGGATTTGCTCAGTCCCTTCAGTGGTGTCTGGAGCACCCAAAATCTCTCAGTTATATACCAGCTCCTCTTTTGGATTGCATTTTGAGAATTCATTCCCTGAGAAATCTTTCCCACATCTGAACAAGAGGGAAAAGAGGTTCTCTTATGGTAGAAAAAATTCAACATAAGAAGGGGAGAGTCTTTTCTCAGCTGACCTAGGCACTCTTTCCCTCTCCTTTTCTAGCATTTCTACCTGGAAGATTAGGGGTGATAATTCATGCACGCTTTCTTTTAATAATTTACCTTTGCATCAATTTAAATACTAAAATGCAGTCTGAAGGCATGCAGGCATCATTAATTTTAAATAAACTTTGTACATTATGCTCTGTTTAACAGCACTAAATCTTCTTGTAGTTTTATTCCACTTTCAAGCATGGTTTTTGATCATTCCTTTCAATGGTCCCCAGCTACAGACTCACCCTTCCACCCAGAAACCTGGCACTGTTTCCTCTGCAAGCAAGGTTCTCCATGTCTCTGTGTCTGTGGTACTGGCTGGAAGGCCACTCCCCATTGCCTGCTGCAATAAAACTCACTGTGAGCAGAGCACACCTCCACTTCCAGCTTCTTCAGGACTTTCACATTCAAAGTTGGTGTCTTCTTCATACCTCCCCATATTTAAGGAAGAAGATAGCCTCTCTGACTCTATTTGCCACATGATGTGGTGCTGCAGGGTGCCTATTAACAGAACCCTGAGGTCAAGAAGTGGCAGGGTCCACCTACACCCCAGTACATCCTTTCAACCTTCTCATTGGCCAGTGCTGTAGTTGCATCTCTTTGCATCTCTTCAAGGTCTGACACAACAATCCAAGACTCTTCACTAGACCAAAAACAGGAGCCATGCACATTTTCTTATTTGCACTTGCACTGAACACTTTGCAGGACAGAAAGTGGAAGACCTATTCTGCTGGACACAGTGCAAGTGTAAGTCAAGGCAGATCTCTGAATCTCAGAAGATCTGATAGTCTACCTGGAACAAGACCAACACATTCCTTTCAAACCAGCTACTAGGTACCCAGAAGATGGATTAAGGAGGTTAGGTGTTTCCTCTTCAGAAGACAAGGACACCTCAATGCTTTTTTCCTGGACTTTTATTCTGTTGAAGTTCTGAGTGTTGTAATAGTACTGAAAATAGTATCACAGTACTACAGTATCACAGTATATTAGAGGTTGGAAGGCACCTCAAGAGATCATCGGGTCCAACCCCCCTGCCAAAGCAGGATCACTTAGGGTAGTCTGCACAGGAATGCATCCAGGTGGGTTTTGAAGGTCTCCAGAGAAAGAGACTCTGCAACCTCTCTGGGCAGCCTGTTCCAGTGCTCTGTCACCCTCACTGTAAAGAAGTTTCTCCTCATGTTGAGGTGAAATCTTCTATGTTCAAGTTTGAACCCACTGTTCCTTGTCTTATCACTGTGAACCACTGAAAGAGCCTGGCCCCCTCCACTTGACACCCACCCCTCAGATATTTATACACATTGATATGATCCCCTCGCAGTCTTCTCAAGACTGAACAGTATTAAAACAGTAAGCAGGCCCCCCACAACTGTTCATTTCCTTATGTCTTGGGTTTAGAGTGGACAGAAGCTCTTTTGCCCCTCCCTGAAGGATTAAAAGGAAAATGCTCTACACAGGGCTGGAAAGAACTGGAAATTTAAATGCAAGTACTGTTCACAACTATATACAACAGCACAAATTCATATCCAACCTGAGCCCAGTTCTCTCCAACCTGGGCTTTACCAAGCCTCACTAGGCCAGAACCTTACCAAAACCTCCCACCCCGAGGCCAAAAACCCAGTCTCTAATGATGCAGTAAAAATTAGCCAGGCTGCTAAAGGCTGAAAGCCTCAACTAACTCCCCCAAGAAAATGCCAGAGAGATAAGAGCTCAGAGTGCTGAGAAGAGATCAGAGAAAGTGCAGCAGAGCCTGTGCTGTCCCTTTATAGAGGGGAGAGGCAAGCATGATGGGATGAAATAACAAAAGATTACACTTTCTGGTGTCTGCCCCTGGACTATTTGGTCCCCCTGGAAGACATCCACCTTAGGACCTCACACATTAAGGAGACACAATTAATAACTTCATCTGAAAAATGTTATAAATACATTCCCTTATAAAAATTTTCATTGTTAATGGTTACAGTAATTTTCATCCTTCTCTGGATCACTTTGGGGGAGAAGTGGGCACTGAAATATAATCTGATTTAGTGCTCATCTAATACAAGCAATATTTTGTTGAGGCTCTCTTGGTTTTACCCATTGTTTGGTGGGTTTGGCTTTTTAAAAGAATGTCTGGATGGGAAAAACAAATGAAGAAAGAAATTTCTCTTAATGTAATAAAAATTTATATAAAATGCTGTCCCCGAGGGGGGAAAAAAGTGTCAGCTACAAAAGCAGTTCTTAAAATTCAGATGTTGCTTCTTGCAGTCTTTTGTAATTGAAATTTCCACCCAGCCAAGATTTTTACTGGCCAGTTTTAAGCTTCCTCTGCAATTTATGTGTATACATAAACAGCTCTGATTTTAACTGCTATTAACTTCTTATACTTGATAGATGGTCTTCAACATTTTTTTGCCTCCAGAGACTACCTACTTTGCCAAGTATTGACACACTTTCAAGATTTATACTTCTCTAAGGAATGAAGTTTACAATAAAATATAATGTATTCCGTGGCTGTGAATGGTAATGTTGCTAAACAATCCAAAGATATTTCACATCTGATGGTTATTTCCCTCTCACACCCAGCACTGCACTGTTTTCATCCCACTATAGACTATAAGCCTAATTTGCCTAATTTTAATGTTTCAGAGAACCAATATGACTTAATTTAAGTTTCCTTCCACTACTGCCATTATTGGAGTCATTATTACACTTCCATTTTTCTCAATAATTATTTTGAGAGGGTAACTCTTGTAGAAGGGACTCATCCATTTAGGGGATCGAAGTAACCCCTTACAGAGTGATGCTGCATTCAGAAATTAGAACTGTACAGAAGTGTAAAATACAATGTCAAATATATAAGTAGTTACTGATTGCTAGACAGACATAACTCAGTAGATGACTGAAGTCACTCCTAGATCTAAATGTCTAGACTGTATCCAGTCTGCTGGTAGCAAACATGGGTCACATTGCCTAGAGAAGCCCCAGAGGACAAAGAAGGGTTCTTGGAATAAATATGTTAATTTGTACCAACTGCTCTTGCTTTACTGCAGAAGCAGCAGCAGCAAGCTCTAGCAACAGCTCTTTTAAAATCAGCTGAAAGGATCTCCAGCACTGAAACAATTCAAAGATGTGACTTTAGTGACAGAGTACATCCAGCACTGAAACAATTCAAAGATGTGACTTCAGTGACAGAGTACATCCAGCACTGAAACAATTCAAAGATGTGACTTCAGTGACAGAGTGCATCTCTCAACCTTCTAAGAATGCACTTTCAGGGGAGATTTAATTTTCTTGCATTATTTTTTTCCACCCATTTTGCCTCTTTAATTCAATAGTTAATTTGTCACATAGCTGCTTTGCAAAGGAAAAGGAAAGACAGCTCTGGGTTGCTCTCGTGTTGTCTTATGTTAGCACTTCACAAAGCTGACACTCCAGAAGGGAGGAGCCAGCCTCCAGGAAGATCTGGTCGAGATGGCAAGAAGGAACTGTATGAAGTTTAATGAGGTCAAGTGTAAGGTCTTGCACCTGGGAACACATAACCCAGGAATGCAGCTCAGATTGGGAGCCACCTGTCTTAAGGGCAGCACTGTGGAGAGGGACCTGGGGATCTTGGTGGACAAAAGGCTCACCATGAGTGAACAGTGTGCTGCAGTGGCCAACAGGATGCTGAGTTGCTTTGATAAGGGTATCACAAGCAGGGATAAAGATGCCATTCTCCCACCCAGTGCTGGTCAGGCTGCACCTTGAGCACTGTGTACAGTTTTGGTCCCCACTATACAAGGATGTGGACAGGCTGGAAAGGGTCCAGAGAAGGACACAAATGCTTAAGAAGTTCTTAGTGTTCTGTCAGCATGAAATTAGTTTTCACACAGGCCTGGCAATCTGTGTTGCAAAGATTTTTTGCACTACCACTAGTGAGTTTCCAATGAAAATTTTATTACTATGTCAATTAATTCTAGAGAACTGTTACAAGATCTGAAATAAATAATTATTCTGTAGGGTATTTTATGTATTCCTTTTGATGCAAGGATATAAATCTGACAGGAATTTTGAACTAGTCTAATAGAAGACTTATAGAAGCCAGTGGATGAAATAATGCCCTTCCAATTACTTGTGTTTATTTCATCTTCAGCATAAATAGATTGTGAAAATAATCTGTTCCATGGCTGGTGCTATTCTGATGCGTTTAAATTACATGTGGAATAATCTTAAGAAGAGAGACACAAAAATATAAATCACAGAATTAACCAGGTTGGTAAAGACCTTCGAGATTGTCAAGTCCAACCTATCACCCAACACCATGTAATCAACTAAACCATAGCAGTAAGTGCCACATCCAGTCTTTTTTAAAACACTTATTGTCTTGGCTCCTGTTGGCTCCTGTGCTTAAAAATGTCTACACACAGAGGTTAGTGGCAATATGATTTGCAAATAATCTTTATTTAAACTGCTGACTTGAAAACTGTGAGATTAATAGCACTGAGAACATCTAAAGGTAGCAGGACTATGATTTAATATTAACTAAGGGGTTTTTTGTGGGTTTGTTGTCTCACCTCTGGAACACAATGGAGTGCTTAGTCTGTAGTGGCATACAGTGGTGATGCAAGGTAACTGCAGCTTTTTCCAGCTGCAGTTTGGGCTTTCTGTTCGCTGGTAATTAGTTTGCATTTGCAACATCTGGCATAAATAGGCATAGAGCAAGATACAGACCGGAGGATGAGGTGATAGAAACCACCCTGTGGAAAAAGACTTAGGGGTGCTGATGGAGAAGCTGGACGTGAGCAGGCAGTGTGAGCTTGCAGCCCAGAAGGCAAATTGCATCCTGGGCTGCATCAAAAGATGCATTGCCAGCAGATCCAGAGAGGTGATTCTGCCACTTTGGTCTGGTGAGACCTCACCTGGAGAAATGCGTGCAGGTCTGGAGCCGTCAATACAGGAAGGACATGGACCTGATGGAGAGGCTCCAGAGGAGGGCCACGAAAATGATCAGGGGTTTGGAGCACCTCTGCTACAAAGGACAGACTGAGGGAGCTCGGATTGGTCAGCCTGGAGAAGAGGAGGCTCAGGGTAGACCTAATAGCAGCCTTCCAGTACCTGAAGGAGGCCTACAAGAAGGATGGGAAGAGACTGTTTGCAAAGGCCTGCAGTGATGGACAAGGGGCAATGGCTTCAAAGTAGAGAAGAGCAGATTTAGATTGGATGTTAGGAACAAGTTCTTTACTATGCGGGTGGTGGAACACTGGAAGAGGTTGCCTGGGGAGGTGATTGGGGCCCAAACCCTGGAGATATTTATAGTGAGGCTTGACAGGGTTCTGGGCAGCCTGATCTAGCTGAAGATGCCTCTGCTGACTGCAGAGGGGGTTGGACTAGATGATCTTCGAAGCTCCCTTCCAACTCAGACCATTCTATGATTCTATGACTCCAGTGCTCTTGCTCTAGCTGATGAGGGAGAAACCAGTCCTCAGAGGGTCCTGTGTTGATGTAAGTGCACAAGGAAGGATTTGCTTTTCTTTTCTCCCATGTAGAGGAATCAAAACAAATTATCTACTCTCACTTCCATGACACTCCAGGACAAGTGACACTGCACAGTCTCTTTAGGAGAAACTGTTGTAACCCAGGGTGACCGCAGGCTACGGGTGTTGTGCTGTCTGCAGGACAGAAGGACAAAGGGAGGGAGGGGCAGCTCCTGCAGTATTATCATGTAAATGTCTGAGGTTTTTCTCCTCATTTTGCTAATTATCAGTGTGAAAGGAGTTGACCTCCTCCATCCCACGTTGGCTTTCCCATGTCTGGGGTGACAGGGTGATTTCTTTCTGCTGTCACATATGATTGCCTAACCAAGCCACACCTGAAACACCAGTCACAGCTAGTCAGGACAGTGAAGTGAGGGTTGTGAGGACTTTCCTCCTGCTGTAGGAGTTTGTAAAAGAAGCACTAACATAGCATTACTGAAGTGCAGGTGGGAAATGATCTGAGGACAAGGCAGAGCAAAGGCTACAGGACCAGCTTTTATCTGTAAACAAGGGCACAGTCAACAGCAGGCACGCTCGTAAACGTCAAGGAAGGTGTTCTTTACATCAAGATCAGAAGGCCCCTGCTTCAATAATGGCAAAGTCCAGCTAGGTCAGCAAAGGACCTGGAGAGGAGGATAGAAAAAAGGCCCTTTTCACCTGGCATGGCTTCTCCTGCTCTCCCAGCAGGAAGATGCAGCATTACTAAAAGAATTCCCAAACTGGAAAAAGGAAACAACACGTAGTAAACTGTGCAGACAGTTAAATAAGACCAGTTCAGAAGAAAAATATTATGTCACTGTAAATATTGATCCTTAGAAGCTCAAACAGATGCATCTGACAAGCCACTTCATGATGACCAGTCTCTATCCACCCAGGAGAGCATCTGCAGATAGAGCCCCTTGTCCTCTGGGTCACACTCCTGCCTACCACTTGTCAACACATACTTCTTGCTGCATGGATGCAGGCTTGAGTGAGTGAAACCTATGGAAGTTGTGCAAATTTGGTAGCAAAACGAAAGCATTTAAATTAGAAAAGTAAGCTAATAAAAACCAATCAAACAAACAAAACCCCAACACCACCATCAAAATCCAACCACCCTATACATCTTCATAATCAGCTTGCAGGATATCCTCACAAAACACAAAGCTTGAGAATTTGATGTGCTTCGAGGACTGCTTCCTGAAAAATGTTAGTAGGATTAAATGCCGTTATTTGTGCATTTTAAATTCTGTCTTTCAGGGAATGAACAACTTACAAGGTTCCCTTCACCTAGAAAGTTTAGATCCACAAAAGATCTCAGATAGAACCTCCACTTAGAAGTAGCATTATGCTCAGTATTGATCCCTTCCATACCTTCATGCAATTCAACTGCTCAAATTTCCAGCTATTTTTGCCAGAAATTTTTAACCCTTTGCTTGCTAGGGAGTATCTTTATACTAGTCAGAAAACGGTTAATCACAGAATCACAGAATGGTAGGGGTTGGAAGGGACCTCTGGAGATCATCAGGTTCAATTATCCTGCCAAAGCAGGATCACCTAGGGCAGGTCACACAGGAATGTGTCCAGATGAATCTTGAAAGTCTACAGAGAAGGAGACTCCATGAACTCTCTGGGCAGCCTGGTCCAGTGCCCTGCCAATCCCACAGTAAAGAAGTTTCTCCTCATGCTGAGGCAGAACCTGAGTCTCCTGTGCCTCAGCCTGTCTGCTAACAATGGAAAAAGATAATGACTCAAAGAAAACCAGTGACAAATCTATTCATGTAATATAGGATTTAAAAGAGGACTGAGATCCAGTCACAATTTCTCTCAATTTCAAGACCTCTGTAGTTCAATGAAGCCTACTTTACATTCACAGAACCCCTTTGAGGCAGAAAATTTTATCTGGGAGCAACTGAGTGCAAAAGGAACCTGAAGAAACTGTCCACAGCTGTGCAGCACAGGAGAAAATGTGGGATTTCTTGGATGGCTCTGATACAGACTCATTTTTCCCCTTCCTAGAGTTACAGACACTCAAAGTGCACATCTTAAGTCAATCATATTACAAGAGCCACTGCCTATCCCCACTTCTTGAACTTCTTGTTGTATTCAAGTGTCCTCCACTGGTGTATTCCAGGGTCCATAGGTGATTCCTGCAAGAATCAGCCCTAGCAGTGCTGCACTCATACACATTCTTGCCTCGTTTGGGTACCTCTGTTAGAAACTCATTCCCACGGCTTCAGAGACACACAAAAGCAATTGAAAACAAATTGCCCAGTATCAGTGAAATGTACAGTAAAAATATGCAACCAGCTGCAAAGAAACACCAGCAGAATAAAAAGGAGTAGAGATGAAAGAGGAGGTAAGATGCACACTTATGAGGGAAAAAAGCAATGGCAGCAAACTTCTGAACTGAAGAGAAAAAAACTTCCTGTGCAAGGAGCAGCCATAAGCATCTCAAGTTGAGAGGGTAAGAACAGCACCTGAGCACATAGTTGTCACTGTAACCACTTCTTAACAACACTGAACCATAGGAAAACACTGGCCAGAAGGAGCATCTGGAGGTCATCTCTCACTCAAAGAGGGACTATTGCCCACACTGGATTGTGTCAGCTTTGTCCAGATGAATCTGGAAAACTTCAAAGGATGGAGGAATCTCAAAACCTTTTCATTGATTTCAACAGAATTTGGGAATGTGAAGAGATACAAAAATCTGTGTTTAAAGCAGTAAGGCTAAACAGTTCTTACACTACTGGTAACAAGAGTCACTGTTTCTTGAACCCATGATAACTGAATTTGTGCAATCTATATCACAGGGTTATCAGCATATTTTACACAGGCTTCCTTGCTCCTTTTTCCATATGTGAGCCACAGAAGCTTCTGTAGGTGTGCTCATCACAGAATCTCAGAATGTTAGGGGTTGGAAGGGACCTGGAAACATCGTCCAGTCCAGAGCAGGACTATCTATACCAAATCACCCAGGAACGCATCCAGGCATGTCTGGAACGTCTCCAGAGAGGGAGACTCCACAACCCCTTTGGGCAGCCTGTTCCAGTGTTCCATCACCCTCACAGTGAAAAAATTTTTCCTCATGTTTCCATGGAACTTCTTCATGTATCTGTCTTATCCCTTGCAAGCAGTAGAAGAATAGTGACAGGACAGCATCCATAGGAGGATAGTAACAGTGTGTCTGCAGTGCATAAAGCAGTGTTTAAATGGATTCCTTCTCCTGGTGTTTGCAAAAGCAGGTAAGCAGCTGTTCACTTCACATGGAGACCACCTTAGCCCACCCAGGAGCTCTTTTTGATCACTGCTGCTAATCGTTACCTGCAGTGAACTAGCTAGCAAAAGTATTCCACATGAATATATTTCAGTTGTGCCTATTGACTGTGCATTTTAAATAGACTCTGCTGTTCTGCTCTTCTCTCCCAGTGGAAAGATTTGTTTTACTTTAAGGATATATAGAGCTGTGCTTTCAGTACTTTTTCTTTGTTTAACAAGCAGCTCTCTCACTGAAAACCCAGTAGACCACAAAACCAGTCAGGGGCTTTTATCCAGGATGTCTGACCCATCGCCTGACAATAATTAGTTCAGGTTAATTACAGCAAATCTGTAGATTTGCAGCCTGAAATCATCTCATCCCCTAAGCTGAACCCTCCAGAGGTTTCTTTTATGAGCTCTGCATCCTAAGGGTGGACTTAAAGTAATGAATTTGTCTCTAATAAGATTCATAGGTTTGTTCCCTAAGCAATGGTGTCAATTATAGAATCTAACACTGATGGCTTATTTTGCTGAAAATAGTGAAATTGAGAATTTTTAATGAAGCATGCAGGATTTTCAGCGTTTTTTTGTTTAACTCTTTGCATTGTTGAAAAGTATAAAAATACAAGTATGTAAAAATATCACTCCACTTTCTATGTATTTCTCTGTGTGCCAGCAGCTAATTTCCTTCTGCTCTATAATGGAAAAGGTTAATGTAATGACTCTGAGATTTCATTTGGAAATGTTCCAGAAGAGTGTCTGAGTATTTGCTGCACTTAATGGCAGGAAGTAATAAGTGAGGTTATGTATTGCTGAAAAATATTTCATGTACTGAGAAGATTAATACTGGAGAGAGGCACAGGGGACACAAGCCTGAGGCTTCCTCCTCAATTCTGACACAATATAATATGTCCTTACTTGATACGTGCCCTTCTGTAGTTAGTTCTTAATCATTAACAAAGCAGACAGTAAGTCTCTGGGGGATGTGGTATCAGGAAAAGAGAAGGAACCAGACGTAGGATTGTCCTCTCTCCTCCAAATGACTGGCAGGCAACTCCAACTGGGAGCACTGGACCAGATGGTGCTGGTACCATCAAGGTATCTACATAGCAAGATAATGCTATAAAACCCTTCCAGTGATCGACTCTGTCCTGAGTATTTGAATATCTATACTAATTTTTGAGCATGGTTATTGTACTTAGGGTACCTGGAACATAAATCACCATGTCACAGCTTTATTTCAGCATTTCATTTCACATTAAATTTATTATTTCTGAAAAATTCAGTGTTATTGCATACAAAAGATTTAACTCTTTCCTTTATTTTAAGCTTTTCAAATTCACTTTTAACTCAAGTCCCATTCTGATTGTCTGAGTCATTTCCAAGTCACAAAACTAAGGTTTTAAGCTCATGAGAAATAGCTCCAATCATTTATTTACTCATTTTATTAATTAAATTATTATTATTATGCTTTTAGTAGCATTGAAAGAACAGACAAGGCTCCAGGATACTTGGCTCTGCTGGAAAAACAATTGTTGAGGTTGGACCTGGACAGGGGTCAATGTGGCAGTAGGCATTACTGGAAGGGTGGATGCACCAAAGAGGTACAGTACCTGTACACCTACAATAGCTCCTAGCATTTAAAACACAATTTACCTGAGGAAGGTAAATTGCTAAAACATTGAAAGTAACTCTCTACTGCTGGTAGATGCCACAAGAGCTTGTTCTGCTCCCTGGCCAGGGGTTACCCAGGCACATTAATGCAAGCCACACTTTCAGAAGGACATTTAGATCAGCTCTTGTCTCTCTGCACCTTCAGCTATGGGGAGAGGGCAGACTCTATGCTTGTTTGGTTCTCGGATGCTCAGTTGAGCACACAAATCACCACCTCAAAAGGGGACTTTGGGTTGTGGGTACAAACTGTTGAGTTGAACTTAGAGGCTTGTGCCAGACACATGAGGTGGGCATCAAATAGGACAGGCTGCCTCATTCACTGGTGGTCTAGCTCAAAAGGAGAGGACAGAGTGTATCTCCTCTCTTACCCCAAGACAATGAGTTCACTGAATTCTCACTTTTCATTGACTGTCATGCATAATCTTTCACTTGTGTCCACTCTGAAGGCTTCGTATCCAATGAAGTCAATTTCAGTACACCTTTGGAGCAATAAACACGTCCATTAGGAAGGTTAATATTTAGAAAAGGAAAATAATATGGACAGGAGATGTAAGACTAAAAAGAAAACTCCCTTCTTAAGGTGTAACTGTGTGAGGCTAAACTCTGATCAGATGCTTGCAGTGACACACAGAAGTGTGTCCACAGTGGAAAACACTGAAGTCTCCACACACAGGAGACTGTTTGATTGAAAAGCTGCAGCCTGTGGGAGGAGCCCACACTTGAAATGGGGAACATGGTGAACAGGAAAGCGTGTCAGAGATGAAGTATTATGGATTGACCTTTCCCTGTCACCCTGCATTGCTCAGGAAGTGGAGGTAGAGTTGTTGGGAGTGAGGTTGAACCTGTGAAGAAATGTGGGGGTGGGAAGAAGGTGGTTTTAGGGTTTTTTCACTTCTTCTTATCATTCCTTGTTATTAATTGATATTAAATTGAATTAATTTCCTCCGGTCAAATCTGTTTTGCTGGTGACAGTAGTTGGTGAGTGATCTCCCTGTCCTTAGCTCAATCCATGAGGTTTTCATCCTGTTTTCTCTTCCTATCTTTCTGAAGAGGGAGAGTGAGAGAACAGCTTGATGGGCATCTGGTGGCCAGTCTAGGTCAACCCACCATGAACAACAAGACCTAAATCTTTAATGGAAAAATTACTTGGTTTTGTATTTTCCCAGCAGGGCTCAGGTTTGTATTTCTGAAGAAGGAAACCCATACATAAGAAAGCAAATGGATTGGTCACTTGTTTCACATGGCAAATTCTTCAGTATCAGCCACTGTTTTCTCTGCTTCCAGACAGGGATCTGAACCTAAAATCTAGGTGTTGTGCATGAATATCCACGATGCTTCAAAGAGGAGGTCTGCTTTAGCCCGTCTATAAGTCAAGCTGTCTTCTTACTCCTCTTACTTGTTCATGCAAATAAAAATTGTTCCAAGACAAGCAACTGAGGATGGTAGGAGGATCATATTAGAAAAGAACAAATTTCTTCTGGTCTTGAATCAAATAAAAAGTCTGCAATCTCTCACATCTCTTGTAAAACTGGGGGGGGAAAAAAGTTTTTCAGCTGGCCCTAGGGACTGGTATTAATTACTTAGGAAAATACTTTGGCCACTTCTTTGAAAACATTTCCATTACAAAGTTATCAAGCAGGGGTTTAGTTAGGGCAGACAGTGTGGTTGGTTCTGTTAACCCTGTTAACTCAGCATTGCAATATATTTCACCACATAAACAACCTGTCCTGGTAGAAGGACCACAGTAAGGCTCAGATGTACAAAATATCCATCTTTTAATCCTGTATTGCAGTCAGAACAGTCCTCACTTGGAACCTATAACCTGTTAATTGCCTTACCCTCATTTATATGATAAGTGGTCCATTTCCTTTATTGTGATTGAATCCCCACCCTATATTACAAGAAAAGTGGAGCTGCAGAGAGTGCTTGATTGGATTTCATTGCTGTAGGCCATTTCTTAAACAGGTTACAGGTTGACAAACATAGAAGGGGGATCAATATCCATCCTTTGCCTCATTGACAAGCTAATCTTTTCAGTAAACATTTCATCAGTACCTGCCATTTGTATACATACCTGCCTCATGAGGCCAAAGAAAGCTCTGCTTTATAAGGTTTAGGTAACTAATAAATGAAAAGACAAGAATATAAATGGAGCAAATCACCAAGACAGCATTTTTAGGAAAATAGCCTTTCCTTGCCTGCAGAATATAACCAAGCACTTTCCCAACCATTCTTAATTTTAATTAGGTTGCATTACACTCAGACCTGGTGTCAGCTTCTATTTCTGTAACTCAGCTTGTACCACTCTCTCTGAAAGGTCTGCCCCTCAGCCCCAAATCTCCATCCATGCTACAAATGCTTCTGATGATCACACTCACCAGAATCAGAGATATTAAGTGAGCACAGCAAATGTAGCAATGAGCTGTGCCCACCCAAATTTTGCCTGTGTGGCATCCTCATCTCTTACAGAGGTAACAGGGCTATTTTGAGTGGGGGCTTAATGAAGTCAAGGCTCTACCAACCACTTAAAGCTCATGATTCATACTCCAGAAGAAAGCAAAATAGTTATGTTGTGTTTGGAGACATCACTTTTTTTGTTTGCTTTTATGTCACATGCTGAAGTCTCTGCCCCCACAATGATGTGGACTTGAAACTGGCATTGTCTCTGACATAAATGAGGGCCAAGATCATCACTATATTTAGGCTTCTCTTACAGTCCTGCCTATTAGAATTGCATGGCTGCATGACAAATGCTGCAAAAAAACTGGCAATGCTGAATTTCACTCTAACCTGAGACAGAGCACAAAGACATTCCCTGCAGGGTCTGGGGTGAAGGGAGATGGGCAGCAAACACAAACATCTGAGTTCACAAGAAAAGCTAATAATTCTAAAAGTTCACTACTATATTGATATAGTAGTGAAGAGATTTGAGGAGAAAGTTCTTCATGGAGAGAGTTGTTAGATGTTGTAATGTGCTGCCCAGGGGGGTGGTGGGGTCACCATCCCTGGAGGTGTTCAAGAGGAGATTGGACATGGCACTTGGTGCCATGGTTTAGTAGTCATGAGGTCTTGGGTGACAGGTTGGACTTTGATGATCCTTGAGGTCTTTTCCAACCTTGTTGATTCTGTGATGCCTTATATATGTATATATTAAAAAAAAGAAAAAGTAGATATTAATGATGCAGACAGGCTGTAAAACATGGCAGGTAATCGATTTTTTTTACAAGACAATCCTCTGCTTCTAGGATCCAAAGCATCTACTGACTGTGCTAAAGGACTGCACTATTTCCTCTTGTGCTGCTGAAATACAGCTAGCAGAAGGATGTACACATGAAAACAGCTCCCTTCCATGCAGACACATGGAAACATCTCCCTTCCATGTAGGCAAGTCTCCCTTCCTTGCTTCAGACTCTGCCTTTTCACTGAGGATAACAGCAGCAGGCATGCTGGTGCAAATTGGCCATTGGTGCATGTGCTACTTCATCTAAGTTGCTTCCCATCACAGTTATAGGATGTGTCATTCCTCTAGTTTTAGGTGACATTAAGGCTTCTAGACCATCCTCCATACAAGAATGCCAGTGATGGGAGATACCAACATTATGAAGTCATAGCAACACACCCAGGACACTGCACCAATGCTGCTTACCATATATGTTTCTTCCTTCTGACATTTTTAATTTGCCATCTTGCCAAGTTCTACAAATCAGAAAAGTCACCTGCAATAATTTTGGAGGGAAATTATTTCTTCAGTTTCTTACTAACTTTCCTTTTTTCTTTTCTTCTGTGACATAAAGAAACTCCATTAAACCACACAGTAACATTTACCAGACACAGTTTGTAGCCAGCAGAAAACTCCCTGATCACCCCTGATGTAATTTCTCTGTCACTACTGAAGTAATAGTAGAAATATTGAGATGATACAAGTTTTCAGTGCTTGAGGCATGAGAATAGAGAAAAAAAGAGGCATTATAAATGTCAGGAGAACACAAACACATTTCCTTTTCTTCCCAAAGGAGTCTTTCAATAAGTCTTTAAAAATACAGATTAACTAACTGTAACACACCTCAGATGTCTGTTCTGTTATCTGTATAACATTAGGAAGAGCAAGTGGAAAGGAAGAGTTCAGTTAATGTTCAGCAGGCTGGGAGAGGATTTAATGTAATTTATTTCCAGCATACTGATTGTGGGTTTTGGTTTTTGTTGGGGGGTTTTGTGTTTTGCTTTTTTTTTTTTTTAATCATATCAAGCTGGTCCTTGTAGGTCTGAGAACTTTTGTTTTCTAGCCTTTTCAATTAGCAAAAGCAGTGTTGGAATACATCTTTTATCTGATGTGCAGACTAGAACAGAAGCATAATACGGACAAAATATTCCCATAACCATAGGTTAATTGCTAGTAAATGTTGCTCAAGCAGTCTTGGGTATGTTGATTAATGGCCTCCAAGAGCAGCTGAAAAATAGCTAGGCTGCTAGAAAGATCATTAGCAATTTTAACTCTTCAGCTATTGTGATGGGCATAGAGAAACAATTACTAACATTCATAATACACTGAGTACAGTGTCACAGTGAAATGCAAGTTACAGTGAGGTGGAAACAATCGCTGAGCTTTTCCTGTCTTCCATTTTATAGAAGTTTACAAGAGGGGCAAGAAAATGTCTTTTTTTTTTTTTTTTTTTTCCAAAGCTTTTGGATAAACCTTGATAAATGCTTGGGAAATTTTATACATAAACACAAATACTCAGTACTGCTCATGAATCCTATTCTTTGAAAGAGGAGAGGGACAGAGATGCTTCATGAAAAGTAGCTTGCTGGCAAGCAGCTCCTTCTTCAGCTTGTAGAGGCACAGCAATATTAAGCTGTGCCTTGTGACAGCACAAAGCTTGCAGTCCAGGGCCTGAGAAAAAGAATGATGAGCTTTCAAAGCTGCTTCTGATCTTTCAAAACTCTGAACAGCATAGCCTCCCTCAGAGCATCCACAAGGCCATGGTGCTTGTGGGAATTTATGACAATACCTCTTCTTACCTAGGGTCACTGCAGACTTGATGGTGCAGTGCAGCCTGCATTTTCAGGTAAGAGATGTCTCAGCAGTCATAAGAGTGAATTTTTAAGCCCTTATAGAGCACTCCAGGCCATTTACACCAAATAAAGCCATGGCAAAGATCTCATCTTCAGCCTCCAGATAGCCACCCAGCTTCACAAACAAAAATGTAAATTGCTTTTTTCTAACCTAGTCCTCAGAAAAGAAGGAAAGCATTACTATCATCTTGATTCTTCCTAGTGAAGCTTCTTCAGGATAGAACATGGCCCTACAAATGCCTGAAGCACCACACCCAGAAGGGTGCAAGGATAAGCAGCTGAACTGAGAAAACACCTGATAGAAATACATTTGCTTAGAGAGAAGTGAACGCTGCTCTGCCCAGGTATAAGCCAGCTGCCAAGAACGATGCTCACCTTCCTTGCTACAATGTACCTTTCAGCTGTCAGTGCAGCAAGCAGGGCATATTGGTACCAAGGCTGCTAAAATACACTGCTGAATGATCTTTCTGGCCCTGAGTCCTTGATTCAGTTCAGGTACAGCTGGGACATCTTCTCAGTCAGCTCTACTGCATAAGCCAGACATGCACAGAATGATCCTTTGCAGTCTTACTGATTTTTTTTCCCCAATCCTCCCATATTCTTTGTGCCACCTGCCACATTCAACCATCATTTCTCAATTATTTCTGTCCACAGGATCATTTCTTCACTGAAGAATAGCATAAGGGTAATAGATACTCATGAACAGTCCTTGCTGCCTCCTAGACCATCACTTGGTAGGCCCTGGTCTGGGATATAAGCACCATATAATGCCTTATGAAGCACCCATAGTGCTTAGAGCCCTCTCTGCTTGCCCTGCTGAACTTGTGCCACCTATCTTCAGAGAGTCCATGACTCATATTAGCATTCCACTCCCAGGAGGGAAAAATAAAACAATCCTGAACTGCAAGAGAAAAAGGACGGCAAGAAGCTGAAGGCTGTATCTGGCTGATGATGAGACAAGTTCAATTGCAGCAGGCTCCTGGAAAGCTCATCAAGAGCAATTCCTCACATGGTTTCAGAAAATAGGCAACAGGAAATTACAGCCTGAAGGCACTGTGTTCACAAGCAATTCCCAACCAAGAAAGGGAGAGAGAGGACAAACCAAAATAATTGAATAAGACTCTTTGAGCTTTATATGCAAGCTCTGCACTTGTCAAGGGAAGCAGGCAAGCAGCCAAAAGGAACACAATATATCACTAATTATCAAATATGAGAGAGATATAGCCTGCTTGTTGAAGACACAGTTCCTGTAAAGCTTTGTTTTTTTATCATACATGCTGTAACATTGGCAGGGTTCAGTACATGCACGTTTTCCACAGTGTAACTTTGCCTGGAGTGAGGTGTTTGGTAATGTACCTGTGATGGAAGGACAGGGGGAAATCCCACCGTGCTTCTTACACTGGCACAGCTTTTGTATTGATGCTTCTAAGAGGAGACTCAGTCTGTGCACAGCATAGACACAAAGAATGCAAGTCACTGTAAGGCATTTATTTCATGGAAGACATGGGGCAGATAGCTGCATACAGTTGGTTTGCCAGTCATAAAGCATGTGAACCTCTTCTTGCCAGTACCCCACAATAGCCAGCTCACTACTGCAGGAAATTTCTTCTGTGTTTTGCAGATAAGCCTCAGTAAATGTGGGCAAATGGAGAAAAGTGAAGGCAAGAGGAGAGAGGAAGCCATCTCCTATGCTACCAGGCAAGCCATTATTTCTGCTTAAATGGGAGCAGGTACTACAGATCCAGCACACACAGAGCCCAGATGCTCTGAAGCAGGCTTTCAGTCTTGATTTCCCCTGGAGCTGTGCCCACAGATCTTTTCCTCTGTCTTCTTCCACTCCAAACACATTCATAGGCACTGGTCAGTACACCTGTAGGCATCTAGCACCTTCCATGTGTCCCCAGGGCCAGCAAAGATAAATTTAACTGTTGAGTTAGTACTGCAGAACAATACTGAGAACTGTATCAGCTAGGACACTTCAGTAAATGCAAGCTTTTTACCTCACAGATTTCCTTATTACTACTCTGTTTCCTGAAACTGATGTTCAGTGTGAACCTTGGTTGTGAGTGTGGACAGAGCAGCAGCCTGGATACTGCAGCATTGGAGGCAGCTGTATGTGTAGAGTCTGAGTTCATAGAAAAATGGACAGGACAGAATAAAAATCCACTCACTATTCCTATTACTTTATCTCACTCTGTATTTCTTTGGGCTCAGCTAAATTCCTTCCAAATTATATTTTCAGTCAAATTCATGCAGGAAACAAAACAAACAAGAAACCCCCACCACAACAGAGAAAGCTTCTGTAACAGTGAACAGCCCCAGCCTGTCTTAATTCCACCAGATGCAGTGATTTGACTATGAAAAGCTGACTATGTGTGCTCACCACTCAGAAACCCAACCATACTCTGAGCTACATCAAAAGAAGTGTGTCCAGCAGGTTGAGGCAGGAGATTCTGCCCCTCTGTTCTGCTCTGGTCAGACCTCATCTGGAGCACTGTGTCCTGCTCTGGTGTTTTCAGCACAGGAAAGATGTGGACTTGTTGAGTTGGGTTCAGAGGAGGACCACAAGAATGATCAGAGGTCTGGAACACCTCTCCTGTGAAGAAACGCTGAGAGAGCTGGGATTGTTCAGCCTGGAGAAGGGAAGGCTCTGGGGAGATCTTATAGTGGCCTTCTAGTACCTAAAGGGGGCCTATAAGAAAGATGGGGACAGTCTTTTTAGCAGGGTCTGTTGTGACAGTGGCTCTAAACCAAAAGAGGATCTATTTAGACTAAATATAAGGAAGAAATTTTTTACAATGAGGGTGATGAAACATTGGAAGATGTTGCTCAGAGGGGTTAGAAGCCCCATCCCTGGAAACATTCCAGGTCAGGTTGGAAGGGGCTGTGAGCTCCCTGAACTAGCTAAAGATGTTCCTGCTGACATCAGGAAGGGTGGACCTTTCCAACCCCAAACGTCCTTTCCAAACCACGATTCTCTGATTCTGTGAGTCCAAGATTTATTCACCAAATGCTGCGAGTAATTTTAAATGCATTCAGTAATCCTCCCGTGGGATGCATCACTCTTAGAACCGTATCTAAAGCGGCCTGTGTGGCAGGGCCCGGCAGGAGCCGGGGGGTCTCCCGATCTGGAGCCGGTCGGGGTCTGCTCCGCTGCCCGCGGCGGGCATGAAGCGCGGAGCGACGCTGCCACCTGCTGCACGCCTGCCCACACGCCGCCCGCCGCGCCGCTGCCATTCAGATTGCGTTGGGTTGGAGGCGACCCTCAAAGGTCACCTTGTCCAACCCCCCCTGCAGTGAGCAGGGACATCTCCAACTAGATCAGGCTGCCCAGGGCCATATCGAGTCTGATGGCCCCAGGGACGGTGCCTCAACCACATTCTAGCTTCCTGGGAAACAGCCGACTCCCGCTGGGATATCCAGAGCATCCTCGGGGCAGAACCGCACCACTGGATGCCTGGACATGGCTGAGCTAAACTGGGAGGCAGCTGTGGTGGTGATAAATGTAGCAGCCGTGCATTCAGAAGTTTCTGGCAGGAAATTAAAAAAAAACAAAAACAAAAACAAAAACCAAACACAAAACCACAAATTAAGTCTCTGGCAGAGCATCCAGGATGAAGCAGAATTGGAGGAAAGGCCCTGGAGTTGTGACAGCAGAGCAATCACCACTGGTCCCAGCACACTCTGCATTCACCACATTTTACAGCTGTGCCTGCCTTAAGGATGAGATATCTCCAAAAAACTGGACAAAGAGCAAGGCTTCCCTCCTGACACATCAGTAAGCACCCCAAAGCTGTTGAGTAGGGGAGAAGTTGTTCTGACAGTTCCCAGCCTTCCATGATATGAACCATGACTCTGGGTTTTGATGACATCTCCATGTAGGTTTGCCCAGGCAGACTGACTGCAGGCATCACAGATGAGCGGGCTCTGCATCCTAGCTCTGCTTTAGTGTACTCTTGCTCTCTGCAGACCTCTCTGCAGCTTTACCTGGGTTTATCAGATCCTAGATGCATATTGCCCATGGAATTGCTTCCTGCTTTTTCTGTGTTACTTCTTTCCAGTTCACTTGGCATATCCAAAAGCCAAATGCATTTTGTTTGCATTTGGTGGCAAGATTCCTGTCTTACCCTGTGTCCTCTTAGACAAGCTGGGACACATAGCTCAGGACAGACAGAGGAGTTAAATTTTGAGCATAAGAAGAGAATGTAAACCTTCTTCATTGAGGATATGGTCTTGATGGCATTGCTCAAGAGAATAAACCAGTTTAAAAGAGAAATCTTGTAAAGCAGATTTACAGTGACTACTAGGTTGTGCAAGGGTAAACTCAGCTAGAAGGCCTCTGTGAAGAAACAAAGGAGCTATGGAGAGGAGCACAAAAGAGAGGGGGTCTCTTGGCCTCCAGTCTGCTGTGGGGCATGTGGAAGCAGAGGGCTGGTACTTGTCCCAGGAGGGTGGCAAGGGCACTTACTGCCAGAGCATGTTTCCAGACACAGGAAAGGGGAGGCTGAACTCATGTACTGCTGGAGACTAACACTTTTCACAAAGGGCTTCTTTAACAGCTTGAAGAAGACGATTACTTTCTGGATTGTAACTTGCTTCAGGTCAATTGTATAGGAAAGCCCAGGCCTAATGCAACTCCTGTTTTGTGTTACTGTCACAAGAAGTGGCACCCCACAGCCTGGTGTGCAGAGCTTTGGGGAGCAGAAATTAACCCATTGTGCCCCCCAGAGAGGAAAAGAGAGGGTGGAAAGGCATTAAAACTCAGTCTTGCAACCTCCTTATGATATGGTTTGGGAAAAGCAGTACAAGGATACAACGGCTCCTTGTGGAGCTGGATGTGAAGAGAGGGTTTTTAACTTTAAGGTTGTGTGAAGGAGACAAATAACAGCATCATTTTCAAATTTCACTTTCCCACCATGTAATAACTGAAGTAGCCTACCCTTGACTTTTCCCTGTATTCTCCCTAGAAATGCAGTTTTCTGAGATTTCTAGTGCCAGGTTCAGGAAGGGAGGAAAACAACTTTGGCTCATTAGCTTTCATTGTGCCCATTTTCCACTTTGCTTGGAGTCAAAGAGCCACTTATTCCCGTCTTACACAGAGCCCTGTCATCACAAAGCCTGTGGGGGAGAGAAGACGTGGCATTGGCATGTCCCACAACCATCAGTTGTACCACAACAAACACTGATCAGCAGCATCAGTGTTAGTAATCAACAGACTGTGATGGTCTGTGGCTTTGTTCTGGACTTTCTAATACCATTACCACAGAGGCAAACAAAATTGTCAGTGAGCACTTTGTTCATTCAAAAGTTTTTGGTTTCCTAAGCTGTTACCTCAGCTGAAGTCACACCTGGCTTTTTTCCAATCTGCTGCTTGGACATAGTAGGAACTTAAGAAAATGGATACTGAAACAACAGTTCAAAGTAGTGTTAATATCAGTCACATGGAAGAGGATCTTTAAATACTTAATCAGACAGAGGAAAAAAGGCTGTCAAAGTTAGAGGTATCCAAAAAAGGTAAAAAAAAGTTCTTAGAGCATGTGTGACACTGCAAAGGCTTGAAGGTCAAAACTCAACCAGCTTAACATGACTTCTCTGCAGTCCACCCAATCAGGTCAGCCACTTTTCAGGCAAATCCACCTAAAAAAGTAAATCTGGAGACAAATAAAATGAGCTCCCCAAAAGTAAAGCATTTCCAAATATCATTTGTAAGACTTCCACTAAATACTTGCATCTTTTTTGCCCATGGGCTAATTGTTCATGTGATGTGGCTTTCTGCAGTCTTCTAACAGTACATCTGCCACTTCTCAATGTTATCTTCCACTTTTGGGGAAGAAATTGCCTGGGTTTTGTCCTTTGGGGAAGATAAAGGAGGGAAGTTGGCAAATTAAAATGTGTAATGTCAGCTTCCCTTTTTAAAGACTGGTTGAGGTTCTTATCTAAGTTCTTTCTTACTATTTAACCTGGAAGGCTGGAAATGAGGCTTTAGACCAGCTAGAACTCCTCTTCCTCCTCTTTCTTCTTCCTCTTAGAAACCATCTGCAGGCCTTTAAAGACAAATATTTTTCTCTGGTATCAGAGCTGTCAGATCACACTTTTCTTTATTCCCACAGCAAATTTGACTTCCACGCAGGCAACCCTGTCTGAGGAAGCTTTCAAACACCTTGTTCTGCACTAACATGACAGGAGATAACTTTTCTTTGCTGCTCTCCAACTTTCACAACTATCCAAGATGCAGTGGAGAGTGGAGCAGTACAGCTACACAGAGTCTTTTAATACAGGCAGCTGGGAAGACAGGTTTCAGCACACACTTCCCAGAAATCATACAGCACTTGAGTGAGTCATATCAGCAAGGTTACCCTTCCCTTTGCATTTGGACTCCAATGTACACCATGGTTTACTGCACAACTAGAGGTCATTTGCAGAAGGCATCCACATCATAACGTGCTTTTGCGGCCAAGAAGGCCAATGCCATCATGGGGTGTATTAGAAGGGGTGTGGTTAAGTAGGTCAAGAGAGGTTCTCCTCCCCTTCTACTCTGCCCTGGTGAGGTCACATCTGGAGTATTGTATCCAGTTCTGGGCCCCTCAGTTCAAGAAGGGCAGGGAGCTGCTTGAAAGAGTCCAGTGCAGAGCCACAAAAATGATTAAGGGAGTGGAACATCTTCCTTATGAGGAGAGACTGAGGGAGCTGGGGCTCTTTAGCTTGGAGGAGACTAAGGGGTGACCTCCTCCATGTTTATAAATATGTAAAGAATGAGTGCCAAGAGGATGGAGCCAGGCTCTTCTTGGTGATGCCAAATGACAGGACAAGGGGCAGTGGGTGGAAGTTGAGGCATAGGAAGTTTCATGTAAACATGAGAAAAATTTTTTTCACTGTGAGGGTGACAGAACACTGGAACAGGCTGCTCAGGGGGGTTGTGGAGTCTCCCTCTCTGAAGATATTCAAGACCCAGCTGGATGTGTTCCTGTGTGATCTGGTATAGGTGATCCTGCTCTGGCAGGGGGATTGGACTGGATGATCTTTTGAGGTCCCTTCAGCGTTCCAGTACCTGAAGGGTGCCTAGAAGAAGTATGGGAAGAGACTGTTTACAAAGGCCTGCAGTGATGGACAAGGGGCAATGGATTCAAACTAGAGAAGAGCAGATTTAGATTGGATGTTAGGAACAAGTTCTTTACTATGAGGGTGATGAAATACTGGAAGAGGTTGCCTGGGGAGGTGGTTGGGACACCATCCCTGGAGATATTCAAGGCGAGGCTCAACAGGGCTCTGGGCAGTCTGATCTAGTTGAAGATGCCCCTGTTGACTGCAGAGGGAGTTGGACTGGATGACCCTTCCACCCCAGACTATTCTATGATATACAGTTTTACACCAACCACCCAAAGAATACTGTTCATTTATTTAACACCAGCTTTTAGCTTTATGTCTTTTTCAGTAAGCCTATTTTCTTCAGAAAGTCCTGTTTTCATTCTCAGGGGTGATAGTGTGCTGCACATAAAACATTCACCTGTTCGGAGCTGCAACATTTGTCAGCTGAGGGTTAAAGACAGGAAGGTCCCAAGACTGTAGTTATGGAAACACAAGGGCCTGAGTGGGAGTCGAGTGGGTATTCTTCACTGAAAACACATCAAGGGAGAGAGGGAGCAGCAGAAATGAAATGAGATACAAAGCAGGAGTTCAAGAGAGAAAGAGGTAGGCCTCTTCAGCTTGGTCTTCAAGTGCTGCCTCAATCTTTGTATAAAGGGATGATGTACGATCTGCTGTGCAATTCATCATTCCTTTGAAGGTCTCTTCTATCTTCCCTGGACTGGAATATTTGCTGGTTTTATTTGCTCCATGTTGCAAAAAGTAATAAAGTCATGTGTTAATATCCTAGAAATAAAATTTGAAGATTATTCAACAAAGGCTTCAGTAATACATATTCAAAAATATTTCATTTGCAGATGTTCATTATATGTGTTAAATTCTTGGTTACAGCAAAAAGATTGTAACATACAGTAACTTGTAATCAAGATGTAACAGTGCAGTTCATTACAACTGTGTAAACAAAAAACAGTATTTCTGTAATGGCACTCTTGAAACAAATTCTGGCATACAGAATCTGAACAGAAGTCAAAAAAACCCCAAAAACCCAAACATTTAAAAAGAAAAGAAAACCCCAGCCTGAAGCACAGACATGAATCTGGCCAAAATGACCTAATTTTGTCAGAGAAAAAAGTGCCCTCAATTTTTTGCTTGCTTTCTTGCTTTCAAGGACATTTCATCAGATTTTTTTTCAAGGCTATTCAATGTGATTTTTTTTCAAGGCATCAATCCAGCATGTGAGATATTTTTACTATTACTGAACAATATGAACAAAGAGTAAATGTCTCTTAATTATGAGCATGTGAGTACCTCCTACTGTGACATTATTAAAGAAGACAAGAGATGATTTGGAATGTTACTGTCTGTATAGAGTGACACCTGCAGAAGGTATTCCATAGGAAATGAAAAGTAAGCTCTTGAGAAATAAATCCAACATGCTCTATCAAAAAACCTTTTCTTTTTTGGTGCATAAATACTAAGAAAAAAAGTAGTATCTTACTTTCCTGTAACAGAAGCAAACTATTTGATTATAAGACCTTGTACACACAATGAACTGTAAGATGAGATTTGAACTTGAAATATACTAATCTCAAACAGATTTTAAATAGTAGCACCTAAAAAAATGTAATGTTCAGATGTAAAGGATTTTTAGTAGCTTTCAGATCACGCTTGAGTTATGGCTTGCTTGACAGAAACAATTTTGTCAGCAATGTTTTAGTGTTCCATGAGATCTTCTTAACAAAACCACATAGGTCTGAATGCCACTACATTTTGCACATGTACCTTTCATACAGGAAATTTTGCATATGTTCTATCTGCAGAGAGAAGGTCCCACAGTAGCAGGAGGTATAGACAGAGCAAAGAAGTTAGTTATTACAAAATACTGGAAAACTGGGAGGAGGTGATATAATCACAAACTGGTATTTTTAACTTAGAGAGAGCTATAAATTCTCTTGTTTAAAAAAAAGACATTCAACGTGCTTACTCACAAGCTGACACAGAGTTCATGCAAACTATTAAAACAGAACAAAATAAAACAAACCACTCTAAATTTTACCCTTCAGAAATGCTGCATATGTTTAATCCTGAAATAAGCTGAGGCCCCCTCTCAGAAACAACAGGGACCTGATGCACAGATTGACTCAAGCAACATGTAATTGCTTCCACTGCAATGAGGAGTGAGCAGCAGCATCAAACAGGAAATTTAACTGACTCGTACTTCATTTCAAACACTGTTAAGTCCAGATCCAGGTTCACTTGTAATGACAACAAGACTACAGACAATTTAAAAAAAAAAAAAGTTATTTTCTTGGAGGAAGGACATTTTCTTCATAATAGCCTGGATTTACTACATTTCCAGCTGGATCATATCTAGCCACCACAAATGTTGAGCCATCACTAGCAGATGCTTTTCCAACTCCCATCCTTTTTGTGCTCTTCCAAACCATTGCTGTGAAGTGACCTGACAAAAAGAGAGAAACATATGCATTCATTTCAGGTACTAAATCTCTCACATCTTCTTTAACACATGAGGGGCAGAGAAAGAAAGAACCATACAAAACTGTTTTTTTCTCTAACAGGAGACAAGCTAAGAACATTAAAAATAACACCAAAACTCTGTACTCTGTACTCTGTATAGGGAACCTGATCTGGTTCCCTATAATTCCCATCTTTATGATGATCCCAAAAACCCAAATCCTGAGTAGGAGAATCATTCATGAAGTAGTTTGATGAGCTTGATGAGGTGCTGGAGCAAGTGCAGAGAAGGCAACGAAGCTGGTGAAGGGCCTGGAGAATAAATCTTGTGAGGAGCAACTGAAGGAGCTGGGGCTGTTTAGCTTGGAAAAGAGGAGGCTGAGGGGAGACCTCATCACTCTTTACAACTGCCTGAAAGGATATTGTGGAGAGGCTGGTTCTGGTCTCTTCTCTCAGGTGATTAGTGATAGGACAAGAGGGAATGGCCTCAAGCTATGACTGGGTAGGTTTAGACTAGACATTAGGAAAAAAATTTTCACAGCAAGAGTGATCAGGCATTGGAATGTGCTGCTCAGGGAGGTGGTTGAGTCACCAACCCTGGATGTGTTTAAATGTCATTTGGATGTGGTGCTTGGGGATATGATTTAGGGGTGAACCTTGTAGAGTAGGGTTATAGGTTGGACTTAGTGATCCTGAGGGGTTTTTCCAACCTGAATGTTTTTGTGATTTTCCACGATTTCTTGATATAAAATTCAACAAAGACATCAGGGTCTTTACTCCCAGCAGCGTGAACAGCAGTTCTGACAGTGACTATTACTCCCCCATGTGTCTGTGTGTGCAACTGTTTGTTATGGGTTTAAGAACTAGGATGTCTTAACCATGGAGTACAGTCCTCCAGGGATGTGGTGGGTTGGAAATTCCCCCCAACATCAAATTTGCCAGACCAGTCCAGTTGGATGAAAATGAAGCTGTATTTACAAGCAAGACTACAATCTACAATGGAATGTGATTAATATGTACAGAATATACAGTATTCACAATATTTACAGGTATTTACAATTAATAAACAGCACAAGAAACCCCCTGGCCAAAATACAGGGGAGATGCTAATAAATTCTCTCTCCCTGCCCCCCTCCTTACCCTCTTGGACACAAAGGGACAAGAGAAAAGAGCAGAGGGTTAGAACTTAGCCAAAACAATGCGGACAAGGTCAAGCAGAAGCCAGCACAGCACAAAGTTAGTTATCTCCCAGAGCGAAGAAGCCAAAGAGAGAAAGATTGTTTTGTACAACTACTTTAAGTCCCTTATCTCTCCAAGGGTGTTGTTTACAGCTATCATTATTTTCCCTTTTACACCCAATAAAGAATTATTTACATTTTACCACTTTCTGTTTAAGATGTGTGAAAAATTTTAAAGGTACAGCCTAAAACTATCACAAGGGTCTAGACAGACTAGGAGGTGGACACTGGAAAAAATGTAATCTTTGTTATTTTATTCCCATCAGCCTGCATCTCCCTGCCTTATATAAACTGGCTGCATAGTCAGTTTCTTCCTTTTCCCCTCTCTCCTGCTCCCAGCATGGACTGCTGTCTCTCATTTGGTATTACAGGGGAGTGGAAGCTTTCAGCCTTGAGGGGCCTGGCTAATTTTTACTGCATCATTTGGGCCTGGTAGAGGGAGGTTTTGGATGATGTTGGCCTAGTGAGGTTTTGGTAAGCCCAGGGTGGAGAACTGGGCCGAGGCTGAATACGAATTTTGTGTATTTTGTATGTTTTTGTACTGTTGTATATAGTTGTGAATAGTACTTCCATTTAAATTTCCAATTCTTTCCAATCCTCTGTAGAGCATTTTTCTTTTACTCCTTTGGGCAGGGGTAAAAGAGCTTCTGCCCACACTCTAAAACTACAACACTGTTCAAAATAATATTGTGTTTGTGGCTTATGCCTAGCTGGAATAGCCACCCCTGCATTGTGCTGCTCCATCAGTTGTTCCCTCTATGCATAAGCAAATCCCATGGGACAAAACTGTGATTTTCTTCATCTGGAACGAGTTCAGCTCTCTCTCTTGCTTGAGCATTACTCAAAGAACAGCATCCTTATGTTCAATCATTAATGGATTGACAATATGCAGCCAATGGCCTGTCCCTGATCTCCAAATTATTTGTGAAGTGATCTCTGTGACTGAAGTGATGCAATCTGATAGAAGTCACGTGTCAATGTGAACAGCAGCACAGTACATTTAGTGCTGTGGTAATAGTCATACCTAGATGACTTCAATTTAGTATTTCATACAAATTGATTTGTTTTAAAAATAAGTTGCCTATTAAAAATCTTGGAAGTTGGAGAAGAATTAAACAAACCCACAAATTTTGCTTTCTTCCTAATTTCTCAGTTTCCTTCTGTCAGTTTCTAACATAGGACTTCAGGAAAAAATAGGGGGCTTTTCCCCTCTATTTTTTTTTCTAAGAAAAAGAGGTAGATTTTTGAAAAATATCAAACAAGTTGGCCAGCCAGTTTCTTAAAATAAAAGCTGTGTTTTTGAAGAGGCAGTGCCCAGTCTGAACTCACCTGTCCCAGAAGAAAACCCTGGATTTTGAAAGCTGTAATTTTTTATTTCACTGTACCATCTGTCAGCCACATCTTTTCCTGAAAGACAAAAGAAATCTGCTGTGGAATCATGACATAAACAGAAATGTGTATCTCAGTTAGAGTCTGGCCAGCAAGATGTTCTCTTAATAGCTGGCAAGATCTTCTAGAAACATGAAGAAACAGACTTTTTACTGAAAAGAGTTTTTGAAATGTATGTAGCATGGTAGTCTATGTAAATGACCAAATCTCTACTGGCTTGCAATAACTATCACCACTCATCGAAGAATTGTTTAGAAAAGACCCTTAGGGACAATAACATAGGACTGCCAAGTCCACCAACAAACGATGTCCCTCAGCACCTCATCTCTATTTCTTTTAAATACCAACAGGGATGGTGACTCCATCACTTTCCCAGGTGGCCTCTCCCAATGCCCGATAGCCCTTTCTCTGAAGCAATTTTTCCTAATGTCCAGTCTAAACGTCCCCTGGTACAACTGGAGGCCATTTCCTCTCATCCTATCACTTGTTACCTGGAAGAAGAGACTGACCCCCATCTCACTATAGCCTCCTTTCAGGGAGTTTTAGAGAATGAGGTCTCCCTTGAGCCTCATTTTCTCCAGGCTAAACTGACCCAGTTCCTTTAGCTGCTCCTCAGAAGACTCGTGTTCCAGACCCTTTACCAGCTTCACTACCCTTCTTTGGATGTACTTCAGCACCTCTGTGTCTTTCTTACAGTGAGGAGCCCAAAACTGAACACCCTGCTTGAGGTGTGACCTCACTAGTGCCAAGTACAGGAGGACAAACACTTCCCTAGTCCTGCTGGCCACACTATTTTTGTGATAAGCCAGGATGCTCTTGGCTTCTTTGACCACCTGGGCACACTACTGGCTCATATTTGGTCAGATGTCAACCAGTATCTCCAGGTCCTTTCCTGCAGGGCAGCTTGCCAGTCACTCTTCCTAATTTACTAAGTTCCTAGCTAAGTCAAAAACATTTTTTTTACCAAGTCCAATACTTTTTATGCAAACACAGTCCATCAGTTCCTCCACTGGACTACCAGGGACTATGTAGCCAGCACAGCCTGTCCCAAAGCCTGGCAGGCAACCCATGAAACAGCTGTAGAAGAATCAGGAAGAGTTCATCCTGTTCAGGGAAGACCTTTGGAACAAGCTGCTTGCCTGGTAGGACATAACCATGAAAACTGCTGTACTATCACCAAGAGATCAGGAAACAGGACCAATTCTTGTCTGCTGTTAAAATATTACAAGGCTGAAATAAGAAAAAACTTTAGACAAGAGAAATCTGTGTGGCATAGCATTTGGATTGAGATAGGGCAGAAATTCTTTTAGTCCTCAAAGAAATATCCTCAAAAAAAAACCCCATCTGGTAATTTAACACATTATGTTTACTTTTTTTTTTCTGCTCAGAACCTTATGTAACTTTCAGCCTGGAAGATGCTGAAGTCACATCTCCCTCTTCTTGTCATGCTCCTGTTATTAGGCTTCTACATACAGCTTTTACCAGCTCCTGTCTCTTGTAACGAGTTAAAAAAGATTTAAGTGAGCATTTGCAGATTTTCTGAGCAAAAGGGCACAAGGACCTTCTCTACAGGGTCTATGGATGTAGGTGTATGAAGATATCCTCTTACAGCTGCAGCAAACCAAATGAAAATGACATTTAGTTTTCCACATTCAGTAGTTAATACTTGAAATTTCTGACTGCATTTATTTTTAGTGGTTCTTACTCAGAACTTGAGCCTTTGTGAATGTCCACTTTGAGGCACTCTAATTTGGGGTACTACAGACACCTCAAATACATGTGCCCAGGAGCTGCTGCTTGTGGGAAAGTCTTTGTGACCAGTACTCTCTTATGTCATCAAAGGCTTTCACTGACCACAGCTATGTGAAGACTATGACAGTGGCCAGTGACATAGCCCTACATGTCTGTGGGTCTCTCAGGTTGATGTCTGACAAAGAAATATTCCTTCCTTGTTTTCTGTTGAACAGGTAAGGAACCTCACCTGGGTCACAACAACCCCACGGCAAGCTACAGACTCGGGGATGTGTGGCTGGAAAGCTGTGACTCAGAGAGGGCCCTGGGGGTTCTGGTTGGCTGTTGATTAAGTATGAGTCAGCAGTGTGCTCAGGTAGCCCAGAAAGCCAATGGCATCCTGGCTTGTATTAGAAACACTGTGGCCAGCAGGAACAGGGAGGTGATCATCCCCCTGCACTCAGCACTGCGGAGGCCACACCTCAGGTATTGGGTTCAGTTCTGGGGCCCTCACTGTAAGAGGAACATGGAGGTTCTGGAGCATGTCTAGACAAGGGCAACAACACTGCTGAAGGGCCTGGAGCACATGGCCTTTGAGGAGCACCTGAGGGAGCTGAGGTTGGTCAGTCTGGAGAAGAGAGGCTGAGGGGAGACCTCATCGCTCTCTACAACTATGTGGAGGGAGATTGGAGCAAGGAGGGGGCAGCCTCTTCCCCTTGGTGACAAGCAACAGGATTAGAGGAAACAGTTTCAAGCTGCACCAGGGGAGGTTCAGGCTGGAGGCTAGGAAATACTTCTTCACAGAGACGGTTGTCAAACACTGGAATGGTCTGCCCAGGGTAGTAGTGGAGTCACCATCCCTGGAGGTGTTTAAGCAGCCTGTGGACCTGGCACTTAGGGACATAGTTTAGTGTTGAGGGTCAAGGATTGGACTGGATGATCTGCGAGGTCTCTTCCAACTGGATTTTTTCTGTGATCAGAAGGAGCAGATTCTGCTACTCTGCAGTGCATCCCACAGAAGAGGCAGCACAAGGGGCAGGAGTTCAGACCATGACTTGCAGCTGCTAAGCACTCAAGAGTCAAATGTTACTTCTTTTCCATTACTGATGGTTAGGAAATTCTTGTGTCAATGACTGTGAGGGGAAGGGGACAGGTTTTTCCCTGAGCTACATCAATAATGAAATTTCTGCTTAGCATTCCAGGATGTATAACACAAGGCCAGTTGCTTTCACAGCAAGCTGCCAATGCTGTTAGGCCTGCCGTGGTGAAGAACACTGTCCCTGGTGGACTGTTGGCTGCAGAACAGCAGTGACTCATACTTTGCTATTCTGCAGCAAAAAGTATTAAACTTGCACTGTTCTAGAAGTCAAGACACTGTGTTAGCTTCCTTACAAGTCAATTTCTTATGAGTGCAGTCTGCTAAAAGAATGGCAACATCAGCCTGGCAAGCTGGCATTGATAATATGTTGTTGAATGAAATGCCCTCTCTTGAGCAGTTTGTGAACTGAAAGCACTATGAACTTACCCATGCCATACTGCTTGTTAGGATGTGCTCTCTTTAATGCTTTTTTCTACATAAAAATGTAGCACAACCTCTCCTGCTTCCCAAAGCACCTGTTTCAGGACTAACAATAGGTTCCTTCTTTCCTTGCTCTCCCTGCAGCAAACAAACCCTCTAGACCTGTTTTACTGTTCAACTCTGTTGCACAAATAAATAGCTGTTTGTTTCTTACTCACATTAAAACTAAAATGAAGACTGGGGGGGGGGGGGGGGGAAGGAGGGGGAAGATTTGAAGGGCAATCTTTGTGCAACATTAAGAGGAAAAGAAAAAAAACCCTCAAACAAGCAGATCAACCTGTCCCACCCTAGACTTCAAAGTTATGAAGGATTTAGGCGTATTTGTGATAAGCTGGGTAGAACAGAAGTACAGAACATGGTTGCAGACATATCAGGCCTTATGTATTTCATGGAATCACAGAACATACCTGGTTAGAAGAGGCCTCAAAGACCATCCAGTCCAACCCTTGACCCAGCACTGAAGGGTCAACACTAAACCATGTCCCTAAGTGCGAGGTCCACACACCACTTGAACATCCCCAGGGATGGTGATTTCCCCACTGCCCTGGGCAGACCATTCCACTGTTCGATAACCCTCTCTGTGAAGAATTATTTCCTACTATCCAGCCTGAGCCTCCCCTGGCTCTGCTTATAACCATTTCCTTTAGTCCTGTCACTTGTCATCAGGGAGAAGAGGCTGTCACCTCCTTGCTCCAATCTCCCTTCAGGTAGTTGTAGAGAAAGATGAGGTCTCCCTTCAGCCTCCTCTTCTCTAGACTGAAGAACCCCAGCTCCCTCAGATGCTCCTTGGTAGGCCATGTGCTTCAGGCCCTTCAGCAGTGTTGTTGCCCTTGTCTGGACATGCTCCAGCACCTCAATATCCTTCCTGTAGTGAGGAGATTAGAACTGAACACAATACCTGAGGTGTGGCCTCCCCAGTGCTGAGTACAGGGGGATGATCACCTCCCTGTTCCTGCTGGCCACAGTGTTTCTGTTTTAGTGCTTAAGTTACTGTATTCTGTAAGCAGTATTTTTACAGATGTAGGACTACATTCCCACTGCTACCAGCACGTAACCCCCTCTGTTAATGTGTCAGTGTGATAGAGCATGAAGAGCAGTTCAGGAGAAAGCCACCCCCCCTGCTCTGCTTACCTAGGCTCCATGCCACAGGAACTTAAACTCTCTGTAATTGAAATATTGCAGGACACAAGGACACTCTGACAAACACTGTATCTTGCCATCATTCTTTAAAAAAAACTTGAGAATATCATCATGTGAAAATCTGGGAACTCTAATTGAAGGAAGATGACAATAGCATCAGGTAAGACTACCTCTCTCTTGTACATGAAGACAACAAGCATAGCTGGGTAGCACAGTCTATGGGGTGTGAATTCCCAGCCATTGTGGGTGAAAGCTTGCAACCTACTTCAGCCAGGCAGTGAAAGCCTAGAAGCTGAGAGCTATGCTCCATCTTTCACACGCAGGATCAGATCATTATACAGCATTACTGTCATCCTCCTTGAATTAAGAGAGTCATCTCATCACAGGCTGAGAGAAATGAAGGACTAACTTGTTCCTGGCACATGAGAAGATGAGCAAAGGACCAGGCAACTTTTGACAGGCTGTTTGAAATCAAGTTAAAGAAGTGTCCTGGAAGAGAGTGTATGCCTTGTATCTGGCATATGCCACAGGAGGTGAAGGGTGTCCTATGTGGAAGTTATCAGTAGGTGCCTGCTTGTCTTCTCACATGGGAGTAAACTTGCTCTCTTTTCTCTGAAAAACTTTTCTTCTGATTCTTTGCGCTCTTGGGGAGCAGTAAACAATGCAGTGGTGGGACATAAGCCAAACCAGTGTTGCAAGTGACAGCTGATACAGAGGACTAAAGAAAAACTCTGTTTTGACCCTAGTAACACTCAGGCTTCCAGAAATAGAACAGCAGATAGGTCAGCAGAGCACTGAGTCTACCTGTTTCAGCAGCAACATGCATCCCTCAGACTTGCTGGTTCAGAGAACTGACCACAGCATTTCCCTTTGAAATTATCACAGAATAAGCGATGCAGTTACAGTTAGCATCCATTTCCCCCTCTATTTCTATGTTTCACTGGAAACATTTCCCACTCCCACCAAAGCTCCCCCAAAACAGGGGCTGGTCAGTGTTCAAAATGCATTTCAACCAGAAGGAAAGAACACAGAAATCTCACTCCCAGCCCTCATTCCTGATTATAGTAATGTAATAGAACTTTCCTTCTCTCCCAAAGCAGGCAGATCTGTCTTACAGTCAGTGCTGCAGCTGCACTTGCAGAACTGCTGTTCTCTTAAAACACCCTTCCTGTTTGTGTAGCTGCAAACCACATTCAGCCTTTCAACAACTTCTCTATGGATACAGTTTCACTCCACCCTCCTAGTGATAACTGACTGATGACCTGCTCAGTTAGACCTACCAGATGTTCATTTCAGAACAGGCTGAATCTCACTCTAACAAGTTTCATCAGTACCATGCCTTGCATAGAAATTTGGTGCAGAAATTCTTGAATTTGTGTACAGTTCTGCCCAGGACAAAAATCAGCACAGTGAGTTTATTTTAGTCACCCAAGCTATAAACCAGCAATGTGGTCACACTGAACATGCCTCAAGCTGCCTCATATGGCCAGAGGATTAATCATAGGAGGCTGGTCCTCCCATAGGACTAACAGCTCTGGTATAAAGCTCTTCTGTTGTACCACTCTGTGAAGGATAGAGAGGTGGCTTGTGTCCTACCAGTGCATTGTTCACTCCTCCCCAAGGGGCAAAGAATCAGTTTTTCAGAGGAAAGAAAGCAAATTTACTCACTAGGTACCTACCCGTCTCCTTATGTGGTAATAACTTCCATGTAGGACCCCCTTTACCTCCTGCAGCATATGACAGATACAAGGCATTCCCTTCACTTCCAGAACACTTCTTGAACATGATTTCAATAAATACACTGCATGTAAACAGGTGTGCCAGTACTCTTGCCTGACCATTCTCTCATCAGCTGGCCTGTTGTTTCATTAAATTTAATTTCTAACTATTCTCCTGGGTGAGGAACATGGATATGCACAGGGATGTCAGTGCTAACAACTGACATCAGACCAGGGGCTGCAGAGCCCTGGGTGTCTGTAGTGCCAGCTACTGGAGCACCAGCATAGGTACATGTGCCTGAGCAGCAATAAAGCTGGAGTAGCTGGCAAGCCAGTGACATGCTCTGAGAAGAGTCACTGCAGAAAGGTGTGGCCACCACAGGGACAAGGGATGACTGTACTCTACTGGTAACTGAAGTACAGCTGCAGCCTCAGGGGTCAGTACATCCAGGTGCAAGCAGCTGGGGAGACCAGGGACAGCTACTGGGCAAGCTGAATGGCTGAGCTTGGCTGAAGCAGGGATCCACACTGGGATTTTATTTTTGTTACTCAGAAATATATATATATATACATACACACACAACTGACTGCTGCTATTAAGGAACAACATTACTGGGAAATAATATTTTATATATAAATAAACACATACATATTTTTGTGTGCATATATATTCCTGTAACATACTTCATTGCAATTAGCCAAAAAGGGGAACAGGATGAGGCCATTTGTGCTGTTCATTTTAATGTTGACTGCATCTGTTTGTTCTGATCTGTGCATATGTACACATGTACAGCTGTATCTGTGTGTTTGTGTGTGCAAGCCTAGGAATACCTGCTCAGCCTCACTTCTGGGAACATAAGGCTGTGGCAGCCTGACCACTGTATTAAGCTCCCCCTAACATTTAATTTCTCTGGATCCAGCCAAAGGACCCTTAAATCTTCAAGTACTTCCCTGGAATAAGTTGCTAAAAAACACATTTCTGTGCAAGGATGGGCAACAGCATGGTGATTTACTTAAAAGCTGAGGTTTGGGGTACCCAGAGTTTCTCAAACATTATTTTAGCTTTTGTTATCACAACCTTCCTTCTACCAGTCTGAGGTGAAAGAAGGTATATTTAAATCTGCCTCAGAAATAAAATATCTACCTAGCCTGAAACCAGGCTAATGGTTTTAGAAAGTAATCCCCTACTTCCAGCATTTCTTATGCAGGTCCTTATTTTATTCACAGTTCTGTATAAGACTGGTGCAAGCAAGAGATGCATCAAGGCAGGCTCTCAGTCAGAGCACACTTGTCCAGGGCTGGAGCATAGGGTTGCTGTGCTGCTCTGCCCACTAATCTCAGTCTGTAGGCAGACCCAGGTTCTTCCTGGAACAGATGTGGGTGATAACATTCAGTGAATTTCTCTTATGAACTCTCTAAAGTTCTTAAGCTGCAGTATATTCACAGGCAACATGGCACATTCCTCACGACCACACCAGCCGTCCCGATCAGAATTCAGTCCTCCAGCGCTTGCCTTCAGCCTGCCAACACATGAGAGATGAGACAAGGCATCCTGAGAAGCCTGACACTGCAGCTGCCAAGGCAGGCTGTGGTCTCTCACATTAGTGGCAGATGACAGTTCACTTATTTGAACGCAGACAAAGAGAAGTCTGCCATGGAGCAGTTCCTGCAGGACTGGAGGGAGGAAACAGCTGTCAACTATTTCTTGGATTACAGGGATAAACATATTTCCAGCAATAGCTTTAGGCTATGTAACTCCAAAGTCCTGAGTACAATTCAAGGTATTCTTGTACCAGGAGAGGAGTCAAACTAGAAGGTTTTTTTTTAGCTGAAAGCTTAAATTTTCTCTGAAAGAAGAAATGCATCTTCTGGCATGGTTACAGGACTCAGTAAGAGCCAAAATAAACAATAGCATCACTTTTAGAGAGAATACAGAGTATGTTGGAGGTTTATTGGGTTTTGCTTTATCTGGGAAAGAAACCAGAGGACACTGCCTGCCTTTGTTAAGCCCTTGAATGGATGCCTTAATACAAATTTCAGCCTCATTGAGCAGGGTACAAATTAACTATCCAAAGGGAACTATATGAGAAAGAGGAAGAATTGACCAGCTCCACAGAGATGAAGACTAAGCCCAGATGAGAGAAAAACCTTCTTTCAAGAACTAGTTTTCTCATTCTGATACTAGTCTGATCCTGCTACATAGGAAATGCAGAAGCGTTTTACAGAACAAAAGAGGATGTGACTTAATTTTCTCAGCAAGACACTCAATCTTGTGGATAAAAAAAAACAGCAACAGAATTGCTCAAAACTGGCAAGTTACATATGGAAACAGTGCACTTAAGAACAACAAATGGGATCCAGAAAAAGGCACGACACGATTTATGGAAGGATTCATGTGTTTTGTTTCCAGCTCTCTAAGTGGGAATTCTGCAACTCCAACCTCGGGGGAAGGAGCCCAGGCCACTAACACAAACAAGACGGAAGAAGTAAGCTCAGTCAGTGAGTCATAGGCTCTATGCAAACTTTGCCATACATCTGCGTTTTCCCATGCTGCTCTGAACCCTTGCCTCAGACTCTGGCAGTGGACAGGATGCCAAATATGAGCAGATCAAATTGTATTTTCCACCCTGGGCTTCTCTTTCAACATGAAAGTTGGCACTTGCAGAGGAATTGAGCAGTGTCCTAGGGTCTAAAACTCACTAAAAAATTCCAGGTCCTTCAAACAGAGCCTCCAGTATGAAGAAATGAGCTTCTGTCTCCCCGAGGCTCTACTGGAAATTTCAGGGGTAGATGGGAATAAAGCAAGCAAGTGGTCACTTCTAATACATTCTACCTGCTGTCTCAGCAGGCTGACATGAGCCCTGCCCCCTCAAGGGGGCAGGAGGCAAGAGTCTGCTGAACACTGGTCTGATTGAGGACTCACCACAAGCTGTCAGCTCCTCAGGCATCAGAACTGAAGGTTGCCAGTTATATGTTGCATTTATGACCAGAAAATGTAAGGAATATTTTCGTCTTCGAAAGTGCAGTCATAGTAAAGGGCTCACATCCCATTTCTTGACAGCAGAAGACAGTAGATGCCTGACACATTAGCCTCTGCCACTTTAGTGTCTGCCCCTGCCCTGGTTTTGTCCCCACAAACAGAGACTGCTGTGCAGCACCTAGTGGCCATTTCTTCCATCTTGCTCACCACAGCTGGCCTGTGGTCAGGACCCTCTTTGGCTGGGACAAACTAAGGATGGAAGTACAGGGCACTGACACCTTCTTTCTCTCTGCCGATGGACATGCAAGTACCACTAAAGACAGCTTCACAGCAGGGATATATGGAGCAGCCTAGTGCCAAGCCCTGCCTCCAGAAGGACATAGCACACTACCAACAGTCCCTTACCCACTATGTGCCTACAACATGCTTCTTGTCTTCAGTACGCATAGGTGACTGCAAACCACCATCCTGTTTCCGGGAAGCCTGGGCTGGACTGGGCTGTAGCAGATATTTTTGACATAGATGAAATGCCAGTATTCTTGAAACCAGACACTCACAGCCCAAAGTACATGAGACAGGCCTTTAGTCCAGTGTCTGTGAGACAAGAGAAGAAAGCTTACCTGGTTGGTCATAGGATGCCCATGCTAGGTTTTCTCCACATTTTCCATTAGCAGACTCGGAGCTGTGTTTGAGGACCCTCGTGGCAGCCAGTTCTTCTGCATACCTAGCAAAGTAAGCCACACATTGAGTATGGGGAGGAGGTGTGTGGAATCTTCAGGGCTTATTAAACAACAGCAACAAAATAATGAGGACACAAATCTACTGCTTAGAAGAAGAAAAAAGAATTCCAGGAGAAATCTGTAATTTCTGGGAGAAGGTAACAGAAAAAAGATCACCACATTGGCTTTGTCCTGCTCCTTCTTCCCTAGTCATGAATTACTGGCATCTGCCGCAAAAAGAAATTGTGCCCAGCTGAACATTTTGGCCCGAGCTAGTACTTCAGTCATTAGGTTCTCATTTCCTTCCATCCTAATCCTCCTACCAAAACAAAACAAACAAACGAACAAAAAAAATCCACAACTCTAGCTATCTCCATTAATTTAGGAATAATGAAAACCAGTCACTTGTCAGTCTCCTAGGTCCTGAACTAAAGGATTTCTAGATGCTCCTTCATGCCTTAGATCGCTACAGTACTGTGATCTTCTCTTCAAGGATTCCCACGTCCCAAGCAGGACACAAGACTGGAACAAAGCACACATTGCACACAGATAAAGTTGCCAAGGATTTGAGACAAAGGGTGATTAATACACTCAGGCTCAGTTGAAAGCATGAGGCTTGCATCTGAGATCATCACCCTATGCTTCATTACAGTCAGAGATAAACAGACACCTGCTGAGAGTGACTCATCTCATGCTGAAGCCAGGATCCGATAGTCAGTTCGTCTAACCTGTCACAACCATGGGAACTGAAAATAGTCAGAAACAGGACATTTTCAACAAAGACAGAGAAGTACTGAAAAGTACCCAGAGATACACCCAAAAAAAACCCAAAAAGATATGCCTAAATAAAAGGTGAAGTTCTTCTCTGAATTTAAGATTATGCAAAATCTGTCTTGAGAAATGAGAGATTTCTTGTATTTTGTATCTTCTATCCAGAACAAATCATTCCTGGTTCTTGCTATCAACCAGTTCTACCAATCTCCAAACATGTCTTTTTAATTCTTACACACTAAGTTACAGACCACAATTAAAGTTTTCCTGTTGTTATTCATCACAGCAAGGAAAGTCAGCTGAGACCAGAGGGGACTGTGAGGAATTCCAGAAGGATCTAAAAATACCCAGCAAGGGTAACGGCACACTTAGAGATAAATGTGGAGCAATGCATATTTGACAGAATAATCTGAACTATTCATACAAGTTGACTTGTTCAAAGCAACTGTAGCCCTTTGGAGACACACAAGTGTTATTGACAAGTCAATGAAATTTCTTCTTGGTTGTGAGGCATATATAAAGGAAAACAAAGCAGCCCTTTGAAGAACAGAAGGAAAGCCCCAGAAGATTACAAAGGCATGTGAATGAGTCACTGGCATTCCATCTCTTAGAAATGCTGTATCCAGTTATCATGGCTTCTCAAGAAAAGAAAAATGTCAAAAAATAAGACAGAATCAGATTTTGCTTGCTTCCAGAGGGCAGGTCCACACCAGGTACTTAGTGCTTTGTATAGCACAACACCTAGCACACAGGTATGATAGCACAACACTACTCTGGGACAGTATATCAGGTTCTGGAACAGCTATAGCCTCTCAGGCTCCCAGTCAGCTGGTATAGAGAAGTCTGTATGGTTATGGTAGGAAGCCTAACCAGAGGTGAGAGCTCATGTTTGCAGAGATCAAACTGGCAGTTTACTACCAGTTACTATTCAGCTATTATTTTCTGAATAGTTGAATCAGCATTTACTCCTTCAAGTATCCCCTTTGTACTGTCTGTAAAAAAAAAAAAAAAAAAAAAAATTAAACAAATTAAATCTACTTTGAAAAAGGTTACTGTAAAGGGAAAGGAAATAATCTGGTTGCCATGTCTACAGCAAAGAGGATAAGAAGCATGAGACTCAAGTTTCTGTAATGAAGACTTAAGTCAGAGAGCAGGAAGACGGACCCACTGTATGTTAGACTGACAAGAAGTTGTGCAGTGGTGAAGAGGTAAGATGTATTCTTCCTGGCAGAATAGAAAGCAATGTACACTGATTTTGCTTTTGGACCAGGGAGATAGACAATTTGATCAGGAATTACCTCCTTATGATTCCATTGATCTTAGACCAGTTATCACTTCCTACCACAAAATAGTTCAGCAGTGGATATTCTCTTTCATACAAGAATACATCATCTGACAGAAGTGGTGGTGAAGTATGTTTTAGGCAACTGTTCTCTGCAGAGGAGGCATATCAGCATAGATAGATGCAGCCCATGTCTGGAAAAAGGTGCAAGAAGGATTTATACAGTTGTGACCACAGAAGAGCCCGTATGACCAGCTGGTGCTATGTGTTAGAGAAAGAAGGGATGACAAGAGTTGGGCAGGGAGACAGAAACAGTGAAGTCCCTCACTTTCCACCCAGTAAGTCTTCATTGGATATCAGCATGACAAAGGGTAAATATTTTTGCAGAATGCACAATCAAACCTAACAGATAAAAGTGTCACAAATCTCATTAGAGAAAAGAACTGAACTCACTGTTGGGCTCCTCTGTTTAACTTCTTGCAGAGTTTTAATGGGGGGACTCCGTGTTTCTTCCTGTAGTCATTGTGTGCTTTCAAGACTTCTTCAGCAAACTGTTTGGAAGCTGAAATTACATCAGAAAAAATCAGAAAAGTCTGTCAAATACAGACATTAGTGAAGACAGAAAAAGCATTCCCTTGAGCTAAGATGATGGTGCAGGCTGAATTGAAGACCAGAAGAATACCATCCTTGTTACCTGGGAGTAGGCTCAAATGAACCCTAATGCCTTCCATTCAGGAACTGAGACACTGCCATTGGGATGATACAGACTCATTAAAAGTTGAAGAAAAATGTGAACCTTATTCTTTTCCTCAATATCAAGGGAATTTAAAGTTAGCTTGACTGACTTTCATGTTAAGATTAAAGTACACTGCACCACCACTGCAAAGAAGTCTTCTAGTGAGTGACGAATAGGTTCTTTAAGGAGATGCCTTAAAAGTGCAAATTATTGTCACTGGACGCAAGAATTTTATGTATTAGTCAAGACAACATAAAACAGAGCCACTAAAATGTGCAGCACTAGGCAAACACTTTGAAACACGCACCACTCTCTTTAATTTGTTACAGTACAAATTCACTGACATCTCAAAATGCACTTTTCTTTGGCTCCAAATAATTGTTTATAAACAGCAAGTGATAGGGAAAGAAATGACTTCTCAAGGGTTTTTTTTTTTTAAATTCCCTGTGCTAGAGTACATTCTGTAAACACCTGAATTCCAAAGTTACTGCAAAGCTGTAACAAACTTGCTCCTGTTTGTACCATCATAAACTTGGGACTTTCAGTAATACAACACAGAGGAGAAGTCACAGTGCAATTCACCTTGATGGCAATTTCATGTTACCTCCTCTTCTATGGATTTGCTGATTTTTTTTTTTTTTCCCCTGAGATTCAGAGAGAAAAAAAAACCAAAAAAACACAACATGTTCCCTGGCACTGGCCACCCTTTAGGAGAAATCTGGAACCTGAAAGAGGGTGTGGGGGCAGTTGTAGATGTATGGATAGCAACTTCAAATCAGAAAGACAGGTATTACTTTCTCTGTGTTACTGAAGCTTCTGAACAGGCCAAGACATCATTCAGTATTTACTCCACTTTTACCATGACACAGGTTTCTACATTTATTAATGATTCATCAGCTTTATTTCTGAATATCCTAGTTAGCACTATTATCACCATTTTCCTTGTAAAACACTTTGGAAGCTGAAATAGACCTCATGACTAGAAAGTGTTTCCTGTTACTAAGCTTAGCTTTCTCAACTTCCCCTCACTACTCAATCCTAACAACTGTCATCAATCACTCTCCCCTTTATCAGTGTGTGCACTATTCTGATGTTTGTAGAGCTGTCAGTTTGCACAGACTGCTCTTGTAGCTTTTTCCTAAGGTGATTACTCAATCCCCACTCCTGCTTTAAACTATTCTCAAGAGTTCTCTCCAGTTTCTCTAAGAGCTTAAGGCCAATACAACAGCCTAAGATAATCTTGATCTCCAGTGCATGTACAAAGCCATTGCTGTTCCACACAACACCTTAAACCTTTCGAGCATAGTCTGAAGCTGAGTTATCCTTTTCCAGACCATGCTTTCAGGATAGATCTTTTGGTATAAAATTGTTGGCACAAGAAAGAAACAGAAACCCTGTTGAGTAAGAAGACATCTGCCCAACACCTTTCTCTTAGGTTTTCCTTCAATTTTGTTGCAGATCAAACCAACCAGGTACCTCCACTCTGGTGTTTAAACACCCACACATCCTTTTGCTAACAATCCTGTCCCATTGCTCTTATTACCATTGCTCCCAGTTCACTTATTTTATCAGGTCACAGTCCTAAACCTCTCATCTGCTGCATCACACAGAGACCTGGCCTGTTTTTAAGGCCTCTGCCATAGGTTCCTGAGGAGAGCAAGCCTACAGCCAGTTCATTTAATTTCACTGATGTAGGGGGCTGTGTTTTCAGCAGGGAAATTTTAAGACATCCTGCAGATCAAAGAAGTTGAGAAGCAGCTTTGGAAGTTTCAGCACATACTCCAGAATGCATTTTTCTGCATAAGACTATCTTAAAATTTTTTATCTCCTAGGCTTATCATCTCATCTGCTCAGCATTACAGAATTACAGAATCAGCCAGGTTGGGTAGATAAGCAAACTGATCTGCAAGCATGAAAGTTTCTATTCAAATTATTTGCTCTCCATGACAATACCAAATTCAAATTCTGAAAAGTCAACTGAAATACAAGCTTTGTCAACTCACAATCCATATGTTGACAGAAGTATTGCATAATCAGCTCTGTATTATGATTTTGACTTACAAAGACCAACAAGGCTTGGGAAAAACTGAGTTTCTTCTAGCCATGGCAGACATCACTCTGCTGTCCCTAGAGAGCTTCCATCCTACCCTTCCCTCAAAGGTGGCTGCTTTAGAAACACTTATCTACCATGACTCAAGCTCATGTGCTAACCACCTCCCTCTCTGTACATCTTCTCCTGTGCATGCTGATCTGTGGAGAGGGACGCCCAACTGTCAAATGTGTTTCAGATTTGTTTCAGCAGACATGCTAAGTTTTTCCATTTTCCCAACGTTCCATACACTGAGAAGTCAGACATTAAAAGTGAGAGTTAACAGGAGCTTTCAGGCTCCCACCCAAGAGGGAATAGTTTCCCAAACAGCTTTTTAGATGTACTTTTTTTCCCCTTCATGCAGGCTGCTTAAGCTGCTAGGGAAAAAAAAAAAAAAAAAAAGATAGATATTTCCTACTGCCAGGAAGTTAGGTTTGGTCATGAATCATTAGATAACTTAAAATGTGAGACAACTAAAGGTATTAGATACAGTTGCATGCTTCTCATTATTCAATTACTTACGTCTATTTGGGATTCTTCTGGAACACTGGCTAAGAAAACAACAGCAAATGACATTAAAATTCCAGGCTGTGATGTGGTACAAGCACACACCTTACAGCTGTTATGGTTTTGCATTTTCAGTTTCATTGATCAACTTTGTGTGACCATGGAAAAGTAAGCAGAAGCACCTGTGTTGCCTTTTCCCATCAGATTTGTTTTTTTCCTGAGTATTCTATTTCTCCATTCTCTTGCTGTCTCTAAACAGTGCCAATCTACTCAGTCTTTTTCAGACATTCAGCTCATGCCTGAATCCTCCCCCTGCCTCTTATCTGAACCATGTCTTCTCCTGCTCTCTTTTTCCCCCTTCATTTGACTGACATCAAAGTACTAACTACTTTGCATCTCTTTTACAGCTGTCAGCTGTACCTACTCTACCGGTCTTGCAGAGCTCCAAGATGATGTGGGGAAGTAATAGTAAAATATTCCACAGAACAAATATAAAATCTCTCTACTCAGTACCTGCACAACAGAAATGCTTCAGGTAGGTCTTATGTCAGCACACAGGTTACCCAGAGAGGTGGTAGATGCTCCATTCCTGGACACATTCAAAATCAGGTTAGATAGAGCTCTGAGCAATTTGATACAGTGAAAAATAGCATCATAGAATCAGTCAGGGTTGGAAGGACCACAAGGATCATCTAGTTCCAACCCCCCTGCACTGGGCAGGGCCACCTCACACTACATCAGGCTGGCCAGAGCCTCATTCAGCCTGGCCTTAAACACTTCCAGGGATGGGGCCCCAACCACCTCCCTGGACAACCCATTCCAGGCTCTCACCACTCTCATGGGGAAGAACTTCTTCCTCACGTCCAGCCTGAATCTCCCCACTTCCAGCTTCATTCCATCCCCCCTAGTCCTGTCACTACCTGATAGCCTAAAAAGTCCCTCCCCAGCTTTCTTGTAGCCCCCTTCAGATACTGGAAGGCCACAAGAAGGTCACCTGGGAGCCTTCTCTTCTCCAGACTGAACAGCCCCAACTCTTTCAGTCTCTCCTCGTAGGAGAGGTGCTCCAGCCCTCTGATCATCCTGGTGGCCCTTCTCTGGACATGTTCCAGCATGTCCATATCCCTCTTGTAATAGGGGCTCCAGAACTGGATGCAGTACTCCAGGTGGGGTCTCACCAGAGCTGAGTAGAGGGGGAGAATCACCTCCCTTGACCTGCTGGCCACACTTCTCTTGATGCAGCCCAGGCTCTGGTTGGCTTTCTGGGCTGCAAGTGCACATTGACAGCTCATGTTGAGCTTCTCCTCCACCAGCACCCCCAAGTCCCTCTCCTCAGGGCTGCTCACTGCAGGGAGGGTTGGACTAAATGAGCTTTAAATGGCCCTTCCCACCCAAACTATCCTATGAGTCTGTGAAATTGACCTTATGTAGAATCAGATATAGACACATCCTATTTTGTCTGTCCCAGTCCCTCTCTAAATCATGACAGGCCTCAGCTCCACACCCTGTTACAGGTAAATGGAAATAATGATCCCACCTTTCAGTTTTCAGTGTTTTCATATAACAGCTAAAGCAACATATCTGAGGAAAGCTACAAAATACACTTTAAAGGACCCACTCTTTAGGAAGGAGGTAAACGCCTCTTGGCAATGTGACTCATATTATCTAGGACACTGCATGCTCCACACTCTTTCCTGTCCAGAACCCAAGCAGAAAGAAGCTGAGTACCACAGATGAAGAGGACACAAATGCAAAGTGGACAGAAAACACGTAAAAAGGTAACCAGGTAACCATTTAAGCTGAGTATAGCTCTGCTTTAATGAAGAAACCCCTTCAGTCTCCCTTGACTCTTCAGACAGGCTCTACCCTGCTCTGATAGCAGAAACGGGGTGTGGAAAAAGAATGCAGCAGATACCATTTTAGTATGCCCAACAGGTTTGTGAGAAAATTTGTGGGATTAGGGAACTGTAAAGGAATTATATCAAGAAGTATCCTGAAGGACAGCCTTTGATGCTGTCCCCCACAATACTTTTCTCTCTAAGATGGAGAGATATGGACTTGATGGGTGCATTGTCCAGTGGGTGAGGAAATGTTTGGATGATTGCATCCAAAGGGTAAACAGTTCAATGTCCAGAGGGAGACAGGTGACAAATGGTGTTCCTCAAGGGTCTACATTGGGACCAATGCTGTTCAACATCTTCATCAGTGATACAGACAGTAACATTGAGTGCACCTTCATCAAATTTGCAGATGATACCAAGCTGAGTGGTGTGGTTGGTAAGACTGAAATACAGGATGCCATCCAGAGGGACCTGGACAGGCTGAAGAGGTGGGCTGAAGAGAATCTTATGAGGTTCAATTAGGCAAAGTGTAAGGTCCTGCACATAGGTCAGGGAAATCCTAGATATATATACAGGCTGGGGGATGATGAAATTGAGAGCAGCCCTGCAGAAAAGGACTCAGGGGTGATGGTGGATGAGAAGCTGGACAGGAGCTAACAGTGTGCACTTGCAGCCCAGAGGGCCACTCGCTCTGGTGAGACCTCACTTGGAGTACTGTGTCCAGCTCTGGGGCCCTCAACACAGGAAGGACATGGACCTGATGGAGTGGGTCCAGAGGAAGGCCTCAAAAATTATTAGGGAGCTGGAACATCCGTCCTATGAGGACAGGCTGAGGGTGCTGCAGGTGTTCAGCCTGAAGAAGATAAGGCTCCAGAGAGACCAAATAGCAGCCTTCCAGTACCTGAAGGGAGCCTACAAGAAGGCTGGAGTGGGAGTGTTTACAAAGGCCTGCAGTGACAGGATGAGGGGCCATGGTTTGAAATTAGAGAAGAGTAGATCTAGATTGGATGTTAGGAACAAGTTCTACACCATGAGGGTGGTGGAACATTGCAAGAGGTTGCCCAGGGAGGTAGTTGAGGCCCCATCCTTGGAGATATTCAAGATAAGGTTCAACAAGGCTCTGAGTAACCTGATCTAGTGGAGGATGTCCCTGCTTACTACAGGGTGGTTGGACTAGGTGACCTTTGGAGGTCCTTTCCAACGCAAACCATTCTATGATTCTTTGTTAGTTTCAGATAATTGAAGATATCTCTATTTTGACAAACTTCTCAAAGTATATTAAGAGACTGGAAACAAACAAAATTCATGGGTAAAAGATATTCCAGCTTCTAATGGCCACATTTGCATCTAGACCTTCCTAAGAGCCCTGACATCTTTATTGTTAGTAGTCTTTACCCTCACTTGAAATGTAATTCCTGAGAAGCTAGATGAAGCTTTCACACTGAGAGTAATGTTCCTCAATGGAGAAGTGACGGACAGTTAAATGAGATGAGAAATGTTAAGAGTACAGTTATGCCTCTACTGCATTTGGACTCAGCACTTCGGTTTGAAGTCACAAATACCCCAGGATGGTCTTACACTGGCTCACCCCTGCAGGGCTACAGGGGGGGAATACTCTGTGTTTCTTTCTCCATGGATTTGACTGCACTTTCTTGCTTCCCAGTTGGGACACTAACTTCTTCACAGACTGGCCCTTAGTGCTGTACCTAAACACATAATTTGGGAGCATGGATCTGACAGTCCTATTCATTAATCACTTCCAGCCATAAAAAAGTTACCTGCCTCCTTCAGTGTTAAACTCCCCTGCTCTTGAACAAAATTGGCTGATTGCTTGGAAACACAGAATAAATGGAATAATAACCCTGGAGGGAAGGAAAGATAAAATGATACTGCATTCAGAAAGAATTATATCCTGACTGGGGTTTCTTTGTTTCTCTTATGCCTTTGAACCAATAATTCAATAAAGAGCAACATCTCCATCCCATTCAATAGACAGTTATAGGATATCATAGCCTACCAACAGCTATCTTCCTTCCAACCTGAATTATCCCATGCCTCTACCAAAAGTTAGCAAGTATTGCTTATGGGAATTAAAGCAATTAGGGGTTATAATTAGAAATTACTTTGAATGGGAGTAGTTTCCTGGAAGGTTCTTGGGTAGCTGCTCAAAATAGCTTTCCTTTCAACTCAGGATACCCCTCTTCAGGGAAGAGATTCTCTGGTGTCTTTCAGCTTTCGGTTTTGCCTGAACTTTTCTTACACACCTGTTTATTGCTGGGGTGAGCTTCAGGACACCAGCAAAACGTCCAAGTTAATCTAATCAGATTAACTAATTTTGTTATTTGAGTTTCCTGCACAGCAAACCAGCAACTTAATAGCCTTGCATTACCTGTGCCACATGACGTAACCCTGTTTTCCCCCCATAGCCAGCTTGAGGCACATTGCCTGAGAATATGAAGCCACTGGTGAAATAATGTTTCAATGAGATTAGTCACATCACTATTTGATTGCAGATCCTATTCTTGCTATAGTAGATGGTGTTGATTACTTCCTCACTTAAGGCCTTTTATGAACTGCTAGGCAATTGACTGCCCTGATTAAAACAGAACACCTGGTGAACTGGAAACTACACAACTCTGAGAGGCAGCAGAGCCTCCGTGATATAAGCATTTCTTTAAGAAGAATCAGCAGCCTTGAGCAGTGACAGAACCAAGCTCTCACAGTGGAGGCAAGGGTGGGGGAAGAAGTCCTCTGCTTGCAGCCCCTCACTCTTCAAACAAGACCGCCAAGCCTGTCAACAAGTAGTTACTAACACAGAGCAATGATCTTGCATATGGCTGAAACTGGCTGCTGACCATATCTAGAGGAAGTCAGTGCTGGGTTTGCATGAAAACAATCAAAAGTATTATTTTTATTACTATTCTGACATGGAGGACAACTAAATATTGTAATTGTGCCACAGACAGAGACAGCTCTTGTAAGTAATTAACATGTAAGCTGTAAACCCTTTCAAAAAAGCTAAAGGAGACCTTCTCATTGTATTCTTAAATCTAACTGCCACACAATTTCTAGGGCGCATGCACTTCAAAATACAAAGCCACAAGTGACCTGTGTCTGTTAGAACTGACCACACTATTGCAGGGGAAGAAAGTTATCTTCTCAATTTCTTCTCTTCCTGCCTCTTCAACATCATATCAGCTTAATCATAGTAATTTATGAAGAAAATAAGGTGCAGTTGTATTCACTAAGGAGTTATACCAGTAACCACCAATGTGTGCACGGCAGCAGCGTGGTACTATACTCTTCACCAGGTAACAACTCTGAGCCTTTTGTAAAGAACTGCACATCTAACAAGTAATTTTTGCTGATCACATTCATATTTTGGATGCTGAATACTGTTGTGTTCTGTGGATGGGCCGCAGTAGAGAAACTCGTTGGTACCCACTACATTTTACATAGCACTGTTGGCTGTCTGGTGCCAACCAAGCTCTTTGCAAAGTGAAGAGCTGAAGAAACGTTTATCTCCTGGGATGTGCTCTGCCATTTTATACCTCTGCTATTGCTTGGGGCAGCCACAACTCAACTAGCTTTCATCTCATTAGCTCCAAAATCCTCCCACCTTGCTTTTCTGCCAAGGACATCCACACTGGCTGGGGCAATGCTCAAAGTATGTTTATTTATGCATCTCCCTGAGGCATGGAAATATGCCCACGCACATTTCTTTTGATCACCGATGTGTAAACTCACGGATCCATAACCCAAACCAGGTAAGGAGTCACAGCAAGCTTTCTTTACCCATATCTACTACCTATTACATCATCCCCTTCTCATCCTCCTGTTCAACAGGCTAAACCCCAGTTTCCATTACTCAAAAATATGCTCTTTATTTCACAGAATAATAGAATGATCTGGGCTGGAAGGAACCTTTAAGGGTTGTCCAGCACAACTCTCCTGGAATGAACAGGGATATCTTCAACTAGATCAGGTTACTCAGAGCTCTGTCCAACCTGACCCTGAATGTTTCCAAGGACGAGGCCATCAGAACTTCCCTGAGCAACCTGTTCCAGTGGTTTACCATCCTCCTCAAAAAAATTGTTCCTTTTATCAATTCTGAATATATTTCAAGGATCAGATAGACATATTACTCCCACACCACCCCTTGGAATGCAAAACTCACCCTAAACACCAAAATCTTTAAACCTCTTGATTTCAATATTCATTCTGAAGCTGACATAGATTATGCACTGGCCTAGAACTTGGGAGCCAAATAAAAAAAAGAGACTGCAGTATATGCAAGGAAAATCCATCCATGCCTACATGCAGGGACTGCAGTTCTAAAGGGAAGCCCTTTGCATCTCTCCAGAAAGCCAGTGCTACATTTACAACATGGACATCCCTTCCTGTGACCTGCCATAGGGGCAGTCAGGGAAATATAGTCCTCACAGTCACAATTCCTCATACAGTGGATCTGTAGAAGCTACATCAGCTACTGAAGTCTGAGTATTGGGGAATGCTTTTTCAGTGTTAGGGTGACAGAGGTTGCCCAGAGAGACTGTGGAGTCTCCATTTGGACATGGTACTGGGCAAGATGATTTAGGTGGTCCTGTTTGAGTAGTTGGACCAGGTGGCCTGAAGAAGTCCCTTCCCACCTCAACCCTTCTGTGATTCTAAGTAATGTCTCCATAAGAGAAAACTGAAGAAGAGGTTATACGCTACCACAGCTCACACCAAATAATTTTCTGAGGATCACCAAACATCCAACATGCACCAGTGGCCCACAGAACTGACAAGTGGGACAAACCAGATAGGGTATAACTAAAGCATGTACACAGTAATTTCTTAACATCTGCCTATTACAGATTATCATCAGCGCTATCTCACGGGAAAAAAAAAATCCCTTTGCCCCCACATTGATGTTTACAACAGAGCATGGAGACTTCAGCAACACATGTAACCCCATTTCAGCTGTGACACACAGGTGTATATATGGGGGCAGCACTCAGAATCTATAGTAGGAAATGGCTCCCAACCACCACACCTGCAATGGTGGCACAGAAAAGTTTCAGGACAGTTAACTTATCACTTCATGCAGCTCTGCAACAATCATGCTTAAAGCTGAGACCTGGAAAAGTTCACATGACTTCTGTTCAAAGCCAAGATTCACTCTTAACTCAGTTTAGTCAACTTAAAATGGTATTTAATAACATTTGTGCTGGTTTTAAACAAGCCCATATTGTGTTCCTCCACAACACCTCAGACTACTACTATCTCCTCATACCTGCTTGCACAGGAGCCAGTTCTGAATCAGAGTGGGAGGCCACCTGTCTAGCTTCACCAAACCCAGCTCTGGCAGAGCTGCTGTTCAGACCTTCAAAGACTGGGCAGAACTTGCTTACATCTGCCTGTAAAAACATAGCATAGATATGCTCCAGCTAATCTTTCAGAGAACAGCATGGCCTCTACAAAACTAGTAATCTGAAATAGCCTCTGGCCTGTTGAGATATGGAATAAAGAAGTTAAAATCAAGAGACTTTTTTTTAAAATACTTTTTGTTCCTACACAGAGCAGCAACTAAGACAAACTCAAATGCAGCCAAGACAGACACTGCCAACTGTACCAAAAGGAAACTAAGGGTTTGAATGTTTCCAGTAACAGAAGCTTTCATGCTATTTTTTTTTTTTTTTTGAGAAAGATTTCTTGAAGGATTCGTAAGGGGCAGATGATGGTTTTTTGATGTGTAACTCTATGGCATGGGAAACCTTGTTACATATCTTGGCTATTACAAGCTATTACATTCCATTTTTATTCTGTATGAGCCCTTCATACTTGTTTTGGTGTTTATCTGCCCTGAGCACAAGGAGCTAAGGCTACTAATCTAACAGTCAGCAGGAGTAGCCACTGCTGCACAAGACAGCTGCCACATTCTCCTCTTCGCACCCACCAAAACCCCGACAGTTCAACAGACAGCTAAATATTTGGTCCAGAATACTGTCTACCAAAGAGACAAATCCTTCAGGAAGGCCTCAGACTATCTGCCATTTATTGAACTTGAACCAAGTAATCAGTGTCTTCTACACACAAAAACTGGAAAAGTGTGTGTGTGTGGGGGGGGGGGGTGGTTATTGAATTATTGAGTTTTGAAAGACCCTTTTCTCACTCCACCTCCAGTTCTGCTTTTGTGTAATGAGACACAGCCAGCAACTTGTATTGACAGGTTCTGTGAATGCCCCACCATTACCAAACATGAATGACAAGTTGCTAGAAGTTTACATCAATTAGTTTCCTCTCTCCTCACTGGTCCTGTTAAACGAGCCAGCGTGAAATGTCAATTTGGCAGCTTACAAGTGTCATGTTTCTCAGAAAGCAGAGGTCCCTTCCCTAGTGTCTTTGGACTTTTGTTACAACATGCTATGGCTCTCTTCCACCAAGATGTTGAAGTACAAGTTTGCCATTCAGCTGAAGATGTAACTTGCTCCACAGAAAACAGGACTGTCCTTTTTACTGTGCTCCAAAGGTGCATCTTAAGAGTTAAAAAAACAAGCACATACTTCTAAGGAAGATTAAAACCAGCATGGAAAACTGCACTGAGATTGGTTCCTGTCTCTTTTTATCAAAATCCCTTCTCGAGTCCCTGTTTTTATACTGACTCAACAAGCAGCACAGTGGGTAACTCCCAGCTCTTTCTTTGGAGTCCTACCCACATCTGCAGGAGGAAAAAAGAAAAGAAAAAAAAAAAAGGGAAGAAAAATGAAAACAGAAGAAATAGAAAAGTAAACAGTGCTAAAAGATATCCAGTATGTACTGAGCCTGTCCTTCTCTTTCTCTGATAGCGTCCGTATCCACTAACTAGAAGAAACGGGACAATTCCCCTGTCGTCACCGCCTGATTTTTAGGGAGCGAGTGGGGAGTGATCCCTCCCCCCACCAGGCAGGAGTGGAAGCGGAAGGAATGATACTTTTCAGCAGCCTTTTTCTGCCAACATCTCAGGCTCTTTGGAGACTTTCTACTGCGCAGTAGAAATCCCCACGCTCCCGAGTGGAGGAGGGGAACTTGCAGCCAGCTGCTTCCCGAGCATCATCCGCAGCTGCTCGCATGGATATCCATCCCTTCTGGGGCGGGGGCTGCTCGCAGGACCTCCGGCCGCGCACAGCTGCAGGGGGTCAGCACCTAGCCACACCACAGTCTTAGCAACAGGGCAACAAAGAGCAGCCAGCTCACCATCACCTCATTTCCTACAGCAAATGCTTACCTCAGTCTCCTCGGTTTTGAGCTCTTTGGGATGTGCAGGAAGGGAAGCCTGCACCACCCACTAATGCAGTGCTGTCCAAATAGAGAAGACATGGGGACCCTCTCTGCTCTCCTCCATGTTTGGATTAACTATTTGCAGGAGCTATGGCCAAAGGAAGCATTTTTCTAAGCCTGATGACGGAATTCTGTTACAAATTTGGTTTTAGCAGTCTGAAGCTTCCAGGAAAGAAAGCTGAGTCAACGCTCAGCTCAAGTGAAGCAAAACCAATGCTAAATCTCTAGCTCTGATATTTGCATAGAACATAGAAATATAATCCAACAGCTCATAACACCACATTATGAGAGAGCTTTTATCAAAAGAAGCAGCAGGATGTCTTTGCCTGGGGATACTTAGACCTCAAGATAGATTTACTTGAAGATAAAAAGAAAAAGTTAAAGAAACTGCTCTGAAGACATTTATTCTAAAATAGTGGTCCTGCTTCATATGAACTAGAGCATCCTTAAGTTTAAGCCTCTAGGTAGTCTCTGCTTTAATTTCTCTCACCCAGGAAAGGAGCAAGGATTCTGTTTCAAGGACAGATAGATTCAAACCTGTTACATTGCCATACATCCTTGTGTAGAGAACCCTGCCTGTATCATCCTTTCAGGAATACTACAGCAGAACCGTGAGGTATGTTACAGAAAACACAGAGGAAGTGGTACTCTGTAAAATAGCTGCTCTTGCCCATTCAAAGGAAAACCACACTGATGATCTCAGACAGGAATTTGAAGACTTCAGATGGGATTTAGTCAATAGAAAATGGTCAGGACAGGATCTCAGCTTTATGATTCGTCTAAAAATATCACATACAGCTCAAAGATGTAACCTAGACCCAGTTTACTATCGATTTAAAAAGCATGCCACAAGTGACAAAATATTCTTAACACAGACTTAAATTTCAAGCTCTGTTTTTATAACTACTTAGAGATGCAAACATTACCCAAGCCTTGGCAAAAGGAATCTCTGGTCTGTCACAGAATCACATAATATTAGGGGCTGGAAGGGACCTTGAGAGATCATCTAGTCCAACCCCCCCTGCCAAAGCAGGATCACCTATACCAGGTCACACAGGAACTCATCCAGGCAGGTCGTTGCTCCTAAGTGTAGAACAAACTAATGGGCAGCAATAAATGTGCACGAAATAACCAAGACAGTAATTTCTTTATAGTAGCTATTTGCATATACTACAAGAGAAGATTTTGATCATTTTGGGATTGGGAAGTGCACAGTGGAGTATCTGTGCTACTTTTGCCCACTGTGCTTTGCTAACATATTGTACAGCCAGTAGACTTGTCTGGTATTTGTACTTTTTATGCTATTAGCAAGGAAGTGCTGAACTCGATACTTCTCAGCAACCACAGTAACTTAAATGGTTGTAAGGTTATTTACTAAATCCCAATCCACTTGCAAACATATGCAGCTTTCAGGACATGGGGCCAAAACCATCTGCTGGCAGCTATATGGTGCTTTGCCTGGACTGGGTGTGATACCCGTAAACCACTGGTAGAAAAGGAAAAAACCTCAACACCCATGCTGAGGCCCATTAAACTGTTATTCATACAAGGATTTTCCTCAAATTTCTCTGGAAGAGGCTTATGGTTTTGAGTGAATCAAATACTAGGTTTTGTTGAGCATGTCCCATACAGGCAGTTTACACACAGGACATACAGACAATATGCTACCAGCTTCTGATTTGTCACAGAAATACAATTCTAACCACAAGTACAAAAATAAACCATCCAGTTTCAGAGTCATTTCCAAAGACAGCCACAGATTTTCACTCATGACTCTATAGACAAAGACGCAGAAAGCCCTTCCCTGGCCTCTCTCTTCTTGAGGTCTCTGGCTCCTTGGCAGCTCCCGAGTCATCTCCCTCAGCCAAGACTGTCAGAGCGGGGCACACAGAGCCAGCAGTAGTGGGGAAAGGACCAAGAATGCAGCCAGCAACAGGGAGAGGTTTGACAAGCATCTACACAGCTGGGGAGAGACTTTGGAGCTGAGTAACTCTACCCTTGGTTAAACGGTAACCAAATCGTAAACCTAAATCCTCGCAACAGGAAGGGTGAAAAAAAACTTTCACATCCCCCATCCCCGGAGGGGGAGCATCCTGCTGCCTATCTGAAAGCAAGGTAAGTTTGGTCAGACAGCTAGACACAAAAATAAAGCTGTAGGGCTTAGAATTATATTTCATGCAGCAAAGTAAAGCTACTATCAGTTACAAAATGTAAGCTGCAGAGAAAATACAACTACCTCTGCATTGGGGAGGTTGTGGGGAGAGTGTCGTTTCTGTAGGTTTTCAAATCTAACCCGGTGCCAGAGAGAAAGCTCCTCCCAGGCTGCACCATGCACAAATGAAAGCAGCTTTCTCCACAGAAAGCCACTACCGCTTTAGCAATGCTTTCCGAGCACAAAACCAGGCACGGACACTGCAAGAATACGCAGCCAACAGCACAAAGGCATTTGCTCACCTGATTTTCCCATGATCAAATGGTGGGATTTTTTAAATTTCACCTGCTGCTTCCTCTCTCGAGTGAGTTTTGCTGCTAAGTGCCGGGACGAAACGTTTGCAATTTCAGCTCAACTTCTTCAGTCGCCTGCGACCGCTGCCGGAGAAAACTCAGTAACGGGAACCCGTTACCGCCCCTTCTTCAGCACTCGAGTAAGCCTGCCCATGCCTTATAAGGCATAGGGACACCGTTTTTGTTTTTTTTTTTTTTCTTTCTTTTCTTAAAAAGATCCTGTTTAGGGTCAGGAGCTATTTATCCTCCACAGTAACCAAGCAGCTCCAAAACACCATATGGTTCCACATACCAATTTAACTTAGTAATCATGGCTATCTTCTGACAAGAGTAGGCTGTGAAAATAAATTCTGCTGACGAATAATTCTGCAGCCACAGTGGGCAGAGCCCACCAGGGTAATTCATACAGCTAAACACTTGTTGAAGTTTTAGCCTGTTACTGTACATACAGTTGAAACAGACAAGTGATAAAGCAGTTTGAATTATAACTATATTTTACATCTAAAATAAATCGCTTCCTGTACTGTTACAACATAGTCTCTAGAAGAAATTAGTAAAGTGCAGCATAAAATTTTGCAAGTCAAAGAGGAAAGGTGCTGATGGTGTATTTCCTAAGAGCTGGATGTATATATGCCTCATTTTATCTGTGCAAGCACACTGTGCCACTGTTATCTTCACTCTGCATCGAAATACCTCAAGCTATTCTGGCAAATATTAACTATTTCAGCTATGGTGAATACATTACTTTGATTTAACTTCAGAAGTGCTGTGTGTCTCTGAACAATAATTCTGTTACGTGTTTCCAGCTTTCATCTTTTCAACATCAAAAAAAAAAAAAATCATGAGGTTAATGCTTTCCAGTTTTTTAACAACGCCACTCAAAACTTCAAGGTTCTACTTGGTTTTATGCCAAGTCTGCTGGCTCAGCAGGTTTTAATGATCTTTTATCTACCTCTGGAGGCTAAGCTCCATCATGAGAAAAGAAAAGTTTAGAAGTAACAACATGTAGACTATTTTCTTCCTTTGTAAAGAAGTAGCAGCACCAGGTAGGAAAAGACATCCTCCCTTCACTAACATATTGCTCCTCCCGAGGTTGTTTCAGGGGCAAGGTTGATACACAAGTCAAAGGGTTGTCAACATGTAATAGCTGATGGCATCACTAAGAAGTATGGGGACAACTGTGCAGCACCCATAGAAGGGAACTACAGGGTGTGTGTCATCTTCACAGCTGCATGATGCTTCACTTTCCTGGTAATAAGGCCAGCAGGGGAGCAGGAGGAAGAAGTCAGAGAAGATGCAGAAGGAAATCTCTTCCTTCTGCTCTGACTGGCAGTAGTTGGCTGAGGAGCAGGGTGGCTAAACTTGAAATACTGGGTTGTACTACTCCTAAGATACACACCAATGCTCAGCAACACCCAGTGCCACCCTAGGGTTGTGACAAGGAGTAGAAGGGAATTTAAATTTGCATAGTTGGGAGTCTCTGGTATTTGAAATGTTCATTTATAGTCTCATAGTTGGTTGTTCTATTTTGTACTGTTTATGTTTTAGATCTTTATAATAGCTACATTATAAAGCAACATTTCCTTGGGACCTGGACTGCATCTAAGAAAACAGCATCTAGATCACAGAATCACAGAATTAAGCAGGTTGGAAAAGACCTTCAAGATCATCAAGTCCAGCCTATCACCCAAGACCATCTAATTGAATAAACCATGGCACTAAGTGCCTCATCCAGTCTTGTTTTAAACGCTTCCAGGGACAGTGACTTCACCACCACCCTGGGCAGCCCATTCTGATGGCCAGTCAAGATCTTAAAAAATGACCAGATACCTGCATGCCATTTTTCACAACATGCTGTGCACTCATAACTTGACAAAGAGGGTTTGTCTGATTTGGCAAAAATCCAGCATTACAGGAAAAAAAAAAAAAAAAGGTGTGTTTTCTCATCAGAAACCAAGGAAATCAAAATCACTGCTCAGGCATCACATGTGAAAAGTATCAGTACAAAGCAAATGTGGTGACTCATCAGGAGTTGGAAAGCAATGTAAGCTGAGACACACAAAATGAAGAGGAAGGAGGGAGCTCAGCTTTTTTACCACTTTAACATTAGCTGCTGAAATGTCCACACTAATGATGGAAATCTGGAGGAAGTAAGTACATTAATAATTAAGAATGTAATCAAGCCTTTGAAAATAATTAAAGTGATTAAACAAAAGCCACTGCTAGGGAATTTTGAAAACTACTGTTTCAAGTAGTCCAAACATACTGGAATCTGAGTGGAAACAAACAGGAATTCCCATGTGCTTTATGGTGCATCAGAGTATCTCCAAATGCATGCTTGTTTAATTACTGCATGATTCCTTTACACACAGAAAATACTAGGATAACATTGGTATTATTAAACAGTGGGCATTGGAAACTGTCTTCCAGGAAGAGAAATGCCCTGAAACAATCAGATCTGAGTCCAGCATTCTGCCTCCTATACCAACACCTACTAAACATTTCTGGAAAACGTGCACAAAAAGTACAATGTGGATAGATTAACTTTTAAATGTTCCTTCTTTCTGCTAAAAGAAAACAGAACAAAAACAGCTGGCTAGAAAGAGTAACACTTAACTTGTAACAACTGGGATAATAAAGATTCTTTCTGGGAACAGGCTATAGAACACATTAAGAACAAAAAATGCAATTTGAAAGGAAGTGCATGAAATCATTACAGTCAGGGAGTTAGAGACAATTCATCTGCAGCAGAGCTATTTCATCTGCAGGCTGAAAATCTGCGGCTAGAATTTTGGTGTCAGACTGAGTATGTGACAATTAGATTACAAAACAGATTCCTCCTTCTATCCTGTTTTCCCTTTTCTCCCAACAGAGCAAATCCATTTCATCCATTCGTGTCAACTGCTTCTGTGAATCTCTTTACCTTGATGTGACTGATCCCAATGCTCTCAGTCTCACAACCTTGCCTGGTGCCACCATACGTAAACCCACATCCTTCCCCTGCTGTGCTTTCCTGTCTCTTTCAGAACAGACAGGACCCACACCTCTTCCCACCAGTGGTTTCTCTTTTATGTCTCCTAATCTGCCCTGTGTGACCTGCTGTTGGCATTGTGACCAGGCCTGGGTAGCCACAGGCTCTACTGCAGTGCCCCAGAGATTGCCTCGGGGCATGTGGACCTGGCAATGCCAGTGTGTTCTAACTGCCAGTTTGAATTTCCAGGCTCAGTTGGGATTGTGCTGCTGCCTGTTGTCTCATGAAGCTTGGTCTTCATAGTCACATGCTTTCAGCCCCCTATATTCCTCCAGTAGCTTCTACTAGCCAGCCATGTATGGCTAAATCTACAGAAACTCAGGACTAAACAGCCATCTTTTGGACAGGGCAAGAAAAGCAGGGGAGACTCCAGCTTACCATTGTCTTACCAGAGGTCTGCCTCCACACAGCTGAGTATTCATCTCCATTTGACAAGAGAACCCCTTGGACTCTGCACCAGCAATGTGTCTGTTATGAGAGGCCCAGCAGCAGCATGGATTTCAGCCTCCAGATTTCTGTTCCAGCAGCAGTGTGCTTTTTGGGCTCTCTGCTTCAGCACAGTACATCAGTCTGATGTCAAACAGCATTCCTCCAGGACCACTGCTCTGTAGCTATGACAGAAAACATCCAATGACAGACCAGGTGAGCACAAACACACAAAGGAGTCAGATGACTTCGCCAGCTGCTGCCCTCCAGGAGTGGTATATCCATACATAAATACGCTGACCCCACAGCATCTTGGGGTTTGCCTCCTTGTATATAGCCCTTGCAAACTTAATATCAGATCCACATACACAGTAACCTTTGTTTTAGCATCCTCATCCTACTAACTGGACGCACCTCCTGCTTAACAGCCACATATTTAGCCATTACATAAGCAATATCCTTGTATATGAAACACTTTATGAGTCAGAAAGGAAATTTGAGCAGTCACTCATGAATGAGATCATGAAAGTATGACAGGTCCTGAAAACATGAGTTAAAATGTTCAGAAGGCAAGAAAGCACATCTGATATTGAGATTAGCTAAAGAAGCACGCAAGCAGGTGGCATATTGCAGTACGGTTTAAACCTCTGATTTGCCTGTGCTTTGAATTACACAGGTAGTCTTGGTTTCCTGATCTCAAAAAGGATATGACAGAAGTGGAAAAAGATCAGAGAAAGGCAACAGGGGCATAGTAGCTTCATGCACAAAGCAGTAGGCCTTTGAGCAACCTGATTTAGAAGAAAGTATCCCTGCCATGGGGAGGGATTTTGGAATAAGATGATCTTTAAGGTCCCTTCCAATCCAAACCATTCCATGATTCTTCAACCAAGGGAAGAGATCATGGAAAGGCAAATTAGAGGCATTACTACAAGGTGATGAACAACACAGATAGCTCATCATTTATTGTGTCCTCCAATACAAGAGTTAGGGGATATTAAAAGAAGCTTGTGGGAATGAGGTTCAAAAATAACAGATGTGGGATGCAACAGAGAAGGTGGTTTGCAAAGGAATTTTTACGTCTCTGCATATTGGCTCTTGCTACCAGTGGGCGCTGCACAGAAGTGTCTGCCTCCCTTCCTTCACTCTCTCCCTTCAGCTGTTGTGAACCCTCCTGAGCCTTTTCCTTTCCAGGTTCAAGAGTCCCAGCTCTCTCAGCTTCTCCTCAGAGATGTTCCAGTCCCTTGGTTGTCTTTGTGGCCCTGTATTAGACTCAGTCCAGCACATCTGTAAGTTTCTTGTACTGGCAAGCCCAGCAAACACAGCCCAGTAACAGCTGCCCAGTAAAGCGTGTCCAGCCAAGACTGAGGCACAGAAGGCCTCTTCTAGTGTCCTGCATCACCAGGCCCTTGCTGCATTCAGTGGTGGACCACATCTTCCTGAGTCTTCCTTGTGCAGTTTATGCACTTGTGGAAGTCTATCCTCTTGCTGCTCACATCGCTCATCAGATTCAAGTCCAAACTGGCCTTGGCTTCTCTACAAGATTAAAGGGCAGCTCTATCACCCCACTGGGTCTCTCCCACCCCACCTGCATCTCCTGTACACTTTCTTATTATATCTGCATTCAGAGAGGTCTATGTCTCTTCCTTCATGCCACTCTTCCATCATCTCCTCTCCAGCGGCTTTCCTACCTGACCTTTACATTAGGCTCTTCTCTTCAGAATTCTCCTGCATGAATTTCATTTCCATACCAATGAGCCGTTTAAGTCCTCAAATATAAACTCCACCTGCATTCATCACATAGATTTGGTTCGGGTTCGTACTCCTAGAGAGTGCTGTTAACCACCCTGGGGCTATTCCTGTCTAAGCAAGCAGTTCAGCACAGATGAATTCATAAGGAGAAATTGTTTCATCGAGTGTTGTCTTGACCCAAGACTAGCTCAAGGCCAGCACCATGGAATGAATACCCAACAGCAGCTGTATCCTGCCAAAGAAATCCCTGGAACAAATCTTTGGCTCTATTCAATGTCAAAAGAATCCATTTCACACCCAGAGAGAGTTCCACAGTGCAGACTAATGAGTGCCAGAATGCTGAGAGGTGCATCAAGGCCTGCTTTTGCTGATCTCTTTCTACTGTTGATGCTGTGTCCTCCTTATAATTTCATCTAACTCACTTGGCAGAGTCATGACTTATCTCACAGGTACATGCAATGAGTTTGACTCTACCTTGTTAGCTAACTATATCATGGTTGATTTTCCTTAGGCAAGATTTCTCTGGTATTACTGCTTTGTATTTTCCTCCCGTTGACGACAGAAACACAATTAAATCCAGGAAAAGTCAAGCTAACAAATCCAGAAAGAAAACAGGATTTTTGTTCAACTACATTGTTTAGATTCTTTTCCCCCTCAATAAGTATTTTTTCCCTTAATAGTCTTCCACTACACTGGATTTTACATGCAAGAGGCACACTTCCAAAAAAAAAAAAAATTCCCAGCAACCACTGACACCAAGAATGAAGGCACTGCTTATCACTAGCATTTGAACCACTATATGGGAGGTGATAAGGACATACAAAGGATATTGAGGTGCTGGAGCACCTGTTCACAGAAGGGCAATGAAGGGTCTAGAGAACTGGGCTTAGGAGGAACTGCTGAAGAAGTTGGGGTTGTTTAGATTGGAGAAGAGAAGGCTCAGGGGAGATCTTATCGCTCTCTACGGCTCCCTGAAAGGAGGTTGTAGCGAGGTGTGGTGGGGTCAGTCTGTTCTCCTAAGTAACAAGTGATAGGACAAGAGGAAACTACCTCAAGGTCCACCAGGGGAGGTTTACATTGGCTATTGGGAAACATTTCACTGAAAGAGTTGTCAAGCATTGGAACAAGCTGTCCAGGGAAGTGGTTGAGTCACCATCTCTGGAGTATTTAAAGGATGTGTAGATGTGGTACTCAGGAATATGGTTTAGTGGTAACCTAGCAGCGTTGGGTTACCAGTTGGACTTGATGACCTTAAAGGCCTTTTCCAGTCAAACAGTTCTATGATTGTATGGTAAGGCACTGCTGGAAAGAGGCATCTGAGCAGGACAGGCAGCACACAGGCATCTCTGCAATGACAATGAGAAGATTATTTGGAATGCCTAATTTTTTGTTCTTCTTTCCCTCTACTCTTTCAATGAGCTCACAAAGCCATCCCTGTAGAGGAAGCTGCTAATCAAAGAAGCATGAAAAAAAATAGATGTTAATTCCATAGTAGGCGTTTCCTGGGGTACATATCTTCCCAGTGACACTGGCAGGGAAACTGAGTCCTGATGGTTTTGCTCACCTTTGCAGGGTGACAGCTGGGAGCAGAGAGATGTCATCCCCCCCTGTGCCAGGACATCAATGCTGGAGTTGGACTGTTTGGCTTGGTAGTACTGAACTTTAGCCAGAGCAGTCTGCTGGTCTGACAAACTCTACCTGCAAGTCCTGCTGCTTTCGTGAGAGGCAGTAACAGCAGCCTGGTCCAGACTGTCTGCTCACAGTTCTTCTAGTATAGTTAAAGCCCCTTCTAAAAACTGTGTCCTTGGGAGTAGTGCACCCTGAGGCAAAAAATTAAATCCATTCCTAAACTGTGACTAAATAACAAAATCATATGTGTAAGTCAGGATGGTGGAGGCCTCACAGGTTGGGAGTTTCAGGGATTGTGGCCTCACCTGTCCATGCTCAGAGCTCAAAGCTCGGTCACCCCAAGTTTATGCCTCAGCATTTGCCCTGGCTTACCTCTTGACCAGACTATCTTCTGCCTCTTCCATTCCTGTATGAGGCTCTTACCATTCCTTTATCTTCTCATTTTTGTTGTATGAATCAATCTGAACCAGCTTTTCTGTCAGTTTGCAGTTCTCTGCAAACTTTTTAGACTGACTGATGTTCTGAGAAATTTTTCTGGCTGTTATACTTAGTGCCAGCTCCTAGTTTCAGAGTCCTAGGGCTGTGGGGATTTCAGATATTGCCTTCTGGGTTTTTTTTTAGAGGTTGCTTTCTAGACCACTTGCTCGTAAAGAAAATCCTGACAGTGTCACCTATAAGAAACAGATGGCAATTAATTTATTTTTAGATAATGTAGGCATCAAGTTATTTTCAAGAAACCTGCTGTTTCTGAACAGTGAGAGATGATAAATCAAATTAGAAACTTACCTTTCTTTTCTTTCTTCATTGATGCTCAGTAGTGCTTTTTTTTTTCCCCTCCATGAATTCTGTCCCTTTGTCTTCACTCAGAACTCTTTAACAGCACCTTTGCTAACATTCAGTTTGTTGTCTTAGCTGTCAGCTCATTTACATACCTATATTTTCAATGTATTTTTTAAAAAGACTATTCAGGATCCTCTTTAGACAGAACATGTGACTGAAAATATCATATTTAATAACTATTTATATAATTTTAGTGTCTTTTTTCCATTACTTTAAGCAATAGTGCACTGAACAGTGTACAGCCAATATTAAAGTTGACAAAAAATAACTGGTGTTTTGAGTCCTTCATGTAGGTTTTAGAAGGATATTTTGGTTTTCCTATCTTATCCTTTTGTCTGATACAATTCTGAAGGCATTTTTCAAACTATGTGTTTACAGAGGACTGCATTCTGTCTCATCAGTGTTGCACACTGCTGGCCATGAGTGGTACCTTGTGTTCCCCTTTTTCTTTGCTTGTTACTTAGCACTTCTAAAACACTGATCATCATCTGTAATTTGAACACTACTTACAGTTTTGCAAAATCACAAAAATTACCAGCACTAAGAGTTTGTGAATAGATAACTTCAAGCAAGAAGGTAAAGAAAATTCTCTACACCTCTGAGATCAGCTGGTTCTGCTGTACCACCTTTAGGTTGCACTACCACCCACTGGCTTAAAGTAGAATCAACCAAAGCAGTGGAGTGGATAAAGTTGCTGCTGCAGCACTGCCTGCACAGTAACACTGCTCCATGAAGTGCATCCCAACAGCTGAATCCTCATTCCTGATGGCTTTAGCTGCACTGGCTGGAGAGGTTATCAACTCCCATTACTGTCCCCTTTTACAGAGATTTTGGCTTTTCAAGGCAGAACTTCTGTCTGGGTATTATGAGGTTTTCTCGGTAGCTGATCAAATATTATGATTTTTTTTTCTCTGAAAACCGAAGGAATTTAAAAGTATCATCACTTTTAAACCCCTACTTCTTATTTTTCAATTTTTTTTAAGGAACCTTAAATAATTTGCCATTTTCAAATGGAAAGTTGTCTTCATATAGATGCAAGTTACCTCACTCTTCTTTCTCATGCTGGAAGGGGTTTTACTCAGGATCACTCTCCACAGCTCAGCATCTTAGTATTTGGAAACAGATCCTGGGCAGGGCAGAATCCAAATTAAGCTTGAGACTGATTTCTTAGTATTGCAGGTAAAACTACTTAACCTTGAAGGTTACTGTCAGCAGAGATAATGAACTGCTGTGGGTTTTGATGTCAGTGTAATCCAGTGCACTCTTAAATAATTACTTTACTTGGTCAGATAAATCATCATACTTGTTGCTTTCCATGTCAGTAATGTGCATCCTCCTAGAATTTCTTTAGGCTTTATAGCACCTTCAGTAGCATTGCTCAAGAGCAGAACAAAATATGTAGGTGCAAAAATAATTAAATACAAACATCAATCTTTGTCTGCCTACTTTAGGCATAGTTTATCACATAACTAAATATAAATACATCTTACAGTAAACAGGTATCTTTTAGTAAGTCACTGCATTGGCTTTTAGATGCCTGCCTAAAATGCACTTCACTATAAGGATAGAAGAACTTTCAGCATTATCTCTGCAAGGACTTCATGGCATAAAGTATGATTTTTCTGTAGACTTTTGTTGGTATTAAACATTACCTCATTTCATACTCAATATCCAACCTTTAGCAGCTCAGCTGATTGAAAACATCTTGCTTTACTCCTGCGCAATATGAAGAGCTCTTCATGTTAAAACCAGGTTAATTCAGTGCTACTGTTACTGGCTTTCTATCTTGGAACCCAAGCGAGAGGAGAAAGAAAAACATTGTACAAATATGCAAGAACGTATTTGTGGTGTATGAATATTGGTATCAGCAGATCTCTAGATTTGCAGCTGGCAAAAATAGTAAATATTGAGCCTAATTCATAATATAGTTATTACTGGGTTTACAAGGTACAAGATAACAACAGCAGGCAGAGTAAAAGAGTATTCTATGAGTCTTTCTTTACTGAGTGTGAACACTTGGGATTTTTTTATGCTATTAGCAGAATTAACCAGGTTGGAAAAGACTTTCAAGATGATCCAGTCTAACCTATCACCCAACACCATCTAATCAACTAAACCATGGCACTAAGTGCCTCATCCAGTCGTCTTCTTATTATTATTTTTATCATATATTCCTGCCTGCTAAGACTGACCATGAACAAAGAGACAGCCAAGGTAGCAAATTTCAACTACAGTGTGCATGTGTGGATCTTGTCAGTGTTATGGTTTATTTTTGTAACTTTTCTATAGTTCACAGATGAATTGTGACTGTTATTCTGTATCATTTAGAAAAGAGCACCATAATTTATTGTCTGTACTTTTATAGCATTTCCTTGATAAATCTTCCATGGACTGTCCATTCTTTTCAGTAATGAAAATATTTTGGAGAATTTCCAACACACAACTATACTGGTTGTTCTGAAGATGTAACTTCAATTTTCCATCCAACTGTTTAACATTTCAGAATATGTGACTTTTTTCTCCTATGAGCAATATTGTATGACAAATACTCAGCTGCATAAGCTTCTTGAGATCTTTATTAATTTAATATTTTAAATTATATTATCTGTTTAGGAAATAACTACATTTTAGCTCCATTCAGCAGAGGGCAAAGTTGTTACACGTGCAACTGATTAATTTCCTTAGAAAGCTGTTGTTAATTTTTTTGGTACTATTTGGATTAGTGTGTTTAACAGCATCTGGAGATTTTAATAAAATGTCCAAACAGCATTTGGACATAGCCTTACATTGCTACACTAAATTATAGGCCTGCCACTTCATTAGATTTCACTGAGGAGTGACAAACCTTCAAGGATTATTTATGCATGAAGTACCACACCCTTTTGGAAACACAACTGTTGCTACAGTGGAACATCCAAAGAGTGAAATATTTATGAAAGAAAGGAGTATGGGAGGGGAGCCTTCTTCAAAGCAATTTGTTGCTTTCTGCATGCTTGCATGTGATTATTTTTCTAAACTCTGTGTGGAACAGGTAAGTGTTACATTAGGGACTTTTTAGGACATCAGGTAGTGACAGGACTAGGGGGGATGGAATGAAGCTGGAAGTGGGGAGATTCAGGCTGGACGTGAGGAAGAAGTTCTTCACCATGAGAGTGGTGAGAGCCTGGAATGGGTTGCCCAGGAGGTGATTGAGGCCCCATCCCTGGAGGTGTTTAAGGCCAGGCTGGATGAGGCTCTGGGCAGCCTGATCTAGTGTGAGCTGTTCCTGCCCATGGCAGAGGGGTTGGAACTGGATGATCCTTGTGGTCCCTTCCAACCCTGACTGATTCTATGATTCTATTAGCACTGCTTTTGTAGTCTACTAATTTTAACATCACAGTCTTTATTTTTTCCTAAGTGTTACTTCATATATTGTTTAGATCCTGGATCCTTCTGCTGCTGGGAGACAAGTCCATTTGGTTTTCAAAGCTTTATCTATTAATATAGAATCCCTGCTCTATAACTGCATACCTGCATATAACTGCATACAAGCATTTTCTATGCTTGCAACAAAAAACCAGCAGACATGGCATCATTTCCCTAATGCATTCCTTACTGCTCTGAAATTTGAATGTTGGGTATTTCTGGTGAGTTATAGTGGCAGTGAAACAGCAGTGGTAAAGTTGTCCAGAAGAATACCACAATTAATGATCAGATATTATATGAGGTCATATGCAAAAGGTTCTCAGAAAAAATGGTGCATTGTGGTATGGTCAGGTGAAATGCAAGACCACAGAAGGGGTTAGGCAGTTTTTAGTTTATTGACAATATATTCACACTGCAATCAGTACAGGGATCCCCAGTAACCACATGGAGGGTTGTGAGGAAAACATGGACAGTCTGGTCAGGCAACTGATGGAGGCTCCATCCAGGGGCATCTCCCTCCCTCAATATACTTTTTCTTTTCCACAGCAGGTTTTATATATACCATGCCCACCTGGTTACACATCAAACAATACCGTGCTGCAATAATTAGAACCTTGGGTCACTGTGACCTGATGGTCATCAGTGTGGGCAGGATGTCTGCTTTCTGAACTGGGACTAGATCATGTGCAGTAATCCATATTCTTGTCTTCTCATCAATCTTCCAAGTCCTCCCCTTGCAACTTGGGACATCCCAATCCTGTGCATTTCTCTGTACAAACTGCAGGGATCACGCTCCAAAACTTAAGAGCAGATGTTTATGCATAGTTTTTCTTTATATGTTAAAAGATTTACATAATAAAGTATGTTTCCTATTATTTCCCTATTAAAAAAAATAATCTAATGCATAAGTATTCTTAAATTCCTTCTCCAATATAATCTGAAAATCTATACTGTGTTTTAGGAAGACTTGCAAAAACATACACAAACAAGGATTACCTGAAAATACTGCCTGAAGGAAGACACTGAGAGTCAGAATGGCAATATGCCATCAGTAATGTTCAGAAACGCAACTACTGCTGAGGTTGGCATTTCTTTTGTTCATTTGGCTGTCTCTGTTCTGGCTGATTCTTGTCAATCCCAAAGCAAAAACCATCAATAAGGTGCTTCGTTAAGGCATGGGAAGTAGTCCTCAGTCTTGAAGAGGACTGGAGGTTCATAGAGGGTCTGTCGTTGTCGTGAAGATGACGATCTCTGCAAATTAGATGTGTTTACTTTATGCCTTCTTAAAAGAGCAAGCTTCAAAACAATGCCTACAGAGCTAAAACGTGACATAAGGAAAGTTTTCAAGGCACATCTCCTCAGTCAGACAAATTTTTTATCATAGCTCAGATGAGTCTAGCATGCTCTTAATGCCATTGACCTTTGACATTCTATCACCTGAACAGACTCAATCCTGGAAAGTGTATGACCTGCCTGCTTTGCAGGAGCCAAACACATCATCATGTCCAGCTGATGGTACAGTCACAGTAACCTTCGTCCTTCCAAAACCACACACCTTTACCTTCCTTGCACCAGCCTTTAGGTCCTCTTCAGCCACTTGACTTAACCCTAGCCTGTGTTCTCATTTACTTAGTTAAAAGTCTTCATATGGAAACACACCTAGAAAATATTTCTTCTGAGAAGGTAGCTGCTCCTGCTGAGCTGCTTCATCAAGTTGGAATGTATGTCCTATATGTTAAATGTTATGTCATTACCATTAAAAATAATATGGTAGTTGACTGCAAAAGAGCTGTTGTACTGTCTTTATCAAGACAAGCATAGATGTTTCTTTTAAATATTAACTGCACATTGTTGTGCCATACCAAATGGCTCATTTAAAGAGACAACAGCAAGGACCACTACTGACCATACACCTGCCACCCTGCATGTAAATGGCACTGCACTGAACACTGCCCTAGTGTCTATTTTCAATAAATGGACTTCATTACAAAGCTTAGAACCAAGACTTTGTTCATTAAAAATTCTTTTGGACTCGTAAAAAGACCTTGACTAGCTATGTTGTAGAACTCACAATCAGTTTGTCTGCAGACTTCTTCTGCAGGTACTTTTTGCCAGCCTAAGATGAGGAAATTAAGACTCTTCACTGGTAACAGTTAAAACTGTACCAAATACCATAAATACATTCAGAGTTTGGAATGCTTTTATAGTACCAACATGAAAATATGATTAAGCACACCTGTGAAATAGCTAAGTGGAATTTTTCCCATATTGAGTTGAACTGTATACTAGTACTTCATATGAACTAAGAACATATTCTCCTGTTATATTTGAAATTGCTGATTTATGACATTTAAGATAGATTTGTCTTTAACTTTAAAATAGCATTCATTTATCTGAAATAAGTTTATTTTGCCATTCAAGTTCTAATGAAATAAAAAAAATGAACCAAGATCGGATCTATAAATAACAGATACTATCAGTGTTGCCTATATCAGAAATTTTGCCAAATGTAAAAAAAATTCTTTGAAGTCAAAGCTCTGCTTGAAAATATTACTTCCTATCCTGTATTGCCTTTTGGGAAAACCCCTTCCTTGCAAGTAAGGGGTCACAGGTATTCTGAATCCATGACACTGATTTAAGAGGTACTTTATTTGCACATGTGGAAGAAAGGGGCAATTTCAGTCCAGTGAGGGAATTCACAGGTGGGCACAACACCCACAATTGCCTAAGGACACACTTATGACTAGTTAATTTTGCAGCAGCTTAGCAGACATTTTTACCTTTTGAGAGAGTCTACATCCTTAGTGTTATTAGAAGTTTTACAGGACAGTACTTTAAACTGTCTGATATTCAGAAGGGAAGAATTTAGGGCAACATCTGAAAGCAAGATTACAAATACACAGCTTGATAAATGCAAAGTAAGTCTTTTGTGTAAAGAAATAGATACATTTCAATGGGAAGAGAGTGAGAGGACTTGACTAAACTCAAGCTGTAGCAGGAAAACGTGAACTGCAGCTGCAGTGGAACTCTTGACACCAGTACAACCTCCTTTTCCAAAGCACTGGTACACTGAGTGAGCTAGTTCAATGCATGGGCAGAAATCTCTCCAAGCACGCATGTTTGTGTTTACTAGAGAAAACATTGTACCATGCAATACCCAGTACACCATACTAGAGAGACATTGTACCATGCAATACCCAGCACCACTGTGACCCATCTTTTACTTAATCAATTAACACCAGCATGTTCTGAGTGCTGGTTTTACTGCTAACTCATATTCAACCCAAGAAACCATTTGACATGCCAGCTTCAGCTTGCTGATACTTCCAAGGACTTTTTGCCCTCTTAACTGTGGAAAAATTGCTAGGCTGGCAAAGTGTTCCCACGCAGCACTAAAAAAAACACTTCCTTAGAATTTTCAAATGCTTCAACTGAAGATTTTAATTCTGTGGCTGACAAAAGTTTTTAGCAACAAAATGGAAAACACTGCTGAATATTCTTCAAGGCAAGTGCTGCAGTTGTTTGCTTCTGTAATTGGTCCATAGTAGCAGCTTTGTGTTTTTTCTTTGAAAGAAAAAAATAAATTGCATCACTCTAAACTTACAACCATCAAAGAAAATTAAGGATGGATAAGTCAGCTAACTTAAAGACTGCATAGAAAATAGGAGTGAAGAACAGGTTTCATGAACTGAGTCTTAACAGGACAATGCATATTCTTTTTATAGCTATTTTTCTCTACTGCTACACATGCTTGCAATACATAGGAACACAAATACCTCAAACAGCCACAATCCTCTTCCTTGCCCCCTTTGCAAGCCTACTTTATTTCAGCATTCTCACCAGGAAACCTGAAGTACTATAGGATGAATACAGGAAAAGATAAAGAAAAGAATCTGGAAGCTGAAGACACAAGGAGGATACTTAGAAATGGTGGACTGGCAGGTGATGCCCAGAAGCATCAGGCATTCAGAAGTGGGATTTTTTCAAGGTAAAGTTTATTTTAAAACTAAGGCACAGTGCCAACTGAAGGTTAGGTAAGGAATCTCCTCGAAATATACCAGAGAGAGCACTTCAAGTCTTCTATAAAGAAAGTCTACAGGCAGCAACACGGAAAGACAGAGAAAACTGCATCTATAGGAAGTTTAACAAAATGCTTACATTATTACTGAAGTGTGTGGATTGAGTAGAAATAGAACCTTTATTTTAAAAATACTGTGCTTTCTGTGTAGCTTTCTATTTTTATTTGGTAATATTTCTGACATGGTATTATTCATGCAGTATGATCCCTTAAGAGTGTTGTCTGTACAGGCTCTTCCTACTTGCTCCGCAAGCCATCAGGCGTGGTTTAATATAAAGGCTTGTGCATTATTGTGCTTTTTGTGTCCTTCACATTCTCTTCTCCATGTATTCAACCTTACTGTGGAAAGTTATGCAAATCATTGTAAGAATTTGTGATTTTTAAGTTTGAGGTGTTCTGTTTTTTTCTTTAATTAGGTCTCAAGAGTTTACAAAAATCCTAGGAAGGTATACAGTTTTACAGTTAAATTCAGGTAACAAATTTACTTCTGTTTTTTTTTTAACCATCCACTGTGGTAAGCAGAGCAACTAAGCTGGTCATATGGTAACTATAAGGTAACCATAATTACTTACATTAAGGAAGGATGGCATGCTGATTGTGTGCAAGATTTTCTTGAATGTGTTTGGAAAAGCTCCGAGGTCTGTTTCTGCCTTTACGACCCGTTCTTCCAGTCCAGCTACGCTATTTCCAATCATCTTCACAAAAGCCTAGTGTGGAAAAAAAACCCAAAATCCCAGAATTCCAACTTTTTCACTGACAAGTTAAAACAGAATTACATACTGCATGACAGTGGTGAAAGTCCCATTGCTTGAGTAAGGAGTCAAAACCTCCGTGCTATAATTCCCTTCTACCGACAGCAAGTCTGTTGCATTTCTAAAAAATATTACTTCAAATACTTAAAAGATTACAAAACCAGGTTAAATCTAATAAAACAATCAGTGGTCCTTTTCCTATTTAACTTTTGAATAACTAATTTAGACTTCCATCTGCCTTTTTACTAAAAGTAGCATCAAGGACCTGAATCACAGTTTTGAATTTTTACCAGAGATCAACAGACGTCTCATTCTACTAGTGTCTGAACACTAGCTCCTGGGACAGTAACTGTGAGAGACATTTAAAAAAAAGAGAGAAGGAAAGAAAAAGAAGGAAAAAGTGGTACTACTGCCTTGCTTCAAGCAGTACATACATAAAAAAATATATTTAAAAAAGGTATTTTGTTGTAGGATGCCCAGAGCCTCCGGAAATTCTTAATAACTTGTGCTCTCTTTATTAACCCTGAAGCATTGAACCCAGATTAGACACAGCGAGCAAAATGGATCCCAGCCCATCCCACACGCATGCACTCGCAGTTAGAGCACACCACTGATTCTTCCTCCTGTTAGATGGAATACATCTAGAAGATACCAAATACATACCTCTAGCTTGTCAATCTTCCTGTATATGTGTCTCATTTGTGTAGCTTTTGTGTAAATCTGAGGTATGCTTTCATTGATGACCTGAGAGGAATCACTTCGAATCTAAAGATGATTTGAAGAAATAATACAAAACAGGTTGAATAAGACAAAATGTTTAGTAGATTTCATCCGAGAAACTAGAACTGTGCTACAATTAACTGATTGCAACTCAGTTTAAAAATATTAGATTAGTTTTAGTATAATAATAGTAGATTAAAACTAGTAAGCTAACTTCTTTGTACAGTTTAGCAAGTGACTTTGAAGATAATTTATTTTGCATAGGCAAATATTTGCCTTTATAATTATATGAAAAATAGGCTGCTCCAGCCTTATGAGAACTAAGAGATGGAACATTTCCCAAGACATACTAAAGAACCAAATACATTAAACTAAAATGTTTACTTAAATTTTACTACCTGAACATTTCTCCAACTCTGCTAAAAAAAAGTCAGGCCAAAAAAAAAAAAGTCTTATTTTATTGGTATAAAAATGCCCAAATAGTAAAGTTCCCCTTAGAGTACTGCAGAGAATCACATGTGCTACACTTCATAAGACAGCCTATATACCACTGTCAGCTTATAGGAACTTGCCACTCAGTTCCTCTTGCAAAAACAAAGCTGCCTTTCTGATGAAAGAGTCCTCCAAAGACAAATACAGCTTTGGAAGTTTGGGAACTCTGATTAGATACTTTGATTACGACAGGCACAGAAAATGTCTTTATGTATTTTAAAGGAGAAGTAGAATATCACACTGTCCTTTTAAACTCGTGTCATTGTGCCACCTGAAATGAGAATCCATGTATGTACATGGGCAAATACACAAACACATTTTTGTATCTGACGTTATTCTGACATTAAAGTTTGATAGCTTTCACCCACAAGTTTTCCGATTATCAAAATGAGTTATTTACTTAACAAATGTGCTTTCATACTGGAACCTTCTTAGACCAAAGGCCGCTTCCTATCTTGTTTTAAAAACACAAGACATTAAACTGTATTCTGGCTTCAAAAACACAGCTACATGCAAGTTATACACACCATGTCCAGCATTCCCACAAATTCATCCACTCTGGTCAGCAAATCTTCTAGACTCTTGTCTAAGCTTTCTATCTGCAAAATAGAAATACTTCAAAGGTACCTGGAAACATACTTCCCTCCACAAGATTCTCACAAACAAAACCTCTGAGTACAGACATCAACCATGCTAAACTCAGCCTTAACAGAAATCCCAGTTTTCCCATCTCTTGGGGACGTTAAGCACAGGTGACCAAACCTGTACTATTCTAGCACATAGAATGCTTTTGGACCATGGAAGGGACCTTTAAAAGTCATCGAGTCCAACCCCCCTGCAGCAAGCAGGAACATCATCAACTAGATCAGGTTGTTCAGAACCCCATCCAACTTGACCTCAAACGATTCCACGAATGGAGCTTCTAACACCCCTCTGTGCAACCTGTGCCACTCTTTCACCACCCTCATTGTAGAAAATGCCTTCCTTATATCTAGACTATAGCTTCCCTCTCTTAATACCACTACCCCTTGTCCCATCACTATCGATCCTACTAAACCCGGTACCCATCTTTCCTGTAGCCCCCACTTTGAGTACTGATAAGCTGTTATAAGGTCTCCCAGGAGCCCTCTCCTCTCCAGGCTGAATACCTCCAACTCTCTCAGCTTCAGGCCAGCCTCTGGATATCCTGTTTTGCACACAACTACACCGAGGCCATGCAGCCGGTGCAGGGTGTCAATCCTTTCTGCCTGCACAGGCGGCCAAGCAAGCCGTCTCCGAGCGCTGCCCTCCCCTAACAGCCTTTTGCCGCCCCACTGCTCCCCGCGTCGGCGGGGCCGGGTGGCTCATACGGACGGTTCTGGCGTCGCTTCCTCTTCCCAAGGAGCTCGCCAAACCCGACGGCAGGTGCGGTGTGAGGCCACCGCTGCTGCCCCAAGGCGCGTCCGCCCCTCACCTGCTCGCTGAAGAGGCTGCGGTCGGCCAGCAGATACGAGGAATAGGCGGCGGCGGTGGCGCTGAGCGACGCCTCCATGGCATCTTCGTCCTCCGGCTCGCCGAGACCAGACGTGCTGCTGTGGCTCTGAGAGACATGTCCGCTGTCCGCGCCAGGGCAGGAGTCGGGCAGCTCGGCTCCAGCCCCCTCACTCTGTCCCGCAGCCGCCGCCATGCCTCCAGTACCTCCCCAGTCCTCCCGCCCCGCGTCAGGCGGCGCCGGCTGCCGCTCACGTGAGCGAGGCGGGCCCGGCGCAGGCGCACTCTGGGCAAGCAGGGCCAGGAGCGTTCGGGCCGAGTGTTCGGGCCCTGCGATCTCGCCTGCGCCCGGTAGCGGCAGCGAGCGCTCGCACGACAGCTCTCTGGGCACTGAGGAGGCGGCCTCGCGCCTGGCAGTTCGAGCGCCAGGCTCCGCAGGATGGCAGCGGCCGCTGCCTCTCAGCGGCACCGGGGCTTCGCTCCGAGCTGCGCTCTGCCTCTCTTGAGTCCGTGCCGTGTGCTGATCGAGTCAAGGACACCAACGTGACCCCTTGTGCAGGAACGCTCATGGAGAATTTGGCCCTCAAGAACGACTAACGTGCCTCTGTTCGCTCAGCCGCTTGAGCTTAAAGCCCATTTAACAAGTTCGTCTCGTAGCCAAAAGGACCTCCACGTGCAAAACCCAAACGGCTGTCTGTTTCCACACTGAGGTTTCTGCTGGTAGCAGCTGAACTGGGAAGGGATTAGATCTTAACTAGTATCAATACGGTACATGCAAAATTAGCACTTTTTCTCCGCCAGTTATGCAAATAAACACAAAACGTTTGCAAATGAGCAGAAAACAGTTCCAAGCCTCAAGATACTTTGCAAAGTGTTACTTCCCAACCCATCACTAGCTTGCTAGTCTCAGTTTGTAATTTGTCTCAGGTACAAGACTTTCATGCTGATGCTATGTGAAACACAATTTATGCTAGGATGAGGGAGGTGGTATTTTGTGCTAGCACACTTCAGAGAGCCATGCTGAGCAGGCTCCAGGCAAAGGCATGCAGTGTGGCAGAGAATCACTAAGCATGGGCTTTTCCTGAAGAGCCAGAAGTAAGTCCTCAAAGCCATGAGGTTTGAAGCCAGCCCTGCTATGAGTAGCATAGCAAACGATATGGTTCCTATGGAAATCAGTAAAACAGTACCCTTTACTAAAAGTGTTATGGGGAAAAAAAACATGGAAGGAAACTTGGCATCACTAACACCATCTGGAGGAATCACAAGAAAAGTATTACCAAAATGGTTACATTTTCCAAAAAGGAGTCACCACAATCAGGTGTCTTGTTTCCACAGAATGATGTGATTTAACATAAGGAGAAAGATATAGCATAGGAGTAAGACAGTGCACATTTTATTGCAGACAGGTCACATTTTCATCAGTTAAATAAGGTAAAATTAGTAACTTCAGCCAGACAAATCCTCTTACTCATAAAAGTAGTCTTATTTAAGGTGTAACAAAATTTTCCTGATAAGATGGTCTGATTGACTGAAGCACATCCAGCTATTCCGGTTTTTACTGCACCAATCATCAGATATTTTTTTTTTAAGGAAAACCTTTGGTAAAGTACAAGCACAGTTTTAAGACAAACAGGATCAATGTTCTATTCTTACTGTGTTGGGAAAAATACGTACAGCTCTATAATTGCTGTGATACCTAGAAGAGTTTTAATCAGAGGAAGTGAAAGAATTTTAAAATATTTTTTTTAAAGCAAATCTAAAAGAAATATACTAAGTTCCATGTCCCAAACATATTTAACAAAAAGAAGACGACTGGTTGTTCCACAGGTATTCTCAATTGGCAACAATGAATTAGTACACACATCTTTTTGTCCAGCCATTACAGATTCCAAAATGGAATGTCTTTTTTTTTTTTTTTTTCAAACCAAGACTTCTGAATTTCATATCCATACGATATTTAAGAAATGTCTATTCCACCATATAAAAAAAAAAGCTTTAATGTACTACAAAGTTAAAAACAAAAAGAAAATTACACAAGCTAAAAGTAGAAAAATACATTGTAAAACATTTATATTTTGTTCCTTACACTGATCAAGATATAATAAAATACTTTAGATTAGACCACTTTCATAAATTCATGACATTTTCAGAAGCAGACAGTTAGTGACTCAACAGTCACTGGTTACCCACTAGCCAGCAGCCAGTAAACATGCCTGATCATTGCGAACATCCAGGTATTTTAAGTTTCTACAAATCCTGTGTAGGAATGAAGATTTATTACTAGAAAAGTCCAAAAATAACAGAACTATTCTCAGTTAGGTTTGACAGTCAGTCAGCATCCCTCCTCAGTAGAGCAACTAGCCAATCTTTTGTAAGGAAAGACTTTTGTGGATTTAGGTTGCCCCAGAGATACAGCAAGCATTTGTGCCAGCTCTGAGATGACAGTGACAGTTCCTAGCACAGTTGTCCACTTCTGCTGCTTTCTTGCTTGCATCCCTAAAATTCACACCATGATACTGAAAAAACAGAGATGATGGGGGGGAAAAAAAAAAAAAAAGAGGTATTATCTAATAAATATCGAAGAAGAATACATTTACACACAATGGTGCTAAACCTAGCTTTAAGTCCTTATTGTGATGTAAATCCTTTCCCAGCGTAGCAGACGCCTGTGCTGCAGGCAGGCCTGCCTCTGACCAGCGGGTGGTGCTGATCTCACAGCAATGACAGCAACGTCCGCCAGCATTGCTTCCTTAGGTCTTTATGTGTATGTTATGTGTTTGTTTCACTTGGAAAATATATTTGCAGCATCTCCCTAATATTCTTACTACCAGAGTAGGAAACTGCTACTTTTATAAAGCTTGTCTGGATTAGACGTAAGGTTGGAAGTATGGTGTAAACAAGTTAGTAGAAGGTCTGTATGTAACAGTCAAAGTTCAGATGGCTATTCAGAAGCACTCTCTAAACTGGTATTAGAAGAAAGCCAGATTCCACTTCAAATAGACATGTCTGTTACTATTAAAATCTAATTCATGTACATGCATGTATAGATACATCCACCCATGCATTCAAACCCACATATGTAGCACTGCCATTGGTAGCCTCTAAGACTGCTGAGATTATACCAACTAAAACAATTCTTTGTTCTCACTTTAAGGCCGGGACATAAACCAGGTTTGACACTCTGGCTTTCTTCCTGACAAATTTTGCAGTGCATGACAGTTTTATGTCTAACTCCAGATTCCACTTTTCTTGGAAAGCAACAATTTTCTGCACCCATGAGGTCTATGAGAGTATCAGCTCTCTGTTTTGTGTGCACAGTCTGTTGCAAGAGTCAATTGTCCCAGTTGGCACTTAAGACTGAAAGGACAGTTGCAGGAATTGCTACTAAAGTGTAATGACTGTACCATCCTCCTCAATACCACCTCTGGGGATAACCAGACTGTGTCGGGGATCAGTTTTTAAGGAACTGAGTAATTTGTGGATGTTGCCATTGCTTTCTCGGCCAGAGTTGTTGTTGAGCACCAGGTCCCTTTGAAGTCTGTGGCTAAGGCTGCTACCATTGATTCTGGAGAGGCTACTGGAAGTAAGGCTGTGCAGTTTAGGAATGTGCTGTGGCTCCAGACCGCCCTCAATGACAATGTCAGCCTCTTCATCACTCTCCATTTCATCAGGGTGGAAGTTTTGCAGCACGTGGGATGTGGGCAAGCTATGGTGACTTGCAGTGCTGTCTGTAGACTGGCCAGAGCTACCAGATGTCCTACTGCTTCGAATAATATTGTTCCTCTGGTTTGCTGGCTTGACTGTGATAATAAGATTATGGCTGTTGGCAATCATCATGTCTGTGACTTGGTCGAGAGTCTTTCCTGCTACTTCAATGCCATTAACTTCCAGGACTTCATCATTCACAGCCAGCAAGCCTGTGCTCTCTGCTAAGCCTCCAGGAACCATGCGAGAGATGAAGATGCCAGGTACTTTTTCTAGTCCATGAGGAGTAACCCTTACGCTGGTGCCATCGCGAATGTAGAATCCTAAGGGTTTCTCACACCCGTGCCGGTACAGCCTCACCCTCCGGTGTGTTTCAGGAAGGATGTCCACGTCGATGATGGAGGACACAGGTCTAAAATCATGAGGCATGCTAATGTTGATGTGGGGACGCCGGCGAAGGTTGTCAGTGCGGAGAGTCACCAGAGCCTTCTTCTTCCTCGACAGTGTGTTGGTCCCAAAATTACTGTAGTCCACTTCATCTGAAAAAGAAACAGTACCAATGTATCAATCAAATGAAGAATAATTCAATCTATAGGGGAGTTTCCTCTTAAATATGGTTCAGTGAAGCTACACTCCTAATGATACAGAAAAAAATCAAATTATTTCTTCCACTTACTCTAACCTCTGTTTCATTTTATGTCTATTACCACGTCATTCAGAATGAGCTGTTTTCAATGACTAGCCATATTTCTGTCATATTTTGAGAGAAGACGACTTCGGATTCTTAACTTCTGTTGTCAGCTGTGCAGAATGCAATTACTTGCAGCTGCATTCTGATACAGCACCTTAGATACCAGGCCATATTTTCACAGTTGGACTGCAACTTTACAGGTACATCTCAAGTGGGCAAGGAATGCATACACATTCCTAACCTTAAACTCTGAATCAAAGAGCATTTTAATATCTAATACACAGCCTTAACTGATTGCAGACCTTAGGTACAAACATGGAAGAAGACTGTGAGAGAGTAGCTGGCTATATTTTTAGCCTAGCCCTTTTAGTAAGGGATTTACATTAATATGCATCTCTCAGTACAGCACTTTTCTCTTTGGAATATTTTACTTCCCTTCAGCTGAATTTGACAGCAGTAAGTACCAAGTACCAAAAAAGTTCTGAGCAAGTAAGAGGCCGTGTAGAAAGAGAAGCAGGAATAAAGGAATTCCTCTGCTGCCTAGTCCATATGCTAATGATCACAGAACAAATATGGACTCACACACTCCTGCCCTTGAGAGGAAGATCCACAGGAAGCAGCCTTTTGAGTGTCTACTGTTTAAGGAATTGTTTCAGTATTTTAATTTCTATAGCAGTATCTCAAGGGCATGTGCAAAGGGATCAACTTTAAATCAGCCAAGTAATATGACATGTTACTCTGTAAAAAAAGCTCATACAGCGCTTTGCATAAAAAAGACTCAGAAAGTTTTAATGTATAATATATGTCACTGCATTTCACAAAAAATACTGTGCCTGTTTTAAACATGAATCAAGCAGTAGCTGCAAAGCTGCAAAATTATTTGACTAGGAGTTTAAGCATGCCAGTACTTTTCAGATAAACTAGCAAACTTTCTGCTGATTCTGCTGTTGAAGATGAGCAGTAAAATACAAAAGTACAATTACAGAACTGTCACTAGTAAAATTTTCTCTCCAACAAATGAACCTTGCATAGTAATAGTTTAAGAAAGTAAGACAACGCCTCCACCCGATAAAGGAGAATGGGGGGAAGCGTGAGTAAAAACAAGCTTATAATTACATTTTTCTGTCTTGAAAGGACTCCTTTTCAAGTCAGCTTTCAAGGTACATTATTGACAGACTTCAATTAAGTGACATTAAGTCACACAGCTCAAAGGACACTAAAAAAAAGTATTAAACAGCAACCTAATCTAACTGTGCCTGGTTTTTAGCATGGTGTTGGATTAGCTGGCCTCTAGAGGTTCCTTCGAGCCTAAATTATTCTGTGATCCTACATAGACCTTTGGGCAGGGAAAAAAAAAAAGAAGAGTTCAGAAAGACTATTTCTGCATTCTTCTATAACTTATTTACATTGGCTCTAAACAGGACAGCACAAGACATCTCCCAAAGGAAAAGCTTCTGTGAAAAAGATACTCATTGGACAAGTTGGTTGTGTTTAACTTAACACTTGCCTCCTCTTTCTCCTCCCAGGCTGTTCAGAGCCATACCATCTGCACAGGCCCTACATGTTATTTATACTGGTGAGGCACAGGACTCACTTAAAATCACTCAAACACAAGAAGCTCCCAACTGATTCCTGGGACTGTATTCATAGCCAAGACAACAACTGTGTGGAGATGGCATCTTCTCAACGTGCTCACCTGGTGAGCAGAGTCAGTGCAGCATCTAATTCTTTTGAATGCATGAGCCACTTTCAGCAGCCAAAGCCACTTATTATTCTTTTTCTTTCATCTACATGCACATAGACTTTAAAAGATGGCAACAAATATTTTTTCTTGTAAATTTTGTGTCCAGAAGTGATGTCTTTTATCACAACAGTCTCAAGCATTTCTCATCCTCACAATTCACCTTATGAAAAGCAACTTGGGGATGCTGATTCAGAATCAAAATTCTTCCTCACTTGAAACATAGCGCTGTAGAATAGCCCTCTACCTGAAAGCCCAAGATAGCCTTTATCCCAAAATGTACATTTAAGATGGAAATCAAAATTACACATGGGTTCACGTGTTTAAGGCTGTCTCGTGCAGTACTGGCAAACCTAACTCCAAACAGGAGACTTGAAGTTAGGTTGGCGAAGTGTGGTGTATTTGTATTGCACTGCAGGCAAAATGAAACCTATGTCCTAGTTACCCATCTGTTTGCTGAAAGCACCCAGGTAACTGCTCTCTTGCTCTCTCTGCCTTCATATATTAATACTCGATTACTTTAAGGCAGACTGCAAGAGCTTTACCAAAAAATTAACCTGGGAAGATTTGTTGGCAACGCTTTTCTTCTCCCTAAACTAACAACAACCCAGAGAGTCAGTTATCACAATATGTAAGTTTGTGATGATCGAGTCAGCAATGTCACAGGATATGTCTGATGTCCTCCAGACACACATAGGTCGTTTCTGAAGCAGTTTGCTTTGGCTGATCCACCACCAGGGCAATGGCACAAAAGAAGTGGTTGTTTTGTGACTCTGACCTCCTCACCTGTGCTCAGCCCAGTAATCTGTCTCCCCAGATGCTTGCCAGCATTCCTAACCTCTGAGCAACTTCAAAACAACCTCTTTTAATAACAAGAAGCCCAGCTTACCACAAAAATGCCATTTTTTTCCCTCCTCCAAACATGAACCAGGCAGAAGCAGTGAGCACATTACAAGTGATACAGGCTACTTTCTATGTTGGACATTGACCGTTCTTGGCTTTGGTATTTCAGAGATGATTTAAAAACAGAACAAAACAAAACATAATCTATGTCCTGCTGAGGAGTAGAATTTTTGTTTTTAAAACAGTGTCAGGTGTTATTTTCCAACTCTGCCCCTAAACATGATAGCATATGAGAAAACCTTAAAACATATTAAAAGTTGGAGAAATGAGAGTTAACTTGGAGAGCTGCTAAGAAAAAAATACCAGTTAGCCCTATTTTCTAGAAAAAGTTCAAGTGTGAAACACACACTCCTTGACGATAGGGGGATTACTGCATTACTTGTATTGAAGATGAACTGCTCACTACCAACTACACTTGCTTGGGATATCACCTTAAAATAAAATAATAAAAACCAGAACCAACCAACAACCCCCCCCAACAACCAAAAACCAAACCAAACCAAACCAAAAACCTCAAAAAGATCATACACACTCCCCCAACCCCCAAATCCACAGAACAAGTCAGCTACCACCCTCATGCTCTTCAGAACCACTACTCTTCTTGCAGCAAAAAAAAAAAAAAAAGTTTAACATCAGCTGTTGCTGTGGCAGCAAAAAGTCATCAGTCCTTAGCACAATGAAAACAAATTTCCTTCCTCATGAGGGGACTAGGAGAGGTCAGCCAACATCACTCACTCTTATCATCTTCAGGGTGGTCACACAGTGGTGTATTACCTCTTTCTACTAATACACTGCTCAGGTGGCATGTGGCAGACTGAAATGAAAACTGTGTCACTGCATAATTTACAATGATAATCTTTTCATGAAGGTCAGCAGCTTCCTGTTAGGTTTTGAGTTTCTCAACATATAGGATTTCAAGCAGGAATGCCACTTCAGGTAATGAAACAGACTGTGCTCGATGCCAGGTCTTGTTGAAGACCAGTATATACTGTATGGAACCAGAAAGATCATTTTTCATGTTTCATTTGTTGCAATATCAAATTCTCCTTTTGCAGAGTAAAAAGTGTACATAAATCTGCATTCACACTGGCAGGAGAAGTGCCACCAAGGGGTACATCTGAACAGTGTTTTTTAAAACCTTGTATTTTACAGCCTCATGTATTCCTATGTCTTGAATGAGGCCAGAGTGAAATGGTACTTGCAGGTGACTGAGAATTCATCTACTAGATGCTGAAGATGAACCCCATTGCTTAGAATGGGGACAATGACATGGAGCATTTTCATGTACAAGATGTAGTGTTCTCAGATGGAGATGTACTATGAACTAGACAGATAAATCTGGATGACCACTAACCTCTGGAAGACATGGACCTGAATTTTACTCATGCCCATAATTTTCTTCCTACTGAAAATACTGTTCCAGTAAAAAGAGGTGAAGAACATTTACCACAGCTGGAGAAGGACTCCTCAGCTTTCAAGTACGAAAGAACTGGAAACTGCAACCCAAAGCTACATAAAAAAATACCTTGAACTCTTCCACAGGCACTAAATATCATTGCAACTCTTCCCCCAATAGCTTCAGGTTTCAGTACCTTCTAAGAAACATTTTGTTATTTGACAATGAGTTACATAAAAGCTTAAGTATTTCAGTTGAATATTTGCATCCTTTCTGTTAATATGGTGTTGGTTTTTTTTCATTGTTGGGGAATTTCTGTTCGTTTGTTTTGGGGTTGTGGTTTGTTTTTTGTTGTTGTCTGTTTGGTCTTGCTTAGGGTTTTTTTTTTGTTTGTGTATTTTGTTTTGGTGTATACAGTTGTCACTACCTACTTATCCATAGAAGGACCTTTCTGTTAAGAGATCTCTACACATCTCTTCACACAGAGGTATTCCTACGCTCACCTTCTTGACAACAACGCTTCACCTCCCCGAAATGGTAGAACTACTTCTACTTGTCCAGAAACAGTAAAACTCCTGAAAGGTAGTTTTCACTTCCAAACAGTGACATTTTGCTATTAAAAAAAAACAAAACCAACCAGACAAACGAAACAAAACAAAACAAAAACCCCACAACACAAACAAACCCCCCTAAACAAACAAAAAAACCCCAAACAAACAAAAAACCCACAAAAAAACCCCCAAACACCACAAAATCAAACAAAAAGAAATCCATAAACATATCTAAAAAGTCATAGATGGTGACATCTTCAGAGTAGTCTTCTAACGATTCTGTAGTCAGCCTTTGACATTATTGTCCCTTCCTTGTGGGCATTGTGAATCCTATTCTTATGTCACACAGTACATAAGAGCAGAGCATACTTAAAGGGCTACTTAGAGAAGGAAAACTGCTTAGAGCATCTGGTTGCAGCCAAAAGAGTATTGTATTTCTTTAATTCACATGAAACAAGAAATTATAGACCTCCTGAAAAAAAAAAAAAAAAAAAAAAAAAAAAAAAAAAAACCCACAAAAAAACAAAACACCAGGAGCACCACTCCCACTGCTTGGACAGCTGCTTTTCATAGGAACTGACTGCCAGATGAAATACCAAAGCTTAGCCAGATAAGATTGTATAAACAAGCTGAATTCCACAGAGAAGCAGACTGCCAGGCTCCTATAGGAGCAGTTCATTTCAGACTCTACGTTTTCAGTGTACATGCACTCATGGCTTATTATTTCCTCTGGGAACTGTGGAACATTAGTTGACAGCTCTGGAAAGTACTTCAAAGACAAAATTACTTCCACTAGGTAGAGCAGCACTTCAGGCAGCTTGGGAAGGAGGCCAATGAATCATTAATAGTGAAGGGTAAACCCCTCTATCCAACAGACCCTATTACTGAGCATTCAAATTAGCAGCAATCATAACACTGTTTCAATGGAATGTGTCATGTTTAACTCTTTTTACCTTTCTGTGCTCCAGCTACAAAACACTGTCCATGTTTGACACAAGTTACATTCACTGTTCTCTCAGAAAGATCAAAACCAGAAGCATTTGTGAAAACAATCAGACACAAATAAGCTGGCAGTCTCTCATTTGTGACTTGTGAGGCTGACCACATGCAAAGGGATTTAGGAGGAAACAGATACGAAGTGAACTATGACTTGGGGAGAGGTACAGTGCCAACATCACTCATCAAGGAGTATTTAATGGGGTGAAAAATAAGGTTATCTGAATGCTAACACTGCATTCTGTGGGCTCAGGAATATTTAAAAAACCCAGATATCTCTGCTGCCAAGAATCTTTGGGTAAACCAGCCTAAGAAACACACAGTACGTAAAGTAGTTGTAGTTGCCATGCCGTTGAAAGTCAAGTAATGTATCCTACACATGCAGACAAAAAGTTACTCCTCTCTCTCCCTTCATATCACAGTATTGCAAGAAACAGGACACAATCTCATCAACATTTAGAAGACCACCTAATCATTATAGCTTATCTATGACATTCTACAGGGCTCCTGAAGCACAAACAAAATCAAAACCAGGCAAGCTGGACATGAGCAGGCAGTGTGCATTTGCAGCCCAGGAGGCAAATCACATCCTGGGCTGCATCAAAAGATGTGTTGCCAGCAGATCCAGAGAGGTGATTCTGCCACTTTGCTCTGGTGAGACCTCGCCTGGAATACTGTGTGCAGGTCTGGAGCCCTCAGTATAGGAAGGACATGGACCTCATAGAAGGGGTCCAGAGGAGGGCCATGAAAATTATCAGGAAGTTGGAGCACCTCTGCTATGAGGACAGGCTGAGGGAGCTGGGGGTGTTCAGCCTGGAGAAGAGGAGGCTCCAGGAAGACCTAATAGCAGCCTTCCAGTACCTGAAGGGAGACTACAGGAAGGATGGGGAGAGACTGTTTACAAAGGCCTGTGTGACAGGACAAGGGGCAATGGATTCAAGAAGGGCAGATTTAGATTGGATATCAGGAAGAAGTTCTTCACTATGAGGGTGGTGGAACACTGGAACAGGTTGCCCAGGGAGGTGGTTGAGTCCCCTTCCCTAGAGATATACAAGGTAAGACTTCACGAGGCCCTGGGCAGCCTGATCTAGTTGGGCATGTCCCTGCTGACCGCAGGGAGGTCAGGCTAGATGACCTTTGGAGGTCCCTTCTGGCCTGGACCATTCCATGATTCTATTATTCTAAGTTCAAATTAGTAAGAGAGCACATTATCCCTGAGATCCTTAATCTCAATGCTTTCCAAACCCTTGCTTGTGGGCTGTAAAATTGATGACATATTTTTGAAAAGACATTTCACCAAATTACTGCACTAGAAAGGAACATTTGAGAATACCATCCTACTCTAGTCTAGCCCCTAGTGAATCCAGTAAACTGCTGTTTTGCAAGAGGTTACCTTCCTTCTATAGTAATTCAGTAGTAAAAAGATACATTTGCCTTTCTACTTTGTAAGTATTCATTGATAGGTTAGGATTATAGTCTGAGGAACACAAATGTGTCTTTCACATTAATAAACTTAAAACCCTCCTTCAAGAAAGTGAACGTTCTTTAGTTCCTTGGTTTAGTGTGTTACAGCAAGCAAATCTACAATTCCATTAGGCTCACACTCTCCTTATTTTGTCAGATGTGTAAGAATACTTTTAGGCCACCTGCCTTGTGGATAGAGACATCCCCTTGGATGCAAGCCTGCACTCCTGATCTGGGCTTCTGCACTTCTCACTGCTTGTCATCAGAGGCCACTGTTCCCTTGCTGAACTTTACTTTTTGTGGGTTTTTTGTTGTTTTGTTGTTTGGTTGTTTTTTTTTTTTACCTGCTGCTCCAAAGGAGCAAAAGCTGTTGTTTGACTTGCAAGTTTCCCCATGAAACAAGTGACACCTTTGGGGGAGAAGAGTGCAGCCACATGTAAGCAGAGACCCAGGCCTGTCCTTCCTAAAGCTGTCCTTCACTCAGAAACATCCAAAGCCAGCTCTCCAAACTAGCACAAACTCCAGTTATAGGACTCCAAATTTTACAGGTGCAGTTGGGGATTGTGTTTTACTATAATTATCAGGGTCTTCCTCCACAAAAGTTTCATATGTGACTTCTCTTCTACTCTAAAACACAACCGAAACAGCCTTTCTCCCCTTGTTTCCTTCCACAAACCACATCATGCCAAGGTTATGTTATTGCAGCACTAGCAAATTGTGAGTTTTGTGCATTGGCTATGTTGTTGTTTTGGGTTTTTTAAAGTATTAGTTAATATTTCCCTTTTCCTGCAGGGAGTTAGTGGGAAGCTGGAGGAAGTCGTGTTTGTCTTGCACATCTCAGCCATCAATCATTATTATGTTCATCCTGAGGCTGCAGGTGCTGCTTTGGAAACTTTACTGGTGAGATGGTTTCCCAGGCCAGCTGGTGTCAAGCAGACACCCAGCAGCAGTAAAGGGTTGCTGATGCATGCAGACAGTAATAGATTCACCTGGAAGCAGCTCCTGCTGGCTGAAGCCTGACAAATGAATCCTATCACCATGCACCCAACAACTCCCAACATCCATCAAAACTTGCATTCGATCAGCAGATGGTATCAAAATGGTAGGATTATCAATCCTACTCAAAGATGCTGGGGGGGGCAAATAAAATAAGTGGTTCTTCTGTTTGAAAGGACTAGATATCCCAGAGCTTGGAACACTAGAAGCTAATTCAGGAGTGGCAGTGGAGGCATTCAATTGTTGCAAACATTAAATCTGTGAGATAAAAGAGTACTACCAAGACAGACTGTTTTCTGTTCTGAAGCAATTCTTTTCTCATGCATTCTTTAGCTGAGTAACACCTTATTCATCCCAAACTAGTTCAGACAGGCAAGCTAGGAAGTGCCTTTTCACTTATACTTCTACATTCCCAGTAAAAATAAGTAACAAACAAAAAAAAAAGAAATACTTGAACTGTGGAAAAGTTCATATTTAATGAAGATTTAAGTCTCAAAGAAATAAATGGTGGTCTCTTCTACACTCTTTGCCTTAACTATTCCAAAATGTTGCTATCACATCTTCTCACAGAAAGATGTGGTTTTATGCAGTTAAAATTCTTCAAGGATGTATTTTCTGTCTTAAAAAAAAACAACAAACAAGGATGCAACCCTGCTTTTACAGCTTCTGTTGTGGTGTGATAATACCACATACATCCTGCAGTGGGGAGATGAAGAGAAAAAACATTTACAGTGCTCTGCAAAGCACTTTTCTAGTTCCTGCCTCCAGGCCAGCAGATTGTAAACAAAATCCAGATTCTGCCTCCTATCACAGAATTAATGATGTTTCAAAACAAGTGTGGCATAAGAAATTCATTACAACACTTGCCTTTCAAGTTGCGACCTCTGAGAGTCTCCCATACTTTGCTGGCTGGAGTCAGATTAGTCACCAGACAAACAGCCCTCCTGGGCCAGCCCTGCCAGGGCTCTGCACAGCTGCACCCTCTCATCAGCCCCACCAGCCACTGCCCTGCTGCCCCAAGCCTTAAAGTGCCAGAGGGCTCTTGCTTCCCCCTGCAGCCTCCCAGATACACCATGATGCCCTACTAGCTGGTGGGGCAAGGAGCTGCAGGAAACTCACCTGGTTCATCTCCTGCATTTACACAGCCGTAGATCAAATGAAAACACTTTGAGGAGGTACAGAACCTAATTGGAACTATTGTCCTACAGGCTTTGATATTAAAACAAGAGCTTTTGCCTCCTTTCAGAAGTAACTCGATCAGCACTGAAAGCCATTTCAGGGCTCTGCTCAACAGCCAGCAGAGGCTAGCCATGCTGGGAAGGCAGGTCCTGTATTAGCTGGCTAACACAACTTGTAGCTCACCCAAAGGAAACTGAATCTAATCTGGTATTTCACACTCCCTCCTGCAGCTTTCTGCAGTACCCTTGCCTTCTCTGCCATGTACTCTCCTCCTCCTCAGTCCAAAGTAATCCTCCCTCCCCAGTTAAAAGCAAAACTGATAGCAAACAAAGAATCCTCTATTATGCTGTGTCCTGGTAACCACATTTCTGTAGCATGCAAGTGGTTCTTCTGTTTGAAAGGACAAGATACCCTAGAGCTTGAAGCACTAGAAGCTAATTCAGAAGTGGCAATGGAGGCATTCAGTTGTTGCAAACGTTAAATCTGCTCTCGCCTCCATCTGCAGCCTCCCAGATACACCGTGATGCCCTACTAGCTGGTGAGGCAAGGAGCTGCAGGAAACTCACCTGCTTCATCTCCTGCATTCTGGTGGCACAGGAACATGCAGCAGAGTCCCTGTGCGGGCATTTTCCAGTCCTCTGCTCGCCTGGCTGGAGCAGGACAGGGTGGGCAGGAGCAAGCTGGCAGGCAGAAGAAGGAGCCTTGGCAGAAGTGGGTTAGCGCCAGGCATCCTCTGCACCAAGGGGCGTGACCAGAGCAGTGACCAATGCAACCCTGTGCTTCAGACATGAAAATGACAGGATGAAAAAGGAGCACGAAGAAGCTAAGCAAAAGGTCCCTCAGGTGGTGGGGGCCATGGGACAAGCAACCTCAATGCAGAAGAGTTGCAAACATGTTTTCTGTAAGTCCACTTAATGGTCTGTCTTCTAATGCAGAGGAGAAGCAAGGTCAAGAGCCTAATCTATTACAATTCATATTGCATCTGTAATGCTTGACTTGTCCAAGTTGCCCCTCTGGCACTCTTCCCCCTTTGGGGGGCACATCACAAACGGAAATCTTCGCTTCTTCTAGATATAAACAAAGAAGCTGCCTGCAGAAGGCAAAGTAAGATTTTTGCTGATTAAACATGAGGGAACAAGCAAATCCTACTGTTCTGGAGTGCTCAACTGCTCCAGCAAAGGCCCAGCCCTATGCCAAGCAATGCAGAGCTAACCAACCCTACAGAGAGTGGCTGGGAAGAACTCCCCACTTGAGGTACTAAATTCCAACTCTGTCCCTAACACGTGGCTGCCCTGAGCTGAACCCTGTTACTGCTGTACCCCCAGCCCCTACCCACAGGCTAAGGAAAGGCTGAAAAAAAAAAAAAAAAGTCAGCCTGAGGAGGGCTGCCTGTCTGGGGTTTGTCCGAAGCACACAGCTCCAAGCATATGCTGGTCGTATCAGTGGAGCACAACAGTGGATATTTGAAGATTAAAAGCAGTATCTCATGAGTTCTCAACATGAAGTTTATCATAGTCCCTGCAGTGTTCACCCCCTCCTTGTACAGCACATTACCACATGGTACCCATAACCTCTGCTGTGATGGTGGCACTCACCTGGGTGACAGCACCTCGTCTCCTTAGCATTCAAAACAGCGTGAAGTGGGAAGATTGGAGCACTGCCCCCATGTCTTCCTCAAAACAAAAATGAATCCTTACCTAATACACAACTACCATGGCTTCTCCAAGCAAAGTAAATTTGTTACTTTTTGTGCTATTCTAGCAATATCCTTTGCTGGCCATCACCAAAAGCAGGAGGCACTTAACTATCATCCCTCCTCTGTTAGTAAAACCTCCATGTTTTACTTAAAAGCAGCTTAAAGGATCAGGGTGATTCTGGCAGAAGGATCAGCTGAGTAGAGTTATTGGCTAAGTGATTCACCAACATTATTTTTATAATGCTGTATTCCTTTCTTCATCACTGGCTAAGGCTCCATGCCCACTTGTGTGCACAAAATAATTTAAAAGCAGTACCCTGGGCAAAATTTACACTAAGGGCACTCTCCAAGAGCTGTGGACATTAACAGAACCTGCATACTTGAGGAGTCCAGCCCTTAGATGACTACTGTAGGCTTCTTTTTTCTTGGATTATCAAGCACAGGTCTCCAAGATTGAAAAAAAAAAAAATCCAAAGAAACAAAGCAAAACAAAAGAAACCACCCCAAAATACACCATCAATGTTTACACCACTTAAAACCATTTTGGAGACATCCCATCATTCTTTGAGTGTGGTAAGCTAGTGACTGGTGTACTTTTTTCTTTAAAAATGTCTTTTTTTCCTGTGAGCACATGATACAAACAAGGGAGTGGCAGACAGGAAGTGATTATTCAGAAATTAAAGAATCAGATCAGGTTGCATGATATCAGAACAAAACATGACACCTGGCAAGTGAAGCTGACATTTAAAGGCTCAAATGGAACAGAACTTTTTCTTTGTATATTAAACCTAATTCAGGGCTCACATAAGCATTTTGTCTCCTTAATGAACATCAGCATTGGCATCTGTGAGCATTGATATCCTCCTGAGGAGCAGAAGTTACTCCCTGTGTTTCACCAGCAAAGTTATACTAAACACTGCACGGCAGACCTCCAGCTTCTACCCAAACAAGTGGTTTGGGCTTTTTTAGTGAAAGCATAGCTCTGCTTTCAGCAGTACCAGCAGCAAGTCTCTGATGGCACTGCTGCTCAAAGTCTTACTGGCACAGCTGCTCCAGGGGTGCTAAATACAGACACTAGTCCAGTTCAGTGCTTGTCTCCGCTATGCAGAGTGGAGGTTCCTAGTGCCATGCTGGGGTAGGAGTGTTCCTGCCACTGGGAATTCCCTTCATTATTTCAGTTTCCCTGTTACACAGGAGATAACACCGAGTCATCGCTACATTTGCTCAACAAGTATCAATGTTGGGGGCCAGAGGCAGACAGACACCCAAGAAAACACACCATATACACAGCCTGATCCCTGCTCTAAGTGATGTGCATGGACCACGCTGGGATATGGCTTTTCCTGTGCCTGATTAATGAAGTTGTGGCCAGACTACAGCTGTGCTACTCCTTAGCATGCACTGATTCATTTACTAACATTGTAAGCTCCACAGAAGTCACCTTAAAGAAAAGCGTCCCACACAAAAGGGCTAATTACATAAAGTACTTTTTATCTGTGGATCCCAAAGTGCTAAAAATAAAAGTTTACTGCTCATGAGGGACTAAGCTCCCATTAGAATGGTTAAGCCAAAAACCTGGAGAATACATCAGAGGTTACGCAAAGCCCAGCAGCTTTAAAGGAAGGAGGAGGAATTTGCATGGTTCAAAGGCAGGAAAGAACAGATGTGGTATGTTAGGACTTAGTTTCTTACACTGCATTAACAGCTTGCTTCCAAGAATGCTCTCAACAGAAGCAAGTACTTGCTAAGCTGACTAGGACAAGTTTTGATACAAACTGCACCTAGTAACCCTGTCTCACAACTTACATCTTGCCTCTAGTTGCAAGACCTTCCTCCACCTTCAGTCCCCCTCCTGGGGTACTACTGTGAGCAGCTAATTTGCATCTTCACCCCCCATATGAAACAATAATAAATAAATAATAAATAAAAATCCCCTCTGCTTAAACAAAAGCCAAAATTTTCCTTTTCAATGTCTTTCCTCATCTCACTCTCTTAAATTGCTAGACAGCATCAGAAATTGGCAAGATCTTTAATAATAAGATCAGGCAGTATTATTAAATCCATATTAAATTCCCACAATAGGAGCCAAAAGGTGACCAAGTCAAGAATTTATTTGATGATGCATTATATCTCGTGGGGAAAAAAAAAAAGGCAAAACAAACCAACTGTGCCAAGGACATGGAAAGTGAAGACAAAAGTAACACAAAAAACCTGGCTCACAGATTGATGGGATCATGTGTCTTCTTGCTAAGATGCTTTTAGCAGGATCATAAACATAGCACCAAGCTGTGTTGCATTCTAACATGCACTCATTAATACACCAGCCAATGAAACATCTAATTTAAAGTCTACCAAGTCCACAAAGTTTTGCAGCTGCAGCATAGAGATCAACTTTAAGAACTAACAACTCACTCTTAATAGTTAAAAACTGAAGTTTGCTTTGTCCTTATGTTAAGCCTGAAAGACATTTTAAAGGTGGCCAAGAATGGAAGTACAGAACCTTTGTGTTTAGTACAGTACTCAGTGGCACAGCATCAATGCAGGGCACCTCCTCCAGAAACTGAACAGATCCAAGTGCTTCCTCCCATACTGAGGGACAGATAGAGCACCAAGGAGACAGGTTAAACAGGTTATAAAGTTAAGCACACCTGCCCTTGGCTTAGTACCACATTAATCCAGAAAGCAGCAGTGAGGAAAATTAGAGTGGTAGCAAAATTTTTTGTGGGCTTCTTCTCCCTTTACACATCCAGATTGTATTTAATCTGCTCAGCTCCAGTTTTTCCTTCTGGATGGATGCAATTTCACGTCAAGATCACCACACTAAAACTCTACACAAGACAGCTTGTCTTGCCTTTGTCTGTAACAGTTGATTTCACACAAGACAAGCCTTTGGACACAGCAAGTCAAATGACAGGTTAGTTGAAAGGAATCCCTTCAAACCCACAGTCTCTACCTCTTTATAGACAGATACAGTGCTGAAAGTTTCAGAAATAAAATGGGGAAAAAGAAAAAGGCTAAGACTATAAATCAACATGCTTGTCTGGGAAATAAAAGTACCTGAAATATACTGAAAGAAGGCTGAGGCATTCGAGACCAGCTAGGCTTCATAGATACCAAGAGGCCAGTCGAGGGAAGGGACAATCTCACTTGTAACACA